>NC_054376.1:76652245-77325161 GCF_017654675.1 Xenopus laevis
GTAAATCTGCCCCATGGTGTCCTGATTGCAAATAGACCTAGGAGTGCTTCAAAGCTGTAAATAGAATCTGTTTTTTCTCCTTAAATTCGTACACATATTTTCATATACACACTAAATAAGGCATATGTAGATGGGCGAAGGTTTTGTCAAACTTTATTTCACATAGTTCCCTAGGGCTATTGTGGCAGATAAGAGTGAGTCCTGATCTATATTTGGGAGGGGGACTTGTTTCCCTTTCCTGGATTAAATTATTCCTCTGGCAGTTTAGTAACTGGGCATTGATGTCAGATTCCCCTACTCCTTAAAAATGAAAGCAACCACATGTTCTGTCTGTTTGGTCTCCACTTACTGGAGGTGGTGTGCTGAATGGCTTGGGGCAGAAGAAGGCCACATTAGGTGTAGTAAGTACTAAAAACTTTTTAAAATAGCTTACTCTAGGAATGAGATGCAGGATCAGGGCAGTTAATAGAGCAGCCAAAGATTTCAACAAGGAGGCCAGGAAGGGTTAGTACCCTACAGTGCCAGCACCAGCATAGGAGCACAAGGCTCAGGAATAAGAGATTCTTGTAAATTGACCACCAGTGCTCCACCAGTACACCAAGGGTCCACCTGAGAGGAAATGGCTGCATGTTCTGTACCGGGAGTTGCAGAGAGTTGTAATAATTTATCTGGGGTAATTTAAATTAGAGAATTAAACCCTAAAAAATATTTGGCTAAATATATATATATATATATATATATATATATATATTCAACTTATTGCACCAGCCTAAAGTTTCAGCTTCTCAATAGCAGCAATAATCCAGGACTTCAAACTTTTCACAGGGGGGTCACCATCTTGAAAAGTGTTTGCAACACTCACAACGCTCAGTGGGCTCCGACCAGCTGTTGAGAGGCTAATCTTAGGGGTCACAAATTTACTAACAGAAAATGAGGTTGGCCTGTAATATAAGATGATGCTACGAGGCTTATTATTAAATTCTGATGCTAGTTGCACTGGTTTCTGTGCTGCCATGTAATAATTATTTTTATCAATTACTAATCAACCTTATATTGTGACATTTATATTCTATGTGTACTGTATATTTTGAGTCAGTCCCTAAAGGTGGCCATACACGGATAGATCCGCTCGTTTGGCGATGTCGCCAAACGAGCGGATCTCCCTCCGATATGCCCACCTTGAGGTGGGCAATATCGGGCTGATCCGATCGTGGGCCCTAGGGCCCAACGATCAGATCCTAGCGTTCGCCAAACGGGCGGTCGGATCGCAGGACCGCATCAACGAACAGATGCGGCCGCGATCCGACGGGATTTTTAATCCCATCCGATCGAGATCTGGCCGACTTTCGGCCAGATCTCGATCGGGGAAGCCCGTCGGGGGCCCCCATACACGGGCCAATAAGCTGCCGACACGGTCTGTCTGCAGCTTTTATCGGCCCGTGTATGGCCACCTTAAGCTCAGTATGTGACAGTAGCACAGAGCATGTGCAGCGAATCAGTAGAAAAAAAGATGGGGAGCTACTGGGGCATCTGTGGAGGTACAGATCTTCACTGCTAAAGGGCTGTGGTTGCCTTGGGCTGGTACAGAAGCACAAAACATAATGTACAACATTTCTGCCCTACTTCTTTAGTTAAGCTTTAGTTCTCCTTTAATAGAGAAATAGAAATGAATGGAGAGTTGCGGAATTTCACTCTAGAGCATTGTGGCGACCTCTACATTCACACTTTGATAAATAAGCATTAAATGCTCTAAGAAGGATCCATAAATGTGCCCAATGCAAACTTGTGCATTGTGATGCAAATGTCTCAATATAGAATCCAATATTTTCTGCTCTGTTGTTTATTGCATTTCTTATAGTCAATCATACTTGCTATTAACTGCATTTTCTAAGCATAATTAAAATAACAGTATTCTACAATGGTTTAACAGTTGCACGGGAAATGATTATGAAAAACTATAAGGGGAAATGTTTCACAACTCAGTGCCAGTAAAAGCTAAAGGAAATCCCAAAAGTCATGTATCTGTGTGTTTGTGTGTGTGTGGGAGCCTTTTTTAGAAGTGGAGAAATCTGATTTGCCAATAAATATATAAGTGTTTGTCAAAATGAATTAAAAACGACAGTGCATGAGAAAACAAGCAAGTCAAACAAGGGTCAATTGCAAAAAAAAAAATCCACGAAGAAATTTAACTAAATTAGTAATTACTTATGATATAAATGTTGTTAAATTCTCAGTCTAAGTTGCTCTGCATCGCAATAGTTTTGGGGCACTATTTAAATTATATTATACACATTTAAAGGAAAATTATACCCCCCGAATCATGCACTGTAGGTCTCAACAAAATATATTACAAGAAACAGCTCATATGTAAAACCCTGCTTCATGTAAATGAACCATATTCATAATAATATACTTTTTAGTAGTATGTGCCATTGAGTAATCATAAATAGAAAATTGCCATTTTAAAAAATTAGGGCTGCCCACTTGAATCTTACGATTTACAGTGCACACAAACAACCCAAACAAACCATACTGGTTAGGTCAATGAGCCAATTAACAGACAAAGTTTTGTCTTTTGCTTGCACACTTCTTTCTGTTACAGTTAGAGTTGTAATATTTCTGGTCATGTGATCTCTGAGGCAGCACAGACACCATCACAAAGTGGTGGTTCAAGGAAAGAGATGTAAAAGGGTGATATTTACTTAAATATATATTCCAGTTTGATAAGATTCTTTAATATGCAGCTTAATTTGATATAATAATTTGATCTGTTGCTTAAAGGAGAAGGAAACCCCCAGGGTGCAAAAAATTATGGATGGGAGTTTGGTTGAAGTTGTTTTACTAAAATAATTAGAACATTTCAGAATTTAGTAAATAACCCTGTTAATGTTTTTATTTTTCCTTCCCTATTAATCATCTCTGGGGAAAAACTTATTATATTATGCAACCAAATTTTTAATGCAAGGAGTTCAATACATTATTTTAACTAAGTAGGGCTCATTTGCTAACACCGAGAATTTTTTTTTTTTCGTTATTAAACTTTTTTTCATTGGTTTTGCAGTATGGAATTTCAGCAGCTGGTAAAATCTAGTGTCCAATCCACTCTAGCAACCAGACAGAGGTTTGAATGAAAGACTGCAAGATGAATAGTAGAGGGCCTGAATAGAAAGATAAGTAACTAAAAGTAACAATAACAATAAAGTATAGCCTCACAAATCAATCGTTTTTTTGTCTACTGGGATCAGTAACCTCCATCTCAAAGGTGGAAAAATGCAGAAGAAGAAAAATAATTGAGGTAAAAAAGAAAAAAATAATGATTGATCTAAAAGTTGCCAAGGATAGGCAATTCTATTAATTACTAACAGTAAACTTTATGCTTTTAAGCAACGCTGACATCAACATAACTGGCAAAAAGTGATTCTGCAAACATTTTGTTTGGATGTATTGCAAATGCCACTCTATGCTTTATCTCAAGAGGAAAAATATTTATGATCACTTCTACTAATGAATTAATTACTTTACAATCAATTCCCCTGTAGCTAACACTGAGATCATGCTATAAAGATTTAGAAATATCATCTGCATTAACTTATGCTTGAAGGTATGTGACCAAACCCATTTGACTGAGCTTAGCTGTGGGTTGGTTACTGCAGTAAGCTGGGAGAAACTGATGATTCATGCATTTAGGAATGTGTTTCAGTTGAGAATGCAGAGAAAACGATTTTCCCAAGGTGTTTGCTCCCTGTATAGAATGCATCATTACACACACACACATGCTGGAGCTGGATACTGCAGATGTTACATTTATCATGAGGAAGGAGGCTGCACATATCATTTTCAGACAGGGGCATAAATTACAAATAAACATTGAGAGGGTTATTTATTATTTTTTTCTGGTTGGACTTTTAAAGGGGAAAAGCACTTTTTTTGTAGAAAAAAAAATAGAATTTTTCAAGATTTATTAAACTCCAATAGTGTTAAAAGTCAGAATAAAAAAGTACTCTGACCTGCTGAGTTCAATGGCAGATGCCCTGTTGATATCCTGATCTGTGCTGGGTTTTGTTCAAGAAAAAGTCGATTCGGATTCGGATTTTTTCATGATTTTATCACGTTTTTTTGCGCACAAGACTTTTTCTGAAAAATGTATTGATAAACAGGGGGGAAAAGTCAATGCAGATTTGGTCGGAGTAGTTTTCCGAAAATAGTGAGAACGTTTTGGATCTTGATAGATAACTATTAATTATTGTTTAAAGTAAAAATGGAAAAGTATCTGCCATTAATTCTAGGTAAAGACAATGCCTGGCAGAATTAAAACTACACAGGAAACCTTTAGTACAACAACAGTTGCAGAACTACAGCAATTATACTCTGCCACTATCTAGTAACTCTGCAGCCAGATTTTCAACCTATAATTAATCTGTGCGTGTATGCGGTCCCACGATCCGACTGCCAGTATCGGATACATTATATATTTATATATACACTTCAATGTGGGCATATCGGGTAGAGATCCTACGTCTATGGCCACCTTTAGTGAATGTGACAAGGCTGTGTAACCTTCACCCCGTGAGTAGTGCATAACCTCTACCCTTTAACTAGTGGACAGGCAGACTTTTCAAACCCTGCTTGGTGTTATTGGTATGACCCCCCAATGTTCACAGGTGAGATATAGTGAACAGTAATCACAGTTTCCAGTCAAATTATAGTAAATTAATAGTAAATGAAAATTACCCATCATGTATGACACTGGTCGCATATAGTACATCTAATAACAAAATGTAAGCAGTTCAGAAAACAAGTAACAAAATGCCAGACATTCACTTTTTAACATTTAATAGCCAGTAAATAAGCTGAGTCATAATTTCTTAAGTATTTACCGAAAGCAAAAAATGTTAGTACTGCTTGTTCTGAACTAAACAGAACAGGAAATATTACAAAATAATGTTGATGTGCCAGAACAAGAATCTCAGCAGAACATGTATTGCAGGATGTAGTGCGAGATTTCATAGTGTTCGAAATTACAACAGAGCACAATTTGGATGTGTTCAGGTTTCTTGCAATTCTTTTTGCAATACCCCATTATCACAATATGAATAACATGTTTATTGAATAAGAGTCAAAGCACACATAATTATTTAGTCTCTGTTTATAAAAGATTTGCAGTGTGTGTGGTGACAATTGTGTGTGTTTTTTTTGTGTGCAGGAATGCCACGAAAAGAAATTGTATGAGAATCATTGGGTCCTAATTAAATCTTTGTGCAACTATAAACTAGGTGGTTACCTCTTAGGCTGAACCTGAGACAATACTTGCAGTTCATGCAATTTAAAATGTTTTTTACCCCAGTTAAATTTTATAATCTGGTTGGTTATGGCAGAATTTACACAAAACCGACTTGCTTGGGGATTCTGGCGAGAAAATCTGCTTTGTGCATAAAAAAATACCTCATAGCATGCATTTTTGTGCCAGTCTTTGTAATGTACCCTTGTAATGCCTTAATGAGTTTTAAAGCAATACAATGTCGGTGGCATTAGGCCTATGAATACTTCTGTTGTAAGAAAGCTTACACTGCATTTATTACACAGTGCAAAATCACAATTGAGCCCTCCTCACCAAAACCTTACAGGTTTTCCCATCTAAAAGCTATGAAAGCGTTTAAGTTACTTATAGGACTTTATCAGACCATTAAAGCATTAATGTGTACTTCATGTGCTTTATAATGCTTTTATATAGACTTTATCGGACCTTTAAAGCATTAACATACTTCATGTGTTTTATATAGCTTTTAATTATTTAATACAATATAGTGGCTTCAGTTAAAGGTAAGTGTGTGAGGTCTATTTAGCCTATAAACACAGTCCTTGACTAATTAGCAACAATCATCATTTATTTATATAGTACAAGCACATTACGCAGCTTCATGTCCCCAAAACAGAGGATGATTCAGAATAAACCCATTAAACCCTTTGTCTTTCAGGATGACCTACAGCCAAGACGGCTGAAATAAGTTGTTCTTTTGAGCTGCCAGTGTTTATTATCATGTGCTGTACTTTTGCCTCTGTTTCTCTTTCACAGTAAAACAGTATAAAGGTAACAGTGTGAAAGGGATATTTTACAAGCTTTTCAAAAATGCCAAAAACAACTGCATACTTTTTTTTTGGGAAGTCAACATGCTCTATCTGTGTAGTATTTTAAAAGGGGCTTTAACATCACATTATGCCAAAAGTAAACAAGTAAAGGGAACTGACTGACTTATAAACAATATACATAAGGACACTATTTTTATATCCTCATAGTAACTTCTTTTTACAAACTGGGGGGGGGGCAATACAATTGTTCTGCCAATACATTTCTTATCAGCATGAGGAAGAATAAATACTACACTGAAAGAGCTGAGAAATACAAACTGTTTATTGTTTTCAGTTACCTGACTCCTGTGTTATTTGGCATTACTCATTGGTACTATGTGTTTAAACATATTTAGAAAATAAGGGTTAACATTTATGAATTCTACTGTTTTGATACCTAAAATGACAATAATAATAATGGTAGCTGCTGTGCTATCAATCTGCCAAGTGTCTGTAATACTGTTCTATTAACAGTTACATGTGAAGATTTCTGCGCCTTGATCGAATGAAGACTGAGCCCATGTCCCATCTGGGAGACATAAAACAGAGTGGGATTTTCCATCAAAGTTGATGGCTGTAATTGTAGTTCCCACAAAGTCGCACTAATGTCTGTTCTGTTTGTATCCTGTGAGATATACAGTACATGGCTGGGTGAGTAAATCTGTTAACTGTTTTCTTCATTTTCTGTCACACAAGCAAGATCAGAATGTACTTTAAGCAAAACTCAACAGAAAAGTACAATTTACTTGTGGGTTAAAAAAAAATTAATAATAATAATAATAATAATAATAAGTTACAAGTCAATATGGAAAATCTTCAAGGTTATATGTTTGAATTTAAACATTTGTGAATTTGTTACTGCTTTTACATTTGGAGTGTCAAGGTGACAGTCCTGGGTTAATTACTAGATGGTGATTACACATTTACATATCAAATTACATACTACAAAGTTACATTTTATGGAAATATCTTGTTTGAATGTTCTTCATTTGCAGTTATCAAATCACACAGATAATAAAACATTCTTAATCTAACAGATCGTGATAATTGCCCGCTAGAACATTAATAGTTGATTTTCTTTTTGCATTAGTACAGTGCATTGATGGTAGCAAATGAGGTCAACAGAAGAGCTTAGTATGGTTATATAAAGTGTTGCCCAGCATGATTAGAGCAATTAGCCTGATACTTGTGGTTAAAGACTTCACATTAAATGACACTGTTTCATTTACTCTATTTACCTGCCTTTTATTTCTGCATAAAATATGAGTAAATTTTATGGCACTGCTGGATGATTCTCAGTTACACTTGTGACATGGATCATTGTGATGAATAAAATGAAATCTTATATATAAATGTTCCCATGAAACCCCTGCATCCTCAGCTACACCTAACAGGCACCCACAGACAGAAACAGGGCCTGAACTACAGGCAGGCAGAAGAGGCATGTGCCTAGGGTGCAAAGGTGAAGGGGCTCCAGGCATCACCTCTTCCATCCACTTACCATCTGGGCTCTCTTCCCCACATTGAACATTGGTGCGCTCTCTGTCACCCCTGTATGATGTCAGTGGGAGGGAGAGAGGTGGCCCATCTCTGAACAGAAATTATATTAAACTTTTTTTAGTGTTTTATTTTGGTAGTGCGACACAGAAAAGGTAAAATATGAAAAAATACCTGAAAAAAACACCTTAAAGGAAAACTATACCCCCAAAATGAACACTTAAGCAACAGATAGTTCATATCATTTTAAGTAGCATATTAAAGAATCTTACCAAACTGGAATATATATTTAAGTAAATATTGCCCTTTTACATCTCTTGCCTTGAACCACCATTTTGTGATGGTCTGTGTACTGCCTCGGAGATCACCTGACCAGAAATACTACAACTCTAACTGTAACAGGAAGAAGTGTGGAAGCAAAAGGCACAACTCTGTCTGTTAATTGGCTCATGTGACCTAACATGTATGGTTTGTTGGTATGTTTGTGAGTAAAGTGAATCCAACGATCCCAGGGGGCGGCCCTTATTTTTTAAAATGGCAATTTTCTATTTATGATTACCCAATGGCACATACTACTAGAAAAGTATATTATTATGAAAATGGTTTATTTACATGAAGCAGGATTTTACATATGAGCTGTTTTATGCAATATCTTTTTATAGAGACCTACATTGTTTGGGGGGTATAGTTTTCCTTTAAGTGTTAGCAATGTCTAGTGATTGTGTGGCAATGAACCAGATCACTAGTAAGAACTGGCTGCTTAGTTGAAATAATGTTTCCCTACTTGGCCCAACAGGAATCTTATGGTTAATGATACAGAACAATTAACCTAATTATATACATTGAGATATATATATATATAGATAGATATATATATATATATATATATATATATATATATATATATATATATATATATATATATATATATATATATATATATATATATATATGAACAATTCACCTAATTATATACATATATGCTAGAATGTAGTAAGGATTTGTCTCTCCCATACGATGAAGCATATTTTGAGTATGGATGTGGTGAGTCTATACATCATAATACCGCATGATGTTGTGATTAAATCTGTAAGGCACTTTCTTGAAGAATCAAATTCATGCGTTGGCCCACCCATACCTTTTGTTTGGAAGTTGCTCGACCTGGCATTAACCTTGAACTATTTTCAAGGTTTCTCTTTATGCACCAATATGAGCAGTGATATATAATACCCTGTTTTGGCGATAAATTGTTATTTTTTTCGCTGTTATATCGGTGACCTGATTATCATTTGGCTGGGGTCTCTGGACGAATTTACTGAGATGATAAACAAGCTTAACATTGGATAACCAGGTCAGGTTTACCATTGATATTCACCCAATGAAAATACATTTCTTGGACATTGAACTATTTGTAAATCATAATCATCTTGATTATATTCTATTCAGAAAAGCTACAGATAAGAATGTACTTCTTCAATATAAAAGCTGTCACCGAGGTGTCTGAGGGCCGCATGCAGCCCAGGATGGATATGAATGCGGCCCAGCTTGAAGAAGAGAGAAAAGGAAGAGAAGGGGAAAAAAAAAGAAAGAAATTAAGAAATAAATGTATGGAAATACCTAGAAAACGAGAGTGAAATACCACTTTGTGCTCTCTAAGTCCAGACACATTAACCATCTCAGTCTGTCGTCTTGTTAGTAACAGGCTTACTATGCCAGGTTGTAACAATGTGGTGACCTATGGAGTAGGGAGGAGGGGGGACTCTGCCCATTGCCCAGTTAGTAATAATAATATAATAATGTCTATTTAATATCCAGGTGTCCCATATTCCAGTGTATAGCTCCATCTGGTTATCCAACTGGTATTGTAGTTCTTTTCTGTGTATTTTCTTTCATGTGTGGCCCCAGACAATTTTTCTTTTTCCAATGTGGCCCAGAGAAGCCAGAAGGTTGGACACCCCTGCCCTACTGCATGCGCAAACAGCACTGCGCGGCACTGCAAAAAAAAAATTTTTCGGCCCAGGAGATTGGGAGAAAGGGTCTGGCCTGGCGGGGGCTCATGAGGGCCAGGGCCAGTCCGACCCTGCCACCACCTATAATGCATGCACCAATACACTAAGTAAATGTATCAGAGACCACTGGAAAATTATTGAGGCTGACAATGATTTGAGGCAGGCAGTATCTGGTCCCCTTATGATGTGTTTTAAACGTGGCACTAATTTAATGGACCTTTTAGTTAAGAACGATCCAGTAGATTGCTATTCAAAGAAGCCCGAATGGCACTTCTTGCAGGTACATGACTCCTGTCACATTGTTCCTCCACCCCCAAACTGGCAAATGCTTTATGATTAGATATCATATTACCTGTACCACCACACATGTGGTGTATTTAATCACATGGTCTTAGGGAGGAACTTCTTTGGCACGATCTTACACGTTGAGTCAAGTCGGATGCGATGGAAATAAACTAAGCAACAGGAATGTCGGATGGTGTTGCAGTGTTCGTCCGACGCGACACGACTGTCGGATGCAGACGCTGCGTCTGCATCCGACATTCATGTCTCTTACATTATTTCTGTCGCATCTGACTTGCGTTTTGCGCAGCTCGTGGAATCACCAATAAATCTCCCTTACTAACAAACCAGTTGCAAAACATTATCTTGACATGGGTCACAGATTGTCCACTTTTAGATATTTAGCCATAGACCATATTCCCCCGTGAGGAGAGGTGGTGACAGGTCCAAACTACTCCTTCAGCAGGAATCCTTCTGGATATGCAAATTAAATACCCTTGCCCCTGCAAGCCTGAATGAACACTGCTCTTTTTTTATGCTTGCTGAACCAACGTTAAATAGTGTACACAATGTTGCCACATACAGTATTATTACAAAGTCTCTGTATGTGCCTGTTCTTGTTTTTAATGTTGTATCATAATTACACCATATGCATACTTGCTACAATGTATATATTTCTGCTTTCTTGGTGCAGGGTTTTCATCCAGTCACATGATCATGTGGGAGTGCACGATTGGGTTTGTGTCATGGTGGTTTTAGCTATTTAAACAAGTTGTTTTACTGTGAACATGGTCTTAATAAAGGTCTTAGAGTTAGCTGAAACGTCGTCTGTTTTTTTTTTTAAATGTAACAAATAAACATGGACTAATTTTTCTGAAAATCCCAGTGTGTACCTTTTGTTTCTGAATATATATATATATATATATATATATATATATATATATATATATATATATATATATATATATATATATATATATATTTATATATATATATTTATATATCTATATATATATATCTATATATATATATCTATATATATATATATATATATATATATATATATATATATATATATATATATATATATATATATATATCTATATATATAGAGAGAAGTGAAGAAGCTCGCACTCACAGGACTTATCAAAATCAAAAATGGTGTTTATTTCAATATAAGTAACTTATATTGAAATAAACACCATTTTTGATTTTGATAAGTCCTGTGAGTGCGAGCTTCTTCACTTCTCTACTTAATTTTTGGGCATATTGCACCCAGGCAGCGATGACTTTTTGACGTGCTGTGCCGGCTTCCTGATTACCTTCTATATATATATATATCTCTATCTATATCTATATATATATCTATATCTATCTATCTATCTATCTATCTATCTATATATATATATATATATATATATATATATATATATATATATATATATTATATATATATTATAACAAACAAGGGAAAGTTGTGCTCACCACTAATTTTTAAAACCATTAGGCGGGGGTGCAATGAGGCTGTGACCACAAAATACATATAGACAAATACAAGAGTCCTCTGCACTCAACCCATTATCAATATATTTTATATATATATATATATATATATATATATATATATCCACAATGCTAATTGCAATCATATGATGACAAACAAGTGCAGGTTTCTGATAATAATATATAAAAATAAGTTGCAACCAATCTTGTTTGCTTCCAAGCAGGTGACCCGTACGATTGGTTGCTATGAGCTATTGAACACGGTGCCAACTTTGCAACTTTTTCATTACGCTATACACACAATATTTCATCTGTTTATCTCTCATTATATGGTTTAGACTGACTTCTAAGCCTTTAAAGACATTTAGGAAAGACTAAGCGTGTTGGGTAAAATGATCTGGCAAATAATACTTAAATTAAACATTAAGGCATTATTGACTTTGCATCTACATACACGAGAAAGCATATGCATACATTTCTTATTGCATGGAGAAAAGTAAGTCCGGTCATTTAATGTTATCTGTGGGCATATTCATATTTTATTTATTACTCCTCAATATGTTTTCTTACAGTTGTTCCTTGACACTTAACCAGACTAAATGATCTGCTTATAAATAATCTATTAAATACAAATATAAAATCAAATGGCCTAAACAAATATAAAAACAGTTATTGTCAAAATGCATCTTTTTAACCCGTCATAAAGCAAGTGGTAGATTAATTAATTCCAAATCCTCTAGAACCCCTTTCCATGAAATCCTTCATGTTAACTCCCAAAAGCATACAAACATCATGTAAACTCCCTAAGAGACTGAAATAGTGTATACAGGCCAACTTTAATACCAATTAAATTAAAATCTGGGGTGAGTTTTTAAGTTCCTAAAAATTCTTGAAAGCAGAGCAGATAGGGTTATATTTGGGATAGACACATTAGATATTGTAAATATTCTTGAACCTTACAAAATGTTCTTCTATGGGAACATCTACATTGGCATAAATTGTATTTTGATACAGTATGTATCAAATGTACCTTAGTGCAAAGTAAACTTTATATCATATTACTCAGTACTCAGCTACCAATCTGTAAAGCTTATCAGCTCTTGCAATGGATTTTATTAATGAAACTAAAATGCACTGAGGTTTGCAAATACTTGTTAAAATACAAATCAATAGGCAAGGTTTCACTTCCTACTTTGTAAGATTCCCCTGTCACAAATATACTTAAAATATAATCAATTTGTGCTTAGTGCTGTTGATAAATTTAAATAAAAAAAAGCCATTGCCACAATAGAAAAAGAGGAATTTACAGTAATCTGACCGAAAAGTGAGATTGCAGTGTGATTCATAAATAACAATGCCTTGCGTTTCCCACAGTTACTCTTAAAATATGTGCTTCTCAGAATACTATTTAAAGTTAACACCCGCGTTTTGTAACACACACATTAAAAGTCATTTAGAAGCAATAAATGCAAGGGAACTAGGTGGCTAAATATAACAACAGAATCATTACTCTGCTCACTCAGGATGCATTTTGCTGTAGGTTCAGAGTTCGCATTTGTGGGATATTTAACAGATTCTAGAAGTAATTGTGTGATTAAATGGGAACAGAGTTTATGAAAACGTTGTGCTTTATAATAACACAAGACCTAAAAGACATTGAGAGCAAGGGTTAGTTTCACTGGGAAATAAATACATAGGTGCCCTGAAGCACAAAGGAAATATAATGCTGCAAAGCCTTTCTCAGATCAGGCAAATAAACTGCAGGGGAATGCTGAAGCCTTATATTCCCTTTTCAAAGGGAGGTCAGATAAGTCAGATAGTAAATGGGAAAAATGTTAATGCTAATGATATGAAAAAACTTATGATCTTATTGTATTTCTGGCCAAACACAAGGGATTGTACATTGGCACAGATTATTTTTGCCTTGGGCCTTTGTCCATAAATGATGGGCAAATATGGGGATAAAACTTCTTGATTATTAACATGTTTATGAATATAATGGAAAACTAAATCCCCTGGACAATAGTTATGTTTTACATTAGCTATTTTGGGTGAAATTTTGGTTTGCCATGTTTAATTAAAATGTGTATGCTTTTAATAACCCTAGCTAATATATAAATATGTAAACTCATAAAGGTGAAAATGTTAACACAACTTAATTTATCTAAGTCATATACAGTAATTTTTAAGTCAAAATAAAAATATTGGCTGATAACTACTGTATTTGGGTTTGTATAAGATTAGTGTAAGGAATTGTTATACTTTCATTCAACAGTAACTTAACACACTGGGACTCATTTATAACTACTGGGCAATCAACTATGGCTACCAATCAAAGGCTTGGATTCATTGTTGAACCTGCAGCTGGCTGATAAGAATTTAATCACTGATTGGTTCTTATGAGTTAAATTTGCACAGTCTTTATAAATAAGCCCAGTGGATCAACGGTTAGCACTGGTTCTTTGCATATCTAGGGTTTTGATCTCAGTTTTTAGCAGGGCACCATCTGTAAGAAGTTTTCCCTATATCTGTGTGGGTTTTTCTAGATATTCAACCTTCTTCAAACACTTCAAAAACTAGTTGGTAGGTTAATTAGTTCCTTATGAAATGCATTCTAGTGTTTATCCTGTGAATGTGATTAGGAAATAAGATTGTAAGCTCCACAGGGTCAGGAGCTGGTGCAAATTATGAAAAATCTCTGTAAGAGCTGCATAATATGTTATCACTACATAAATAAAGGATAATAAACAAATATTGCATAATTCATTACTTTTAATCGGAACCCTGCAGTTCATTGAATTATAGTGTTTTAACGTTTGGTATTGTTACAATGTGCACATTTGCATGGAAAAACATTTTTTTGTAGTAAGATTTAAGGGTCTTTAAACAGGAAAAGCGCAAAGGAATAATTGAAACATCTCTTGAATACTTTGATATTAAAACACTCGTTTTTTAAAAAGTAGGCTGTTGAATGTATAGAAGATGGAAGGTTGAAAATCAAAAGCAAAGTACGTAGAGAAAAGAGAAATATTTGTTGAAAACGGAATCAAGCTAAGGAGCAGCTGCATTACTGAGTGCAAGATGTTAATTTTGTGTGTGCCTACAAATTATTTTAAATACTACATTTTATTCTATGTACTATGCAATGAATTTGTGTGCAAACAAGTAACAGTGCACAGTTAAAAGAAAACAAATGCTGTTTTATACTGCATATAAGGCAAAAAAGGAGAAGAAGCCTGATAAATGAAAGGGAAATACCATCTCTTGTACCAATACCATTACACATATTGTTCATGTTAAGAATAATAAAACGTATGAAAACATCTATTCTTTTACAAATGCCTTGTTCTGAAACTACAAAAATATGGGAAACACCCTACAATTCCTTTATATTATCTCGGTCGTCTTTAAAAGAGTACTTAAAAACATTGTTTTTACTGTATCCACCGATCAAATGGACCTTTCTGTTCATATGCGCCTTTATTTTTAATTCTTTAACTCCATTTTTATTTGTCATGATGCCAACCACTAATATATTGGACATAAAGCTTAAGATCAAATTACTGGCAACACCATTCAGGATATTATATATTGAGGAATCATGGCTTATGTCTGTTGTTTATTGGTGTCTATATTGGCTCAGTGTATCATTTAAATTCTGAAGCACTAAAACTGTTTTTTTAAATGTTTTAAATGCTATCAGGCTGTCTGGCCATTTTCCACCACTGACCTCTCCCTTTCTGCTACTCTGAAGAAAGTCCACTCTACCTCACCTGTATAACCTCCAAGGTTCTTTTCTGGTGGCCTCAAATGGGACTTGAACTGTTAGGAGATTTCTTAATAGATCAGAGATTCCCCACTTCCATGTAGTTCAGGGGGAGATGGAGGGTGACAGGATGTACTGTACAGTTTTTAGATATCTTCAGTTTCACCATGCACTCAAATGTCAAACATTTTCCTTTTTTGAAGATAAGCTACTCCTCCCTAAAACTCTTCACAGAGTTAGTGGCTGAAACAGGGATGACATCTTCCTAGATTCTACAGAGATCTGATTGATAGGATTTTCCCTCTGTATGATAAAGTCCGCAACCGTTGGCAAAAATTGCTCCCAGCACAAAGCAGGGCACAAAGGAAATAGGCCTCAGAGTCACTGTAGATGACCTTATTTTGAAGTGAGATAGAGTTTACTTACTCACCAAATATATATAACTTTCCTGAAATTTAGAAGTGTGGTAAAGATAGCTAGAGGTGGAGTGCCTGGTGTTTGCAAACTGGGATCTCCTAATGGTGTGTTAGAACTGTTGATGACTATAAACTGGATAGGAAACAGGACTCCCTTGTTTGAGAAATGTGTAAAAGATAATAAATCTTTTCCCTCTATCAGATTCACTTGGAAGTGCAGGTGTTACTAGGAAAAATGTAATAAAATATGTTCCCGTGGTTGAATCCAAATCCAACTCGTGAAAATTCTAACAAATAATCATCCAAACATGTATTATATTTATTATTTTATTAAATGCAACTGTATATTCCACATATATTTCGATAAAATGCTTTATAAATATGCAACTATATTCCTTACATTAGTAAAAAAAAAAAAAAAGCACATAGCGTTTGGCACATTTGGCAAAATAATTAAAGGCTGGATCGGCTCCAGTTATCTAGGCCAGCTGTTTATGGGAATCTGTGAGCAAAATTATTTTTTATTTCCAAAACTAATAAAGCAACTTGGCCTCACAAGGGGAATAAATACTAAGGAAAGCATTCATAGCTGATTTACCACATGACACTAAAATATTGTGTATTACTAGGGCACAGATTTCTTTTAGTCTCTGAAGCATGACATTTAACTCATTAAATTGAATAATACTTCTGCAACACTTATCAATATCAAAACCTAAAAAATAATTCAATATTTCCTGTGGTTGGTAGGTTATCATCAGCACAGTAGTAAAGCACCACAGTGAGGAGAACATGTGGGCTCTGTTACAAATTTAGCACCAGGGGACTGCAGGACACTGGTTATATTACTACACAGGTATGGAATCTATTATCCAGAATGACCGGACCAGGGACATCTCGGCTAATCCCTAATTTGGTTCTTCATACTTTAAGGGGCAGATTTACATATGGTCGAATATCGAGGGTTAATTAACCCTCGATATTCGACTGCCGAATGTAAATTCGCAAATTTAACACAAATAGTATGATCAAACGAAAAATCGTTTGATCGAACGATTAAATCCTTCGAAACGTTCGATTCGAAGGATTTTAATCCATCGATCGAATGATTTTTCTTCGACCAAAAAATTGCTAGGAAGCCTATGGGGACCTTCCCCATAGGCTAACATTGCACCTCGGTAGGTTTTAGGTGGCGAAGTAGGGGGTTGAAGTTTTTTTTAAAGAGACAGTACTTCGATTATAGAATGGTCGAATGATCGAACGATTTTTAGTTTGAATCATTCGAATCGAAGTCGAAGTAGTAGTCGAGGTCGAAGTAGCCAATTCGATGGTTGAAGTAGCCAAAAAAAACATTACAAATTCGAAAGTTTTTTTTATTCTATTCCTTCACTCGAACTAAGTAAATGGGCCCCCCAGTCTACTACAAAATCATGTAAACATTAATTAAACCTAGTAGGCTGATTCTGCTTCCAGTAAAGATTAATTTTATCTTAGTTGGGACCATGTAAAGGTACAGCTTTATTATTACAGAGAAAAGGCTACAAATGTTTTGTTATTGCTTTTTTCTGCTGAATAAAAAGTAAATAACTCAAAAATCACAAATAATAATAAATGAAACACAATTGTAAATATCTGGAGTGTCATTGAAAACATTGAATTCCGCTCTCCACATCATACTAAACGTTAACTAATCAGGTACTTTAGCATGTAGACGGTTAATTACCGCATCCATCTCTGCAAGTAATAAGTTATGTATTATCATATGTGCTGACATATGTCAAGGAACATGCTTTGTTGGTTTTTAAAATGTTACATGTTGTCTTTTTTTTTTCTTAAAGGAGAAGGAAAGGTTAAAACTAAGAAAGCTTTATCAGAAAGGTGTATATGATAACACCAATAAACCCTCAAAGTAAAGCTGCTCTGAGTCCTCTGTTAAAAGAAACACTGTATTTCTGTCCTTCTATTGTGTACACATGGGCTTCTGTATCAGAATTCCTGTTTTCATCTTAAACCGCCAGGGCTTGAGCATGCTCAGTTTGCTCCTCTCCCCCTCCCCTCCCTGCTGTAATCTGAGCTCAGAGCTCAAAGCGAGCAGGGACAGACTCAGGCAGGAAGTGATGTCACAGCAAGCTAATATGGCAACTGCTATCCTAAACAAACAGAGACAGTGTTTAGAGCTGATTACTGGGAAAGCATTCTACAAAATAAAAATGGCATTCTAGCTTGCACTGTTGTGGCTAATCTATAATAAACTACCTTCTCCTTTAACAGTAGCACACTAGAAGTGCCTTTCCATAGTATTATGTTTCATACTAACAGTAATGTGGACAGGTACATATAAAAGGAAGTAAGCACATTACATCTTCCACAGATGACTGACAAAGAAACAATTCGTTTTGATCAACATACTACAACACAGAGAACAAAAATGAAGATATGACTGGTGGATATTTAAGTTCCATTTAACGTTTATGTTAGGAAAACATTTAAAGATTGATTTGTAGTATATACTGTACATTTACTGTTAAAAACACTACTGATTTTTGGCACATTTTTTACTATGGAAGAATATTTCTATACAGAGATTTCTCATTTACAATGTATTCCACTAAACTGTGAATGCTTAAATTTCAAATTTCTTTTTACTTCACTTCCTCACGCTGAATCTTCTGCAGAGATTCTAAACTGTGGAGAAATACTGGATGTTCTAAGAATATCTGAGAAAATTACATATAAAACAAGCATCCCGTCTAAGAATAAACCAAGTAAACTTGGCAGAAACAATATCATTGATGCTAACAGTGTGTGACAGGAAACAAGCCCATGTGACTTGCATGCTTTGTAAGCCTAGCTCTTGTATAAGATTACAACAGCACATTCTGCTAAACCCACTCTTAAAGATCGGAACTTTAAAACAAAAAGCAGCATTCAAGTTGTCCACAACTGACAATTTGGCCACTGTTTGTTTTCTGAATAATTATGCAGAGTAGCTTCAATGCGGATGTGAGGTAAATCAGCTTCATTGTCCACTATAAAAAAAATATTTGCTTTGCAACCTAATGGAATGTTATTCACATCTATCGCTAAAATCCTGCTCAACATATTCCTTTAAATGGCACTTAGTGATGTCATTAGTTATAAGTTCTGTTAGTTTGGTAAGTTGCAGCACCTGACTCACTAAAAAATAAATTACTCCCTGGTACTTGTTTCCTGGGCTGATTCTCCTGTTAGCAAAAAACTGCACTGGCTCGGAAATTTGAATGGCAGCACCATGGGGGCCATCTTACTTGGATTCCCTGTTAGAATTTTGTATTAAGATTCTTGCATGCACAGTAATGGTATTTTATGGAACTGCACATGCACAAATTTAATCTGATAGACTGGAAAAGCAAGGCAAGATGGTGCTGTAATTCAAAGTTCCCTAGGCTGGTGCTGTTTTTTCGGGGAAGAAACGTAGTGATTCTATTCACAGGGGATAAGTAACATTTTGGCACACTTCACTGAATAGGGCATGTTTTGTCCTTTAAAACACATTCCTTCATCCTCATTTAGCCTAAAATATCTTAAGTATAAACTATATGCCACTCTCACCCAATTGCAATGCTCATTACCACATCTCTAACATTGCAGAATCCTGATCATGTCTATTCCCACACTTTAGGGCATTGATCCCAAAACAGTGGCTGGCAAGCAACATTTTGCTCCCCAACCCCTTGGATGTTGCTTCCAGTGGCCTCAAAGCAGATGTTTATTTTGGAATTTCTTGCTTGGAGGCAAAATTTACTTGCATAAAAAACAAGTCTATTGCCAAACTGGGCCTCCTGTAGGCTGACAGTCCACAAATAGCCAATCACAGTCCTCATTTGGTCCCCCCCCCCCTAGAACTTTTTGCATGCTTGTGTTGTGCCCCAACTCTTTATACATTTGAATGGGGCTCATGGGTCAAAAAGGTTGGGTAAACCCGACTTAGGGCATAGTAATTGAAGAGTGAATCTAGAATTTAGTAATCTGAAGGCCAGGGTGTGCGGGTTTGGATACATTTTGTTGGACTGAAACTAGAACTTGCCATAGTCTGCAAGAGTGAAATTTTGCCACTTTCTTTTTCTATGTATGTGTGTGCATGTGTGTCTGATATGACTAAAATAATTTCTTAGTTCAAAGTTTAATATACAGAACAAGGGAGAAGGAAGGATCTTGTAATAGGATCTTTATGTAAAATGTTATAAAACAGCATGGGCTTTGGAGATTTCTGCTGTGCACATTTTGTGTACCAATTGCCCACAGCAATAAATAAGCCAACAGTAAAGCAACTCACAGTCCATAAAACTGTCTACAGCAACAAGATTTTACACTATAAAACAAATAATACTAATCTTTGTATATACAGTAGACTAGCCACCCAAGTCTTGCTAACCAATATGTTAAAGAAATTTGTTTCAAGTAGGCAGCTCTGTTTGTTGGAGTAATCAGCATAGCTTAGAAAAATGTTATTCTACTAGAATAGTTGGAACCAAAGATAAAGAAAAATTGTATTTCCCTTTTAAGGACCACATGGTTTAGCCAAGATGAGGACAGAACATGCTCCTGATATATTTCCTTTACTTCAAGCAAAAGGCCAGACTAGTACAGAATCACATTTATTTTTAAAGTATACATTGAGAATGCTTTATCCTTAAGTCACCCTGCTGCCCGTAAGTGTAACATTTCAGAATATGTTTTAACAGAATGGAAAATACATCTCAGAATTTCTTGCTATTACACTTAATATAAAGTACAAAATGTACTACATACTTATAATAGGCAGTATTTAAGAAAATTAAGGAAAACATTACGCTTTCACACACCTAGACAGTCTATTTTGAAGAAACCCCAATTACAGTATGTACAGCAACAGTCCACTCTGCCTAAGGTAACTGTGCTTTGCAAAATCAGCAAGTATAACAGTAAGCCATTTAGAATTTCAGCACCAAGTCTTTAAACCTTATTCTCTAGTTCATACTTTGGGTACAAATTTTGAACCCAGCATCAAGGGCAAATAAGGTCTTGAGCTGTATTAAAAGGGGCATAGAGTCAAGGGAGGAGGGGGTCATTCTTCCACTGTATAGAGCACTTGTAAGGCCCCATCTAGAATATGCCGCACAGTTTTGGTCTCCATCACTCAAACAGGACATTATTGAATTAGAGAGGGTACAGAGAAAGGCAACTAAGCTGGTAAAAGGTATTGAAAATCTTAGCTATGAGGAAAGACTGGCCAAATTGGGGATGTTCACGCTGGAGAAGAGGCGCTTAAGGGGTGATATGATGACTATGTATAAATATATAAGGGGATCATATAATAATCTCTCTAATGCTTTATTTACCAGTAGGTCTTTCCATCTGACACGAGGTCACCCATTACGATTAGAAGAAAAGAGGTTCCGCCTAAATATTCGGAAGGGGTTTTTTACAGTGAGAACTGTGAAGATGTGGAATTCTCTCCCTGAATCAGTGGTACAGGCTGATACATTAGATAGCTTTAAGAAGGGGTTGGATAGCTTTTTAGCAAGTAAGGGAATACAGGGTTATGGGAAATAGCTCATAGTCCAAGTTGATCCAGGGACTAGTTTTTTACAAACTACATATTGACTCTATTCTGTAGTTGGAAAAGGCGTGCATGGCATCTACTGGGTATATTAGGGGGAGAACTCAGCTAGAGCAGTGGCAAAATTTGGTTTGTGTTAGCTATTAAATATATATTATATATAACACCTTACTTCTTCAAAAATCTATACATCTATAGATGTGTCAAAAAAAATCAGATGTTGATTTGTTGCTATAGGATTCTGCACTGGCTCAATAGAGTACCGATATTAGCAAATTAACTTATGTACACTTTACATCTATCTCCACATCAAAGCTGGATAAGTCTTGACCCCTTTTAAAAACAACTTAGTACCTATTTACCTTTAAAACTTTAAATAATGTTCTATGGTTTCTTGGGTGATTTGCAAAGATATATATATTTATATATATATATATATGTAGCGCTATAGTAAACTGCTTTATGTGAGGGCAGTTTTAGCTACTTTCCTTTGTGGGCTGAGACCACAGATGAGCTCTCTTTCTCAGGGGTAAGCCCTCGCAGCGGGGTGGAGGCAGGGTGTAGTGTAACTGTGTGCAATGCACAAGAGATTGGGCACCAGTAGTTTTATTTGCTTAAACAATAAACGGAGTTTATTAACCAAAACCAGAGTTCACCATGGAGCATGGAACATAGAGTAAAACAGAGATCAATCAAGGTAATACAATATACTCACTGTATGAATATAGAACAACTGTCTGAAGAGTAAGGAGTACATGTAGAGAACAATGCAGCTTGTTGGAAGGTATTTCCCCAATCTTCAGGATTACCTTAAGTGGAACTCAGAAACTCTTACTTCCCTGAGCTTAACACTTAGGCCCTACTATGGGGTCAGTAATACCCGGGATCTTAATCCCTCTAATCTCCTTGGCGGAGCTTTGAGCTGCTCAACTACATACCCTATCTATCACTCCTAGAGTGATCTATTAAAGGGTATAACTATCACTTCACTATACTCAGGCTGAGTTCCACCACCCCTAAACTCTGTGGTCTAACAGAGGAAAGGTTCAGCAGCAATGGCCTCTACCTCATGGCTTTCAAGCCCTTTTATATTATACCACAGTGTCATCTAGCATCCACTGTGAGAACTGCAGGGATGACATAAGCACAAGGTCCCCATAAGGACCCACTGAGGTGTCCATATTACTAGGGGTGTGCCTGTCTGAAATGTGTAAGGGTGTCTAAGATTTTCACATCCCTACATATATATATATATATCTATATATATATATATATAGATATATATACAGTACGTATAGGTATGGGATCTGTTATCTGGAACCCATTATCCAGGGCTCAGAATTCCAGAAAGACGTTCTCCTATAGACTCCATTTTATCCAAACAATCCTAATTATTTTAAATGATTTCCTTTAGCTCCATAATAATATAATAATAAAACACTAACGTGTTATATATATATATATATATATATATATATATATATATATATATATATATATATACAAATAAACAGAAATGAACCACACTCACAGGACTTAGTAAGGTGCAAAAAAGCAGAGGTTTTATTCCGATGTTTCAGCTCCTATACTCGAGCCTTCTTCAGGAAGTGAACATGATACAAACAACAACTCGTGATTTAAAGGCCAACTTGGCGACAAAATTAGGCATGTGACGTCATTGGCCTGTGCCTCTGTATAGTGAGGAATATGTAAACAGTCTCTATAAACGACATATTGTGCGTATCCACATCATCACCCAATGAGACCCAATCTTGTCTCAACAGTGCTTGTGTGAAGCCACTGCTGTGTGCCGATCTGTGAAAGAATGCATAAAACGTGTTTGTTCAGTGACATTAGAATTCTTATCCCGAGGTCTGGTTCACAGCACAGGATGGTGTTCTCCCTTTGTCGCCCGTTTGGCCATATACATACTGCAGTGGTTTCCACTTTCAAGTGACTTGAGAAAGGGCACCATTTGCCCGAAACATGTCGTGTAAAGCAGCATGAATAATAAATAATCACCAGCAGTTAATCTGAGTTTGAGTGCTCTCCTCTCTTTCATTGAAAAAAGTGGATATCTCTGGATGATTGGTACATCTCTGTGAGAGGATTGATGCATTTATAAAGACATGATCATTAGGCTGAGCGCGCGGATCTTCACAGCTTTTACTGAATATGTACCGCAGTGGTTAGCTGGAGCATCCCATAATCAAACCGCAACTCTGGCTTGCCCTGCGCTGAACATCAACTCAGCATGTCTACTGTTGCCCCGAATCGTCACTGTGGGAAAGGGCATAACAGAGGACTTGAATAGTGAACTCCAGCCAAACGAAATGCAGATGCACACCTGGTCCCTCTTTCAACATTCACGGTGCATGGATCATAGGAGGACGGCACCCCCAACACAAGGTACGTAATAATTAATCCAGCACACGAAGTTTGCTCAAGGGTTATTACCTGTGTTTAATGTCAAGCCAAACAGGTTACAAAACCTGTTTGGCTTGACATTAAACACGGGTAATAACCCTTGAGCAAACTTCGTGTGCTGGATTAATTATTACGTGACTTGAATAGTGAGTCATATAGTATGCCATAGTTAGACTGACCACATCGGGTACACATAGAGTCAGAGGCGCTAGCATTAAGCCTGTGATCCATACCTTCAATTGAGGTGTTCCAGCCAATGGGTACGTGTTATTGCCTGGGGCCCTCCATCAATACTTGCTGTTTCTCCAATACCTCAGGGCTATTCTACTTCATTTTGGATGAAGAAAATGCTGGATGTTGTTCTATGAAAACACAGTCACCAATGAGGTTGATGTTTCCATTCCAAAGCGAGTGTATGTTAAGTATCTTTGAGTTTTGCTAATCTTGTCTCTCAAAGGTCTTGGCTCGAGACTTTGCCCGAGGTGCAAAAAAGCTTATCCTTGTTTGCTGATGTACCTGGGTTTAGAAAGGCATTTACAAGGAATAGTGAGGAAAGATAAAGTGAGGAAGGTGGTATGAGGTAGGGAGAATAGGGAGGGTAAGTGAGTGGTTAACTAGGATAAGAGAGAGATGGGGTAAAAGATATGGCAGACCTGCTTGGGGGACTCTGAGCCATATGGCGTATTGATTCCCACATTCAATATGCCATTGTGATCCTGCATAGAGTGTATAAGGGCCTTGTTAAAGTCACAAAAGCAATACATCTTAACTAGAGAGCTTACTCGGGTTGGATACCGCTGGGCCCCGCATCTACCTTAATGAACACAGGGAAAATAATTTATAGGTTATAGGCAGATTGTCAAGGCGAATCTCACGCTGGACACAATTGGACATAAGAATTAGTGAATTGCATCCAATGGTGCCATTTCTTTATAAAGTTCTGGGAATCTGTTGCGGATTCATTTTTCAGCTGCTCAAATTTATGTATCTACTAGATCTTAAATAACCAATCCTTTACAAGTGGGCTTTCTATTTGTCTCCATTTGAGGGGGATTAGTGCTTTGGCGGAGTCCAGCATTATGGGAGCCAGGGATTTCTGGTATGTCTTTATCGCAAACGGGGTGTCGTGTAGGAGAACGGCTAAAGGACTATCTGGGATTTCCATATCTGTTACTGTTTAGTGTTGCGTACTGTGGTCCAAAATGTTTTGATTTAGGGGCATTCCCAAAATATGTGTGTTAGGGTGCCTGGGTGCTTCTTTCATCTCCAGCATATGGGTGACAGATGTTGGCAAGTTTTTTTATTAAATCTCAGTACATAATAAATACTTTAGTTTTACTTTTGTAATTATTGAATTACAGATTTTATAGACTTTTCAATAACACCAAGATGAATTACACTTCTACTGCCATTTAGCTTTTTTTAGGTAAATACCATATCTAAATATTAAAGAATATTTGAGCTGTTATGAGTTATATTTGAAGACTGTGGATGCAAATGCCAGAGCAATAAGGGCTGAAAATTCTTTAGTGTTTATTCAATAAACACTTGTTCTGGGCTCTTGCTAAAAATCATGCATGAAGTGCAGAGTGCAGCACTGGTGTAATCAAGGAAGCTCTATCCTTAGTTCCTCTAATAGGACAAAGGTCGATCCCATTCACCAGAAAAATTTAAAAATTTTGATTGGTCATTTTTTTTTTTAAAAAAATTTGAGTTCATGGATATTTTTACCACCAGCACAACCTGGCCTCTCAGGGAATATTGGTCCGGTGCTCAGTAAGAGGGATCAGCACCCTAAAATAATCATGAAAACAAGAAAATTACCGGCACTCAGGACTCCATGCAAGCAGGTCAAGCCCTGCGTATTTATTGCAAAGTAACTTTTCGGGGACACACTTCATCGGACAGATAAACCACACCATAGGTGAACATTCAAACCCACCTTAATGCATATTACTTAACATACAATTAAATCCAAATACCAGTTAATTAGGATATATGTGCAAAGTGTCCATAATTCCATCCATTTTTAAATACGGAATCCAAGGAAAAATAATAGTCCAATATAGTCCACAAACAAAAATATTAAAAAAATGATTATGTTATAGTCCAGAAAGAATCGGGTGATCAAAAACACAATACATCCAGTTAAACCTGTGGGGGAAATTTTAAAAACAATATATCACAATACCAAGGCTTAAAACACTAACGCGCCCTCATCTTTACCTTCCCCTTGCAACATAACGATTCAATTCTCATATCTGTAATATAAAGGGAAAAGGCAACATAAAAAACGTTTTTAGAGATAACGGGCAAGATTAAATTCTTCATTCAGTCCCTGTCGGACCCTTGTTTGTAAAACCCAAATCCAGTGGCACTCTCTCTGCAGTAGCAATTTTTTACTATCCTGCTGATAATTTGTATAGATATTTCGAGTATCTGCCATCTCAACTGAGCAACTCTATGGCCCTGTACAAAGAAATGCCTAGCTAGTGTGGTTTCTCATTTCTTTTTATTTGTCTCCTTCTTGTCTTTTTGTTCAGTAGATGGCTGGTAATTTAGTATTATACTTTTATGTTCATTCGGCGTATTTTTATTGATCTGCTTGTCTGACCAACATAAGCAAGACCATAAGGGCATTTTATACAGTAAATTACTGCTGTGGTGTCACAAGTGAACCATCCTCTTAAAGGAATTGTTCAGTGTAAAAATAAAAACTGTGTAAATAGACAGGCTGTGCAAAATAAAAAATGTTTCTAATATAGTTAGTTAGCCAAAATGTAATGTATAAAGTCTGGAGTGATTTGATGTATATTATGTCAGTCAGATCACTACTTCCTGCTTTTCAGCTCTCTTGGTTTTCACTGGCTGGTTACCAGGCAGTAACCAATCAGAGACTTGAGGGGGGGCCACATGGGCCATATCTGTTGCTTTTGAATCTGAGCTGAATGCTGAGGATCAATTACAAACTCACTGAACAGAAATGTACCATGTGGCCCCCCTTCAAGTCGCTGACTAACTCAGAGTTATAGAGCTGAAAAGCAGGAAGTTGGATTCTGGCTGTTTTATTAGACATCTTTATACATTATATTTTTGCCTAACTAACTATATTAGAAACATTTTTTATTTTGCACAGCCTATGTATTTATCCAGTTTTTCATTTCACACTGAACTATTCCTTTAAACTAATTTTTGATCCCTTTAGGGCATGTGTCACACTGTCACCTGAAATAATGCCACTGCAGTGGCCACAGTTGTGACAGGGGTATGTACCTTGAAGTTTAGTACTTGTAAGGGTTTGCTATGTATTTGGGCCACTAAAACTTTCACCGAAACCCCCACTGTGCGCCCTGGGAGTTAGTGCTTTATGTCTTGGTATTGTGATATTTTGTTTTTAAAATTTCCCCCACAGGTTTAACTGGATGTATTGTGTTTTTGATCACTCGATTTTTTCTGGACTATAACATAATATTTTTTACATTTTTTTTGTTTTGGTTTGTGGACTATTATTTTCCCTTGGATTCTGTATTTAAAAATGGATGGAATTATAGACACTTTGCACATATATCCTAATTAACTTGTATTTAGATTTAATTGTATGTTAATTAATATGCATTAAGGTGGGTTTAAATGTTCACCTATGGTGTGGTTTGCCTGTCTGACAAAGGGGCGTGCCCCCAAAACGATACTTTGCAATAAAAATGCAGGGCTTGACCCGCTTGCATGGAGTCCTGAGTGCCGGTAATTTTTTTCCCCCGTTTTTACAAACTCCCATGAACTCTTGATAAATCTGCCCCTTAGGGGCAGATTTATCAAGGGTTAAATTTCGAATTGAAAAAACGTCGAAATTCTAATTCAAAAAGACCAACCAAAATTAAGTCGAAGTTTTTTTTTTGGTTGAATAGGTCAGCTTTAGATTGAATAGGTCCGAATTCGAATAGTACAAATTGACTATTCCCTAGTCAAAGTACACAAAAAATAGCTCAAAATTTTAATCTTTTCATTCGAAAATTCACCTCGACCTTTGATAAATCTGCCCCTTATAAGTGTATGGCTCCTTTGCACCCTGTAGCTGTCTTCCTTCCCTAAATTGAAAGACTGTATGACATGCAAGTTAGGAGATGTGTAGTGAGGTGGTACCTGGTATTTTGCCTGATAGTAGCAAAAGGGAAAAATATGTAGGTTAAAGGAGTCAGAACTAGTTAACATTTTTTATTGGTGTAACAAAGTGACTCAAGCAGGAGGCAGTAATTGGAGTACTTTATACAAGCCATGGCCAAACATGGTTAGGTTGATGCTTTTTTGGCTGTGCCATGGTAACTTCAAATTAGACATCCAAAAACTATTAATATAAGTTTATGTGGAGAGCTAAATATAATACTTTCTAAATGCACTACTTAATTTTAAAGTGAAAATATATTATTTATGTTGGAAAGTCCTGTATTTCTCTACTAGCAAAGCTGCTGTGACTGCTAAATGAAACAACACACCCATAGATAAATATTGTAAAAATATTATATAAATATATATACAGTAGTTAATATCCCATTTCCCAGTCTGTTTCTGTCTGCATCTTTGGAGGAATACAGTTTTGTTAAATAGATCAGCTTTTTTCAGGGAAGATAAGCTTCCATTACCTCAGCTGACTCCCAAAGGAATGCGTTTCTTCTTGCCAGATCACAGGTTATTTAATACATTGTGTCTGGAAACTGAGCTTTGTTAAAACTGTTTTGGCTACTTTGCAATCCAGATGAGTAGAATGTAAAACTACATATCTGAAGAGTCTCTTAATTCACTATATTTAAATGAAAATATTGTATTGCAGGGACATTGATTTACTAAATATTATGTCTGGACTATTAAAAATATACAACTACATGAATAAACACATTTTTGTCAACATTTAGAGCGACATCATGTCTCACTCTATCCAAAGTTTTTTTTTATTGTTCACAACCTCATTGCTTTCTGATGACTTTGTGTTTCCTTTATTTTGCTCTGCATCACAAGTTTCAGAAAAGCAATTCCTTACTCGGATCATTCTTGTCAAAAAACTATATTCAGTAAGAGCAAATCCCTGAAACAAAGTGTAAAACATAAAGATTTGGTTAATGGCATTCTGTACCTTCCTCTTCTAGGACAACATACACATTTAAAAAGATAAAGGAGGCTATCCTGGCACCAAATAGTACAATTATCAACCAATGTGAGACCCCCAGAAAGTGTAGCTTTATCTTAATATTTCATTAGGCACCACCAAGTTATTGTTTACTTACTTGATACCTAACAGCAGAAAACTAGCCCCGTCCAAGGTTTATCCAGAGAGCACCACAGAGCAATTTTCTTCATCCGCTTCTTCTTTATTTAATTTTCCCAGGGCAGATGTGTGCACAGCAGAGTAAAAAAGCTTTACAGCTTTTCACTCAATTGCGCTTATACATCCATGGATATAAAGAAAAAGCAAGAAGAGGATCACTCCATGGTGCTTGATTGAGGAACCTTGGCTGGTATAGTTTTCTGCTGGCAAGAGCATTGACAAGGGGTATCAGGTAAGTAAATACAATCACTTCGGTTGCCTACATTTTGGCACCTCTGAGAAAAAAAACCTTTCATTCTCCTTTAACAAATGCATCTAAAATAATGCAGTACTTGCTAATTGCTTACTTTATAACAATATAAACATAGGACAGATTTAGCAGATTGACACTTGAGAGTACAAATAACAGATACAAATCAATTTTATAAAGTAAGTAAATTGACTTAAAGGGGAAAAATGGTGTGACTTATAGTAGGGGAAAGCCCTTTCAATGGTCAAATGTTAAATTAAAAGTGGTCTATGTATTCGTAAGCTACTGATTTAATTTCATTTTAAAATAACTATCAGGGTAGACAATATTATTCAAATAAATACTAGAACTAATAATTTTGGTGTAATAAAACATGTATAAATATCTTAAAGGAACAGTAACACTAAAAAAATAAATAAGTGAAAGTAACGAAAATATAATGTAGTATTGCGTTGCACTAATAAAACTGGTGTGTTTGCTTCAGAAAGGCTACTTTAGTTTACATAAACAAGGTGTGGTGTAGCCATGGGGGCAGCCATTCAAGCACAGGATTGACAGTAGATAAAAGATGCACTCTGTTCAATACCACTATATTCTGTTAAGAGCTTATCGGTTATCTGCTAAGTAACCTGTGCATTTCTCATTTTTTTCAGCTTAAATGGCTGTCCCTGTGGCTATCCAGCAGCGTAATCAAATAAACTAAGTAGTCTTTCTGATGCAAAAAGCAAAATCATTTTTACCAATACAGGACAACAGTACATTTTATTACAACTACGTTAAAATACTTTTATTTTTTCATGTTATATAAGGATATAAATGCATTAGCATATATGATCTAGCAGGGGCAATATTACAGTTGACAGTTACTTTTTTGCACTGGAGGTATTGAGAGATACTTGACAAGAGGGGTAATTTACCTTCAACACCACAGGGAACAAAGTGCAATACTTGATACCATGTTTTGTATAGTTAAGAATTTCCTCCCATGATTCGAGTATAACTGCGGTTACCAGAATGCATTTTTCACACAACTGACTGTGGTCAAGTGCAACTGCTCTTGTCAAAGACCGTATAACTGCAACTTGTCTCTGACAAGAGCAGTTGCACTTGACCACAGTCAGTTGTGTGAAAAATGCATTCTGGTAACCGCAGTTATACGGTGCAACTGCTCTGAGTCAAAATGTATGAGTTTTATTTGACTGCAAGTGCAGTTGTGCTTGATTAGTTGCACAAAAAATGTCATGCATTAAAAGTACTTGCACCAATATGCACTTCTTCTAAAAAGTTGCTTGCTGCAGCTGCCTTTTTCCTGTTTCAATTTCGTGCAATGCCATGCATGGGAGCCATTGAACTAGTGCCAACTCCAAACCAGGGTTTACACCTTGGCCTGCGTTAATTGCATTTAATACGTTGGACCCTACTGCATCAAGCAAATCTCCTCTTCACAACTGCAATTATGCTGGCTTTATTGTGGGTAAAAATATGGAAAATGCATCCGAAGATGCAATGCCAACAATGCAGCCAAAGATGGTTTTATTGTGGGTAAAAAAAACATGGTCATTGCAGCCGAAGATGCACTTTACACACTGTGGTGCGGAAGGTAAATGACTCTTTCTGACTGCAGGACCAAAGAATTGCTGTAAAAAAACTTCTTACCTTGTCTGAGCTAAAGAACTCGTGTGAATTTAGTCCTGTTTTACTTTGTGCATATTTGCTTTGATAGTGATTTCCTGTGGAATGCTGTTTTGATATTTTGCTCTTCTGCTATTCCATAATATTAAGATACAGTTGGATGGTCTTGCTGTCAAGCTAATTATTTTTCCATGTTTGTGGGCCAGCATACCAAGCCCCATTCCACAAAACCTTTAAGTTAGGTTAGAAAAATAGCTTACGTAATATCGTTTGCATTAAATTAACACAATAATACAAGCAGTAGCCTATCATTTTTATTGGTGGTTAATGAGTTGAGGTGGTTAATTTTATTTAACCATATTACAGTGCAGGTGTTTTCATAAACTCTTCACTCAGATTCAATTTTTTTTGGAGAAAAAATAATGAATTATTATGAAAAATAGTGAAAAAGAATATAGCAGACACTAAAATAAAGGCAATCTTCCATCAAATAGTAGAAATCAAGTAGAAAAGATTCATTGTGTCCTCTACCTTACGCATTTTGTGTTACAAACACTTACTCATAGACTACAATAAATCTTTTCTACTTGATTTCTAGTATTTGATGGAAGATTGCCTTTATTTGAGTGCTTGCTATATTCTTTTTCACGGTTGTTCGCTCCCCATGCTGAGGGCTCAGGGAGGTGCACCTGGGCCACTTCCTTAATGTGGTGAGTATATATTATACTCCATGAAGAACCCTTCTTTACAAAATCACAATATTATGAAAAATATATTAGAAAGCATACTTACATACCTGCCAGCAAAAAACTAAGGACACGTAAAAAAATCCTAATAAAAATTAAAGAGTAGTCTGAACTAAATTCATAACATATACAGTATAATGTCTAGAAGAACAAAAATTATCAAAATGTGCCTTTTGAATACACCACACATGGTGTGCATCCTGCTTTTCACATGTTCCTCCCACAAATGGTAATTAGAAAGAAGTGCCACCATCTTTGATTATATCCTAGACCTTTGTAATCTTAGAAAAGGCTATCTGTTCCAAATTATTTCCTTAATTTCTTTTAAACATTTCGAACTTGTTTAAACTTAATCATTTAGAATATTACATTAGGCCCCTATGTTCAAAACATGCTTTATAAATATATGACATATTACTTAAGAGTATGACAACAGCAAATGCACTTTATATGAATACATCAGGAATGATTCTGATTGCTGAAACAGTAGCAACATTTTTAATACTCAACATGGGCAATTCTGGGCCTGCTGCCATCTATGTCTATGTCCTCTTTACCTATAAGACATGAAGGACAGGAACAGGCTAAGCTCACATATTATATGTGCTAGGTCTGAGCCAACAGTAGTCATTGATAGCTTTGTACACAAGATTAGCAGGATGAAGGGTCTGATTTAAGATTACTGTTAGACAAACTAAAACCGAGCAGTTCTCATTTACAAATCATTTTCTGTGTAACTAGAATTTAGTAGTAACATAAAGAAAAAAACATTTCATTGCCAATTCATCGAGCATCCAAGCACAAGAATTGTGTTGAAATCAAAATAATGCTTGTACTTTTGTTGGGTAGAGATCTCCATGATGACCTACAATTATAGTCAAAGACAAACGGCCATGTTTAAAAGAACTACAATAAGGATTAATTATATCTTAGTTGGGATCAATTACAAGGCAGTGTTTTATTATTACAGAGAAAAGGGAAATCATTTGTAAAAATCTAAATTATTTGATGTTTATGGGAGATGGCCTTCCATAATTCGGAACTTTCTGGATAAAGGGTTTCCAAATAACAAATCCTGTATTAGGTTTTCCTGAAATGCCTGTGTAAAGACTCTCTCTACTAACATACCATGCGACAGATTCCCTAAAGGGCGAAGTGACTAATGCTAGCGAACAGACGTAACTCCACAAATTCATTAAGACACAGATTTTACTAAACGTGACCTCTTGTGCCAGACTTGCCTTCGCCACCTCAGACCAGGCGAAGTGCAATGTAGTAGATAGGACTTCCTCAATTTTCTGTTAATATATATGTCCCAAATAACGCTCCCGTCTTTTCCTTTTTTCTGAGTGATAGCCTGCAAAAGACCCTTCCTGGCCTTGTGTAATGTAATGTATTTGCTGCAACATATACGTCCATTCAATTTTCACTTCCCGCTGTATGCAAATTTGCCAACACTAGCGCAACTTTGCTTCCAAAGTAACGCTTGCGCAATTTTGCTAGCATTCGGCACCCTGGACACAACTTTGCATTTTAGGGAATTAGCGTTGTCCTGGCGAATTAGCGTTGTCCTGTCGAATTTACTGGGTTATTTACTAAACTCCGAATGCAAAAATCATGAAAAATCACTAATTTTTCAGAATTTATTAAACCGCGAGGATGGAAAAGTCTGAATCTGAAAATCCGGCATCTCGGACCTGTCTAGGTTGCATATAAGTCAATAGGAGAAGTCCCAATGATTTTTTGATGTGCGCTGGGTTTTGGGCAATACCCCGAAGTTTTCGGGTGAAAATTACGAAAAAATCTTGAAAATCAGATTTTTTCCTGCAAAGCAAATTTTCGGGAAAATGTAATAATAAATAAGCATAAAAAACCAGAGCGGATTTGATCGAAGTTTGTAGCAGAAAATATTGAGATAAATTCGGACTTTGATAAATAACCCCCGTGGTGTTTTTCAGATATAACAAAAGCAGCAGCTGTCTTGCTGAACCCATCAGTAAATATGTGTAGCTCTTTCCATGCATTGGCTTAGGTGTCTCTGCTTACATTTGATTACCTTCTTCTTAATCAAATTGATTAGCTTTATGACTAGAAAAACATATGTAGGCAAAGGTTTATGAATATAACATCCTGGCATAATCAAAAATGCAGGCACTGCCTATGCTTAGCCTGATGTTTATACAAACATATTTGAGTGCTGGATATAAACTGTCTTCATAGTATCTCAGTTCCCCTATATTCTGAATAGTAGTTGTAGGAGAAGGGGATGTAATTTAGCTCTACAAACCCATTCAATTTACTCCATGCTACATAATTAAGTTCTTATTTATCATGCCTGAGATCACAGGCAAAATAGAAGAGTAAGGTGGAGCTCATTATCCTCATTGCACAGGGACAAAGACTTTTTCAACAATGACTCTTCAGAGTCCCAGTCCAGATAAGAAAGCTACTAATACAGCACACAGGTTGTGTGGATTTTTAAATGTATATTGTTATTGCCACCTTTAAATACATTAGCAGTTATATGATGCCCTTAACTAGGTGCAACAGTTGCATTTCTTACTGCATTTCTCACTTCACTCTAAGTACACACAGTACAGGTATTGGACCTCTTATCCAGAATGTTCGGGACCTTGGGGTTTCCAGATAATGGATATTTCCCTAATTTGGATCTTCATACCTTAAGTCTACTAGAAAATCATGTAAACATTAAATAAACTCAGTAGGCTGATTTTTGTTTCCAATACGGATTAATTATATATTAGATTGGATCCAGAACAATGTACTGTTATTATTAGAAAGAAAAAGGAAATAGTTTTAAAAAAGGTGGATTATTTGATTTAAATGTAGTTTACTGAGATGGCCTTTCACTTTCAGTAATTTGGTATGTGGTAATAGTCAAATATATGCATTATCATGGCTAGCACGCTGTGTTGAAAAATGTAAACTGGTCTCATTTTGATCTAGTCAATAAAATGTTTTCTAACAATCTAATATTAATTAGTTTTGTGATAACACATTCATTAAATTTTCCTATACTTGGTTTACTAAAGAATGTGCTTTTCCATGTTAAGCCAGGAGGACTCACTGCCAGAGCCGGCCCAAGATGGCCGGCGCCCTAGGCAACCTGGATGGCCACCTCGCCCCTCCCTTGTGCACTATCCTTCACGCACTGGTGTCACGTGTTCCTTCGCAGGCTGATGTCAGGAGGGGATTATTTATCTGGTCTGACTTTTAAAGTGGAAAAACACAATTTTTTCATAGAGAAAACCCTCAAGTTTTTCATGATTGATTAAACCCTGATGGTGTTAAAAGTCTGAATAAAAAAGTTCTCCAACTCAGACCTGAGTTCTTGTAGAAGTCAATGGCAGATATCCCGTTGATATGCTGATCTGCACTGGGTTTTGTCGAATAATACGAAGATTTCGAGGTTTGTGGGTGTCGTATCAAAAGTCCCAGTTTTTGGCAACAAATCTGGAAAATATAATTTTTTTCACAATTTTATTGACTTTTTCCCACACAAGAAATTTTTGGAAGGGGGCGGAGTTAACCGCTGATGCAGCCAGACGCGCAGTGAAGAGCTCCGTACGGGGAAACTTCTATTAAATAGGCTGGAGCACCCTGAAAGACGGCAGAAAGGTCAGCGACCCGTCCATAAGCTACCGGACAACATGGGGAAGTTAAGAAAGCGCCCGTCACCGCAAAAAATGACGGCCTTTTACCCGAAATCCGGACTGCAACCTGATGCATGTCACTCCCTCCAAGATGGCGCCGGCTCTGGCAGTAACAGCCCCACACGCGCAGCTCCAGAGGCAAGTGCAGTATCACAAGCACACACAGACACGCTATCCCCACAAGCCATAACCCTGCCTATACTGAAGGGTCTACTTACCTCGCTAAGGTCAGATCTCCAGGCAGACTTCAAGGGCGCTATTGCAGAGCTCCATAAGGAGGTGGTGCAGATAGGGGACCGGACTGACCATCTGGAAGGGAAAATGGCGGAGTTAGTGAGCTCCCACAATGAACTGATAGATTCCAATGCAGTGCTTGAGCGGGAACTCTCCCAGCTGCACAACAAAGTCGCTGATTTGGAGGACAGAAACAGGAGGAACAACATCAGACTGAGGGGAGTCTCTGAACAGGTACTGATGGCTGACCTGCATTTATATCTCAACAGCATGTTCCAAGAACTGTTTCCAGACATTAGTCCCGAGCTCCTACTAATAGACAGAGCTCACCGCCTCCCTAAAAACAAAAATGCTCCCCCTAATGCACCCAGAGAGGTGATTTTGCGACTACACTTTTTCCACATTAAAGAACTCACTCTAAAGGCCTTTAGGGACAAGCAGGGAATACCTGAGAAGTACAACATGCTTCAATGCTATCCAGATCTCTCAGCCCACACGATGAAAAAACGTAAAGAATTTCTTCCAATCACCACAGTGCTGAGGGAAGCACAGCTGCCCTACAGATGGCTGTTCCCGGTGAAGATCAGGGTCGTTTACAATGACACTCCTTATATTATGGACACGCCACAACATGGGGCCCGACTATTGCAGCAATGGAATCTTCTGCCGACTCAAGACAAGATGTCACGACCAACCACTAAACAACCCAAGATCCCGCAGGACTGGCAAGTACCAAGTAGGGCACACCGCAGACCATCACCCTGCCAGGAAGCCCCTAGCCAGGATCAAGTGGATGCCACTGATAATACCTGAAGACATATGCCAACTCAGACACTATCAAGGCCCCGAGTGCGGCAACATGCTCCACGCCTGACAACGCTCAGTTAAATATGACTCTATTGTTATTTTTTCTTTTTTGGTTTCCCCGTATACAGGAACTCCCACTGTTAACTGGATCTTCCCCCCCGACTATGGCTTCAAAGTGCACGACATTGCACGTTTCCACCCTGGCGACACGAACATCATCGTGTGGCACTGACCACCGCCTAGAAGCCACCCTCTTTGATGCTATTTATAGTATTGCTGTACTTAAGTTTGTTTGTATTGATGCTTTTCAATTGCTGTTACTGATGCTCTTCTCTTTTCCTATATTTTCTGCTCTTTCCTCCCCCACCTCTCCCAACCCTACCCGAGGTTTGATGACCCCCACTTGGATTGTGCTACAGATCATTACAAGCAGCCCTACTGTGGCAAACCACACACCCTGCTGTTGGCCACAAGAGCCTTTCTTCGCAAACCGCCTAACAGTGAGTACTAACAACCGACACTGCACACATTTGACACCACAATGGCAGTTACTGTTACCACATTCAATGTCAATGGGTTAAATAGCCCGAACAAAAGATCCCACTTACTACTCTGGGCTAAACAAACAAAACCATCCATACTGTGCCTCCAAGAAACCCACATCGCTAGAAACCAACCTAACAGATTAAATTGCAAGGACTACCCGCTACAATTTTATGCAAACAGCCCCGTGAAGAAGAGGGGAGTGGCAATCTGGTTTCATTCCTCTGTCACACCCCGAATACTCAAACAACAAGCAGATCCACAGGGTAGATACATCATCGCAGTGATCGAACTACATGATCACATCTATACAGTAGCATCGGCCTATGCCCCGAATACAAAACAGTCCTACTTTTATCGTACTGTAAGGATCAGCCCGGGACTCGAACCTTTATTTCCCAGATTCTGGACATTGTGTGTTCTTTTGAGCCACTGGGGGCTCTTTGAGGCTGATCCTTACCCTTGTGTGTCTTGTGTTTCATGTACCTGTCAGTTTCTAGTGTGTTCCTCCCCATTCTCCACCCACCTCGTTTACCCTCATGTGTTTCCCATTCCCAATTACCGTCCCTTTATTAACCCCGCCCTGAGCCTTGCTCAGGGCTGAGTCATTAATTGTAATCGTATCCTGTATCTGGTCGCTGTATCTTGTTCCAGTGATTCCTTACCTGTATCCCAAGCTCCTGGATTCCAAGCTCCTGTGTTGCCTTGTTCCAGCATTGTTTCCTTATCCTCACCTTCCTGGTAATTACCTTATTTTGAACTGTTCCTGTGTTATTTGCAAGCTCCAAGTAAACCTGCTTTATTTTCACCATGTCTGCCTCCCTTACCATCTATGGGTACACCCCTGGGCTTCCGCCATATCCTCTCCCAATGGAATGGCTATCCACTATCACAGCGGTTCCACGCTGTAACCCTTACAGAATGACTCAGCCAAACAAGAAGCCCTTGGGAAAGCCCTCCATGCTTTCTTGTCCCGATGTGGAACTACAACTCCCTTGGGGTGGGGAGAATGAGGCAAAAGTCAGCTCCCATTTCTGTGATGATGTCTATCAGGATTTTCTCTCTGACGATGACTGGGAGGATTCAGTCTTCGATGTGGGCTGGGAAGATTCAGATTCGAGCGAAGATGAGCTACAAACTGCTATCTGGCCTGTGTCTGGTCGTCCACCTCCAGTTTCTTGGCCTTTGAAATCCCCACCGCTGTCTGCTCCTGTTCCAGGGCCAGCTTATGCCTCTGCAGTCTGCTCCTGTTCCAGGGCCAGCTATGCCTCTGCAGTCTGCTCCTGTTCCAGGGCCAGCTATGCCTCTGCAGTCTGCTCCTGTTCCAGGGCCAGCTATGCCTCTGCAGTCTGCTCCTGTTCCAGGGCCAGCTATGCCTCTGCAGTCTGCTCCTGTTCCAGGGCCAGCTATGCCTCTGCAGTCTGCTCCTGTTCCAGGGCCAGCTATGCCTCTGCAGTCTGCTCCTGTTCCAGGGCCAGCTATGCCTCTGCAGTCTGCTCCTGTTCCAGGGCCAGCTATGCCTCTGCAGTCTGCTCCTGTTCCAGGGCCAGCTATGCCTCTGCAGTCTGCTCCTGTTCCAGGGCCAGCTATGCCTCTGCAGTCTGCTCCTGTTCCAGGGCCAGCTATGCCTCTGCAGTCTGCTCCTGTTCCAGGGCCAGCTATGCCTCTGCAGTCTGCTCCTGTTCCAGGGCCAGCTATGCCTCTGCAGTCTGCTCCTGTTCCAGGGCCAGCTATGCCTCTGCAGTCTGCTCCTGTTCCAGGGCCAGCTATGCCTCTGCAGTCTGCTCCTGTTCCAGGGCCAGCTATGCCTCTGCAGTCTGCTCCTGTTCCAGGGCCAGCTATGCCTCTGCAGTCTGCTCCTGTTCCAGGGCCAGCCATCCCTCCGCAGTCTATTCCTGGGCCCTCTACCCCACAGCGGTCTGCTTCAGTTCCCGGTCCTGCTACCCCTCTGCAACAGCTACCTCCAGTCCTGGCCCAGCTTCTGCCTTGTCCTGCGCCCCCAGAAGAGGGGCTTCTGCCTTGTCCTGTGCCCCCAGAAGTGGGGCTTCTGCCTTGTCCTGTGCCCCCAGAAGTGGGGCTTCTGCCTTGTCCTGTGCCCCCAGAAGAGGGGCTTCTGCCTTGTCCTGTGCCCCCAGAAGAGGGACTTCTGTCATGTTCTGTGCCTCCCAAAATGGGGCTTCTGCCGTGCCTAGTACCCCCAAGAGAGGAGGCTTCGCAGCAGCATCGGCTACCCAAGTGTCCAGCTGGACCTTCCCGACGACTGGCTCCAAACTGGCTGTCTGCTGTGCCGGCTTCCCAGCCTGTCCTGTCTGCTGTGCCGGCTTCCCAGCCTGTCCTGTCTGCTGTGCCGGCTTCCCAGCCTGTCCTGTCTGCTGTGCCGGCTTCCCAGCCTGTCCTGTCTGCTGTGCCGGCTTCCCAGCCTGTCCTGTCTGCTGTGCCGGCTTCCCAGCCTGTCCTGTCTGCTGTGCCGGCTTCCCAGCCTGTCCTGTCTGCTGTGCCGGCTTCCCAGCCTGTCCTGTCTGCTGTGCCGGCTTCCCAGCCTGTCCTGTCTGCTGTGCCAACTTCTCAGCAGCTGCCTCCAGTGCCGGTCCCCCAGCAGCTGCCTCTTGTTCCAGTGCTGGCTCCCCGAAAGCTGCCTCCTGTTCCAGTGTTGGTCCTCCAGCAGCTGCCTCCTGCTCCAGTGCCGGCTCCCCGAAAGCAGTCTCTTGCTCCAGTGCCGGTCCCCCAGCAGCTGCCTCTTGTTCCAGTGCTGGCTCCCCGAAAGCTGCCTCTTGTTCCAGTGCCGGTCCTCCAGCAGCTGCCTCCTGTTCCAGTGTTGGTCCTCCAGCAGCTGCCTCCTGCTCCAGTGCCGGCTCCCCGAAAGCAGCCTCTTGCTCCAGTGCCGGTCCCCCAGCAGCTGCCTCTTGTTCCAATGCCAGACCCCCAGCAGCTGCCTCCTGTGCCGGCTCTCCGAAAGCTGCCTGCTCCTGTGCCGGCTCCCCGAAAGCTGCCTCTTGTTCCAGTGCCGGTCCTCCAGCAGCTGCCTCCTGTTCCAGTGTTGGTCTTCCAGCAGCTGCCTCCTGCTCCAGTGCCGGCTCCCCGAAAGCAGTCTCTTGCTCCAGTGCCGGTCCCCCAGCAGCTGCCTCTTGTTCCAATGCCAGGCCCCCAGCAGCTGCCTCCTGTGCCGGCTCTCCGAAAGCTGCCTGTTCCTGAGCCGGCTCCCCGAAAGCTGTCTCTGTCAATTTCCATGTCTCCCATTACGTTTTCAGCTCCAGTTCCTACAGTCCAGTCTGCAACTCCTGTGCCAGCGGTCCTGTCTGCAGCTCCTGTGTCTGCAGCTCCTGTGCCAGTGGTCCCGCCTGCAGCTCCTGTGCCAGTGGTCCCGCCTGCAGCTCCTGTGCCAGTGGTCCCGCCTGCAGCTCCTGTGCCAGTGGTCCCGCCTGCAGCTCCTGTGCCAGTGGTCCCGCCTGCAGCTCCTGTGCCAGCAGCCTTGCCAGCAGCCTTGCCGCTTCCAGCCTCTGTGCCAGCAGCCTTGCTGGGTTCAGCCTGTGAGGACCTGTGTACCATGGCCTCTGGGCCCACGGACAAATCTACTTCTAGACCTGCCATTCCTGCTGCAGGATCTGATAGTTCTGGTGCTCCAGAGTCTACCAGTCTTGTTGCTATTTGTGGTGGTCTTCCTGTTGTCCTGGGCAATCCGCCACCTGTAATGGGTGCCTCTGCTGGTCCGCCACCTGTAATGGGTGCCTCTGCTGGTCCGCCACCTGTAATGGGTGCCTCTGCTGGTCCGCCACCTGTAATGGGTGCCTCTGCTGGTCCGCCGCCTGTAATGGGTGCCTCTGCTGGTCCGCCGCCTGTAATGGGTGCCTTGGCTGGTTCTTCTGCTATGCAGGCTGACTCTGGCCATCCATCTGATCTGGCTCCTGACCCTGGCGACTTCTCTGATCTGGCTCCTGACTCTGGCCATCCATCTGATCTGGCTCCTGACCCTGGCGACTTCTCTGATCTGGCTCCTGACTCTGGCGACTTCTCTGATCTGGCTTCCGATCCTGGCGGCTCTCCAGCCTTTGACCCTGGCGGCTCTCCAGCCTTTGACCATGGCGGCTCTCCAGCCTTTGACCCTGGCAAACTTTTGTCCCCATCTCCAGTCATTGGACTAAAAAGGATGGGGGTCTTTCGTTGGGTCGCCCGGAGGTCGACCCTTAAGGAGGGGGTACTGTAAGGATCAGCCCGGGACTCGAACCTTTATTTCCCAGATTCTGGACATTGTGTGTTCTTTTGAGCCACTGGGGGCTCTTTGAGGCTGATCCTTACCCTTGTGTTTCATGTACCTGTCAGTTTCTAGTGTGTTCCTCCCCATTCTCCACCCACCTCGTTTACCCTCATGTGTTTCCCATTCCCAATTACCGTCCCTTTATTAACCCCGCCCTGAGCCTTGCTCAGGGCTGAGTCATTAATTGTAATCGTATCCTGTATCTGGTCGCTGTATCTTGTTCCAGTGATTCCTTACCTGTATCCCAAGCTCCTGGATTCCAAGCTCCTGTGTTGCCTTGTTCCAGCATTATTTCCTTATCCTCACCTTCCTGGTAATTACATTATTTTGAACTGTTCCTGTGTTATTTGCAAGCTCCAAGTAAACCTGCTTTATTTTCACCATGTCTGCCTCCCTTACCATCTATGGGTACACCCCATGGCTTCCGCCATATCCTCTCCCAATGGAATGGCTATCCACTATCACAGCGGTTCCACGCTGTAACCCTTACACGTACCTTCTTTAGAACCCTGAATAGACTGAAACAAGGCAGAGTCATAATAGGGGGCGACATCAATATTCCTTTAACTCATGCCATGGACACCAACTCGGCAAACGTCCACCAGCCTAGAAGGGAGATGCTCGCCCATGCCCTAAATTTAAAGAATCTCTTACATAAACATAATCTATTTGATGTATGGATATCTTCGCATCCAACAGACAGAGACTATACCCACTATTCTCATTCACATGCAAGATATGCTAGATTAGATTACATATTTACGGACAAAGACACCCTTCAAGCTGTTGCTGATATACGTATTGGGCTGATGTCGTGGACCGACCATGCACCTGTAACTATGACCAGTAACTTCAATGAAGCCGTACCATTCACTACACACTGGAGATTAAATGAATCACTGCTGCTCAACACAGATATCACTCAACACTGTTCTCGCACACTACAGGAATACTTTGCCCTCAATGCCACTGGTGAGGTCTCGACGCCTATAGTTTGGTGTGCACATAAACCAGTTCTTAGAGGACATCTCATAAAATTTGGTTCAATCATTAAAAAACAGAGGGAACAGAAAAAGCAAGAACTAACGAAATTGCTACTGGATCTGGAAACACAAAATAAGGCGCAACCCAACAAGCAAACTACTCAACAACTCAGGGCGGTTAGGGCAAAATTGTGTGAGATTGATTTGACTAAAATGCACTACCACCTTCAAAGGTTACGCCTCACACATTACACAAAAGGCAATAAAGCCTCAAATTTGCTTGCGAACCTTCTCAAACAGAAACAGAGACAACAAGCCATAGATCATCTGATAGACAAAGGTGGTGGAAAAATCACAAATCCCAAGAAGATAGCAGATACTTTTGCAGAATATTATGCATCTCTATATAATCTACGTCATGATGTGTCAACTCCACAACCAGTACAACAAGCTATTACTGATTTTCTGGACCGAGCCAACCTTCCACAAATATCACCACCGCAATTAGCTGTATTGAATGGCCCTATCCTGCCCAAGGAAATCCAGGTGGCGATCGAGACCACCCCAACAGGGAAAGCCCCAGGACCGGACGGCCTATCTGCTATCTACTATAAAACCTTCAGTCATATCCTAATCCCTCAACTAACGCAACTCTTTAACCACTTCTGTCAACATGGTAACATACCAGAAGAAATGATACAGGCTACAATAACGACTATCCCCAAACCGGGCAAGACTCCGAATCAATGCCCTAATTTCCGACCAATATCATTGTTGAATGGGGATATCAAACTGTATGCGAAAGTGTTGGCGAATAGACTTAAAGAAATTCTGGCGAGCATCATTCATAAAGATCAATCTGGCTTCACTGTGGGAAGACATGGGGCGGACAATACTAGAAAACTTGTTTCCTTAATTGAGAAAACTACACGCCAAAAAACTCCGGCACTTTTACTAGCCCTAGATGCCGAAAAGGCGTTTGATAGAGTCCACTGGAGATATATGGAAAATACCCTGCAGGCCTTTGGTTTTCGTGGTCAGATCCTACAATCAATTCTAACATTGTACTCCACACCGACAGCACAAGTCACTAACATGGGATTTCTCTCTCAGCCCTTCCACATCACTAACGGCACGAGACAAGGTTGCCCACTCTCCCCACTCATTTTTAACCTAATTCTGGAGCCATTGGCGAAAACGATAAGAGACGAGACCGCCATCACGGGTATATCCTCTTCCCAGTCAGAACATAAAGTAGCGCTTTTTGCGGATGATATTATGCTAACCCTTACGAACCCGACTTTATCCCTATCAAAACTTACCCAGGTGTTAACATCTTACAGTCAGGTGTCCTACTACAAGCTCAACATCAGTAAAACACAAGCCCTCCTACTAAATACCGCAACAGATATTAAGGCTGAACTACAACACCTTTACCCGTTTCAATGGAGAAAAGACACTATTTCTTATCTAGGTATAGAACTAGGTAATACAGTAGCGAAGACTTACAGTAGCAACTTTCCAAAACTATTGAGAGATACCCAAACCCAACTGGAAAAATGGAATTCCTCTTATATCTCTTGGCTAGGACGAATAGCAGCAGTCAAGATGATGTTACTGCCCAAATTCCTATACTTATTCCGGACCCTCCCAATTACAGTACCACAAACTTTTCTTATACAATCGCAAAAAATTATAGACTTGTTCATCTGGGGTGGCAAGAAGCCCAGACTCAAACGCAGTATAATGCAACTCCACCAAAAATCAGGAGGGTTTGGGGTACCCAGTATTGACTATTACTACAAAGCTACAATACTAGAGCAACTTACCCTATGGAACCTACCAAGCGACAACAAGCACTGGCTGGAGATAGAACAAGACCAGGCTTATCCACTCACGCTCAGGGCCGCCATCAGGGGGGTACAGGGGGGACTGTTGTCCCGGGCCCTGGTGGTTTGGGGAGTTAAGGGGGGCCCGGCCGTGCTGCATTAACTTGCACTTACTTGCATTTACTTGCACAGCCGGGCCCCTGCATCGAGCTCCGATGACTGGCTTCATGTGTTCTGATTCGCCATGAAATTTAAGTCCCGGTAAAGCCACATGCGGATTGGTTGGGAGAAGTTTGAACCTCCCCTCTACTTTAACCAATCACCATGCGGGTTTACCGGGACTTAGATTTCACTGGCGAATCAGAGCACAAGAAACTGAAGATACCGGCATCTGAACTCCCTGGCTAAGGTACGTGCAGTTTTTTTTTTCTTTTAACTTGTGGGGGCCCTGACCAATTGTTTATTTATTTATTTTAAATGTATGGGGCCCTGGCTAATAGTTTTTTTTAAATGTGTGGGGGGCCTTTGCTATTTTTTTTTATTTTATTTTTTTTAAAATGTGTGGGGGCCCTGGCTAATTGTTGTTTTTTAAAAAATGTGTGGGGGCCCTGGCTCATTGTTTATTTTTAAAATGTGTGGGGGCCCTGGCTAATTGTTTTTTTTTAAAATCTGTGGGGGCCCTGGATAATTGTTTTTTTTTTAAATCTGTGGGGGCCCTTTGCTAGTTTTTTTTAAAGATGCGTGGGGGCCCTGGCTAATTGTTGTTTTTAAAAAAAAAATGTGGTGGCCCTGGCTATTTTTTTTAAATGTGTGGGGGCCCTGGCTCATTGTTTATTTTTAAAATGTGTGGGGCCCTGGCTAATTGTTTTTTTTTAAATGTGTGGGGGCCCTTTGCTAGTTTTTTTTTTTTTTAAAGATGTGTGGGGGCCCTGGCTAATTGTTGTTTTTTTAAAAAAAAAGTGTGGTGGCCCTGGCTATTTTTTTTTTTTTTAAATGTGTGGGGGCCCTGGCTCATTGTTTATTTTTAAAATGTGTGGGGCCCTGGCTAATTGTTTTTTTTTTAAATGTGTGGGGGCCTGGGCACCAAAGTTATTTTTTTAACTTGTAGGGGGGCACTTAATGTTTTAATGCAAGTGTCTTGTGTGGCCTTCATACTAAGGGAAGGGTGGCGAGGGGGGCCCAGAAAATTTTGTTGTGCGGGGCCCCGTGATTTCTGATGGCAGCCCTGCTCACGCTACAGCAACTAATGTGGTCCAAGTCCCCCTCGCTCAAAATTGACCAAGCCTCTTTATTCCACACTACACTGACAGCTTTGAAAATCTGGAATTTGTTGAAGAAACACGAATACATCCATATATTCCCCTCAAAAAACTCTACTATCAGGATATTAGAGATGGAAATTCCTGACCTCTCCCTAGCTAACTGGGAAGCACTAGGACTCACAAACATAGCACAGATATTTTCCAATAATGACTTAAAACTCTATGAGACGCTTCAAACTGAGTTTAACCTCTCGAAACAGGATTTCTATAAATACTTACGTATCCGACACTTCCTAGGGCCACATATGAATCGCCTATCCAGACCTCAAACACCCTTTGAACGCATATGCTTCAATAGTGCTGGAAGAAAGAAAGGACTATCTAACGTTTATCGGGCCATCATGCCAGATATTGGGCCCACTAAACCGATACATATCCACAAATGGGAACAAGACCTAGACATAACGCTCCCGCTACCCAAATGGTCCCAAATAGCCAATATTGCCGCTAAATATACCAAGTGCACCAATCATATCGAAAATCAAAAAAAAATACTCTTCAGGTGGTACAGGACACCCTCAACACTACATCAAATGTTCCCCACTGTGTCAGACCAATGTTGGAGATGCAATACTGCGAAAGGCACCATGTTACATATTTGGTGGTCGTGCCACAAAATAGTGCCCTTCTGGCAAACGATTAATGACTTGCTCTCAGACATACTCAATGTACAGATACGCCTATCACCAGCCTTAGCACTCTTAAACCTGGGACTACAAGATCTTGTTCCTGAAACAAGGAAACTGACTTTCCATGTACTCACTGCAGCCCGCCTCTTGATACCAAGGCACTGGAAATCTACGGAAATACCCGATAGAGACACTACAATCCGCCTAATAGACACCAATCTCTTATATGAAAAGTACGCTGCTACAACCCCTGTGCAAATCACCAAAAATCTGAAGGCACACGAGTTGTGGACAAAATGGAAACAGCATTGTCTTATACCAGAATACCCCTGACGATATGGACTTCCCAAAAAGGCCAGAGAACAGCTTGGACATTAGTGCTGGACGACTTATGAACCCCTCACTGCAGGGAGCACATCAAACCCCCCCCCAAATCCTCTTCACCCCTCCCCCCTTCCACTGTTACTTACCTCTCTTGGTCTTCATCGCTCTTCTCTCTCTCTTTTCTTCTTCCCCAGTCTTCGCTGGACCGTTTTTATATTTTTCTGAAAATCAATAAAAAATTCAAATTAAAAAAAAAAAAAGAAATTTTTGGAAACATTTTTAATAAATAGGGGGGAAAAGTCTATGTGGTTTTGGTCAGAGAAGTTTTCAGAAAATACTGAGAACTTTTCAGATTTTAATAAATAACCCCCATAGTCTGTGGAAGAGGGCCTGGACTAGGGGTAAGTAGTTGGAGGAGGTACGTGCCCAGTGCCCACTTCACATTTGCCCTCTAGGCATGTGCCTCTTCTGCCTACCCCTAGTTCCAGCCCTGCTCACTACAAAAAAGTAATTCTGCAGTAAGTACATCTATTCTGGACTGAGCCTGAATCCTTAGTTATACCATTGCTATAGTTTTATAGATAAGATAAAGGTCCAAAGCGTAAAGCCTTTCCCTTTTGAGTCAATTTTACAAGGGTGCTGTACTCTGTATTGGCTCTTTTATTGGAGTTTGAAAGTCATCTTTGTCAATGTAAATTAAAATATAGTTCATTTATTGTCACAATGTTTACAAACTGTGCTCAAGAATCCTCATGTTTATTTTAAGGAATTCATGACCCCCCCCTCCTGAATCTACACAGTGTGCTTGGGGTATGTTGGTAAAAAACAGCTCCGGGCTCTCTGGATCTCCTCTAAACAGTATTACCATGTGCTTGGTTGTCTTTTTCCCTAGCCTAATTAATAAGAATACATAACAAAACAAATATTTACATACACATAAAATATCACTCAGTCAATTAAGTCATATGTGACATGGGGTTGTGGTATCCAAAATTACCAGACCAACTTGAACCACAACAAACTGCAAATATTTTGGAGCAAACGCACACTTCTATACTATATTACAGTCCTTTATGTGTCACACAATCGGAGTGATTTCTACTCATCTGTTTTGCTGGGAGGGCAGATAATAATGCAGTTAACAGTGTCTGCCTGACCGCATCTTAATTGCTTTAGCATGGACCATGGAAACAAAAACTATGAATCTTGTTTCTAGGTCCACGAGCAGGCATGGGCAAGGAGGACCGACAGGACTGTGATCCTGGTGGCGTTGAGACATGTCACACTAATATTGTCAGGGCCTCACACATTTTGAAGTAACCACTTAACATCTCTGCTTTCACATATTACTGATATCACAATATATAAAAACAAAAACTCATTGAGGGATCACTCCAGTTCTAAAAAAACATATTAAAAGTATTAATACAGCTACAATATCAACCAAATTATAAATCCTTAACACTTCAACAAGCAACATCATCATCATAATAGCAGTTCAATAAGTGAAAACACTGTCTATGTGGCTCTTCCTTTGGGAATAAGATGTAGTTAATTCCAATGTATTGATTCTCAGCTTTGTTAAATTGCTACAAACAAACTCAGTCTATATATAGTAATTATTTTATAAGTAAATTTTTCCCTGTTATAAGGCTCCAAATTTTTTATAGTATGGATAGCTATCAATATGCAGCTATTTCAGAGATTCTCTGTTGTATTACTGGGCTCCACTGTCTACTTCATTTCTTGTCAGATAGCATGATAGCACTTGCCACCATACATAGAGGATTATTTATCAAAATCTGAATTTTTCTAATTTTTTAAATTAAAAAAAGTCAGACCAAACTAGAATCCATGATTTGCCCTTATTTATTTAAAACTCGAAAAAATCAGATCAGGAAAAACTGTGAGTTTTTCAGATAGTCACACAAAAGACCCGAATTTAAACCCCCAAAACTCAGAACATTTTGTAAAGGTTAAAACATCCTGAAATGGTTAAGGAGACATCTGCCATTGACTTTTACATGAATTCGGCAGGTTTTAGATGGGATTATTTTTGGATTGGGACGTGGAACAGCTTCCGGGTATAATAAATCACGAAAAAATTGTATCTATTTTTTTATTTTTTCTATTTTACTTTTTCGGGTTTTTGGCGTCAGAAGAAACTTCGCAATAATGCCTTTATTCTATTCATGGGCATTTCCAGAGTGCTCTTTTTAAAAATTCAGTAAGGAACTGGGAGAAGAGGAACAAAATGCAAATGCACATTGCTCATTGAAATGTTGCACAGTGAATAATGTCTCACTTTTAAAGTTGTATAGAGGAAATGCATCAGGAACCATCCTAGAGGGCAAAGTGTATTCTGCAACAATTTTTTCTAATTGTTGATTTCAAAAGTGAAATTAGGTGTTCAGCCATGGATTGAGAATTTGTATGGTACATATAAGTATGTATGTATGTTTTTTTGTATAGCACCACAAATGTATGCAGTGCTTTGCAAGGCATAAACACAAATGGGTATAATCATTACAAACTTAATAGAAACACAAGGTGTTTCAAAACATGGGATCCATTTTCCGGAAACCTGGTATCCAGAAAGCTACGAATTACAGAAAGGGCGTCTCCCATAGACTTTTTATCCAAATAATACAAATGGTTTTGCTTTTCACTGTAATAATAAAATAGTACCTTGTACTTGACCCAAACTAAGATATAATTAATCTTTATTGGAAGCAAAACCCACCTGTTATGTTTATTTAATGTTTACATGATTTTCTAGCAGATTTAAGGTATGAAGATCCAAATTACAGAAAGATCCATTTTCCAGAAAACCCCAGGTCTCCAGCATTCTGAATAATGGGTCCCATACCTGTATTAGATAGTAAGCTGACAGTCTATTACTTTTACGTAATGAGCTACTGGAACAACTGAAAATATTATCCTATATATCTATGATAACACTATGATCATACTAATCAGGTGGAACTTTGTGGAAGCAAAATTATATCCACTGAATACAAATCAACCAGTAACTGGTTCATAAATTAACATTACCACAAACCTTACCAGAAGATGGTCACATTTATGACATTTATAATGAGAATATGCACAGAAGCCACAGTTCAATTCAGAACATTAATGGCTTTTAAGGATAAAGTAACTACAATTCATCTCTGTGTTTCTTTGTAATTCTAATTGCATTCATAAATCTCAAATGTGCCTTCATTTTAAGTAGAAAAGCTTTGTTTTTGTTTTGTAATTTGCATTCATAAGATTTTAATTAGCATGAAAGACTGAAATCTGTTACTCATTATGGTATCACAGTACTCCACTCCAAAAAACTCCCACAGCTTCTTGAGACTGTCTGTACCGGAAAAATAAAATTTCATGTGATTATGAGAATTTCTGGAAGTTAGGCCCAAGACCACATAATCAAAGATTTTTTTTAAGTGTTAGCAAATATTGTGGGATTTACTTATTTTCTTTTCTTTATTGTATTTAATGATCCCAACAAATGTAAATGCGTTTATGCAAAGAATTTTCTCTTTGCTGGAGCTATGTAGGGACCTCAATTCTGGGATGGCAGTGGATGTGATTTACTTAGACTTTGCTAAAGCATTTGATACAGTGCCACACAGAAGGTTACTGGTTAAATTAAGGAATGTTGGCCTGGAACATAGTATTTGTACCTGGATAGAGAACTGGCTATAAGATAGACTACAAAGAGTGGTGGTAAATGGAACATTTTCTAATTGGACCAGTGTTGTTAGTGGAGTACCGACGGCTCTGTACTAGGTCCCCTGCTTTTCAACTTGTTTATCAATGACTTGGAGGTGGGCATTGAAAGTACTGTTTCTATTTTTGCAGATGATACTAAATTGTGCAGAACTATAGGTTCCATGCAGGATGCTGACACTTTGCAGAGTGATTTGTCTAAATTGAAAAACTGGGCAGCAAACTGGAAATGAGGTTCAATGTTGATAAATGCAAGGTTATGCACTTTGGCAAAAATAATAGTTATATAAAAGGTTATACACTAAATGGCAGTGTGTTTGGAGTTTGCTTAAATTAGAAGGATCTTGGGGTTTTTGTGGATAACAAGTTGTCTAATTATGGGCAGTGTCATTCTGTGGCTACTAAAGCAAATAAAGTTCTGTCTTGCATAAAAAAGGCATTAACTCAAGGGATGAAAACATAATTATGCCTCTTTTTAGGTCCCTGGTAAGGCCTCACCTGGAGTATGCAGTGCAGTTTTGGACTCCAGTCCTTAAGAGGGATATAAATGAGCTGGAGAGAGTGCAGAGACGTGCAACTAAACTTGTTAGAGGGATGGAAGACAAATTATGAAGGTAGACTGTCAAGGTTGGGGTTGTTTTCTCTGGAAAAAAGGCGCTTGTGAGGGGACATGATTACACTTTACAAGTACATTAGAGGACATTATAAACAAATAGTAGGGGACCTTTTTACCCATAAAGAAGATCACTGTACCAGAGGCCACCCCTTCAGACTAGAAGAAAAGAACTTTAATTTGAAGCAACGTAGGTGGTTTTTCACAGTCAGGACAGTGAGGTTGTGGAATGCACTGCCGGGTGATGTTATGATGGCTGATTCAGTTAATGCCTTTAAGAATGGCTTGGATGATTTCTTGGACAGACATAATATCAAAGGCTATTGTGATACTAAACTCTATAGTTAGTATAGATATGGGTATTTATAATTTATCTGAGAGTAGGGAGGGGTGTGCGTATGGATGCTGGGTTTTCATTTGGAGGGGTTGAACTTGATGGACTTTGTCTTTTTTTAACGATATAACTATGTCAATACACCACTTATTACAAGCATAAGGATGTATTTTATATACAAAAGCATGGCTGTGCCTCAGGTTCATTGAACACTTTAAAGTAAATGGTTTATATATGTAGAGGACACCTGGGTTAAAATAAAAAAACAATCTTCACTAAATACATAAATTCAGTGGACAAAAACATCAAGCTCACAAGGGAAGATGTGAAGGCAGCAAGCAATCATGTATTAATCGGCTTATTGTACGAAACCCAGCGCAGTACATGATATCTTCCAATAAATGGGACATCTGCCATTGACTTCTACATTACCTCGGCAGGTTTGAGTTGGAATAATTCTTTATTCAGACTTTTAGCCATGCAGAGTAGCGCAGCGAAGCTCATTGGCACCATCTTTTGTATCTTCGGTCTACTTCTGTAAGGGACCGCAGCAATGAGCTCTTTGTCGCATCCGCAGATGGAGCAAGACCACTATTTGCACCGACTGTGCACCCCCCCAAAAATTCTGTAAATTGTCGAAAGGAAGGAACAAGATCCAAAGAAGACCAAAGATATGGAAGATGATGCCCATGAGCTCCGCTGCACTTCTCTTCATGGATACGTGAGCATGATGCAGGAGGAAGCAGGGAGGAGGGACTATCTAGGGCAGTGATCCCCAACCAGTAGCTAGTAAGCAACATGTTGCTCTCCAATCCCTTGAATGTTGCTCCCAGTGGCCTCAAAGCAGGTGCTTATTTTTGAATTCCAGGCTTGGAAGCAAGTTTTAGTTGAATAAAAACAGATGTACTGCCAGACAGAGTCTCAATGTAGGTTGACAATCCACATAGAGGCTACCAAATGGCCAATAACAGTGATTATTTGGCAGCCCAAGAACATTTTTCATGCATGTGTTGCTCCCCAATTCCTTTTACTTCTGAATGTTGCTCACCAGTTCAAAAGTTTGGGGATCCCTGATGTAGGGTAAATCCTTACCATGGCAGCTTTACAAAAAAAACAACACTTCCGGTCATTTAATTAAAAAAAAAAAATCTACCTTAATAATATACATGGCACCAGTGTGGATTACATTTTCACACTTAGGTAAGTTTCATTTAAAACTTACCTGAATGGTACTGTTTCACTCTGGGAAGGTATAGGTAAAAGGCAGTTCTTCATCATTACCTCCATATTTTCCCAGGAGAGACCTGGGAAGAATGTTTCTAATGTTAAATAACTCTGAAACTCTGAAAGTACAGGTATAGGATCTGCTATCCAGAGACCCATTATACAGAAAGCTCCAACTTACAAGGAGGTTGTCTCTCATAGACTTATATTTACCAAATAATTCTAAATTTTAAAACATATTTCCTTTTTTTCTGTAATAACAAAAATAGACCAAAATGGGGTTGTGGGAGCACTCCAGGGCTTGGTTTTATACATAAGTACAATGGAAGTGTGAATGATATGGCGAAGTTAGCTACAAATATACAAAAGAGATGGGTTTGATCAATGCACATAACAAAACAGTACCTTTTGCTTGATCTCAACTAAGATATAATGAATCCTTTTAGGAGGCAAGCAATACTATTCTGTTTATCTAGGGGCCTATTTAACAAGCCTCAAATTTTTCAGGTCGAGTTTAAAAGGGCAAAATATCAGAATTTTTAGGGTTATACTCAGAATACAGATAGGCAAGCTTTAGCAGATGTTAAATATGCCAGGACAATTAGGCAGAGACTGCAAGATGTTGCACCATGTACAAACAGTTAGGGAAGTTGAAAGTACACCTCTAGGAAACATGTAAATTAAGTAAGTAGATACATAGGCATGAGCATCTGCACAACAATTAGGGAGATATGAGGAATTTAAAGGCACATACAAAACATATGGGTCCCTACATAAATATATATATAAGGTTCTGGAAGCCAGCACAGCTCGTCAACTGGTCAATTTTGCCTGGGTGCAAAAAGCCCAAAAAGTAGAAGTAAAAATTTCTTTAAGACCTGTGAGTGCAAGCTTCATCCATTGTTTTATATATATATATATATATATATATATATATATATATATAAAGTCTATTTAGTGAGCGCACTCTTACCGGATTTCTTTCGATGTGGGTGCGTTGGTCAAAGTTTCTAGTACAAAATAGTAAATGGACCCGCACTCCAATGTTTTTGTGAAAAAAAGTGTTGAATATTACCTGTATATACACGCACACACATATTTATATAAGTATTTATATATGTATATACATAATTCATGGGTTATATCCTATATAACATTGGTATATTGTCATTGTTAGGATTGCAAAATTGTAAAATACACATTTAGAGGCACATTTATCAAGGGTAGAATTTACAATTCATGTTAGTTTTTTAAACTCCCTAAAATTCGAATATACTCGAAATTCGACTGGGGGGTTACTTAAGAGAAAAATCGAATATCTTAAACAAGGACAAATTTTACTCACTCAAACTCAAATTGAGTTCGACCAAACTCAATATGTTTTTTTTCTCCAAAAAAAACCTTGAATGTCAGGAAGGCTACAAACATCTCCAAATTGTTCATTGGACCTCTCCCATTGACTTATAGAGGAATTCTTCAGGTTTTAGGTGGTGAATAGTCTAATACAAATTCTTAAAGGGCCAGAGTATGATAAATCTTGAAAATCGAATTTAAATCTTTTTAAAAAAACTCAAGTTGAGTTTGCATAATTTGTTAGTCGAATTTGACAGTTTTGACCATACAATTTTTTCGAAAATGTAAATTTTTAATTTGACCCTTAATGAATCTGCCCCTTAAAGTTGTCCATTAAGTCCATGCTACAATCACTCATTTGTAATGATTGTGACAGAATGTCTCTCATTAACATTTACTCAGCTGCTGAGAGAATTTAAAAAATAATGAGGTCAACACTTCATCCATCATTTTAACTTATTAGCCCATTCCCTTTTCTGCTTAGTTGTAAAACCTTTTCTGTTGCAACAAGCCAAAAGGCACATTTATTGCACTGTATGAAAATAAGCCCTAATCACAGCAGCATAGTTAATTTAGGATGAGGGGGAGCTCAGTGCAGTTTTCTCCCTCCTCCAGGAACACACTCCAGGGGATCCGATGGATTCAAGAAAGATTGATGACCATCAATCAGAACAGAAGACAGAGTAGTACAGACAGGAGAGAAGGCATTCTGCACAAAAAACTTAAGAAGGGAAACAAAACTTGACAGAAACAAAACTGAGCAGAAATATAGACTGGTCCAATATAGAGAGGCCAAATTAGGAGGCCAGTGATAAAGCTTGATCTGTTTAGTAGACAAAATCCCCAACTTGAAAGGCAGGGGGAGTACAGGTAGTTTATAAATCCCATATTTCAGGTTTTTTTCTGCTCACAACTGTCTTCCTTGTTATTGGTGGATGCTGGCTGATTATGCATAGTTTACTATTCAACAGAGAATGTTGTATAAATTATGGTTTGCAGAGTATGATTTCTGATGAGTTCTGATTTCCCTGATTTTGGTTTTTCTATGCTTCAGAAATTATTTTTTTTAATAATTTACACATTTGTTGGTGATACACAATTTAGGGTCATACATTATGAATCTTACAACCTCAGACTGTATATAATATATAATGTATTTTAAGCATGGTTGGGGTACCCCTATTCCATCTATATATATTCTGAAACAGACTTTTGGCTAGAAAAAGAGACAGAGAATTGTTTGGTTCCTTAAGGCAGCCATACAAAGTTTGCATTGGCAGCTAAAGGACTTCAGGAATTAGAGTTTTTCTAATAAATACTAGCAAAAAACCTCCTAAAGTCTGATTTGATTTAAAGTGGTCCAATAAGATCAGCGCAGCTCCCCCTAACCTTTATTGCACCTCGACAACTTTTACTTGGTTAAGTTTGGTATAAAATGGACATAAGAAGTGATTCAGGTGGCACTGCAATGTGTATGAATAGAGAAACTGTTATGAAATAATGATATGTGAAGAGGCATTAGTAGCAGAGAAGACATTGTTCAGAAAGAGGTTGTTTAATAAAAGGTCCAGTAAGCAATCGTTTGGTTGGTGATAAAGCTCCCTCACGTACAATACAGCAAAACCTGCAAAGGAGTAGAAGAACCCACCATAGGATTCAGATGCCATAGACAGCAGAGCTGAAACAAATGTGTGAGCACCAGTTCCACTTTAGGGGCTGATTCTGTTTTCCTTTTTTCTGCAGATACACTGCCAGCAGACTCAAATTTTATGTAGAAATAAATGGCTACCAATTATTACATTTACCGGTAGCTTAAATATGTATTTTACAGAACATACAGCATACTAAGTTAAATTATTATAATTTACAGTGTATGATTATATTAAAAGTCACCTTCACGGTGTCATTGTGCCTTTATATGGTCATGGAACTTACACTGTATAGGGAATAATGTACCGCTATGATTATTTTTATATATATATTTTTATTTATATACTGCACTGTACAGCAGAATAATAAATTAGTAGAACAAACAGGGGGTATTTACAATAATAAATCCAAGTACAAAATACAAAACAAATCCTTACAAAGTACAGTTACGATAAACATTAAAGTAGACAAGAGGATGGAGGTCACTGCCCCATAGAGCTTACAATCAAAATAGGAGAGTAACTTACAGACACAAATAGGAGGATATTAAGTGCTGTATAGAATATATTTCAATTGTTAATTACGGTTTTTGCATATTATTAGTAGTAACCACTTTTAGCAAATGTATTCTGTATACTTTACATCTGTATAAACTTAGTAAAAGACAAAGCTATATGTTTAAAATGTAAAATGTACGTATTTAAACTGAAATGTTATTTAAAATAGAAGCAAATGGCTAAGAATAGCAGAATTCCATTATGTAGCATATATGAGGAATTTAGCAAAGGCATAACTGCATCACCCTGGGAAAACTGTTAAATAAACAGAAGTAGGGATGAAAGTTTTTTTGGCTTTGACTTTGGCAAGATGGTTGAAAAAAAAGCAATTAACAGCTACCCTCAACCTGATTTTTCAGTTCACTAAAACATCTTTATGTTTAACCTATATTTGCTTTGATTTTACTTTCAGGAATGTTGTTAAAAGGTAACAGCTGATATGCAGTTAACTTTTAATAGTAACCTGGTTTTAGTTTAGCTAGTTTAGTGAAATATTATAAAGTGATACTGACAAGTTCCTGTAACTACAGTATAAGAAAACAAGTCTGTAAAACTACTGTATTAAAACTAGCTCTACACATACAGCATGACAGAAGTGTATACTTTTAAGTAAACGTCCCCCAAGCCACCAAGGCCTTGCTTCTTTCCTCTACTGATGTCTGACCAGACACGTGGAGAAGGCTTCCTCTGTAGATCACATTGGGCTGGGGTTGATATGATCTATCTATAGGCTAGAGTACAAATGCACACAGTGCTGCAGCTTAATGCTTCCCCCTTTCCAGCATGAGAGACAACAGCTTTCTGTGCAGAGGTAATTTAAGTCTGGTCAGAGTGTTGCGAGGGGTTAAGTAGCAGTAAGCTGAAGGCAGTTTAGAAGCAATTTTGTTAACAAAGAACATTTCAGTGCTGCATGGCTATAAATACTAAGAATATAATACAAATGAAATTTATATTTACAGGAAAGAGCTATTTTGCCTTTAATAGGGGTGAAGTGTTCAGTGGTATACATACAGTATATTCCAACTGGTATGAAATCTATTGTCTGGAAATCACTTATCTGAAAACAACCAAAATAGGGGGAAGACCATGTCCTACAGAGTCCATTTTAAACAAATGATATTTATTTATATTTAATGCCAGCAGGCACTCACACAAAAGGCCAGATTCAATTCAGTGAGAAAAAGCTTTATCAAGCCCGCTCGGATTCCTGTCTTCACCCCCCCCAAGCCACTTCGTGCCACTGGGTCCTAGTGTCTGCTAACATCACTCCGCAGGATCCTAGCGCCTGTCAACTTTGCGCGACTCCTTGGTCCCTGCAGGAGCGTGTTCGCTTATATGCTGGAGCGAATGTTATTAGCGCTTCTTAGAATGCGGCTGGGTGGCATGCTGCCCTAACAGATTTGCATTATCTAATGCATTATCATGTGTAAACTCTATTAAAGTCTATGGTAAAAACCTGGATAAAGAGAAAAGTTTCCTCTACTTGAATTAAGTCCCATCCATGAGTATACACATGATAAACCAAAAAAAAAATAACAAAAAGATAACTTTTTCTCACTGAATTGAATCTGACCCAAAGTGTTTAAATCTGATGCAAGTACAGTTAAGAAGAAGCAAATCTGGAATCTGCACTCCACAAGACTTATTCAATATATAGATACCGGATAATAGATCCAGTAACTGTACATATATATATATATATATATATATATATATATATATTCATTAAAAAGAACATATGTCAACTTGGTAATACAAAGTAAATAGAATATAAAGAAACAATGTGGGTAGCAATTTGTAAACCAATGTCCTGTATTATTCCCAGGACAAAGTGTTAAAAACAAGTATTATAGTATAAAACCTGAATATGTTGGCGCTATATAAATACATGATAATAATAATAATAATAAAACCATATCCAGTTTCAGTGTCACTAAGCCATTTCTCATTGGCCAGTACACTTATTTTTTTACAATTTTGTTTAGATGCACTGCTAATCAAATTAATCAGAACATATTCACAATCATATTGTGAAATGCTATAGCATCTAAACCACACTGAGAATGATTAAAAGGCCAGATTGTGGCTCACAATAAATACTGTTTCTCAGTAAAATGGGCTCTGCTGAACTTTGCAGTTGCCATGAAATATTGCCCCCAGCATACTCAGTAAGTAATACTATAAGAGTTGTATTTTAATTCACAACAGCTAGAGGGCCATACATTTGACTGACACCACTGGATTAAATAAAAACATAGAGCTAAGTTACAGATTTCTTTTTTCTATGAAAAAGGATTTCATTCCCAGATGTATTTGTTTACATTGCCATTCCAAGAGGCTTTAAGAAATCTAACAGGTATTAGTCTCCATTTTATCTCCGTAGGGATTTCTGACATGTTTTTTTTCTTCAATTACAGAAGCATTTTGCACATCTAAAGCAAATGTGTGGTTGTAATAGTGAATGTCCTTCTGGCAGTTTCTAGCAGTTACAGCCACTTTCTTTGCTGCTGGCAGTCACAGTTCAAGAAAGGTGCAGTGGACTAAATAATATTGTTTTAGGGCTATTCCACACGGGGAGATAGCCACGCGTTTGCGGTCGCGGCGACAAAGCGCCGCGCCAGTCGCCGCGACCGGCGCAGGCGACAGTTTTGTATGGGCGCCTATGTAAAAACGCCTGTGCTAACCACACGAGGCGATGCGCTTTTCAACAGTCGCCTGAAAATGCCTGGCGAGGCATTTTCAGGCGACTGTTGAAAAGCGCATCGCCTCGTGTGGTTAGCACAGGCGTTTTTACATAGGCGCCCATACAAAACTGTCGCCTGCGCCGGTCGCGGCGACTGGCGCAGCGCTTTGTCGCCGCGACCGCAAACGCGTGGCTATCTCCCCGTGTGGACTAGCCCTTATGGTACTTTATTCCAGCATTACAGAGATTCACACATATAGATATGGGGTGAAAAGTTTAGCTATAATAACCATTACATACCATTATTACATTATTATACAGGGTCGGACTAGGCTGAACGGACACCGGGAAACAAACCTGGTTGACCAGACCCGCTCCCTGCCTAAGACACTGGGCTCTGCTCCCTGATCTCCCCCACTGTCCCCTTGAGGCCACAAGATGAAAGAACAAGGTACATGCAGTGGGGGCTGGCGGGGAGGTTGAGGCAGGGGGTGTAGGGGGCCCCTGAGGCAACAACCACGGTGAGCCCGAAAACCCCTGTCCCACACTGTTCTTATACATTCTTTATGCAAATAGTGATGGAAAGCGTAAAGTATTATATGAGACTACTTTGGCTTGCTCATCACTAAACTGTGGAGTTTATGAGACAGACTCACTAAGCGCCAAATTTGCACTAGTGTCCGCTTTGCTCATATGGCAGCACTTCACCACGCGTAGATTTGACCGGACTAGGGATGGGCGAATTTGTCCCGTTTCATTTTGCCAAAAATCTGCTGCCCGCGAAATTTCGCTGACGCCCATAAAATTTTTTGTTGTGCTGCGAAATTTTTTTGACGCGTGTCTTTTTATTTTGACGCACAACGCAATACAAGTCTATGGGTGTCATTTTTTTGGCGAAACACGGCGAAAAAATTCACCCATCCCTAGACAGGACAACGCTAATTCACTAAAATTCTAAGTTGCGTCCAGTGCGCCGAACGCTAGCAAATTAGCACTAGCGTTACTGTGGCAAGTGAAGCTAAGTTGCGCTAGCGTTGCCTAATTTGCATAAGGCAGGAAGTTAAAGTTCAATGGACGTTTATGTTGCAGCTACACTACAATACACAAGCCAGGGAAACCTTAATAAAATAGAGTTATTATATTGCCCTACTCATGAGCCCAGTGTATAGTTTATGTGCCATATGTTAGGAAATGTAGGGGGAAAGCCGGGTACCCCAGAAAAAATTTACTCTCTTTTGCAGCCTATCAGCCTGAAAAAAGTCAATGGACGTATATGTTGCAGCTACACTACACTAGACAAGCCAGGGAAACCTTAATAAAATAGAGTTATTATATTGCCCTACACATGAGCCCAGTGTATAGTTTATGTGCCATATGTTAGGAAATGTAGGGGGAAAGCCGGGTACCCCAGAAAAAATTTACTCTCTTTTGCAGCCTATCAGCCTGAAAAAAGTCGCCAGCGTTTTTTGGGACTTACAAAAACTATTTTTTGAGGAAGTCCTATCTACTCTATTGCACTTCTCCTGGTCTGAGGTGGCGAAGGCAAGTCTGGCGCAAGAGGTAACGTTCAGTATAATCCCCATCTTAGTGAATTTGCGTAGTTACGTCCATTCGCCAGAGCGCAAATACGCCAGGGGTAAGGGAGCGAATTACCGCTAGTCTATCTCCTTCGCTAGCGAAGTTACGCCTGTGCCCGAATTGGCGAAGTAACTAAATGACGGCACGATGGTGAATGTTTGCCAACATTAGTCACTTCGCCCTTTAGTAAATCTGCCCCTCTGATGGATAACAAATGTACATTTTTTATCTACCACATTCTGTGGATTTTAGGAATATTTTTTTTTACATGTGATTTTATTACCTAAGATCTAAAGCTTGTCAGTGCTATTCTGAAAAGGGCAAAATAGCAAGGGTTAACCAGCAAATTCATCTGTCATATGCTTCTGTAGAGGTGCCTTTCGTTTTCTTGAATGAGTCAGCTTCAATCATGTGCACATGCCTGGAATAGTGTCAGGTTGCAAACAGCTGAAAAGTTCCATATAACCTGTGTTAAAACAGCATCCCTATCACAAGCTACATGAAATTTTGTCACATGGAGGTCCAACAATTTTTCCCTTTCATGATGACTATGCAATCACTGCTAAACAGAGAAACAAAAAGGATCTTGCATATGCCTTTACCTTACAGTGTTGGTTTCTGCTCATACTTTAACTTTTAATTTCAAAAGAAGTACATGGTTGACAAGTTGCATTCATGACATTAACTGATTATGTTGTTGGGATGTCACTGCCCTGGAATGACCTTGTATATACATTAAGTAAGCAATGTATCCCTCTCAGAGCAAGTGCAAGTACTTTCAGTCACTCACTTCTGGAGGAGGAGTATAGCTTTTTTTGTAAAGTGGTCTATGATCTCTGTTACACGATTTTGCTGTATCTAAGTTCTGCTTGGTGAACCTTCAGATACAAAAAACAGTATCAAATATGCACTATAGCTACGTGCTTGTCAAAAAGTTGATGTTTTGAGCTCCATATAGGAGTATGAAAAGATTGATGCCCTAAATGGAGTGTTATGTGCATTGTAATAATCAATATTTTAGATATCCTTTGCAATTACTACGCATATCTGGGATCTCCGGCACCCAACCCTAACCTGCAAAAGGTGAGGTCAGTGAGGTTGTGGAATGCCTTTCTGGTTGATGTTGTGATGGCTGATTCTATTAAAGCTTTTAAGAGTGGCTTGGATGATTTCTTGGACAGACATAATATTCAATGCTATTATGATACTAAAATCTACAATTTGTATAGATATTCGTATTTAGTTTATATACAGTATGTGACTGTATAGGATGGTATAAGATATGTTTATATGAGTACTCGGTTTCATTTGGAGGAGTTGACCTTGATGGACTTTGGTCTTTTTTCTACCCAACTTGAAAATGTAATTATGTAGTTAAGGGATTACTTATCTGGTTACAGTCAAAACTGTATTTAGGTCTGATATGCCCTAGGCATCGGACCTAAACACGCCCTTACGTTGTGCGTGACATCACTTCCACATGCTTCCTCTGCCCCCTACCCATCAGCTCCGTCACCGGATTTCAATATGGAAATCTGTGGTGGAAGGTGTTGGTGTTAAAAAAAAAATACAAAGAGAAATGTAAAAAAATAGGCACCCCATGGGCTGCACCCAAAACCATGCCACCCTAGGCACAGGCCCTTATAAATATGGCCCTGGTTGCAGTTATTTTTAGAATTATTTATTTTTTATCTGTAATAAAACAGTACCTTGTTCTTGATCCCAACTAAGACATAATGAAACCTTATTGGAGGCAATCAATCCTATTGAGTTCATTAAATGTTTAGTTTAATAGACTTAAAGTACAAAATCTCAAGTATTCTGGATACCAGATCTCATACTGAATTTGAAAAAAAAAAAAAAATTCATGGCCAGTTGGTGTATTTTATTGTGCCAAGACCTTTACATGTAGGGGACACATATGAAGCTTTATTATGAGGCAATGCTAGGAAGCTAGAAAGGGTGATTTATAAAAGTTTATAATATTGAATTATGACTTTTTTTCCCTTCTTATGTGTTTCTGAAGCAACTGGGGGTTTCAGGCATTTTATTTATTAAGCTCTAAACTCTAAATTTCAATAACGGTTCAGAACCTGCCCCATACTTTATACTTACCCCTCGGTGCAGATTCAGGGATTGCAGTTCACGGCAGCCAGCTTCCAGGTCTTCGGTAATCTGAGACTGGCGAAGCGGTGCATGCACAGTTGGAGCAATTTCCCGGTTTGCGATAACTGCGCATGAGCCGAAATGGACGGAGATTGCGAAAGCGCCAGAACACACGAAGACCCAGAAGATGGCTGCTGAGAAGCTCCCACTGACTTCTACATAAACCCACCGGCTTTTAGATGCATATTGTTTACATTCAAGTTGTTTTTGCTTAATAAATACAAGACATTCTAATTTTTTAAAATATTATTTGAATTTGAGTTACTGCACAAAAAAAAAAAAAATTGAACCTTGAAAAATCACCCCCTTATTGTATGGAAAACCAAATTTTGGAAAGATCCCTTATCTGGAAAACCCCAGGTACCAATCATTCTGGTCCCATACCTGTACTATATTATATTTGGCATTGCTGGAGTATATAGGGCTTTCAAAATTGTATTTGCTGTATTTCATTGAATATAAAAAATATGTTTAGGCTATATTTCTTGTAAAAATTTAATTTGTATAAAACTGCAAGGTCGCAATAAAAAAATTCTTGCAGTGATGTGTTTTGGCACTTAAGAGTGTCATTGTGATTGTGGTACTTTGCTGGAAAACTGGGAACAGCCCAATATATTACTATATGTATAACATTATGGTAACACAACATTGGGACTGGTTTTCTACCTAAAAGAACAGTGTTCTTTTACATGGCCTTCTCTGGGTGCAGCCAAGTCATATTCATTTAATTTAAATAGAAAATAGTGTGTGTGTGTGTGTGTGGGGGGGGTCATACTAGCACTGGGCAAAGTTGCACCTGAACAGCAATCAATAGCAAAGTCATTCGCTTTGTGCGGCCATTTGCTGCTATATGACTGAAAGCAAGAAACATTCATTGCTGTGGGTTACTGCCCATGTGCCACTTTGCCTAATATTGGAGAATTAGCCCAACAGACTTGTCAGCCAAGATAATTGTTCTACAATACTCACTTCTGTTTTCCTTTGCAACTGCTAGCAGACAGCATTGTACTTCCAAAATCAGTATGTATCTTGTTCCTATAAAATAGCAGGGAGGCAGCATTTTGACCTTCACATGGTTACAGTGTTACATGTACCATATATTAGGCTGGTTTCATCAGAGCACTATACATGCACTACTTCAGGAACCAAAATTCAGCAACAAGGGCTCTTACATACAAGCTTCTCTTGATGTGCTCCCACCCGGTCAGTTTCAAATCGTTCAACCACAGAGGAGCGCAGAAAGAAACACAATCAATCCTTCTAAAGGGGCTCGTACTGACACTGGCGCATGTAAATGCCGAATGGAACATGCTGTGTTGCACCTGTTCGGAGCTTACATGTGCCTGTGTTAGTATGGGGCCATTTAAATAGGCTGCGTTTCTTCTTGCACTCCCCTGCGACTGAACGCTTATGAGATGAATTAAGAGACGCTCATATGTTTAAAGCCATTACAAAACTGCAAATGTTTCTATATTAGGGACCATAAGATTAAAATGACTCATTGACTTACCATGCAAGTCATTTGCGAAACGGACACAGAGACCAACACGTTTTTATACAAAAAAGTTTAATTGAAATACTTGTATAAAAAATATGATCTCCATACATTTCACACTGTCAAATTGGAAAAAAATATAAACAGATGCAAACTGCATAAATTGACCACAAAAACAGTTATTAAAATAAATTAATGGAGACTCTGCCACTCTCTCTCAGAGTCAATGAATGGAGACTGTATAATGCCAATAATTTAAAATCTTTGTCAAACAGAACAGAATTACAGTTCTGGTACCATAACCATACCAGATAGACAAAAAAAAGGAAAAGGGGGTAAAAGTCATCCCTTAAATTACTTTTTACAACAATTTCTCCATCTAAAATCAACTAGAGTCATGGGAAATGCTTAGAAATGGAATGCAGAAATAAAAAGAGTTACCTTTATATGGGTGAAAAGGGAATTTGTGATAGGGACTTTTAGATGGAGGGAGAGGGAGTGGGAAACAAAAAGGTGAAGCACAGTGCTGGAAAATATCTGACAAATAAATTAAAATAAATAGTGAGGAAAAACCTTCTCCAAATATTGCAATAAATAACAGTATAATACAAGTTTAAATACAGGTATGGAAAAGGTCCTTGAATATTGCATTGATTGTGCATTTAAACATGCCCATACATACTTTTAATACTTTTAATACTCTCAGGCTAACAAAGACAGAATGAACAGGGCTTAACATGCCCAACAGTAAAGATGGAAATTGATATTATGTCATTACCAGAAGAAATAAATAAAAATAAATATAAAAAGGAAAACGTAGACAGTATTCATGTTGACACTTCTGTACAGGTCACATGAAGGTTTTTAGTCTGAAAGAAGTCAAAAATATTAGTGTTTATGGATTTCCACAAAAAAAAAAAAAAGGGGTGATTGCTCTCAGCTGTTCGCTGAGCATGGACAACTGAAACATCAGGAGCCGTTTCACCCAACGTTTAAAAAGTCAGGCAAGCTCCTAAAATGTACACAAATATTCTTTGGACATGAAACAGCTCACAAAAACAAACAATATTTTTCAAAATGATAGTAAAGACATAAGTTCCACTGACGCAGCTTTCAAAAAGGCACTCAAAGCAAATAAAATGTAGTCCAGGCTCTATGAGAGCAAACAGTATACAATGTAATCAAGAGGTCACGGTATATTTGTTTATGTATCTGACAGTGCTGGAATACCAGCATATCCAAAATAAATCTAATTTCCAAGGAAGGCGCCGTAATGAAGGGAAAAAAAATGTGGAAGTGGTAAGGTATATCTGTATAAAATGTTTTAGCCAAAACAGCAAATGTTTGAGCTCCCCTTGTAAGCTTGGCAGCAGCAGTGCTTTTCTGCTTAATCCCATTATATGAAATATTGCTTGAACTTTACAGACTCTCGTTGCTTGAGCTTGTGCTTGATGAATCATTGTCAATTGTCCTTAGTCTTAAATCACAGTCTTCAGATTTCACAAGGTCGCATTTGCACATCCAAGGATGGTCAAAAATTTGCTCAAGTGTTGGTCTATCAGAAGGCCTCAAGGAAAGGCACCATTTGATAAGTTGCTGGCACTCTGGAAAAGGAACAAAAATATTTCATTTTTAACAGGAAACATATACTCTGCTTAATTTTACTAAGCATCAGATGTCACTTTACCTTTGTGCTATTTTTAAAATAAAAAGCCAAGCATATATGTGGCACTTGGGCACAATAGCCATTTTTCTTTATATACAATTAAGTCCCCCCCCCCGTCCCCCACGATCCCAATTGGGGATCATTGGTGTCAGAGAAGCAGAGGAGACAAGAGCATGTTTAAGCATGTATTATGAAAGAATGATATTTTCACACAATTGGCTGCAGTTCTGCAACAGTAATGGTGTCTAACAAGTATTTTATGGGCACTGGGAGCACTCATACACTGAAGTCTACAATTATTTTCACTAACTAATGAGAAAATAAAGGGTAGTTCCCACGCAAATAAAGTATCACTAAACACTAATTTTAGTAATGTAACAAAGATAGGAGTCTTAAATTTTACATGCTAAGTCATTAAGAAAAAAAAATAAAAAATACCTGTAGAGATCCTTCTTCTGAAACACAAGCGGACACGAACAATCTCTTCATCTTGCTCAAAGGGAATATCTCCGCAAACCATGTCATAAAGAAGCACACCCAAAGACCACACGGTTGCTGATCTTCCATGGTATCTGTGGTATCTGACCCATTCTGGTGGACTATAGACTCTGGTTCCTAAAAGCAGAGGGGGGGGGGGGTTAAAACTGTTGGTCACCTGAGGCAACAGAAAGCTAGCAGTAGTTAAATGTAACCATAATAAATCCACCCTCCCCCAATGTAGCTAGGAACAACAATGTATGCATCAGCTGTTTACCAACACTGCTCCCTTTCAAGGACCACGTGGCATCTGCAGCACTGTTCCAAATATAGACACAAAGGGAGGGTATAAAGGGGGAAGGAAAGCGATTCTATCTCCCTACACTGCCCTGTGTATAAAGCGCTGGCATTGCTAGACACTCCCCTCCTCCCTAATGGAGCGGTTGTGCACAGGCTTCAACAGCAACAGATCCCTGGGCTCTCTGTTCCTTGGATACCAAACAAACCCTGGAATCGCATGGTCACGTGCCCCAAAGCGTCGTGTTTCACAACAAACAGATGTGAAATGAGGCTGCCTGGGAGGCGCTTATCTCTGCAGGCCCCGCCCACAGACACTGCCCTCTCCCCCCCACCCTCTGCCATACGCCAACTCATTCAGCGCCACTAGCTCTTCTGCAGCTTTCCCGGCAATATCAAGGACACGCCTGAACATACATTTCAGTGCTCAAAAGGGGATCCCGGTGTACAGCAGCCCGGCTATCATCTTACATGATCAGTGCCTATAGCTAGGGGAGTAGGGATGCCGTTGTGATGAATGTGTCAGTCAGTGTGGGATGTGCCACGTCACAGAGGGAGACAACTAAGGCCGTTGCTGCGGGTTCTTTATGTAGGGGATGTAGCACAGATTGGCAAGACAATAAAAAGCCATAGGTGATGCGGTATAAGAATGGCGGGTGGAAGCAGCTTGGAAGGCTGCCAGTGCGTCACTAGGGGGAATGGCCCGCAGCGAGTATACAGCGGCCATGGGCGGGGCCAGGGTTGCGGGAAATCGTACAATGAATATTGACAAGCGCGCGCCTTAAGCTACAGCACATTCAACTGGGAGGTGTTCATGTGAGCTGTAAAAGACCCATTGTAGTGATAAAAGCCCTTCTATTACGTACCATCAAAATCCGTGTACACCGTATCCTTGAGTAGCGCCCCGGAGCCAAAATCGATCAGTTTCAGTTCCCCGTTCCTCGTGTCCACCAGCAGGTTCTCATCCTTGATGTCCCGATGCACCACCCCGCAGTTATAGCAGTGTCGCACCGCTTCCAGCACCTGCCGGAAAAAACCGCGGGCTGTGTCCTCGTCCAGGGCCCCCTTTTCCGTTATAAAATCGAATAGATCCTTCACCGGCTCCGGTCTCTCCATAACGATCAGGAAGCCGTCGGCTCGCTCGTACCAGTCCAGTAGCTTGATTACCCCTCGGAAGCCGGTGGCCACCTTCTTTAGTAGGACGATCTCCAAAGGCACCATCACGCCGTTCTGTAAGACCAATAAACACAATCAAATAAAGCTACAGAGGCGGAACAGCCCATCTACAGCCCCGCACCACAAGCACAGCTGGAAGGCTGCAGTGACCCCCCCCCCATCATCATCATCATCATCATCATCATCTGGGGAGCACATGCTAAACCGGCGTCGGTACTCACCAAAGTGCCCCATTCTGTGACTCTCTCCTTAGCTACGTGCTTCACAGCGACCTAGAGAAAGACACAAACGATTGTTAGCGACACAGTAGCGACACCAGAGAGCAACGTCACGTGCTGAGATGTCAGGGGAGCCCCCGTTCCTTACCGGCTGTCCATCTGCAATCCGACTGCCCGAATACACCGTGCCGAAACCACCGCTGCCCACAACCGAGCCCACCTGATACACCTTCTCGAAGGGCTCCTTGTCCACTTTCACTGCAAGACAAACCTGCCATTAGTACCAGTGACTAGTACCAACCAGTGACTAGTAACAGCGACTAGCAGCAGTGATTAGTACCAGTGACTAGTAGCAACCAGTGATTAGTAGCAACCAGTGACTAGTAGCAGTGCCCCACTCCTGCACACTCACAACACTAAGGAGCGGGAGACCCCAGGTCGTACCTGGCTGTAAGATCTTAACCGGTAGATGCTCCATGTTGCTTGGGTTGCAGATATGAGCCAGCGATCCGAATTTAGAGAGAAGCATGTTCAATGAACCCTCCGGTAATGTCCAATTAGCGGCTAATTAGGGTCTGACTGAGGAAAGGAAGGTCCCTTCTCGCGTATTTGTGCCGGTACTTCCCTTGTTGCCGCTTTAATTGAGGAAAATCCACGCGCACTCCAAGTAACCGGCGTGTGCCTCACCCACACACATCCATGGACACGGGAGAATCCAGTCGTGACCAAAGCGATAAATAATACAGAACAAATCAGCTCGTGTAACCATACATCCGTGCCGTCACAAAAAATAAATAAAACACGTGAAGTGCCAACAATAATACAGCATACAAAATAAATCCAAAGAGCTAGATGCAATTCTATTAAGTGACAAACACCGACAGCCACGCCGCTCTCTCCTGTTCTGAACTCAATATCTGACAGACCGTCCTCTTAACTCCCAATATTTTGGTCTGCAGCACGAGTAATATCCTTCCGCCAGTACGACAACGGATCACGGGAAACACCTTTCGCACAACAAAACGGAATCCACCCAACGCAGACGCCGTGTAAAACCGGGAGAGTTCTGGCGACTGCGCCTGAGAATAAAAATACCAGTTACGTGCAGAAACCGGCACAGCGAAACGTTTGTTTCCAATACGCACTTCTTTACTAGTAGTAACGAGACGCGTAGGGTTACACAGTGTCTGAAAATGTAGCTGCACGGTGTAACATTAGTGAGTGGAAGGTTTATTTACATATTTATGTAGCGCTGCGTTAGCCAATGGGGCGCAGTATTTAGATTTCAACATCCCGCCTTATCCAATGGCAGCAAGGCCTACTTGCATATGTATGAGGCGAAATAGGGCGCTGGGTGGGAAATCCTAGGCGCGCTTTTTTTTTTTCCCCTCTTCTCGTCATGTCTTTTATCTGTTTAGATTCTGGCCGCGTTACGAAAGGTCAGTGGAGCGGAGTGAGACACCGTGTCTGAGAAAGGCATGCGAGGAGGAGGGATACATTTGTGTTTCACTAACAGTTATAAAGTGCGGCAAAATAATATTGCTTCAGCCTTTTGGGAACGCTGACAAGCTGCATCACTTACTAGCCGCCTCCATCTTGAGTGTATTGGTTTGGCGGACACGCACAATCCCGTTACTGTCCAACCATCTTCACCGTGTAGTCAAGTAGTGACTTCAGAACTTAAAGGAAAACTATACCCCCCAAACAATGTTGGTCTCTATTAAAAGATACTGAGTAAGACAGCTCATGTGTAAAACCCTGCTTCATGTAAATGAACCATTATCATAATAATATACTTTTTTAGTAGTATGTGCCATTGGGTAATCATAAATAGAAAATTGCCATTTTAAAAAATAAGGGCCACCCCCTGAGATCGTAAGATTCACTGTGTACACATACAAACCACATGTAAGGTCACATGAGCCAATTAACAGACAGAGTTCTGCCTTTTGCTTCCTCACTTCTTCCTGTTACAGTTAGTGTTGTAGTATTTCTGGTCAGGTGATCTCTGAGGCAGCACAGATAGAGTCACGAAATGGTGGCTCAAGGCAAGAGATGTAAAAGGGCAATATTTATGTAAATATATATTCCAGTTTGGTAAGATTCTTTAATATGTCATTCAATTTGATATAAACTATCTGTTGCTTAAGTATTCATTTTGGGGGTATAGTTTTCCTTTAACCGTTCTAGAAATGCCTATTTAACGTAACCATGCTGCTCGTTATGGCGCGCAGTGTAACATGGTAGCTGGTAGTCGTGCTTATTATTGTATTTTGGAGGCAACAGAACTGCCGAACGAAAGAAGCAAACCATTTCACAGCTTGTAATGAATGAGCCCTGATGTGGGACGCGTGGTATTTGTACAAATGAACGCTAGGGGAGGCACACTGTACGGAGTAGCAACTTGACAGGCCAGGCTCCAGCTCTATACACACAATCCACTCACATTCAGGGAGGACCCTTTTCCCAGCTGCTAAAATGTTAAAGGAAAACTATACCCCCCAAACAATGTTGGTCTCTATTAAAAGATACTGAGTAAGACAGCTCATGTGTAAAACCCTGCTTCATGTAAATGAACCATTATCATAATAATATACTTTTTTAGTAGTATGTGCCATTGGGTAATCATAAATAGAAAATTGCCATTTTAAAAAATAAGGGCCACCCCCTGAGATCGTAAGATTCACTGTGTACACATACAAACCACATGTAAGGTCACATGAGCCAATTAACAGACAGAGTTCTGCCTTTTGCTTCCTCACTTCTTCCTGTTACAGTTAGTGTTGTAGTATTTCTGGTCAGGTGATCTCTGAGGCAGCACAGATAGAGTCACGAAATGGTGGCTCAAGGCAAGAGATGTAAAAGGGCAATATTTATGTAAATATATATTCCAGTTTGGTAAGATTCTTTAATATGTCATTCAATTTGATATAAACTATCTGTTGCTTAAGTATTCATTTTGGGGGTATAGTTTTCCTTTAAGAGTATTTTGTTGGAGAAAATGTTGGCGAGGTCAGGCGAGGATAGCAGCTTACAGAAACACTATTACATCGAGCGCCGCCCCTTGCGTATATAATGACTCCACAAAGAAACCTTTATTATACAATTGTACAGCCATTTTGTCCAAACACAGGACTTTTAACAATTTTTTTCTTTGTGCTGCTTAATACTAAGAAATATTTGCAGCACCATTCTGTTTCCACTCCATGAGTAGACGCGTACAGCATGCTTATGGCTACAATGAGCTTGGTGTGTAGCCTTGAAAGTTGTCATTGTCCATCTCCTCTGGTACCCACAGGGGAATATGTAAATAGGCCTCTTATTTGACACATCTACTGCTACAGGATTTACCATGAATGATATATAGGTTTCTGGTGAGAAACATTTGAATAAACCCCTGCACCTAGGGTTGCCACCTTTCCTGGAAAAAAATACTGGCCTTCCTATATATTTATCTTTTTTCCCCTATTTATAACATTGGGATCAACCATCATTTATACCACCAGGCTGGTAAAATACTGCACCAAGCAACCCTCACACTACAAATAGCTGATTTCGAGGAGCAATAAGGGTAATAAAATGCTGACAAACCATCTGTACAAAGAGCATACTGTCACAAGCTGACTTGATACTAGAAGAAAAAAACGGAGTGCTTAGTGTAACCTGAAGTGATACATAATTTGTAAATAGAAGGGTTGGAAATCAGCATATTGCCATTTCAACCTAAATATATGTAATTTTTCTAATTTATATCTGCATGTTTGCACACTCACAACAAATACAATTTAGAGAGAGGGTGGTTTGAAAAAATAATTTTTACTTTTGTGCAGAGAAAAAACATTTTACATGAACAACACCATACAACACATGGCATAATTTATACAATGTTAAAAATAGCATAGAATATCAACCACCCATTAGTTGTATATAGCAAGCAAGAAATCCGCAAGGAGCGGATACACCTACCAGAAAAATGAGAATGGCCCCAACGTTTCGGCACCAAGCTTAGTAGAAAGTAAAAGGAGAGCACTCAAATTGCAGATTTAACTGCTTATGCTTATTTATTTCAGTCTGTGAGACACGACATGTTTCGGGCCCAAAAAAGCCCTTTCTCAAGTGTGACAAGGGAGACAAAGGCCTTGGTGCCGAAACGTTGGGGCCATTCTCATTTTTCTGGTAGGTGTATCCGCTCCTTGCTGATTTCATGCTTGCTATATACAACTAATGGGTGGTTGATATTCTATGCTATTTTTAACATTGTATAAATTATGCCATGTGTTGTATGGCGTTGTTCATTTAAAATGTTTTTTCTCTGCACAAAAGTAAAAATTATTTTTTCAAACCACCCTCTCTCTATCTAAATTGTATTTGTTGTGAGTGTGCAAACATGCAGATATAAATTATTGATATAGGTTACCTGCAGTATGGGTAACATTTGTTCCTGCACCTCTCGCAATTTTTTGAAAGTTTTGGTGTGCCCTCCATTCATTATTAACTCTATATGTAATTTTTCTAACAACAGAAAAATATGAGGCGTTGATGTGTGTACTTGGGTATCCTTCTTGCGTCTAGTCACCTTTGCATTTCGTTTTTGTTCTAGCTGTCATTTAGCAGTTAAAATGGTGTAGAAGTAAACGGCAATGCTCATTATAGTATCCTTAAAGGGATACTGTCATGGGAAAAAAAATTTTTTCAAAATGAATCGGTTAATAGTGCTGCTCCAGCAGAATTCTGCACTGAAATCCATTTTTCAAAAGAGCAAACAGATTTTTTTATATTTAATTTTGAAATCTGACATGGGGCTAGACATATTGTCAATTTCCCAGCTGCCCCAAGTCATGTGACTTGTGCTCTGATAAACTTCAATCACTCTTTACTGCTGTACTGCAAGTTGGAGTGATATCACCCCCTCCCTTTTCCCCCCCAGCAGCCAAACAAAAGAACAATGGGAAGGTAACCAGATAACAGCTCCCTAACAGAAGATAACAGCTGCCTGGTAGATCTAAGAACAACACTCAATAGTAAAAACCCATGTCCCACTGAGACACATTCAGTTACATTGAGATGGAAAAATAGCAGCCTGCCAGAAAGCATTTCTCTCCTAAAGTGAAGGCACAAGTCACATGACCAGGGGCAGCTGGGAAATTGACAATATGTCTAGCCCCATGTCAGATTTCAAAATTGAATATAAAAAAATCTGTTTGCTCTTTTGAGAAATGGATTTCAGTGCAGAATTCTGCTGGAGCAGCACTATTAACTGGTTCTTTTTGGAAAAAAATTTTTCCCCTTGACAGGATACCTTTAAGTTTAATTTCAAGGTTACCAATATAGAAAAATGGGGACACCTAATTGCTTTGCATCACACGAAGCACACCATGCTGGAAAAAAAAAAACAGACTGTGTTCAAATTTTGGCAACCCTTCAAAAATATTTGTCAAACAATATAAATATTCTTAAAAAGAGTGGTATGACCTATTTAATATCTGTATGAGATTACTTCATCCTGTTTCAATTTCTTCATCAATTTCATGCCAGTCCAATGAAACTCAAAGCTGGTTAGGTGCTTAAAGGCTTCCTTCAATCATTGTATGGGATTAAGGTTGCCACATTTTCCGGAAAAATATACCAGACTTCCTATATATTTATCTTTTTCCCAAGGAATAACATTGGGATCAACCATAATTTTTACTGGACAGGCCGATTTGGTGAAAGTTCTAGCCATAAAATTGCCTTTTTTTATGGTAGGTTCTCCAGAACTGTCTTGTTTTGGTAGCTGAAAGCATATGACAAGTAGCTTCTGTATGGCACACATTTTCTCAAGGTATGAGGGATAGTTTTGGTGGCTCAACATGTTAAAAGACTAATATGGCTTACATATCTTGCAGTGGGCTCCAATGGGCAATGTGAAAATGTATCGTTCCACTGGTGGGAGGCTAGTCTGAGTAGGTGAAGTAAAAATAGAATTGAGATAAAAGCATATTTAGGCACGAGCTTGCCTTCCTCCACTGGATTACCAGTATACCTTTCCCATTAATATTCATAACAAATAACAGTAGCATGATCCACATATATCTATATATCACCTTATTCATATTAACTTTCTATATTAATCTTACTTCGTACCAGTTACAACTAAACGCAACAGTCAGGTGCTTGGAGGCAACCTTCTTGGAGGCCAGAACGATGAAGGAATGATTAAATTAATATTAATCTCTATATTAATCTCTTAATAGGTAAAAATAAAACAGTAGTATGTGAGCTGTTATGCAGAATGGTGTAGTATTAAAGTGTTATCCAGTCTGTGAATTCCACTCTGCATATTGAACTTTGCAATGTTTAGTACAAAACACCAAATACGCTTCCAAATCCTGCCATGGCAGGTGAATTTTGGCCTAAAAATTTGTGTGGTTTCTGGACAAAATCTGTTGCAGGTGGCAAGCAGTTTCAATAAGTATTAATGACAGGCTCCTGCACCTGTCTTGGGTGCTTCTTCTCTGACTAAAAAATGGCATCAAAGAATACATCCTTCGTACCATGAGCCTTAAAGTTACGTAATTAAATTCATTAGCATATATACAAAGGATTTCTTGTGACACAAGCCCCTTTTTGCCTACAGTGTCTTTTCAAGACCAATTCTAATTAAGAACAGAAGGTTGGCTCAATCATCATGCTGTTTGATAAGAGACTGTATGGTTAATTATACCTTATTAGCTACAGATTAGTAACAGATATTTAAGTTGCTCCATTTACATTTTTTAAATTCAAAATGTTTATACTCTTTGTATGCATCTATTTAACCTACATTTTTAACTGTGAAATGGGGAATTCCCTAGAATTAAAAGTACTAGTTATTATATGATTTTCTCAAGAGAGTCTGCTGGTTCTTCTACTTCTGTCAATGGGGGCAAGCACTGTGCATGCTAATTGGCAAATATTGCACCCCTCAAGGAGCAATACATTTACGTCAAGGATACCACTCATTTGCTCACATTATTGAGGGACATAACATTGCCCGGACATGATATACTATAAGTCAGCTTTGATTTTACAAGTTTGTACACATCCATAATGCACAATTTGGGTTTAACAGCTGTCAAATACTATCTAGATACTACTGATCACACTACTGAACAAAAGTCATTTTTACTTTCATTATTGGAAATAGTACTACATCAAAACTATTTTTTATTTGGGGACACCTTCTACATACAACAGAGGGGTACGTCGATGGGAAGTAATGTGGCACCCACGTATGCTAACCTGTTCATGTCATTCATAGAGAACACAATTTATCATCTTTGGAAATCTTTTACACTTACGTTACATCGATGATCTGTTATTATTTTGGGATGGTACATAAGAAAGTTTGTCCTTATTTCACAGATTTCTAAACCAGATGGACAGCAATTTAAAATTCGCAGTCGATTTGAATAATACAACAATACATTTTCTCTATTACTAGGGTGGGTGAAACACTTAAAACAAGCCTTTTTAGGAGAAAGACAGATAAGAACAATTTTTACATTTTGAAAGTTTTCACTTGGAACCCCTAAAAAAATCCCTTCCAGTGTCACAGTTTGCGAGAGTCAAACGGATCACAAGTGATCCTAAGGAATGTGATGAGCAAATAGAGGATATGCTATTACGTTTCAACCAGAGGGGATATAGTATAAGTATACAAAAAGTACATAATAAAACAAGGGAAATGCTTCTGTCTGAGGTGCCGGAAAGAAAACAAGACAACACTAGAATGGTGTTTGTAAGTAACTTTAATACAGCCAGCCGACAAGTGTGTTTACCAGAAATACCAGAAGAAATATGCAATCAGACAAAATTACACTTGCGATTCAACGTTTGTTATTTATCTACTCAAGTGCCCGTTTGATCTACTTTATGTGGGAGAAACAACCCAAAAGATTAAAGACAGAACATCCAAACATAAATCTACTATACGAAAGGGATTAACCGCATTTCCTGTTCCTGCACACTTCAAACAGGCAGGTCACTCAGTGAGTCAACTGAGATTTCAGGTAATTGATTCGGCAAGATACCTAGGAGAGGGGGGAATAGGCTGACACTACTGCATAAACTTGAAATGCAATGGATTCATAGGTTGGGTACGGTTTGGCCTAGGGGTTTAAATAAAGATTATTTTCTGGCTATGTTTATATACCAGTAGGAGAACAGACAATGTGATATGGATCTTACTGTTACTGTTATGATATAGGCAATCTGTACTAACAGCTACTAATTGGAATATATTTTTTCTCAAGGTAATTGAACATTGATTATGTATCGGAACATTCTGAGTGCTGAAATTACCTTCTGCATAGATTGAGCGGTCACAGAGTGAAACACAGAACACAATGTGCATATAAGGTAATGTTGAAGCGCCGCAGATCCTCTGATTTTAATTGTGTACCTAGTTTCTTTTGTAGCACTTGTTTTTGATTCACTTAAAGTTTGTTACAGATTATTCACAAGGACACTTATTGAAAGGAAACTTTGTACCCTTTTTTGGACACATTTACAAGTATGGACATTATCAGGAATCTAGATGGGACTTGTGATTTGGATACATTGGCTCAGCCTTCCAAAATTGAATGGATTGGAACACATTTGGGACACTTGCAACACAATTAATGATCACTAATGGACACAGTTGTTCCCGCCCAACACCACCACTGTTTCCCCACCCACAATTCACTCTATTTAACACAGAACAGTATGTGATTTCACAGGCTTAAGAAAGGGTCCTGTGAGGCCCGAAATGTTGCCACATGTCTGCTCACATTTGAGCCAATAAAAAACACCTTTGAATATTATACAATTTGCAGTGTGCTGCAGTATATTGGACTTTTACTAGGGCATAGAGGAGGGGCAGGCAATAACTGATTGACAGCTGAGATTTTTAAATGCCGCTTTGAATTGTTTAATAAAAAAAAATTGGATTCAATGTTTAATTTGAAAAGGACTTTTATTATTCCTGACCTACTTTTTATAACCAACCACTGAAAGGGAGGGTTAATGGGCATCTGTTCAGATTATCTCCATATCATTATCTCCATATCTCAGGCATGAGACAAGTATGGGTTTCTTTAGCCACTCTAAGGGTAAAGTCACATTGGGAGATTCGGGGAGATTTAGTCACCTGGCGACTAATCACCTCTTCTTCTGGGCGACAATCTCCCCGAATTGCTTCCCTCTGCCTTTGCGGCATGGCACTCGCGGCGATCGTTTTCCCAGGTTGCCTCACGAGGAAACTTCGGGCAACTTCGGAAAACGAAGTGCCACGATTGCCATCCCGATTCCCAAAAGCAATTCGGGAAGATTGTCGCCCAAAAAGAAGATATGTGGGAAACATATGAAACTCACGAAGATTACCGAAGCGGCTGAAGATGGCGTCCGTGAACTCCGCTGGACAGAATCTGCATGGAGGGGTAAGTAAAGACTTAGGGCCATTTGCCCGGGGTAGCAGCTAGGCTGGGGGGAGGAGGGAGGGGGGTCTATGTAGGGTAGGAGGTAGTTTTTTTTTACTAGGGTTTAATTCTCCTTTAAGCTGACTGACCAAAAAGAAACTCCTTAGCAATGATCATGGTCATCTCTTCGAAGTTTTGCAACTTGACAGATAGTAGACTAATCTCTCTGTACTGTGAGTTCTAGGTCTTTACTTCGAGCTCAGCTGGGTCAGCACCCTCCCTGCTCTCATTGAAGGTCAGTCTGCCTGGAAATATCTGCAGAAGGCCATTAGAACCTGTATTGCTTATGGTGGCCCTCCTTCCAGCTTGGGAGCTGGCAAGGCTCTTTCTTTGTCGTACTTTTGCCTGGTATCCCCTGGGGCTCTCAGCTTCCTAAAATATTTTCCCTCCCTCATGGGCAGCTCACTTCCTCACATATAGTTGGTGGGGACAGTGTATGGTTGGGGTACCTGGGATGAATGGATTAATGTGCCTCTTAACACCTTTCAAACTGTTTTTTATTTGTTTAAACTGATAACTAAGCACAAATTTTTAGCGTGTAATTTATAAGTTCTGCATGGATTTTTATAAATATGTGTATATCATGGTACCATATCCTCTCCCTGCTAGTTTCAGAGAGTTGTATAATACAAGTAACTTCATCAAGCACAGTTTAAATCTGATGACAAGAACAGGTTGTAAGTATATTATTTATAAGTCATAATTTATGCATTGCTTTTACAGATGTGTGTTATAATATTTTTTTTCCTCCCTGATTGCATTGTAATTGATCTAACTGTTCTTTACTATGTACTTATACTGTATATACAAAGTGCATTTAGGGACATGATGTGAGAAATGTTTGAGAGAAAATTGCTTTAATAGCTATCCCTTTACTGTCAAATTGTATTGTGCAATCTATATTTAAGGTGTATTCATTAAACCATGCCAAGTTGAAACCTTATCTTTGGTTTTGTAAAGTGTCACAGAGTAAATTCATGTTTGTGTTGGCAGGTGTCAAATAGTTTAACACTATGCAAACACCCACATGTTGCTAACTAACCTCTTCCTTTATCAACTCATAATTTAAAAAATGATAATTTCAAATATATAATATTACTAGACAGCAGCTTTGTAAAAAAAAGTAATAATTCTATAGTGGTCATTTATTATGACCCCCAGATGCAAAAACCTGCGCTCACTGGTGCACCCTATATGTGCATCTCAATGATGCACATATTATTCACCTACTTGCCTCCCCCTCTTACCCCTCATGAATACAGTGCTGCCAAATGCAGATATAGCTATAATTTGAAACCTGCCCTGTACTTTGTAAATGGCCCCTTATATGTCGCACAAACATACATTAATCCTCCAGCCAAGTGCTTTTTGACAGTTCCTCTAACACTGATGTTATGACCTGTGATATCCCTAACCATGTATTATAACTGATGACATCACTATATTAATATAATGAATAAAGTACCCCCTTTTGTTCCAATATCCTCATATTTTTCAAACGTGGGCTTTATTTATTATAATATGCAAGTTTCAGTGAGGCATATGAGATAAATGAAATCTAACTGATGATATCATCAAGCATTGTTTATATAGTGAATAAAGTACCCCCTTTTGTAAATTATAAGGATATTATAAGTTACCGAGGCGTTTCATGACTATATAATACAGGTCATGGAACTCCGAGGTAACTTCTAATATCCTCATATTTTGCAACTGGGGGTACTTTATTTATTATAATACACACGTTTCAGTGAGTCGTGACAGAAATGACATCAGAACTCACCTTTTATAACTAATGACATCAGAACTCACCGTTTATAAGGATATCATTTACAAGATATTCATGGTTTTTGTGTATTATAAGGATATAATATATACCTGTATACACACTATATATAAACTTCAGAAGGAGCAGAAGTAAACTTTTATTTAGGTGAGATAAACGTGTAGGTCTGAGCAAAGTTCCATGACTAGATGTTGAATAACTACCTTCAAAATTAAATGAAATAGCTTAAGTATCACTCCTTAATAGGGTTTACATGTGTCTCCTACTTTTATATGTAACATTTAATCCAGTTCCTGACAAAATCTCAGAACTGCTGTTATAAAATGCTTCAAAGTTCTTTGTCAAAGAGCTTTTTTCTAATGAATACAGGTCTAGCAGCAACAGGACCAACCTTCAAAGTTTGATCTGAATCTTTGCAGAGGTACCATAAAAATATGGCACTGTTAAGCTGCTTTTTTAAAAATACACATTACACGCTAAAAAAACGCTACAGACATAAATGTATAGAGATTTAGATTAGTGTAGTGCTCAACCTGAAGGTTAGCCCATTTGGGATTGATATTATTATTATTATTGTGGGAATTCACTCAATTGTTAGCCTTAGCAATAACTTCTCAAAGTAGATACACAGCGACATCCAGGTAACTTTAAACAGAAATCCATCTGTTTTATTCACAGCAGAGTTTTCAAGAGAGATGTAATTTGTAACAGTGTAACAAAAGTAACAGTAATTTACAGATTAAGGTCATTAACCAGAACAGCCTATTCCACTGGTAGACTGGCTACATAGGTGTCACTCTTTGCCCCACCTTGGGTAGTGAGTCCATATATCTGTTTATAACAGCCTTGGTTTTCCTCAAGAGTTATACTACACATTCTGCCCCACACACACTTCAGTATGTTGTTAACACTCATGGTTAAGCTTTCTTTATTACAATATTTATTTAATGAGTTCCTATAAAACAGTATTCAAAAGTAATCAAACAGCAAACCATCTCTTGGGTGCATACTGTACTAATCAATGGAAAATAATTAGTCCTGGTCCTAAAATCTTGCTTTCTACCCATACAAAGAACATAGCTACAGCAATGAAGAATTAGTACCAGCATCAATCAATACATTAAATGGTATTAGTCAATTCTATTCTGACATGTCTTATTCTGATTCCTATTTGGTACTGTATGTCAAGTAAAAACTTTTTCAAAATTTGTGATGGGATAGTTTTTTCACATAGATATAGCTTGTTTTAATTGCATTTTTGAGTCATTCACGATATACCAATAGCTCTGTAAGTACAGATCTGGTAAGATTATAATCCTGTACAATATGTGCATAAATATGTTTACAGAGACTTCTTGTGTACTGTATTTTTCAGTTGTTAAAGGACTCTAATAAATCATTCAATAAATCATTCAAACAAGTCCAGCTGCTTTCAGAAAGCAAATCTCTCTCAAGAAAAAAGTTATTTTGCATTTTACATCCTCCCCAGGTGTACACATTGCATTAATGAGTAGCAGGTACCCAGTCTCTCCCCATGCCACGAACCAGGCTTGTCCTTTGGCAGCAGGAGAACTCCTCAAGTGAAGTGCAACATTGTGAAAATTCCAGAATGGGTATTGATGGGGTTATATTTATTTTGTAGTATAGAATGTAAATGTTTACAATGTTCTTTCAATGTGCACAATAATGTATTGATGCCAAAATAAGTATAATGTTGCTTAATTTAAAAGAGGATGTTTGAATGAAAGAGCTTATAAAGGATTGGCATGTGAATGGAATGCAAATACAAAAAGTACTCTACAGGTAGAATTAAGATGTAGTGTGAAAAATTATCAAGATTAACCAGACAAAATGTTCTCACTGACTTGGAAAAGTTCCATTCAACATTTACTTTCCTGATGTCTTCATATTACCACCATTGTTGTCAGATGATCAGCAATTTCAGGACATTGCCTTTAGAAAGTAGCCGTTTTTTTGTCATCATTTAACTATTTCTACTCATAATTACATTTAAACAACTTTTTGGACTAGACTATTTTAGCTTTACAAAGGCATGATGTGAGTGTTTATGGTAACAAGGTGAAAAGTACAAAAACTAGGTGCAACCTGCTACATGTTATGTTCACGATGCACCCTACAGGTATGTCTTGGAATTTCTACTCTATCCTGTGAGGTGCAATTCTTTTTTAGTTTGTACCACATAGGAAAGTTATGCCAGTTTTCATACATTACAGGTCACTGAGAAAATGGTATGAAAGCTTATTGTTACGCTCTGTAAGTATAGGAGCCCAAGTACAGACTGAATACCCTTTAGGTGCAGTCGGAGAGCCTCACCGTATTCCGGTTTTCACTGACGCCCTTTTGGGGCCCCGACTTTCTGCTGCGGAACAGGCGAAGATCCTAAACACGTCCATGGTATTCAGAGTAAGGTGCAAGGATCTGGTAGAGACGAGTCGAACAGGCAAAAGATCAAAAAGGCAGGCAGCAAGATGCAGTGGTCAATAAACAGGCAAAAGGTCAAAAGGCAGGCAGTAAGATGCGTTGGTCAATAAACAAGCAAAAGGTCAAAAACAGAAGATCCAAAACAGAAAAAAGGCTTGGCTGAGACAGAAAACTGAAAACTAGCTTGGGCAACCATTTCTAGCAAAAGGCGCCTTTAAATTTCAAATTTGGTGCCTTGCGTGACATTAGCGCTTCCGCCAATGTCACGGTGCATCGTTAATGCGCATGCGCGTTTCCAACTAGGAGCCCGGGGCCCGGTGCGTCTAAAGGTCAGAATGCACGCCGGTCTCCCGGAGCACATTACACTTCTACATAATATTACAAATGATATTAAAACAATTGTGTATATTAACAAGAAGATAGCCAGGGCAATGTACATGTTTCATTGATAGTGAGATACACAATATATAGTTGGCCCAGCCCTGCTTAGTAGTAAGAAAACATAAATAAAGTACAAATTCTATAGGCTGTGTGTTAATATAGTTAGATGGAAATTCCAATACAATTAAATAAGCTATGTTAAAGCGTCTTGTTTTGATTTTGAAATTCCTATTTGACCATACTTTCTCTGTAGGGGAATTGTTCCTTTGTGTCTTGAGATAATTCTCTTCCATCTGTTTCATCTCACCTAAGTGATTGATGACCTCTCTAAGAGATACAAATTTGTGAGCAATTCTGGAGGTGCCAAGATTTCTGCTTGACAGTAATTGGGACATGTAAGTGGTGGTAGATTTTATTTTTTTTCCTTTTTTATTGCTTCATAAGTAATTGTACAGTAAATGTAATTGTCAGGAATGAGGTTACTGCATTTTACCACGGTTGTCCTTATTCTTTTGTAATGCTAATTTGGCTAGGCAGACCAAAAAGGGGTTAATGTCCAGCTAGTGATAGGAGCATGAGTTACATGTGACTCAAAAACTTCAGGCTAGGGCCTTCGCTAAGTGGAATATTTCAGGAGTGGTGTAGTAGAAATAGAACTCTCAGGCTACTGTGCAGTAAAAATAGGAATAATGGACGCCAGGAGGTTCTTATGATGAAACAAAAGAGTGAAAGTTTATTTGTTCAAGACAAATATCCCCAGGTTTACTTACCGTCATGAGTTATATGCAAGTAGTATTAGCAGTGCTGAAACAGGCAAAGTATGATACAGCTGAGGAATATGACTCCCATAAGGCATTGTAGCCAAGCAGTAAGGAACATCACCACCACGCAGATATACGTTTAAGTGGTCCGGAACCCACCCAGTGGAGTTCAGGGAGAATGAGTCTAAGCCTGATGCCCTATCCACTGTGGCCCCTTCACTAAAGGCAATCTAGGAGCCTTGGGAAGCTACTCCCTGCTACCGATCCTTGATGGAGCAAAGCTGCTCTTGCTATCTGTACTCTCTATCTCACTCTCCTAGAGAGTCTATGACAGATATAACCTGTATCTAGCTTAACTCGTTCACGGGGTTCCCTGGTCCCTAACTTAGACACTAAAGGTGCCGGTCCCTTTAGGGCAATGGCTTTACTGGGCCTTGATGTACCCAGGCTCAATGGACACATTCAGATGGCTAGGACAACAGCAGCCAAAGAGGAAGATCCACCCATTTCCATACACTATATTGAAGCGTGGTAGGACGTGGTCATTACACCTCATGGCCAATAACTGGATAGGTAAAATGTAAACTAGATACATGGGCTTCTCCCAGACACTAGGGAAAAGAAGGAAGGGTAGGGAATTAAAGCCATAAGGCCTTTTAACCTTATGGTTTCCTACACCTTTATTTCCATAAAAAGAGACACGCAATGTGTATTTCATGTGTATAAAGGTTATTATAAATACGTTTCTATTCTAAATGTTTACCTTTTGTGTTTTACCACTACAAAATCTGAAAAATTTAAAAAACTGTATATTTTTTGTATGGTTTTATAATGCATCTATAATGCATAATTGTTTATTTCGAGAACTATAGATCATCAATATACAGACATTTCTGCAACAATAAAATGGCTGCAATGCAAATGCAAACAATTCCACCCAGAGGCTGGTACATAAATCACTGTATACATAATGTAGACATGCTATTATGCCATTATGTATGCAGACATGTATTTAATGAGTCTAATGGACAACATCACAATTCTCAGCAGTTGACACCACATATTAATTGTGAGTATTTTGGAAGTTTTTTGTTGGAATATTCATTGCTTACTACAATATGCTTATGAGCTTCTATTGCAGGATACTAGAATGTCATCCTATTAGAACTTTAATCCAAGTTTTAGTAGACATCTTAAGAAAAACAGTCCAAGTTAGTAAGCAGTAGCAAAGTCAAAACATGCACAGGTCAGCTCTGGCAGCAAAGTTTATAATCCAGTAATCAGCCGAGGTAAATTTTAAATGGTATCAATACTCAGTTTACCTGGCCCCTGTGTTGTTCACATCTCATATTCAGACTTTAAAACCCCTGCATTAGTCACACCTGTAAGCACCTTCATGGTTCACACCTCAGACACCTGCCCTTGTGTGTCATACTCTGCCTGACTTGCTCTATGCTGCTTGTTTGTGACATACTCTGCCTGTGTGTGTGACATACTGTGCCTGCCCTATGCTCGCGGTGAACTGCAGGTGTATGAAAGCAATGTTTCTCCTAAGGAGAAAGCCATAATTAAAGAAATGCAAAAATGGAATGATGTACAAATAAAACAATCGGACAAGGGGGGCAATGTAGTCATCTGGCCTAATGATAAATATCTAGAGGAAGGAAGCATACAGACAGCTATCCTCATCCAGCTATAAAGAGATTTTGGGTGATCCAACAGACAATTACAAACAACAATATGATAAGTACATCAAGCAAGCATATAAAAATAACATAATAAATAAGAAAGAATTGCAGTTCTTGACTATTAAATGTCCGAGAATAGCAACATTCTACTTGCTGCCTAAAATACACAAAAATATGGATCAACCACCGGGAAGACCCATAATTTCTGGTAATGGGAATCTTACCTAAAAAGCTAGCCAGTATATAGACATTGGAATCAAACCCATAGTGGAAAACCTAGAGTCCTATGCCCGTGATACCCTAGATGTTTCAAAGCAAGTAGACCAGATAGAAGTGAGACGTTACTAATCACATTGGATGTGGAATCTCTCTATACCTCCATAAAGCATAACTTAGGCTTAGAAGCCCTCCAGTACTTTTAAGAGAAAAATATGGAGGATTCTGAAGAGACCGTCAATTTTTTGGTGAAACTCATGAAATTTATTCACTATCATAATTATTTCACTTTTAACGGGAAGTTCTATCTGCAGACGCAAGGGACCGCAATGGGAACATCATGCGCCCCCTCATATGCAAATCTTTTTTAGGCTTTTGGGAAGTTTCTCCCCATGGGATAAATGAGAATATATTATTCAATGCCTTTCTCTAATAAGTCAATCGAATTCTCTGATGTTAAAATCAAAATACTATTCCTCTTCTTTCATAATAATCCACCCAAGTATTAATATAAATCATATAATTCTCTGATGTTAAAATCAGATTTCAATTGTGGTTTTATAACAACCCTTTTTAAGTATACATCATATGGAAATTAATTACTCAATAAGTTATGGAACAATTGGCCATAAATCTATAAACCTAGTTTGTGTGATCAATACATGTAGCCTTTGTATTAGGGACAAATAAAGTAAACAGACAGTGTGGGGTTACTACTTTTTCTTCTTTTGGCTTTGCGGTGTGTGTGTGACTTACTGTGCCTGCCCTATGCTCCGTGTGGGCCATACTTTTTTTGCCCTACATTCTCTGTGTATGCCATATTCTGCCTGCTCTATACTGCCTGTATGTGCCATACTCTTCCTGAACTATGCTGCCTGTTTTTGCCTTACTCTTCCTGCCCCATGCTGCGTGTGTGTTTGCTGCTTTAAAAATTTTAATTGAAAGTTGATCCAAGGAGGAGAAACTTCATCAATCCCCTTCATCCATTTAAATTCCAACCCTAGTGTATCCTGTATGGTTCTTAACAGTTCTGATTGAGACTGTACTGATTTCGGCTTGAGATGCTGACAGAAATTGTAGCTGAAATATATATAATATGTGGAAAATTTTATTTCATATTGTTCTAATTTGTAGTACCTCCATAGATTAGGACAAGTGTGTGTTATCATGACTGGATACATAACATAGGACTCTGAAAATAAAAGAATCTTTCTAAATGACAGTAAATAACACATTATATATTCTAGGGCTGTAACTTGTCTGTGCTATTTTAAGTTTGTCTTAGAATAATTGCAGCGCTCATCAGCTTTAGTAATTATTGGGAAGGATGTACATGTTAGAGATCCGGTATCTATGGTAACAGAATAACTGCAATGGAGTTTTGGAAACGGAATTCCCAGCAAGATTAAAAAAACATAACATGATTTATACTCAAAGCATTGTATAAAAACTATGGGCATTATGTTACTGGTATAATTTGAGCCCTGTGATTATTCTAGTAAAATTTATTTTACAAGGTCATTGCTCATTATATACTGGATACATCTAACTATTACGCTGTGCATTTACTGTAAGTGGTCACGGAACTCCTTGGTGACTTCTAATATCTTTAGAAAACAAATTATCCATGATATTTTAGTTGACAACTACATATTTGTCAGAGTCTCTCTTGTAAACTAAAGTGGAGCTCACTGCAATCACTAGGGCTCACATGCAGGTTCAAGGCCACTCCCAGCAAAAGGTGCAGAGGTGCAGCCCAGTAGCCCAGAGCCTGTAGCTGAGAAATCAGCCCAGTTCTCCAAAAACCCAAAACCCTTCCCTACACCAATCTCTCAGCTACGCATTTATCTCCCTAAGCTCCCACTGAATTCTTAACGTTGCTTGTGGCACAGGTAATATCTCTGAGAAAATTGCCTTGGAAGTCTTTACCCCTAGATTATTATCTATCATTTTATTTATTTATCATTTTATCTATCATTCTTGAGGACTTCGCCACCTCCTCTAACTTTGTCATTGGTACCTATGTATACCAAGACCGCTGGGTCTTCCCCAGCCCCTCCCAATATTCTGTCCGCTCGTTCCTCCACATGCCGAACCCTAGCACCAGGCAAGCCGCAGACTGTTCGGCATGAAGGGTCCTTATGACAGATTACCCTACTTACCTTTCTAATAACTGAATCACCTATAACTAAACCTACCTATACTTCTTTGCACTTTCCGCATTGCCCGTATTAGAGAAATAGCCTCCCAGGGTGCATTGAGAATCAGCATGCTCCATTGGATGAGCTGTGGACCAGCCCCTCCCACACTTCCGTCCCCTACTTCCCCTCTTGACTGTAACAAACCTGCCTCCCTCATTACCCTCTACTGCCCCTTCTCCACCCCACACTACACTGGCCCCTGCCTCCTTTCCTCCCACGCGTTTGCCACTGCCCTTAGTGCTGCAAGTTCCTCCATTAGAGTTTGCAGTTCCAAAAAATATAATGGTCAACAAATAATATGTTATTAACAATGACATGTCATGGGCATGCCACTTTGGTACTGTGTTTTACTTTCAATATTTATTTCAATATTTTTCTTTCTTACCCTGTAGCATGAACCCTTTTCAAATTTTATTTTTGAATATAATAGGTTTTGATGTGTGTCTACTTTTGTAGAATGCCTTAATCCATTTTATATTTGGTCAGTAGCTACATTTGTGAGGTCCTGTATTTAGGTAGTTCCAATTTATCATTATCAGGATCTGTTAACAAGAATGGTATAGACTAGTTTTTTGTGCTTGAGAAAGAATTTCATAGTCTTGAGTTTTATTGTTGCATGCCTTTCTTCAACCCAAAAAGACCATTTGAATTTTCAAAGGATCAAAACTGGGAGCGTTTGTTTGATCCTGTGACTTCAACTATTAGCGTTGTGTCTCTATTCAATAGTGAAATAAGTTCTAGAATTTTTCTTTTACAGTGGATCTTTCCTTTTATTATGGACCAGTTTAATGTGGGCCTGCAGATATGTAGATGCTTATGTTTCAAGATGGAATTACCAACGTTCAACATTGATGGGAGTAAATTTTCATTAAATGCTTTGTAGTAAATATTGTGTAGCTATTTGGGCCCTGGAGCATATATTTATCAGTGCTCCTGTAATATAGCATTTATGGGCTTCCCATATTGTATAAAGATCAATTTCAGGTTTATTGTTATGTTCAAAACATTCATAATTGGAATTTTTCTTTGATGAAAATTAAAGGGTTTTCACCTTCAAACACTTTTTTCAGTTTAGTTGGTTTCAGATTCTTTCCACTTACTTTCTAATTTTTATTTGTGACCATTTTTCTAATACTGTAAAGTATTGTAAAGATTCATTTTTCACCTTATAAAGCTGCTTGGGAAGGGTCGCTGAATCTTTAATTGTTCTAAACTGATACACAGGGGGCCTTATTTATTTTAATGAAAAAAGTCCTAACAAACTAGAATCCACGATCTGACTTTTTTTATTATGAAAAAAAATAACTAATTACAGGGATCGGGGACAAACACGAAAAAATTTAGCGAAAATCTGAATCCTATGTTTTCTTTCAAATTTTTTCCCAAATAGCTTGATTTTTTCAGGCTTCTTCCCAGAAAGTCAATGAGAATGTGACCGCTCAAGACCCCACTACACCAGTCTCCCCAATCAGCTCTATGAGCTCCGTGTGCTCAGACACCAGCACTCCAACTGTGATAAATCACATTTCGGGAAATCATAGGAATGCTTTCCCGAAATGTGTAAGGCGATGATGTTACCCACCATGATACAATAAAGATACCTCTTTATACTTATCCGTAGTGCCGCCTGGAACCTTTTTCCTTTAGAATTTTCCCAGAAAGCCTGAATTATTTTGGTTTTTGCCCGAAAAGTCCAAAATAGTCAGATTTTTGGCCTGATTCAAGTGCAGACTACAAAACCTTCCAAATAGGATAGGGACCTTTCCCATTGACTTATATATACAACCTCAATAGATTTGAGATTGCGGATTTTCGGATTTGGACTTTTTTTTTCCACTAAAAAATCTCATTTTATAGTAAAAAAAACTGTTTTTGGCATTTGGACTTTAATGAATAACCCGCTTAGTGGATACATTTTTGTGTCCCTGCTAAGCAGAATCCCTGAGTTTCATTAAAAGCAGCTGTTAGAATTGACCCAATAGTTGCTAATATTCCACAGATACTGCAGAAAAATATATCAAGTAAATGTATAAATTAAATGTAGCAAATTGTAACAGTTCAGAATGCTCCTGGATCTGTCAGACTAAAACACTAGATACGAACATTAAACTTAAATTTTGGGAAAACTGTAAAAATAAAAGATGGAAAGCAATTGAAAAGTTTGTGAAGATTCTCATTCATCCAGGTCATGGTATATCTGTAGAAATAAGTCAAATCAACTGGACTATGTGTTTTTAAAATTTATGATCTGAAAACAAGTGAACTGGAAAAAGTGTTTGGAAGATGAACAAACCCTTTAGGTCACAGACCCTTTGCTGCAGCTATTGGTTTTTAGGATATGGCAGATTTTTTCTTGAAGCAATCAAGGCTAAGGTCCAATGTCATATTGAAATCCCCTCCTATTGTTTGTTAGTGCAGTCATGATTTTAAAGGCATAATAATATGCCTTGTGACATGCCACTCGCCTGCACATGCACTTTATGGGGAATTAACGTTTGTTAGGCTGGTAGCATAGGATTTTGAGTGTAGAGACAGGGACACCAAGGTTTATTAAGCACTGGGCATTTCCAACAAAAAAAACTTCAAAGCAAAACATTCAGGGGGTTTTCACCCTCTCTGGGTTCTCACCATTCAGGGAAACTCTCACCCTCTGGAACTTAAAGGGGAAGGAAACCTAGGTGGCGCAAAAACCCTCCCCTGTGTTGCCCACCCTCCCTCCTCCCCCCTGGCCTACCCGTCCCGCTGGGCAAATGCCCCTAACTTGTTACTTACCCTTCTGCGCAGGTCCAGTCCAGGGAGTTCACAGATGACATCTTCTTCCACGCGATCTTCTTCCTGCTTTGAACGGCGCATGCGCAGTAGGAGCATTTCGCGGGTACGATCTACTGTGCATGCGCCAAAAGTACTTCATGACTTTTGGTGAATGCGCAGTAGATCTGTACCGGGCGAAATGCTCCTACTGCTCATGCGCCAAAACGCCGTTCAAAGCAGGAAGAAGATCACGTGAAAGAAGAGCCTTTGGGCTTCTCACTCAGCCCTGCTGGTTTCCCCTCCTGGGACTCAGACTCACTAGCCTGCCAGTCCCTTCTCCCCTCCAGGGATTCAGGTTCACCAGCCTCTGCAACACTCTTACTACCAGGCACTGTCTTTCCCAGCAGCACCACACTTCCATTCACTCTAGGTGGTGTTCGGAGAGCTCTTAACAGCCCTTTTACCTTTCCTAGGTACCTCCTCTGTCACCTGCCACTTGATTACTTGGCTGAGAGGGAATATTAACCCTACCTGTTCTGGGTATCCCTCTCATGCAGCTTAAATGCATGCTTTTCAGGGCACTTTCCTGCAAGACAGTGGTATTTCCCAAATGTATTTGTACTTGCAATTGCTAAGCAAAGCTGTTTCTGTCTGTCCCTTGCTATACTATGCACTCACCACTGGTCTTGACTGTTGAAACAAGGTAGCTCCCCTCCCATCCATTCCTACAATGGAGCATGCATGTTTCTTGAAAGGTCTATGAATCTGCTGGATTCTGCTACATCTGTTTATCCGCAGATTCCTTCCTCATGTGGTTGGGTTTGCCTCTGATTTTGAGTTTTTCTGCCACAATTTCAGGGCTGCCCTACAATATTCCAAGATTTATTGCACAGACGTCATGCAAACTTTTGGGTGTATGAAATCCACTTGCTAAGACACACACACACACACACACACACACATACAATAACCACCATTATTAAATATTTTTTAAATTCTCTTGTGTACAGACAACCACAATAGGTGGAGGAATCAGACTAGGCAATAATAATTACATTACTGAAGATCAGGAAAATTTATAGTATTTCTAACATCTAAAATATATGACATTAGGTGAGTAATGTGTTTTATAAAGTTTGATTTTTGCATACTGTAGGTGCCTTTAAATGTCTAAATAAATTATGTTAATAGTATTATTGCAGAATAACATCACCTTTATCTGCTTGCTCTCAATGGTTCATTTAAAGGAACAGCTCAGTGTAAAAATAAAAACTGGGTAAATAGATAGACTGTGCAAAAACAAAAAAAATTCAAATATAGTTCGGCAAAAGGTTTAATCTATAAAGACTGCAGTGAGTGGATGTTTAACAACACATAACTCTTTCCTGCTTTTCAGCTCTCTAACTCTTAGTTAGTCAGTGATTTAAGGGGGGCCATATGGGACAAAACTTTTCAGTGTGTTTGCAATTGATCCTTTGCAGCTCAGATTATACTGAACAATTCCTTTAAGGGAACTGCTCCTTTCAGAGCATTATTTAACTTGAATGTTCTCCAATACTTAGGTCTTGAGAAACTTGTTTTTTTTAATCTTCATACTGTTAGTGTGTTAGCTTTGTTTCAAAGGCTGAGTAGTTTATTAATTTTAACAGCAATGACATTTACTTTATTTGTATAGCAAATTATGAAAGCATATTTATACAGGATATGTGCAGTCTCTTAATATTTGCAAATACAATAGAGACATACCTAAAGACATGTGGACTAACTTTAGAAATGTAGTGTAAATATTTAGTAAGAAATGTACCATTTTAATTTCATTCCATTAAATGACATTTAGAACATTTTTATTGCAGGTGAAGGATCTATTATCTTTAATGCTTGGGACCTGCGGTTGTCTGGATTTAGGTCTCATTACCTTAAATGGATTTATGAAGCTTAGTTATGATCAACTACAAGGTACTGTGTTATTATTACAAAGAAAAATGGAAATAGTAAAAAAAAACTGTGCTCCCCTTGTTTATATATTGTATAAAGAAATTATGCCTATAAAGAGATACATTTCTGAGGGAGGGGAGTAACAGGGGCAGTAGAAAAATGATTAAAAAAAAAAAAACAAGCGCCCATGAGCATTACATTGTTCTATTCATTTTCAGTGTAGTTGAAAATCTCAAATGTTTTAATAACTGGGAATAAAGAATATGAATATTTAAGAGACTGTTCCCTTTGACTTTTATAAATAGTCACCATCCTTTACTTACCAAGTTATTTCTGGTGACTTTTTGCGTTTTTTCTTCTTCGAAATAACAGCAGTGTTGAATTTAATTAGTGAGGTCATTCATTCTGTGAAAAAACAGGTGTCAATTATGACACCTAATTTAAGGAAGGACACAAATGTTGTGCATGCTGGTTATGGTGCTTGGAGAGGTAAAAACATGTAAAGAAGCACTGAAGCTGTTGCAATTTGCCAAAAAACACGTAGGGGAATATTTATCAAAAAGTGAAGTTAGAGAGTAAAATTCCGCCACTCTCCATTGATTTCTATGGGATTCTTAAAAGTATTAATCAGTGGGTAAAAGTGAAAGTTCATCCTTTAATAAATGCACCTTTCAAAATCCCATAGAAATGAATGGAGAGTGGCGGAATTTCACTCTAGAGGACTGTGGCGATCTCTAACTTTACTTTTTGATAAATATACCCCATTGACTGGCCTAAAGAGAAATGGCGTACCATTTTGTGGACTAATGAAAGCAAGATTGTTCAAACATTGAATTCAAGCCACAGTAAACTGTGAATGCAGTGAAGCATGGTGGCACAAGCATCATGATATGTGGATGTTTCTCATACTATGGTGTGGTTGGGCCTATTTATCGCATACCAGCATCTTTGTTCCAGACCAACAAAATTGACATTTTGAAGTGGCCAGCCCAATCCCGGACCTTAATACAGTAGAAAACTTTTGGAGGGACATGAAAAATGCTGTTTCTGTGGCAAAAGTAAGAAATGCAAAAGAATTGTGGAATGTAGTCCAATTATCCTGGGCTGGAATACCTGTTCACAGGTGCCAGAAGTTGGTTGACACCATGCAACACAGATGTGCAGCAGTTCTCAGAAACTGTGGCTATATAACTAAATATTAGTTCAGTGATTCAAAGGAAAGCAACATCTTGAAACATTGAATATTTGCGTTTGTGCAGACACTGCAATAATATTTCCTTTTCTTCACTTTCTGTAAAGGAATAACACAAATTTGATACATTTTTCTTCATGTTTTGGGATGGCATGTGCATTGTTCCCAATGCATTTGTGTGTATTGAAATAAAAGCCATTATAAGAATTTTGAGCTTTATTAACTTTTTTAAACACACTGCTATTATTATATATGCTATAATATATTTATATACACAGCTATATATATATATATATATTATTCCAGGACACTGAGGAATATCTAAAGCATAATGTGAAATACTATCTATTTCATATTTGATATGTAAAGGAAGTTGCAATTATAAAATGACTAGGATATCTCTGCCATAAAAGCATTTTATGACAGTATATTATCAGCTGTGTGCTTTGTGACTCATTTGACATTACTATAATATGTTTTAGCACACACCCTTAATACACACCCTCACTTCATTCATTCTGTTTGCTTTTGACACTATCTTAATGGCCCCTCTTTCCCGAGGGGTGTCTTATGGCTATAACATATGTAGGGCTCCCAAACCTTAGGAAAGATTAGCTGTTTTACAAACCTAGAATTGCACCTTTGTGAGGATTGCCATTTGTGTGTCTGCCTTTATCCATTGGCAGTCTGCTGCTTCTATTTCTATGTCCCTGCCACTTTTCATGTACTAATAGAGAAGATGTTGTTCACAAACAATTTTTAGCTGCACAGATACTGATGCCTCTGCATTTTTGCATTAGGCTAATGTCTCCAAGAGCCTGCTCTGTTCCTCCATGTGAAAAAGGATGTTTTTATATTGATTCATCATAAAAGCACCATCTATACATATAATAATCATGATGTTGGTCAACATAGACAGTTTCAAGTAGCAGTGTATCTCTAGGTATCTCCAGTGTATCTCTTACGGATTTTAACAATGTTTTGCACTTAACCTTCTTGCTTGCTCATGGGAAATAGTGTGGAAATAGCTTGCTCTTGGGAAATAGTGTGTTCTAGAAAGAATCAGGGAATGTATAAAAGGGTCTCCCCATGGCAGCCATGCTCAGAACTCAATACATGAAGAATTCCAATAAGGAATGATGTATATATTTTTGGAAATAGTTACAAAAGAGTAGGAAGTTCCCTTATACTGTGGTTTGGGAACTTTGTACCCTAGTGGATATTACATGTACTAGAAAGTATTCTCGAATAGCATGCTATCTTTAATAGGTTGTGGTGCATCTTTCTTTTTTGTAACACATAATTAATTGATCTTGTCTAGAAAATATAGCTGAGAGGCAATGCAATATTTGGCTGGCATAAGAATCTTAACATCTCTACTAGTGTTCTGATCTCTTAACATCTCTCTTAACATCTCTACTAGTGTTCAGATTCGTCTATTGTAAATGTTCTGATTGCTGAGGTCAGGTTAGGACATGTTTTTTCCAGGTCTATCAATACAGAAATGCTAAAGAGACATTCTTTTTCTTTAATGGTTCTTTAAATTTTCCTGCAGGGTCCAGTAATCTCCCCAGTGAGTGTTGATGATCACAAAGCACAAAGGACAAATAAAGCATCTCTGGTAATAAGTAACATCTAGGGGGTTATTTATCAACATTCCAATTTATCTCATTTTAGATACAAAAAAGTCAGACCAAACTAGAATCCACGATTTACCCTTATTTATCATTTATGAAAAAATTAGAATGGGAAAAACCACAACTTTCAGATTGTTGCACGACAACCGCATTTTTATTTGTATAGCGCTCCTTGAGGGCAAAACACTGTACAGCAAAACAATAAATTAGTAGTAACAAACAAGGGGTCAATGCATTAATAATTAACAATAAGTGCATTTTTAGAAATATATTTCACATAAATATAATATATAATTACAATACAGATTAAGTGCTCAATGTCAAGGAGACAAAAGGATGGATGACCCTACCCTGTAGGGCTTACAGTCTAAATGGAAGGGTAAAAACACAATTCAGAGGGGTATTAAAGTGCTGTAGGTTACAGTGTGTGACATTGTCAAATGTGTCGCACAAAAAATCTGAATTCCTTTAGGATTTAATGTACCGAAAAGTCTGAATTTTTCGTGAAATCGGTGGAAAAGCCTGAAAGGTTCGGATTATCATATGAAACCCAATGCAGACCATAATATATTCAAATTGCAAATAGAACTTCTGCCATTGACTTCTACAGGACCTCAACAGGTTGAAGAAGGAGTATTTTCGGATTCTGACGTTTTTCATCCTCTTGATATAATAAAACTCTAAAAAAAAAAAATTTTTTTAGCATTCAGACTTTAATAAATAACCCCCTCCTAGTGTCTCAGTTTACATTTCTTTATACTTGCCTGTATCAGGCATTATGAATGTGTGCCAGAACTTTTTTACCATAAGTGTATGCCTGTTTCTGAAAACTTCCATGCCACAACTACTAACTCTGAGCCAGTTCAATCAAGAAAACATACTTTTCAATTAGTTAATGTTACAGGAACTAGGCTTTGCCGATAGTCCAAGAAACCACAGATTGTAAGCGCTCTTGGGAAGGGGTCTCTATGCCTCTTGTATTGGTTATTGGCTGCTTATCTGCATCAGCAGGTGGAATAATTTGAACATATTTATGTCTCTTTCATCTGAATTGCATTCTGATGGCTAAAACTCAGTAAAAATAATTAAATAATAATTATTCACTTGTAAAATTGCTTTAAACTGCTATATATCACACTTCAAGTTCAAAATAACATGTTCGATTACAATGAAACAATTGCCCCACAATCAGCAAAGCCATATAAAAATAATCCCTGCTTTATACAAGGAAAGCACTATGCACAAATCTGAGTTTGTATTATTAGTGTTTGAAAGTTCATTGTTTTTAATATTTAGTAGCTAAAACAACTGACATAAGATTAGCTATTTTATGTTATTGTTTGTCTAATTTTATTTATAGAAAAGGTAGTTTGAGGTATATCATGCTCTAGCCAGTAATTTAAACTTTTAATGACTTGAATCATTAACATTTATTTTGCAACAAAAGACGTTACTAAATTCCAAGGCACAATATATTGCAGGGTTTGTAGAGAGTGTTTCTAAATATTCTGCAAATGAAAGCAAGGGATTTCATTCAGAGTCTTAGATGACTGAACTGAAAGTGAACCAAAAGTGACAGACTCAGCTCACTAGAGATAACATGCATTAAGAGCAGGAAGCTAGTGAGACATGACAAAGAGTAAATTAAATTAATCTTCTATACGCTGAAATGGCACATTTTTTTCCTTCTACTTAGTCTTGTTTATGCTACAAATATGATTAAGAATAGTATTGCCTAATAATTGTTTAGGCCCCATATAACGTCATTAGTTAGGGGAATACGGTAACGTCACGTTAACTGGGTATTTCACTTTTTCCGTTCCCTCCCCCTTTTTTTTTTTTTTTTTTTTCTTTTCGTTGTTTGTGTTGTAAGATTAATACTATTCTGTAATCTACAGTATTGTGTCTTGTCCTGTTATTTGTGATTTAAAATAATAAAAAGATTGAAATATAAGAATAGTATTGCCAATTTCTCTATGGTATATACTTTGTATATTGCTGTTTTTAAAACAAAATTCTTTGGGGCTGTGCATTAATAGATCTCGATTTTAAGAGCAGAATTCATCCTTGTCAATTACGAATCATTTTTATACTTTAGATGATTATCGCTGTTCTCATTTTAGGACCAGGTTTTTTTTCAGGGGCTTCTTTTTGACTATTGCACATTGTAGGAAGAGGGGAGGTGGGCAATGGCAGGCAATTAATGAGGGCTTTTGTTACTGGAGTGGGGTAGTTATGCTTTAAGGAGATTTGCATGCTTTTGAAATTTGTAGTAGGCTTAAATTACAACAACCAATTCCTGTGAAAGGACCTGTGTGTGGTCTACCTATACCTGCATGCACACTTCACTTAAAAGTATGCTCAGGCCTATCATCAGTGCAAAGTGATTGTCGCCTGGTGAGACACTGTGCAATGATGATATCTTTTCCTATGTTTGACTTTGACCAGTGCTTGGACCCTGACCATTTGCTGCCTGAACTACTTCTTTAATTTTACTTTTAAACCCTTAAGGTCTTTTAATGTGTGTTTACCCAATTAGTTTTCTGCCTCACATTTTTAAACATTGATCCGACAGCTATTCTGTCATTCAGTTTGTTTGTTCAAAGTATGCATAAGTATAAGTATGCATAAGTTGATGTGCCCCATCAAGGCAGTTACATATAGTTACATAGTTAAATCGGGTTGAAAAAAGACAAAGTCCATCAAGTTCAACCCCTCCAAATGAAAACCCAGCATCCATACACACACCCCTCCCTACTTTCACATAAATTATGTATACCCATACCTATACTAACTATAGAGTTTAGTATCACAATAGCCTTTGATATTATGTCTGACCAAGAAATCATCCAAGCCATTCTTAAAGGCATTAACTGAATCAGCCATCACAGCATCAACCGACAGTGCATTCCACAACCTCACTGACCTCACTGTGAAGAACCACCTATGTTGCTTCAAATGAAAGTTCTTCTAATCTGAAGGGATGGCCTCTGGTACGGTGATCCTCTTTATGGGTAAAAAGGTCCCCTGCTATTTGTCTATAATGTCCTCTAATGTACTATAGTGTAATCATGTCCCCTCGCAAGCGCCTTTTTTCCAGAGAAAACAACCCCAACCATGACAGTCTACCCTCATAATTTAAGTCTTCCATTCCTCTAACCAGTTTAGTTAGTCTGCACTCTCTCCAGCTCATTTATATCCTTCTTAAGGACTGGAGTCCAAAACTGCACTGCATACTCCAGATGAGGCCTCACCAGGGACCTATAAAGAGGCATAATTATGTTTTCATCCCTTGAGTTAATGCCCTTTTTTATGCAAGACAGAACTAGTGTCCTGTCTAAGTACAATAAGTGTATTTTCCATGGGGGGGGGAGAAAGACCATACCTGCTGTTCTCTTTATTTGGCATGACTGCTTCCAAGAAAATAATTCAGCTTTTAGCTTTTAAGCACCCTTTTATCTGCAGGGCTGTCTTTAAAAGGGTGGGGTTGGGAGAATCTTCATTAAACAAGAGAGGAGCCACCTCTAACAGTTCAGTCACATTCATATAAAGTGACCTTCCTCGGTAGAAAACATTGGATTTTTTAAAATTGAATAAGCACTTTTCCTTGTTGTTCAATCATGATGTGTGTGGTGCTTTTTTTGGTTACATTTCTGCTCTTACCTGCACCCAGACCAGTTATTTTGGACTCCTTTGGAAGGCTCCTGATCAAAATATATACACTGTCCTCTGTGTTGTGGAATATTTGTAACATGCTTAATGCCACACAGTTCCATTAAGTACACAACGTTGCCTGTGCACTGGAGCTCATTGCAGTGACAGATGTCCAGGGTAGCATATACTGTTTTTGTGTGCATCTACATTTAATAATCCACAAACTTCACAGTGACAGAGGTTGTCCTACACAAGAGGTTAGGTACAATGCAGTTTTAAGGCTACTCTAACTCTAAAGTACATGTTAGAATGCACATACATTAATATGCAGCATTATAAAAATTAACTTACATGGAAATCATAAGCCCTTTCAAGTCTAAATAATGACAACAATGTTTGCTGTCTTGCCATTATTATTATTTTTGTTGCTGATATTATATTTAATGTATTTATATGCCTAAATAATGTCACGTATTCCTTGAATATGTAGGCCTACTGAGTGCCCATTGGCATGAAGTATGTAAGACGTCTTGTTCTTAAGAGATTTTTGTAAAAATAAACTGATATATATAAAAACAGGTCCACGTGAAATTCAAAGTGATTGTTTACAAACTTTAGACAAAGACATAATACAAGGCCACGTGCACATGATGGATTCACAAATGTCTCACAATGCATTCATAGTTTATGACCCGTACCTGAAAGAATTAAGGATAATGACGTACAAAGCTTTTCTTTCCATTCAGCCACTACGCAGTTCATGACATTTAATATGCAAACTGTCTTGTTTGTTTTTCTGAAGATAACATTTAGCTTTAACTCTTCAATGCTTGCACACTCTCCATAAAACTCCAAGGAATGAATAACTGGTTATCTGATCTTACAGTAAATATTAGCCACATAAATGTTACCTGTTATTAGCCTTCTAGATTGAAGGTGTATGTTTAAGCATATTAGAGTTATATTACACTTTTTATGTAACCCACAGTGTAAAAATGATGAACAAAATTGTTGATAGATTGGACATTTTATTGCCTACAATAGCTTTTTATAGTCACTTTTATTTTTCTCTTTACTATGATTTTGTGAAATAAAGATAAAGACCCCTTTAAATAAAAGGAAAAAGGCACATTCATTTTCAAATGGAACATAATAAAAAACATATTGTGTAAATAAGCTTTTCCTAAATAGGGAAACATTTTATTTTATTAAAAACATTGTAAAGTAGGCTGAACTGCTTCTCTTGAGCTCCCCCCCGCCCCTGTCATACAGAGTTGTAAATAGCAGAGAGCCATCTGCTAGTCTAATTAAGTTATTGGACTTCCAGACCACTTATAATTGTTCCTGGATAGGTCTGCAAGTACAGCATGATCCTCACCAATACTACAGAAATGTATTTCATTTTCCTTTAAAATGACATTGATATATAACATTAGTAATCTGTCTGTGCCTGTGTAGGAAACCTTCCATTAAACAATAACATATAAATGTTATATTTGCGGGGGGGGTGGTGCTTGTGTACACATATACAATTGAAGATATATTGTGAATGAACTACCACTATAAAGAAGTAGATTTTAAGATGTAGTTTATTCTTTATTTACCCTTTAAATTGATGTAATTAACTAATTATTATATAAAGAGATACAGAAATATACATGAGAAAGTCAGGCTCAGTAAAGAAGAGGGCTGCCCTTGATCTTATATATAACTCATGCTCTTTCAGTGTGAATATACTACTCACATTGCCTTTGTATGAGTATATTTAAAATGTATATAGGACCGATTTATTAACTATCTTTAAAGGTGAACTATCGCGAAAATGAAAATTTAATATAAGCCTAATCATACTGAAATAAGAAACTTTCTTAATATAATCAATTAAATATTCGGCATCATTTCTGAAATAATCAAGTTTAAATCACTATCCTTCGCTCAGTATCTGTTTCACTTCATTCTGTCTTCTTGCAGCAGTTGGGTGTCATTGACAGATCCAATACAACTTATTGGGGAGGCTTCCTTTCCTAGCAGATGAATTAGAGCTCACTCAAATAACTGATTCCAGTACAAACAAAATCTTAAAAGATAACTACCTTTTGCACAAATCCTGCATGTAGAGAGACATGGGGGCAAATTCACTAACCTCCGAAAATTCACCAGCGACGGCTTCACTCACATCGCAACACTTCACCTGGCTAAATTCGTAAAATAGTTGTTATATTGCCCTATGATCATGATCCCAGTGTATAGTTTATGTGCCATATGTTAGGAAATGTAGGGGGGAAGCTGGGTACCCCAGAAAAAATTTACGATCTTTTGCAGCCTGAAAAATGAAAAGTTGCCAGCATTTTTTGGGACTTTTCAACTATTTTTTGAGGAAGTCCTATCTACTCTATTGCAATGAGGTGGCGAAGGCAAGTCTGGCACAAGAGATAACGTTCAGTAAAATCCGCGTCTTAGTGAATTTGCGCAGTTACGTCCCTTTGCCAAAGAGCAACTTCGCCAGGTGTAATGGAATGAATTACCTCTAGAGTCTGTCTCCTTCACTAGCAAAGTTACGCCTGCGCCCGTTAGTAAATTGGCGAAGTAATAAAATGACATCACGCTGGCGAATTTTCACAAATGTTAGTCACTTTGAAATTTAGTAAATCTGCCCCATTAAGGGAAAACCGTGAAAACCTCTAAGGCAAAACTTTGCAAAGTAAAAGTTGTCAAGATGCTATTAAAGTCAATGGCAGCTGTGCTAATCCTATCGGACATAAATCAATTTGGACTTTTAGAGGTTTTTGGATTTTTTCTCCACTAGAAATTGTTTGAAAAAGTTTTAGAGCTATTCCTATTTTTAGCGCATTGTTCAGGGCTTTTTTTGTCTGCACTTTTTTATTTGGATTTTTTAATAAATCTCATGACATGAAACGTTTTAGAGTTTGTGAGTTTAGTCCTGGTTTCGAAAACCTCTAAAACCACTAAAATCAGATCTTTAATAAATAAGCCTACACTTTCACACAATGTTTATACTGTAGATACCCTAAAGCAAAATGTTCCCAGTGCTGTGTCAGTGTTAGAGGTAAATGTAAACTCTCTGGGACTTTTTACTTTCTGTGCCTTTTTTAGCCTTAGGCTAGAAATCAATCAATAAATATTTTGGCACATTTGTGTTGGCCATTTTTTGTTTTTTAAACAGCTAAGTAAACTTTAAAAACACTGAGTAGCATTAAATGCAGACCGTACAAAGACAAAAATTCAAATCTCCGAGGACAGTTAAAAAATGTAACCTGTGACAAATGCTTGTTGTTTTGTACTTTATATGTACAGTAACTTTGCAAGGAACACGTGCCAGGTCAGCTAAGAAAGTCCTGAACAAACATAGCAGGAAAAGCTTGGTGGCACGTACTGGGACTTTAACAAGCACTACTGTATGTTTACTGCAAAATTTTGTTACATTTCATTTCTATGTCTAATTAATATCTTCATTGTCAGAAGGAAACCTTTATTATACACATACATATTGTCTTATTTATTTGAATTAAGAACTCTTACTAGCACATGGGCCATGTTTACTAGGAGAGCACATGATGCAAAATGCAAAAATGTAAAGTCCACTCGATTTGCACTTGATGCAGTTGGTGGGGATAAAAAAATAGCATGTAGTTGCACCTGTTTTTGTACTTAATATTGTACTTGCTATTTGAAAAATGTATTTAATGTGTACTAGTTGATTTTTTTCCCAGTAGTAATGTTGTTTTGTTTTAAATAAACAACACTTGAAATGTAAAGGTTAATTAGCTCTTGGTCAACAAGGAGTGCTCTAGGGAATTTTCTCAGCACATTTGTTTCATACATTGCATGTTACATACAATTCTTGCATCTTCATAATGTCACTATTTGGAGGATTTGGTGTTACAGTGCACAAAAGAAACAGTAGTAGTAGTAGTGCTGTGTGAAGTACAATATCATTCAACAAGGAAAAAAAACACTTCCAGGAATGAATCCTTGTTTTTTTTTTACTAGTTTCTAAAAATACTGCTGTATTATATGATTTTCCTAGTTCAGAAGACATACAATCTAGTAAGATGTTTATATGATATTTATGAGAAAAAAAAATTGTGAAACATTCACTTTAAATACATTTGTAGATATGAGGAATCCTTTTTCCAAGGAAATAATAATTTCAGAAAGGCTAAGATTACCTAATATGCGTATCTGCTCTGTCAGCTAATAACACATGGAATGGAATGATCAATAACTCTATTTAAAGCTTTAGTGCAGAGTGTATTTTAGGCACAATCAGTATTCAGCTCAGGGTTACCTTACCTTACCTTCAATAGTTCATTTCTTGAAAAAAAGGTTACATTTAAGCTTATGATTGTGACAACACATGGTACAGCTGCTTTAAAATGCACTTACGACAATTGTTTTTAAATGCTATTTCAAGTAGATTTTAGTCACACTGAATCTTTTTCTGCAGATTTTAAATAAAAGTCATCCCTAGCCCTTTTTATGCCAAGGGTGCATTACACATTTGTTTCTTCTAGGGATTTAGTTGCTTGTTTGTTATGGCACAACAAAATATTTTATTTATTTAAACAATGCATCTTGTGTTACAGTGTTCAGCCTGTGGCCACCAGCTGTTGAAGTATGAATGCTAGTGATCAGCACTTGTTTTTATAAATATTACTTTATACACTGTAAAGGTTTTTTTCTTTTTTTTTTAATGTGATTTTAATGACCATCTGATATGGACTCTGGGGCTTCTTTATAAGAGTTATGCCAAATTTCCCAGCATGTAACATGCAATCTGTAATGTGGATTTCCATAATTGTTTGTTTTTGGCTTAAGTTCTACATTTGCAAGTCAGTGCTTTGACTCTGTATGGCTTATTTACTATCTGGATTTCCTTTTTTTCACAAATACTATTTTTCCTCTTAAAAATTTGTGTTTTTTTTTTAAATTTCTCTAAACATTTTTATTTTATTTTAGATTTATTAAGGGTTCAGATTTTCTAAGGGTCGAATTTCGAAGTACAAAAAACTTTGAAATTCGACCATCGAATTAAAAAACTTCGAATTTGAATATCGAATTTGAGGGTTTTTCAACAAACTTGGCAATCCTGCTGTCGAATACAAATCGAACGATTCGAACGATTTTTAGCAATCTATCGAAGGATTTCTATTCAACCAAAAAAAACACTTAGAAAAGTGCTGTGGAAGGCCCCATAGGCTAACATTGCACTTCGGTAGCTTTAATTTGGCGAAGTATGAAGTCGAAGTTTTTTTTAAAGAGACAGTACTTCGATTATCGTAATAATATATTATTCTCTGGGTCTGTAATAAACATGTTTCATATATCTACTAATTGCATAATCCAGCTTTGTGTTTGATGTTTATGATTTTTTTAAGATACTATTATATTTTCTTACCTATTATTTCAACTGTATTCTCTGTGGGCAAAAACATTCCTACTGCTTTTTTGTCTTAAAGAGGTGGCAAATTCTTAGCAGCTTTTAAATTGGTCTTCATTTTTTATTTTTTTATATCTTTACTTGTCTTCTTCTGACTCTTTATAGGTTTTTAGGTGTCACTGGCCCCCATCTAAATCAAATGCTCTATAAGGCTTCAAATGTATTGTTATTGCTATTTTTTATTACTCATCTTTCTATTCAGGCCTCTACTATTGATATTCCATTCTCTTATTAAAATCAATGCAGGGCTGCTTGGGTTGACTGAAACTTCAGTTGACTGAAACTGCAGACTGGAGAGGTGCTGAATAAAAGTCTAAATAACTCAAAAACCACAAATAATAAAAAATAAAACCCAACAGCAAAATGTCACTCTCTACAACATACTAAAAATTATATCAAAGGTGAACAACCCCTTGAATGCATGGAATTTATGGGGGAATGTAATATTGGTAGCTAACGCAAAAATTGCATATCTCCAGCATTGCCCCTTATTATGGGCTGGTTCCACCCCAAATTCTTTGCATTTTTATGAGTTTGACTGAGTTAGACTCAGCTTCTGTGACCAAATTCTTGACCATTTTTCCTGGCTTTTGGGTCCTGCTTCTTGTCTGCCCTGTATGTGTTGTGCTTAGGATTTGAATCTTGTGTATGACTTGTATGATACAGCACTCCATCACCCTTGAGAAAGTCGGGACACAACATATTTAACAGACTTTCAATATCATTCTCTGTTAAATTGTAAGTACAACATATCTATATTTAAATAAGGATGCTGATACAATTATACACAATGGCAGCATGCCCTTTCTTTTATATTTATTTTGTAGAATTGTCCTGCTTGGGACCAGCAAATTAGGGAGGCAACACCCCACGTGGAACATTTGAACATCAGATTATTTTATCCTTGGACTATCGAAAAATTTTATTTGACCTTACTTGGACTTGGACTCCCCCTTGTATTTATACCCTCACACACACACTCACTTTTTTTTTCATTTTATAATTAATGACTACAACTAAAATTATAAAATTATAATTTTAGTTGCAGTCAAGCTATTTATAAAAGTAAGTTAAATAATGCAAACTTATATAATGCATTGTATTATTATTGTGCCCCCACATATATTTTAGCTAACTGTTGTTGAATATCTTACTTCTTGTGGCAGTGTTTTATGCAAACAGAATTCTAGGCATTAACCATTATCAACAATTCTTCCAAAGGCTATATTTTAAGTCATGACAATTATTAACCAAGTTATTAAGTGGCTGTGTCATTCCTGCCCAAGGACAGCCCAATTATATCAAAAATGTAAGGTCCTTGTTTAAATTGAAATACATCTACTAACTAAACACACATAAGACTGAAAATATATAAATCAGATCACAGCATGAAAAGATGGAAAATTACATGAGCAAATCATCAGGGACAAAGTCAATATGGACATAGGCAATGCAGGTGTCATCCAATAAATGACACATTTGTTAAATAGGTTTGCAAGGTTGTTCCTGAAAAATAAATAACATAACACATTTGTATGCAAGTGTTATTCTTTAAGTAGGTGATAACAGTATTTCATTTAACATATTATTAAACAACGTTCTTTATATATATATTAAGATGACATAGCTAAAGGCTAGTTTCTCTGTGGAAGGTATTTCTTTTGGAACATTTTCTGGAGTCAGAGGAGAGGATGTTGAAAATCCTAAATTATGATGTTACATAACCTCTGATTGTGTAAGCCTAATCCTTACTAATTAGCCCATATTATTTTATTGCTGAACCACTATAAATACTTAAAGGAACAGTAACACCAAAAACTGGAAGTGTTTTAAAGTAATGAAAATATCATGTAGTGTTGCCCTGCACTGGTAAAAATGATGTGTTTGCTTCAGAAACACTACTGTAGTTCATATAAACAAGCTGCTGTGTAGCAATGGCGGAAATTGAAAAACGGCTATATGGCACAGGATTAATAATGGATAACAGATAACATTATGTTCTACAGAGCTTATCTGCTATCTGCTGTGTAACTTGAGCCTTTTCTCCTTTGAATAGCTGCCCCCATTGCTACAGAGCAGCTTATTTATATAAACAATAGTTGTGTTTCTGAAGCAAACACAGCAGTTTTACTAGTGCAGGGTAACACTGCATTATATTTTTATTACTTTAAAACAATTAAATTTTTTGATGTTACTGGTCCTTTAAAAGATAATAAGAATAGATCAGAGACATAATTTATTATTTCCCTGGGCAGTTGTGCTACCCTCAGTACACGTCTGTGTAAGGGCTGTACTAAGGGGTGCATAAGTTAGAGGGCAGGATGGAGACACCTATAAATACAGAGAATGCTATCTTCATTTGAGCAGACACAGGTCTCTGTAGAAGTAGGAGGGCGCAAAGTGGGAACCAAGGAGAGGAGAAGAAAATGGGCTCAGGTGAAAGAAGGCCAATGGAGGCTTCAACAAGATGATGGGCTTGGATTGGTGGCTTGGAGAGTGGAGACATAATAGAAATGGAAATATCAAGAGAAGATATGCAAGAGGGCACATCAGGGGTGTGTAAATAAAACTAAATAGATCCCATATCTGTTTATTATTTGTTTATTTTGTATAGGGCCAATGATGTTAGTGTAGAATTTTGATTCATATTTTTTATCTTTGTTTCATGCTGAGAAAGAAAAACCTCTTTTGAAGGGCTACGTTAAAATTATATTTAAGAAACAGCAGAACACTACAAATAACTGGCCATCATTGCTGTATGTACTGATTTCGATAAACATATGATGCTTATAGTAATTTAAGCATGGATGGTTAATGTAGTGGTTCCTAGCTGCATCCACCGCTCAAACTGATTTATTGATTATCTGATGTATGCTTTTTGAACAAATGAGAATCAGCATCAAATAAAAAAAATAAAAAAACCCACATAATTTACAGTGTTCGTGGCTATTTATATTGCTATTTTGCCATCCTGGCACAAATAAACAAATGTATTTTTCACAGCTTAGCAGTGCTATTTGCATTTACTGTTTGTGTCATTTTACCGAACCCTAAGGTAATACACTATGAAACAGGCTTATGAACATTCATTTGCAATAAATCATGGGTATTTTACAATTTAAGCACTGTAGTTACAACGGTCTTCACTAAACATATGAAAAAATAATTGTAATGAAAGTATTTCTTTACATCAGCATATGATCTGTGCCCAGATTGGGTGGAATGATGTGTATGGAGTATCCATATTATAATGTGTCCCTAATGGACAGAAAATATATGAACCCACCTGTATGGCAGCTGTTTCCTTAAGGAATTACTGTGTGCCAGGTTTAGAATCCTAAATGGAATTGTAACACAATAGAAGGACTAGTGAGTTAAACAGCCAAAAGTTCCACCAAGCATTAGTAATGGTGCCAGTGTTTGAGTGAAATCAAAGTGATGTATTCAGCTAGGTCATGAAAAGTTCCCAGGGATTTATCAAGAGATAAGGCATTAACTAAATAAAGGTCCCCATAGACGCGACGATTCTTCTTGCCGAACGACCGATTTTAGGGAAGCCCGACCAATCCTTCGAAATTATCGTGCGGTTAGTGGTATTCGAACGATCGTACATCTTACGATTTTTCGGCCGACATCTATCGGGAAATTGATTGGCCAGGTCAAAAAATCTTTGTCGGTCCCAGTGCAATCTCTCTATGTTTGCAGGGCCAAGCAGGCAGCTCCCCTTTGTTTTCCTGGTAAATTGGTCTTTTTAGTTGATGGTAGATTCGTACGATCGTACGATCGTTCTGAGAAGATCGTGGTCTCACGATCAGGATCTGATCTTTTAAAAATCTCAACATCTATGGCCAGCTTTATTGTAAGTATTGTCTTACAACGACACATGGGATGCTTCTGCAGAGCATAGATGTTTGAAACCATTACTCATCTACAACAGTGCAGTTGTTTGAGGGCCAGATTACGTTAAAATGTTGATATTATACCATGTATATGTATCTGGCCTATAGGCATTCAGTCAGATAGCCATACACCTTGTTTAAAGAGTTGAATTGATCATCTTTCTATAAAATTCACATGCCAAAATGTGGACCAGATGCATGATGTAGACTGCTTTGAGTTTTGTGATGCCATGTGTGTGCAGATCTTGCCATACAATAGGAGTGCTTCTAAAAGTCTTCTCCCTTCAAAAATGAAACACACATCTATATAGATAGACTGATAGATGGACACATTTATACTGCACATGTATTTCTTTATTTTTCTGAACAGAGTGGTTACACTTCCTTTTCTAACATAGCCTATAATAATAACATGATATGACTGTTTGTCTTTTGCTTTTCAAATCATCTGTCAGTGTGTTGGTTCATGTAAATAGACAGAAACAAAAATAAATAATAGCACACCTATTTGCATTTTCCATCCAGAGCTTCCTTTTGCTGTGGAAACTATTTTTTTTTAGAATTCCTGAGGTAAGAGGAAGCGGATGTACTTATACGTGTGGCAATCTTTGTTGACTGATAAATGCTGCTCAATAAATAACACCTTATGGCGAGTAAATGTCAATAATATAATGACGTCTGTGAGTCGCAGGATTAGATACTGTATAATGGCATGGTAAAAAGAAGTCGTGGGATAGTTCCATGACTTCTTTTAGTGGAAAGAATTTAGATGAATAACATTTTATACTTAATTCCAAATAACAAAAACATCATTAGTGTTTTATAGATGCACATTTACCTTATCAAATATTCACTAACAAATGGCTAAGGGTATAATATTAGCCAATTTAAAATTCTTAATGCTGTCATTTCAGAATAGAGTACATATAGCAATTTGGAAAATCAATCACGTTGTGCCAGACTGCCAGTTCAGTTGCATAGCTGGAGCTTTGGCCTTCATTCATGGTGGAAATGTAGTACAGGTATGGGACCTGTTATCCAGAATGCTCGGGACCTGGGGTTTTCCGGATAACGGATCTTTCTGTAATTCTTCATGCCTTAAGTCTACTAGAAATTAATTTAAACATTAAATAAATATACACAACAAGAATGGGACTTCTCCCCTGCCCATGTGACCCCAAATTGCTCAATTATAAATAAATGCACCTAGATATGGAATAAAAGGCAATATTTATTCAACACTATGCCAATGTCAGAATTAAAACCAATTAAAATAAAACTAGGCAGCGCTGCATGTGCGAAAGGGATCCCTTGCTATAATCTATATGCATACAACAATATGGAAGGCAATTATATGCTGTAGTATGAAATAGCGTGTTTAGAATTAGACCAGAATGCTCCAATAAAGAACAGTAGTCTCAATTTATGAGTAGGTTAGTGGTCTCAAAATGTCCAATGCTGATATCAAATCTAATTGTAGCAAAGCATAATGTTAATACATCCCCAGGTCTGTGGCATAACAAGTTCGCCAATTGTATGAGGCACCCCCTATAAAACAAGTATCCTCAAGATGAAAGTATACTACACTATTGAGTGTTGAGGGGGATACACCTTCAGTGTGAACCAAAACCTTCACGAGAAGCCCAATAGTATGTGGGTGGACGCGGTCATCTGGATTTGCCGAAGAGGCGGGCAGGCCATCGCCCTGTGTTAAGTGTCAATGGGATATTAGCATCTCCCGACGTAGCCCGCTCAATTCAAATATAAAAATATTACCGACCAAACGAGCGTCCGTAAACGGACCCACTGCGACTTCGTGTAGTGGCGTGTGGTGACGTCTCCACTACGGCTCCGTATAGGTTACACACGAAGGTCCTAGCACTTCAGACCTGCAGGAGGGGATCCCCACATTCACCGCATATGCTGCACCTCGACAGCCGTTTCTTTGTCAAGAGTCCGGAGAACCGGAAATGATGTAGTATTTAAAAGAAGCGTCATGTGACTGTGAACTCTAAGCGCCATGAAAATTGGTCCCGTCAATTGTATCCAACAGATAATAACATTACACACATCCAGCAGTTGAAAATTTTTGGTTTTGCTTCTGATAAGGATTAATTATATCGTAGGTGGGATCAAGTACAATGTACTGTTATTATTATTACAGAGAAAAAGGAAATCATTTTTAAAAAATTGGATTATTTTGATAAAATGGAGTCTATGGGACATTCCGTAATTCGGAGCTTTCTGGATATCGGGTTTCCGGATAAGGGATCCTATACCTGTACAGCACAATCTGACACACAATTTTACTCCTATTACACAGTAGAGTCAATTTAATATATTCCATTTGAATAAACTCATTTTATATTTTTAAAGAGTTAAAGGAATTGTTCAGTATTACAATAAAAACTGGCTTAATAAAAATGTGTTCAGTATAGTAAGTTAGCCATAATGTAATGCATAAAGGCTGGAGTAACTGGATGTGTAGCAGAACAGAACACTGCTTCCTGCTTTGCAGCTCTCTGAGTTTCTATTGATTGGTTACCAGGGAGTAACAATCAGTGACTTTAGGGTGGCACATAAGGCATAACTGGTTGCTTTTGAATCATAATCTGTTTGCTTTTTGAATGCTAAGGATCAATTGCAAACTCACTGAACAGTTATGTCCCACGTGACCCCCTTAAAGTCACTGACTAACTCAGAGTTAAAGAGCTACAAAGCAGGAAGTAGTGTTCTGGCTATAGTGTTAGACATTAGCTCACTTCAGCCTTTATAGATTGCATTTTTTTTCTAACTGTATAAGAAACATTTATTTTTTCACTGAACTGTTTTTTTAAAGATTGCTCTACAATTTTCTGTGAAGGTAATCAAGCTTTTTAAAAATATTGAAATTTCCTGCTTTGCCGTTGCCATGATTTCTGATCTCTATTACTGTATTTCTTTATGCTATCAAGCTTCTCCCTGCTACAGTTGTAAAACTATATTGTAAATTAAACATGTGGCCTTTAGATTCAGAAGCTGTGTTTCTCTTGCAGAACAAGTAATAAAAAAGCTGACCAAATATCAGATTAGAATGTATTCTAGACATCTGCAAACCACAGGTTTCACAGTCAGCACCCTTCACCTCCAAATCACTTTAATCTGATGCACGTCCAACGGTTTCCACCTTCAATCCGTTCAATCAGACCACATTAGTTATTGATGGCACCAGTCAATGGTTTCTTTTTCTTAAAATGCCTTTATTAGGACATGGGCTCTGACCCCAAACAATTGGCAACGTTTCAGACCTCACGGTCTTTTCTCGGGTTGAGAAAAGACCATGAGGTCTGAAACGTTGCCAATTGTTTGGGGTCAGAGCAATTGTTTTGGGGTCATAGCTAACTGTCAAATTGCTGGGTCCCACTCATACATGTGATGTCTGCTTTCTGATTTAAAAAAGCTGCAAATTTACTTTTCTATGTATGATATTTTCTACTCTATGCAGAGGGTTTGACATTTATTCCAAGCTTGTGGGACCTGTTGTAAGTTATCATCCGACTACAGAATTATAAATCCTGAGATGTGTTTACATTTTTTTGAACTAACCAATCTCTATAAATGAGAAATTGTGGATATAAGTCAACCTGAAGTACATGTTTCATGGATACTGGTGTCTGCATTGTTCAGGTTATAACCTTGCTTTAGCTGATTCTTTGCAAGAATGAAATCGCACAAAAAAATGACAACTAAAACTATAACACATCCTGTTATTCATACGTTAATAGGAAAGGTTCTTATGCCAAATAATAATGTAATTACACTTTAAAAAAAAAAAACTTGTTTATTTTAGATTGTTCTTTGAGTTGCAAAGGGAAGAATCCTGCTGTGAATCTGACCTATTAATATTTACACTGTCAGACCTGGCTTGTTAAGAAAGTCAATGTATACTCAAGGAGTTTACTTATAACATATTCATAATAGACAAATTTGGGATTCATATGGGAACCTAGGGAAGTTGAGTTAATATTACAATTAAGTGGTTTGGGTGATGGACAATTACTGCTATATCTGATCAGGATGACAGAAGATTTGGTGCAAGCAGTGTGATGCCTTTACACTGTAATGAGTCAAAAAGGATGCAAACATGGTTCTAATGTTCACAGAGGTGTTTGAATGTGTGTGAATTGCTGCATGCTCTGGTGTCCTCAAACACACAATGCACATCAACACATTTGTGCATGCATATGCAGTGTAAATAGATGCTAAAGCCTCCACACCAGTGTGAGGTGAACATCTTTGGCCGACACTTAGTATTTCATATGTATACTGATTTCTGTATTCCTGAATATGTTCCTGCCCTATCTTCGTGTTACTGTTTCTGACCCTAGCCTGTTCACTGAACACTGTTTCCATCTACAAGTTGTGCATTTGACTTCTTTCTGCAGTTCTGCCGTGCCTTGTCTCCTGAAACCTAATAGAAGGAGTTACTGTTGCTTGTGGGATTTCTGGCACTTCTGCACCCTCAGTGTTCGTGTCACAATGGGAAGTGCAGGGGAAGCTTATCACCTCCTGACTCACTTTTGTACCTGAAAAAATAGCTGGTGGAAAAAATAGAAAATGTGGCCCTGCTCTAGTGTACTATAGGCATAGATGCAGGTCCAAATAAACTTAAATTCCATGATTTTAAGCAATATATTTTTGTTGAAAGATGCAAAATGCATTCCCATGTTACAATGTTATATATAATATTCTACATTAAATGAATACCCTAAAGTATATTCCAAATTAGCACATCCTCAATCCTATGCTAAACCTTATCATATTTAACATATTTAACATATTTATACATGCTAGAGGCACATCATCAAAGGACGAATTTCGAATTCATGTGAAACTTGATTCATGTGAAAATCGATTCGAGTTTTTTTCGGAGAAGGAAGGCTGCAAACAACTCAAAATTGATCCCTGGACCTCTCGCATTGACTTAAACAGCAATTCGGCAGGTTTTAGGTAGCGAATAGTCAAATTCAATTTCTTAAAGGGCCAGAGTATGATAAATCTTGAAAATCAAATGAAATTTTTTTTAAAAACTCAAATTTGAATAACTCCCTAGTGAAATTTGACAGTTTTGACCATAAAAAAAAATCGAAGATTTGAATTAGAATTTTCAATTCTACCATTGATAAATCTGCCCCTAGTGTTGCTAGCTCCTGGGAGCAGCCTATTGGAACTGCAGATGTTGATTTAAAAGTACAGATTTGAGATTTGCTTATAAAGGAACATATTGTGCAGAAAGAGCACAACATATATTCTCTTTCATCTCTGTACTTTCTTCCTTTTAAGGCTAATCCACCCCTTCAGCTACAGAATAGTGCTTTATTCATTCTTTTGATTCTACCGGTGTAAAGGTTTTCAGAAAGCCGCTTAGAGCCAGGATTTGCTGTGATACTGAAGCGCTATTATGAATGTAAATTGTTTTCCAATAAATATGACATGCAAGAGGAAGGGGTGGTCATTGTGCCAAGCTACAGTAATACCAAGCAGACAAATATTATTTGGTGTAAATTAATATTTTTAAATTGTTGTATCCAGTTACAATCCCTAAGCAATTAATTTTATAAACAGTGACAACATACCACTGTAAAGCAGCTCCATAAATATGCACATAACTATAACAAACAAGGAAAAGTTGTGCTCACCACTAATTTTTAAAACCATTAGGCGGGGGTGCAATGAGGCTGTGATCACAAAATACATATAGACAAATACATGGTTTTCAAAATTAGTGGTGAGCACAACTTTCCCTTGTTTGTTATAGTTATACAGGAGCAGTGACCAGCTCCATGTTGTAGCCCCCACCCTTCCCAGCTATAGTCAGGTGATCCCACTGGTGTCTAATAAAAGGGCAGCCAAGTTTGGGAGTTTTACTTTGAAAGCAGCAAGTAATTTGCAGGTAAAATTTAGTCCGTTTGTAAAATGTATAATGTAGCAATAGAATTCTTAATGAATCAGATGAAAATTGAGCGTAGGACTGGCCAGATATGGGATGACTTTGACGTAGTTGGCCAGCTTAAATTTATTGCAATATATGGACAAACAATCCCTGTTTTGTTTAACGGGTAAGGCATTTTTCAGTATGCACAAAATGTCTCTGTCTTAAATATATTGATAATGGGTTGAGTGCAGAGGACCTCTTGTATTTGTAAATATGCACAGAAATCAGGTACAAGCACTCAGTAAAAAAAAACTCAAGAAAGGTTGAGTTTGTTGTGGATTTGTATGGCATAAATTATAGATGGTTCTCTTCCATAGATAAAATGTGCACCCCCATCAGATAATCAAGATGATACAAACAGGGTTGAATACACAAATCACAACATATGTGTTAGGTGCAAAGCAGTCCTGTCCATAGGGCAGCTGGTAAGTGCAGGGCTTTGTTGCAGTCTGCAACGAGTAAGGGCAGTATGGGGGTGGGTATGCCTACATGCCTCCCCCAAAGAATGAATACAGAGTTGCCAAATGCAGACAGTGCTGTATTCATGGGGCAAAAGCAACATGCACGCAGCAGAAATTCTTCCCCTAGCAGGGCAGGGTGCACAGTGCAAAAATATGACTGTGTCTATTTTTTTGCACCTTGCCCAACAGATAACAAATAACCCCTTCTGACATGCTGAACTTTGTAAGAGACTGGATTGCCAGATTCTGCAATAGAGGGCAGTTTGATCCAATAGCTACCCAGTATATAAGAGATTCACATGTACATGCTTTGTATCATTAGTACCGTACACTCATATAGATAAATAATTTTATCTATTTCACAGTGATTCAGGCGTTTACCTTATTCGTGGCAAATGTGATTTTGACAGTGTCAACCATCACAACAACATTTTAAATAATGCAGCATGAAGGGTGTTCAGAAACGATTTTGTTAGGATGCTATCCATTTGGAAAAAGCCGTCCTGATTTGTCTGTATTAATATACACTCTGTATATCTGAAGTGAAGTGTATTGTTTTAATGCATTTTTATGGTGAATAAACTCTTCTCCCTTTGACAAGTTCACTATAAAACCTTACGCTAAGTTGTTTAATGGCATTTTAAAAATGTACTTTAGTGTCAGGTGTACCTTATATTATTCTAACTCAATCTACGTTTGCTCAGGATTTGGATAGAACTGAATGGAGCAGTCACTGTAATGACACATGACAAACAATCCTTCCCCCTCATTGTCTTTGCTCTTTGTGTTCAATTAATTAATTAATACATGATCAGTATTGTTTTTATTATAAAAGAGCATTGTTCTAGCTGCTACTGTCTCTCACTAAAGAAACCAGGCAGTGGTATGTATGCCAAAAGAAAGTGTTATATTCAAATCTAGATTCACAATCAATGCATGTTATATTTTAAGAAGAATGCTCTAAGTTTTCTATTTATTATGAACTGTTTTTAGACTGGTAGTAGACTGGATTATGAAGAGTTCTACACAAAATGCCAACACAGGAATCCACTGGTCCTTCACTAAAATCTTGGAGGACCTATACTTTGCAGATGATGTCAGCCTACTGTCGCACAGACAACAAGATGCACAGCAGAAACTCACACGTCTATCAGAGGAAGCAGCAAAAACTGGCCTCAAGATCAACACTAACAAAACAGAAACCATGAGGATTAACAACCAGCAGCAAGATCAAATCCAACTGCAAGGAGTTGACATTAAGGACGTGGACAAGTTTGTCTACCTGCGCAGCGTAGTAAGCTAGGATGGAGGAGCAGATGAGGACATCAGGAGCCGTATCAACAAAGCCAGACATGCATTTAACAACTTACGTCCCATCTGGAACTCCACTGCCCTTTCACAACAAACCAAAATTCGTATTTTTAACACCAATGTGAAAGCAGTCTTGCTTTATGGTTCGGAAACCTGGAGACTGACCATGACAACCACAAGTAAGCTCCAAACCTTCATCAACCGCTGCCTACGACACATCATACACATCAGATGGACAGAGAAAACTTCCAACATCAGCCTATGGAAAAGATCAAAACAGATCTCCATTGACCGAGAAATCAAAAGAAGAAAGTGGAGCTGGATAGGCCACACCCTCAGAAAAAGTTCTGACAAAATCACAAGGCAAGCCCTTGAGTGGAACCCACAAGGGAAAAGAAAAGTTGGCCGGCCAAGACAGACATGGAGGAGGTGCATGGAGGCTGAAATGAAGGCAGCTGGATGGACATGGGCTCAGCTGAAGAAGACCGCTGCGAACCGAGTTCGTTGGAGGAGTGTTGTTGAGGCCCTATGCTCCCCGCTGGAGCAAACGGACTAAGAAGAAGTTTTTAAAAATATGATAGGTGAGATGATAATTAACATTATTAAGCTTTCTACTGTACATGTTAAATAAATTTTGAAAAAAGACACACACAGAAGACACTCTGCCAATATAAAAAGGTTGTTTTCAAACAGCATTCTTAGTAGGCCTAATTATATTGGTAGAAAAGGAGAAAGGTCAAAACATGTGAATCAAAAGTATATTCAAAGAGCTCTTAATTAATTTTACTTTGTAGCAAAGCCAATAGATTACCACTAAAAGCATTAGTCTGAGGTGCAGGTGGCTTACGACTGCTATCAGTGTTCCATGACGAGTGTTTGAGGGAAAAAACTATCCTGGAAAAATTGCAGTGCTATAAAATGCAAACAATACTTGAACGTAAATAACCTTGGAGGTTATTTAATGCTGAACAAAGAGGGTGGAGTTTAAAATGAGTCAGAAAAGTCTGTTCATGTTAAACCTGGAGAAAATGTAAAAGTAAAATCACGTGGAGGGGGCACTTTTTAGGCTACTGCAGTGAACCTAGTTACATACCTGCTATCCAGGAAGGTGCTCTTCTTGTTCACACCAGCCTGCTGTACTTTTTGCCACACTGCAATTTTATTTTTTATTCTAGTTCTTCCCTGTGCCAATTCTAGGGGCACAAAAAAGTTCTTGTACTGGGCATGCACCCTCACAAGCTGACTCGTCTGAAAGACCAGAAAAAGTGCTCAAGAAAAATGACGTTTCCACAGTCTCCAACAAAGTTGCCCAGGCTGGTTTACTTTTATTTTATAAAAGCACTGGCCTGGGATAAAAAGATAGCAATTTGTCTTACAGATTGGTAACCTCGGTGAAAGCATTTCACAGTATAACTACTTTCAGATAAGCTATTTTTTGCACTACTCAATGTAACTGGAGGAGTTGCAGTGGGACTTGACTTTTAGTATTGAGTGATATTCTCATTTCTACCAAGGTACTGTTATCTTGTGTCAGGAAGCTGTTATTTGGTTACCTTCCCATTGTTCTGTTGATAGGCTGCTGAGGGGGAGGGGTGCGATCAGTTCAATTTGCAGTGCAGCAGTGATGTTTACCAGAGCATAAGTCACATGACTGAGGGTACTTGGTAAACTAACAACATGTCATGCCCCATGTCAGATTGCAAAATTAAATCTAAGAAAATCTGTTTGCTCTTTTGAAAAATGGATTTCAGTGCAGAATTCTGTTGGAGCAGCACTATTAACTGAGTTCTGAAAAAAAAACCACATTTTCCCATGACAAAATCCCTTTAAACACCATCTTTATCAGAAACATCTGATGAATATAATCATAATAATCCTTAGCGAAACTTGATAAACCAACTAAATGGGTTAGATTGGTAATGAATACGTAAAGCGTCTTTATTGCTTTACGGTAATTATGCAGATTGTAGTTTCAAGAGGAAAAATATTTTGACAGCTGTAGAAAGATTGATTTTTACTGTGTAAATGAATATTTTGGCCACTTGTTTCAGCTTTTGTTTTAACATCTGTAAAAGTGTACTTGCAATACGAAAGTTGCATTATAGTTGTAACAGATAACATACCATATGACTACTTGCAGAACAAGGAATATGGATAGGAATATGGATTGAAAGAGTTCAGAGCAAATCACACAGTAATTTGTGATCATTAGTGGATCACTATTTATGACAGCTCTACCTTTGTTAATTGCACGTACAACTTTGTTAATCAGGTTATTTGTGAACCTGCATCATAGAGGTCATAGAGCACGATAGATAGATAGATAGATAGATAGATAGATTGAACAATCAATAGATAGATTAATAGGTATCAAAATAGGGGTACCCATGGCTGCAACAATGTGATATCTGACGTCAATTCAAAGTTAAATGGATGCCAAAGACCCGGGTTCAATGTCTGAATATACAGTAGGTTATTTTCCTGGGTGCTCTATAATTAACAATTGATTGATTTCTGGTTCTGGATCTTGCTGCTTTAACTCCTTACTATGCTGATCACTTTCTGCCACTGACTTCTTGCCTGGATATTGACCTTGATCTGCTTAACCCTTTGAGTACCATGCATTGGACTATTTCCCATCAGTTTGCACACCAGCTTCCTTCTTGGCCCCAAATCCAACCTACTAGAACTGTCAGACCTTGACAGTAAGAAAGATTTTAAAGGTGAAATGTTAGATCCAAAGAGCTATTGAATATCATTTTGTGCCACTGAGCATCCTGTATTGGTCAAGAGCCACACAAATTGCCATTGATAAAGTGACTGAACAAATAGTTGTAGGCCAACTTGACAGCATAGTTGGTCAAATTGGATCTGCCATCATATGTAATCTGAATGCGCTTGCTCCTTCGGTCAGGTGTCAGAACAGGCTAAGGAAATTAGTCAAATTGTCTGCCATTATCTGGAAGCATGTGAGAAAATTTACTAAAATCTGAATATTTCCCACTATTTTCTTAAAACCACTTTGACCAAACTCCATGCACATTTTTACCATTTCTATCAATAAATTTACTTGGTAAAACTGCTATGGGAAAATAATTGATAAACCATGAAAAAATCTGAGTTGTATGAGTTTTTTGGATTGGATGCCCGAAAACTCAATTTTTTTCTGATTATTTTACAAAACCCAGTGCAGATCATGATATCTTCCAATTATACACAGGACATCTGCCATTGACTTCTATATGACAGCAGGTTTGTAATGGAGTACTTATTTATTCGGACTTTTAACAGCATCTGGGTTTAATAAATCATGAGTGTTTTTCCCCTTTAAAACTCTGACAAGAAAAAATTGGAGTTTAGTAAATAACCCCCAAAGAGAAACATTTTAGTAATTTATTGTAGCTCTACAACAACCTCTTGAGGCATGTTAGTTAAACACATACTGTATATTATTCTACCAGTGTGGACAACATTTAACATTCAGTATGGGTGCTGTACTGTATATTTATCAGGAAATTCTAATTCCTTTTGTTATCCTGGCATTTAAATATGGTGATTCCAACTCCTTTCTTCAATCCTGAATGAGAAAATAGGATTCAAAGTAGCTCTGCTTAAGAGCAATAAGTCTGTGAACTATATATTTATATTTTGAAACACCTGTGCTTAGCAGAGAAAATCTAATGCGTCTATTTTAAGACTAGTACATAAAATGTTTTTCAGCTTTAAAGGTAATTTGTTAGATGACATTAGTCAAAATCTCAAATGAGATGAGGTATCTATAGATATTTAAGATGCAAATATATAATCTATAGTGCCGTCTGGAAAGCAGACATAATACTATTGTATTTTCTTCCACATATACTTGACGTGACGTGAACAACCAGATCAATTTACAGCTGAACTTTTGACTGTAAAGCTTGCGTTAATTTGTTCAGAATGGTATTTACAAACTTTGTTGTGATGACAACATAGGCAAATACTAGGCCAGTGCTTCCATTGAAAAGGTTTATTTGCAAACAAGTAAGGTTCCATCAATGTAGCACAAGCCTACGTCAATTAAATTACATCAAGGAAATTGGCAGCACAAATCTTGAAATAAAATCTTGATATTATTGGTGTTTGTATTAGTCACAATTTTTGTGATGGTTTTAATAGACTGTAATACCATGGAATGGGAGTCAAATGAAATCCCTTCAGACCTCCTCCTGCTCTCAGGTAAAGCACCGCTACAATGCAAGACTCTCTCACAGGTAGGACTTAATCTCCACCAAGAAGTGGCGGAAATTAAGGTGTTATTGCGGGACTGTTAGACGAACACAGTATTAGAAGAAATGTGTGTGCTAGTGCATGACAGTTATTAGACAAAATAAACAAAGAATAGGTGCAGTATTTCACTTATAACACTCATAGGGGCAGCTTTACTAAAGGGCGAATTGTCGCGAGCGACCAATTCGCACACATCGCACCACTTCGCCAGGTGCAAATTTGCTAGCACTATGCTAATCCCCTAATATGCGAAGTTGCACCCTAGGCTAAGAATATTTTCGACTTTTTGCTAGCATTACTTCGGCAGTGTGAGCATTTCATAGCGAAGATGCGCTATCGAAAATTCGCTAGTGATCTTGCGCTTAGGTCAATATGCATAGGGCGGGTAATTGAAAGTTGTATGTAGGTCTTATAATTTATAACATTATAAATGTTGGTGCGAATGCTTGAAGTTACCATTTTTTATTACATATATCCAGGGAACCTTAATAAAGACGAGAGTTAATATATTGCCCTTCACATGAGCCCACTGTAAAATGAATGTTCCATATGTTAGGAAATGTCTGGAGAAAACTGGTTACCCAAAAAAAGTTTGTTAGGACTTTTGTAGGCAATCCCACTAAAAAAAAAAGAAAAGTCACCAGCGTTTTTTGAACTTTAATGCATTTTTGGCACACAGTGACAGAAGATTGATGAAGATATAGCTGCTTTTTAGCACTTCGTCTGGTCTGAGGTGGCGAAGTCAACTCTGGCAAAAGAGGTAACATTCAGTAAAATCCACACTTGTGTGAGTTTGCGGAGTAACAATTGTTCTCCAGAGAGAAAAGTTGTGTGGCGATAGAGTGCGAATGAACGCTAGTGACGATCCTGTTCGATAGCGAATTGGCGCCTGAGCCTGTTAGTGAATTGGCGATGTCCCTCTGGGTGGCAATGCTGGCGAAAAGTCGCTAGCATTAGCCACTTAGCCCTTTAGTGAATCTGCCCCATAGTCAAAGCAGCTCAAATATGGTCAATGTGACAGACAAATCATTTGTTTTCATCTGAAACCTATAAGGATGTATAGACAAAGTGCTATGAGCTTAATCTCACCAGTTTTAAGTCCTAGTCTACAGGGTCATGTCTGAAATTATATCCTAGGTAGAGTACTAACCTGTGTGTCTTTTTACTTAGGTCCCTATGGCTGACAATTTTTTCCTGGGGATTACTAACCCTATGCTGTCCTTCCTCTGTGGTCCTTGACCTTTACTAAGAAAATACATTAACTTTAGGTTCCAAGTTTAACATCCTTTACTAAGGCCTTTCATTGCCTCAGGGGCTCCAAAACATTCACTACTCTGCTAAAGTTTGAGCTAAAGAGAAAGAACTATGGGATCCTTCACATAGATTATATTCCATAGATTAGGGAGTCTATGGAATATACCTATTACCCATGGTTCAATGGGAATACCAATCCATGCCATAGGTTACCTCCATGGGAATTCCTGCAACTGGTACTTCTGTAAGGAGTTCCAGCAAATTTTAGACTGGATAAACAGTCTGCGAGAGGCAGCAAACAGAGAAAAAGAAGCTTGTTTGCCGTATAACAACCCAGCACAAATGACTACCAAGCAACCCTATAGTTAAACAAAACAAACAAAATCCTTTTCCACATTGTTCCAGTAACAAGCAGATATCCATATGCTCTTATTCACCCTGTTCTCTAAACTCCCCAGCAAATTACTCTCTAGCTAATTATCCTTCAGTTTGGAGACTTTTGGGGGGGGGGGTCAGTCATTGAGTGAGCATATGAATTGCCCTGCAAAGGCCCAGACCTACAGTATTTTCTATTGAAAACATATTAGAGGCAAAAGCTTTCATAAAGGGAATCTACCCGAAACATGTTGTGTAACCACAACCTGGAATAAAAGTTTTGCAGAGATTCTGCTGGAGTTCTCCTTCCTTTATTATTTTGATTTACTGGCACAGTGGAGTTGTTGGCACAGAGCAACTTAATTGGAAGCAGAACATTCAATTCCCCTTTAGCTGTACAGACCACCAACAACCCTTTACATCGACAAAATCTATATGGTAACTTGATAACTATTCTCCATATTTTCTGAGATTCACCCAAGAGAAGCACAATCGGTGATCATATGCACTCCCTTTCTATAATATATTATTGCCTCTTTGCCAGCTTAAGCTTCCTTCTGGGTGTTCATCGTTTACCATTTGGGAAAGGGAACCCTGAGGCTTCAGTCTTTGCCATTCATTCTTTGTGAAATGTATTCTTTGTGAAAGTAATTAAAAATGTCAAACATGAATACATTGAACCCATAGTGTCTGAGGGTTAAGGGTCCTGCATTGACCAGTAACCCCAAAAGTTGGGTGAATGAGTATAAAGTTTAAAATACAAAAATGTTAAATGTTTTGTAAATTTTCAGTACTAAAAGCTTGTTTCATCTAAGTTCTATCGCTCTGGTGAATGGACGTTACTCCGCAAATTCACTAAGATGTGAATTTTACTGAACGTTACCTCTTTCGCCAGCTCAAACCAGGCGAAGTGCATTGGAATGTATAGATCTTCTTCTGTTAATTACATCATATTTTTAGTGGAAAAAGTCCCAAGAAACGCTGGCGTCTTTTCGTTTTTTCGGTGTGATAGTCTGCAAAAGTCCTTAAAATCTTTTTTGGGTAACCGGGTTCCCCCATATATTTTGTAACATATGGAACATTAACTATACACTGGGCTCATGTGTAGGGCATTATAACAACTCTATTTTCTTTATTAAGGTTCCCTGGACTTGTGTAATGTAATGTATTTGCTGCAACATATACATATCCAACTTTATGATTTCCCGCCATACACAAATAAGCCTGGATGAAGACCTCTAACGAAGTTGCGCTACGCATAATTGAACGCTAGCGCATCTTTGATTTAATTGCCGAAGTAACACTAGCGAAAATTCTCCAACGTTCGGCGCCCTGGACACAACTTTGTTTTTTAGTAAATTATCGTTGTATGAGGAATTTTCTCCTGGCAAAGTGCAGCGATGGCTACAAAGCCGTCACTGGCTAATTTTAGCCGTTTAGTAAATTTACCCCTTAGGGGTTACTAAGCTATTCATTTACACAGAAAAAAAGAGAAAAGCCCTCTGAAGAACATCAGTAGTTAACTGCACAGTAGAAAGTATGATATAAAGACAGGTTTCTGAGAAAGCAAGAATATTTAGGAGACTTGAAATTACCTTTTTGTAAAGGTAATACATTCTTTTAATTTTCAAGCTTTTAACTTTTAATTTTTCAAGCTAGAAGCTTGTTCTGTCGAAGGTGTAGTTGCCTGATGGTTCCAAGCAACTAAAATGCATTATTCAAGTAATTTTGAGCAGATGGTTAGTAGTGAAATCTGATGATAGTTACAAAGATGATAGAGATCAAGGGATGTTTTTTTAATTATGAGTTAAAATGTGTGCGTGTAACAGGAATTTGGTATGATGCCAGTTTTAATATATGAGTTAAAGAAGTTGAAAAGTGTAAAAAAGGAATGATCATTTTCTGCAGTGAGGGAAATTGAGGAGCAAATAAATGAATGGGCCTGTGTACTGTTTATGTTTATTTAGCAGTAAAGTATATTCAAGTTTTGCTATTACCCCTATGTTTGTGTGGACAGTTTTGTTTGTTCATTACAGATAATGTTATTTTGTTTTCGTAAAATGATTAGGTGGTTTTGAGGCACTAGTGAATGCAGAAGATGTCATAAATGATTCAGACTTTGTATATATACCTCAAATTGAACCTCTCTAAAACTGAAATGGTTCTCTTTCCTCCAACTAACACCCGTAACATCCCAGAAGTATCTATCATAGCTAACAATTCCACTATCACCCCCATCTCCCCAGGCCCGGTGCCTTGGGGTTATCCTAGATTCTGCCCTGTCATTCACTCCTCATATCCAGTCACTTATTAAATCATGTCACTTAAATAACAGATCCAAAATTAGATAATTTATCAACCAAGATGCCGCCAAAATACTTATTCACTCTCTCTTCATCACGTCTAGTCTATTGTAACTCTCTTTTAATTGGCCTTACTCGCCAGAGACTGTCACCTCTCCAGCCCATAAGGAACACTGCCGCCAGGCTTATACACATCAGCAACTGCTCCTCCTCTGCCATGGCACTCTGCCAATCCCTACACTGGCTTCCTCTACCTTTCAGAATAAAACTCAAATTAATGATCTTGACATTCAATGCACTTCATTACTCTGCCCCACACTACAAGTCTGAACTCATCTCTATATATTCAACCAACTGCTTACTACATTTCTCTACTGACCTTCTACTCAATTCTTCTCTCATTACATTCTCACATGCTCGCATTCAAGACTTTGCAAGGGCTGCATCCCTCTTCTGGAATGCTCTTCCACGGTCAGTCTGACTTTTTCCCAACCTTTCTGCTTTCAAAAGATCTCTTAAAACACACCTACCCTCACTTTACTTAACTACCAAATGTAATACCACATACAGTACTACAGCTCTCACCCACTTCATTCTGATCTTGCCTACTTCCACATGTGATTTAGTTGTATAAACAGCAGGTGGATAAAGGCACATAGGCACCCTCAAACCCACCCCTAATTTGCAGTACAACATATGGTTCAGTTTGCATCCTCCTCCTGATGCTGATGTACACATCAACTGCCAGATTTATGAATTGCACAGAGCAGCAAACATATGGGCGCAAGTGCTTCCTAGTTGAAATGATCTCCTGATACCCAAAATGATTCAATGGAAGTTTGGTAAACTGTTTGTAATTTGCATCTTGCCTTTCACTTAACCTTGCAACCATTGTGGCAATGCTAAAATCAGAATTTTTAATGGAGTGATTTATCATGAAAGTCCAGAGGGTTCATTTATGTGCAAAATTCAGATACAAATCTCCATGTTTCTTAGCATCAATGCAGTTTTTTTTCCCCAGAGCTTTGTTTTTGTCCAAAATTGCTGATCCACACTGATCCGCTATTGTAATTGCATAAAGTGTTTTTTTGGCTCAAAAAGGTTGTCATCAATTTATGGCAACGTTTTGGGCCACACTGGACCCTTTATCAAGTAGAAATAGTTAGCTTTTCTTTGCAGTTCATTTCTTTTTGATACAAATTCATGTTAATTCTTAAGAGCTGTCTGCACATCTAAGATTAAATGACTTCTAAACAGTGGTGATGGGTGGTTAGAAGGTGTGGAACAACCAAGAAACCCAATTTGTAATTGCCCCTTTTTGTAGCCAATAAAAAACGTATTATTGCAATCACAATAAAGGATCGGTGTGCTACAGCAATTTTGGACTTTGTTATTGGTAATAGTGACTATGGGGAAGAGAAAAACATAAAAAAGCATTCTTTATTATTGCATCTTTATTTTATTTCTTATATTGCCAACTGTAGCTGATTTTGGGTTTATTTTTACCACAGTAGGAAGCTGTGTGTGTAGGCTTGTTGGTTCCGTCGCTATATAAGTTATCGTCTAGATAGTGACAACAATGTATAATATGATTAAGATGAATTAAAGTGACCATTTTTTCCTGTTTCCATTCATTGATTTAAATTTTTTTCTCTATAAAGCATTCGTTGACTAAAATACACCCAGCTGTATAAACAAACCATACTTTTAACCCTTTAAGTGCCACAGAACGTAGAATCTACGTTCTGTGGAAAAGTAACTTGAAATGCCACAGAACGTAGATTCTACGTTCTGCAGCACTTCCGGGTTCAGAAGCGGAGGAGCGGCTGTTAGAGCCGCTCGCTCCGTTCCTGCTCGATCCCCTGCCCCTAGACAACGAGCAGAGCAGGGGATCGAGTGGCCCCTGGGGCGCGATCGCCCAGGGGCCCAAAAACAGCAGCAGGCACGTGCTACTTACGTGTCCTGCTGCTGCAGCCTACACCGCGCCGGAGATCTCCGCCCCCACAGCACAGAGACACAGAAGACGTCGCAGATTTCTTCCAGGGCCTCTTCCTGATCGTGTGCAACAGTCTCCAGCGACTTTTTCAGGTTAGTGCAACAATTACACACACAAACACACCAACACACACTTATTACAGTAATACACACTTAGATTCACACTTACACACACTTACACATACATTTTTGGGGATTGGGGGGGTCACTTACACTCACTGCACTTACACACATGTGCACACGCACACACGCGCACATAACATGTAATTTACCATTTGTACACACGCACACGCACATACATGGCATTGTGGCTTTTTTTTTTTTTTCTTATCGCTTCGTCTCTTTTTTTGGCTGAAAAAAATGTTTTATTGCCATTACGAATAGCGTATTCACTAACCGTACTGTGCAATATCTTTTTTATGTTATTTCGGTGATTATATTGCAATTTTGGGTATTTTGGTGCATTTTTAGCCATTTTATTGAATTTTTAGCCATTTTATTGCATTTTCAGCTCTGCGTATGTTGTGTTCACTTGTTTCTAGCCGTATAACCTGTTTGGCCCAGCTAAAATATTCAAACTGTGATTCTGACGGCCGATAACACTAGTCTGGAAAAAAAACATTGATTTTTGTGGTTTTATTGGATTTTTTTGCATTTCACTCTTTACTGCCTTATTTTGTTTTACCTTGTAAATTTTATCTACTATATATCCATTTGGGGGTCTCTGTGCGCCACATAGTTTGGTATATCTATGCATATTGGGCATCAAATTGTTCAGTAGACCCCTGGCGTTCATATTTAGGATGTTTTATGCTGATACGTTACGAAATGTGGGGCATATAATGCGGTAGAATTCAAGCTTTGTGACGATTTTCAAAAATTTGATAAAAACCGTTACGTTCAGCATTGCTTTGCAGTTTGCAGTAGAAACACTTATTTACCCATATTGGATTCGTCAGAATGTGTACTTTCTGAAAATATATGGTTTTCTGGGGTCTCTGTACTGTTATGGGGGTCTAATGTCGCATAATACACACACCAGGTGCTCATATTGCAGCAGCCAGCGCGTCAGCCGTGAAAATGTATATACACTATTGTCATTTGGGGGTCTCTGTGCGCCACATAGTTTGGTATATCTATGCATATTGGGCATCAAAGTGTTCAGTAGACCCCTGGCGTTCATATTTAGGATGTTTTATGCTGATACGTTACGAAATGTGGGGCATATAATGGGGTAAAATTCAAGCTTTGTGACGATTTTCAGAAATTTGATAAAAACCGTTATGTTCAGCATTGCTTTGCAGTTTGGCAGTTTGCAGTAGAAACACTTATTTACCCATATTGGATTCGTCAGAATGTGTACTTTCTGAAAATATATGGTTTTCTAGGGTCTCTGTACTGTTAGGGGGGTCTAATGTTGCATAATACACACACCAGTTGCTCATATTGCAGCAGCCAGCGCGTCAGCCGTGAAAATGTATATACACTATTGTCATTTGGGGGTCTCTGTGCGCCACATAGTTTGGTATATCTATGCATATTGGGCATCAAAGTGTTCAGTAGACCCCTGGCGTTCATATTTAGGATGTTTTATGCTGATACGTTACGAAATGTGGGGCATATAATGAGGTAGAATTCAAGCTTTGTGACGATTTTCAAAAATTTGATAAAAACCGTTATGTTCAGCATTGCTTTGCAGTTTGGCAGTTTGCAGTAGAAACACTTATTTACCCATATTGGATTTGTCAGAATGTGTACTTTCTGAAATATATGGTTTTCTGGGGTCTCTGTACTGTTATGGGGGTCTAATGTCGCATAATACACACACCAGGTGCTCATATTGCAGCAGCCAGCGCGTCAGCCGTGAAAATGTATATACACTATTGTCATTTGGGGGTCTCTGTGCGCCACATAGTTTGGTATATCTATGCATATTGGGCATCAAAGTGTTCAGTAGACCCCTGGCGTTCATATTTAGGATGTTTTATGCTGATACGTTACGAAATGTGGGGCATATAATGGGGTAAAATTCAAGCTTTGTGACGATTTTCAGAAATTTGATAAAAACCGTTATGTTCAGCATTGCTTTGCAGTTTGGCAGTTTGCAGTAGAAACACTTATTTACCCATATTGGATTCGTCAGAATGTGTACTTTCTGAAAATATATGGTTTTCTAGGGTCTCTGTACTGTTAGGGGGGGTCTAATGTCGCATAATACACACACCAGGTGCTCATATTGCAGCAGCCAGCGCGTCAGCCGTGAAAATGTATATACACTATTGTCATTTGGGGGTCTCTGTGCGCCACATAGTTTGGTATATCTATGCATATTGGGCATCAAAGTGTTCAGTAGACCCCTGGCGTTCATATTTAGGATGTTTTATGCTGATACGTTACGAAATGTGGGGCATATAATGGGGTAAAATTCAAGCTTTGTGACGATTTTCAGAAATTTGATAAAAACCGTTATGTTCAGCATTGCTTTGCAGTTTGGCAGTTTGCAGTAGAAACACTTATTTACCCATATTGGATTCGTCAGAATGTGTACTTTCTGAAAATATATGGTTTTCTAGGGTCTCTGTACTGTTATGGGGGTCTAATGTCGCATAATACACACACCAGGTGCTCATATTGCAGCAGCCAGCGCGTCAGCCGTGAAAATGTATATACACTATTGTCATTTGGGGGTCTTTGTGCGCCACATAGTTTGGTATATCTATGCATATTGGGCATCAAAGTGTTCAGTAGACCCCTGGCGTTCATATTTAGGATGTTTTATGCTGATACGTTACGAAATGTGGGGCATATAATGGGGTAAAATTCAAGCTTTGTGAAGATTTTCAGAAATTTGATAAAAACCGTTATGTTCAGCATTGCTTTGCAGTTTGGCAGTTTGCAGTAGAAACACTTATTTACCCATATTGGATTCGTCAGAATGTGTACTTTCTGAAAATATATGGTTTTCTGGGGTCTCTGTACTGTTAGGGGGGTCTAATGTCGCATAATACACACACCAGGTGCTCATATTGCAGCAGCCAGCGCGTCAGCCGTGAAAATGTATATACACTATTGTCATTTGGGGGTCTCTGTGCGCCACATAGTTTGGTATATCTATGCATATTGGGCATCAAAGTGTTCAGTAGACCCCTGGCGTTCATATTTAGGATGTTTTATGCTGATACGTTACGAAATGTGGGGCATATAATGGGGTAGAATTCAAGCTTTGTGACGATTTTCAGAAATTTGATAAAAACCATTATGTTCAGCATTGCTTTGCAGTTTGGCAGTTTGCAGTAGAAACACTTATTTACCCATATTGAATTCGTCAGAATGTGTACTTTCTGAAAATATATGGTTTTCTGGGGTCTCTGTACTGTTAGGGGGGTCTAATGTTGCATAATACACGCACCGGGTGCTTATATTGCAGCAGCCAGCGCGTCAGCTGTGAAATTGTATATACACTATTGTCATTTGGGGGTCTCTGTGCGCCACATAGTTTGGTATATCTATGCATATTGGGCATCAAAGTGTTCAGTAGACCCCTGGAGTTCATATTTAGGATGTTTCATGCTGATAAATTACGAAATGTGGGGCATATAATGGGGTAAAATTCAAGCTTTGTGACGATTTTCAGAAATTTGATAAAAACCGTTATGTTCAGCATTGCTTTGCAGTTTGGCAGTTTGCAGTAGAAACACTTATTTACCCATATTGGATTCGTCAGAATGTTTACTTTCTGAAAATATATGGTTTTCTGGGGTCTCTGTACTGTTAGGGGGGGTCTAATGTCGCATAATACACACACCGGGTGGTTATATTGCAGCAGCCAGCGCGTCAGCCGTGAAAATGTCTATACATATTGTCATTTGGGGGTCTCTGTGCGCCACATAGTTTGGTATATCTATGCACATTGGGCATCAAACTGTTTAGTAGACCCATATGTTTATATTTAGGATGCTTTATGCTGGTAATGATACATGGACAATACGATGCTGGAAAGTTGAAGCTTTGAGGCAATTTCCAGATATTTCACCAAAACCGCCAAATTTGGCAAAGCCTTGCGACTCAGTAGTTTGGAGCAGAAAGGCATGGGTACCCATTTTAGATTCTGTAGAATGTGTACTTTCCAAAAATATATGGGGTTGGGGGGTAAACACATATTTCTGTGTTTTTACCCCACAAAAATGCAGTCAATGTGTTGATTTTTCATTAGCTGAAGTTACCCATGGGACTGTTTGTATGCGCTAACTTCATTTTGGGGCCTCTAAATGCCAGATACTTTGGTAAACCTATGAACAATGGCCACCAAACTGTTCGGAGGAACCCTGGCAATCATATTTAGGGTGCTTTTTCTTAGTACGTAATGACACATGGGTGATATGGTGCTGGGAAGTTGAAGCTTTGAGGCAATTTTCAGATATTTCACCAAAACCGACAACTTTGGGAAAGCCTTGCGACTCAGTAGTTTGGAGCAATAAGGCATGGGTACCCATTTTAGATTCGGTAGAATGTGTACTTTCCAAAAATGTATGGGTTTGGGGGGTAAACATATATTTCTGTGTTTTTACCCCACAAAAATGCAGTCAATGTGTTGATTTTTCATTAGCTGAAGTTACCCACGGGACTGTTTGTATGCGCTAACTTCATTTTGGGGCCTCTAAATGCCAGATACTTTGGTAAACCTATGAACAATGGCCACCAAACTGTTCGGAGGAACCCTGGCAATCATATTTAGGGTGCTTTTTCTTAGTACGTAATGACACATGGGTGATATGGTGCTGGGAAGTTGAAGCTTTGAGGCAATTTTCAGATATTTCACCAAAACCGACAACTTTGGGAAAGCCTTGCGACTCAGTAGTTTGGAGCAATAAGGCATGGGTACCCATTTTAGATTCGGTAGAATGTGTACTTTCCAAAAATGTATGGGTTTGGGGGGTAAACATATATTTCTGTGTTTTTACCCCACAAAAATGCAGTCAATGTGTTGATTTTTCATTAGCTGAAGTTACCCACGGGACTGTTTGTATGCGCTAACTTCATTTTGGGGCCTCTAAATGCCAGATACTTTGGTAAACTTATGAACAATGGCCACCAAACTGTTCGGAGGCACCCTGGCAATCATATTTAGGGTGCTTTTTCTTAGTACGTAATGACACATGGGTGATATGGTGCTGGGAAGTTGAAGCTTTGAGGCAATTTTCAGATATTTCACCAAAACCGACAACTTTGGGAAAGCCTTGCGACTCAGTAGTTTGGAGCAATAAGGCATGGGTACCCATTTTAGATTCGGTAGAATGTGTACTTTCCAAAAATGTATGGGTTTGGGGGGTAAACATATATTTCTGTGTTTTTACCCCACAAAAATGGAGTCAATGTGTTGATTTTTCATTAGCTGAAGTTACCCACGGGACTGTTTGTATGCGCTAAAATCATTTTGGGGCCTCTAAATGCCAGATACTTTGGTAAACCTATGAACAATGGCCACCAAACTGTTCGGAGGAACCCTGGCAATCATATTTAGGGTGCTTTTTCTTAGTACGTAATGACACATGGGTGATATGGTGCTGGGAAGTTGAAGCTTTGAGGCAATTTTCAGATATTTCACCAAAACCGACAACTTTGGGAAAGCCTTGCGACTCAGTAGTTTGGAGCAATAAGGCATGGGTACCCATTTTAGATTCGGTAGAATGTGTACTTTCCAAAAATGTATGGGTTTGGGGGGTAAACATATATTTCTGTGTTTTTACCCCACAAAAATGCAGTCAATGTGTTGATTTTTCATTAGCTGAAGTTACCCACGGGACTGTTTGTATGCGCTAACTTCATTTTGGGGACTCTAAATGCCAGATACTTTGGTAAACTTATGAACAATGGCCACCAAAATGTTCAGAGGAACCCTGGCAATCATATTTAGGGTGCTTTTTCTTAGTACGTAATGACACATGGGTGATATGGTGCTGGGAAGTTGAAGCTTTGAGGCAATTTTCAGATATTTCACCAAAACCGACAACTTTGGGAAAGCCTTGCGACTCAGTAGTTTGGAGCAATAAGGCATGGGTACCCATTTTAGATTCGGTAGAATGTGTACTTTCCAAAAATGTATGGGTTTGGGGGGTAAACATATATTTCTGTGTTTTTACCCCACAAAAATGGAGTCAATGTGTTGATTTTTCATTAGCTGAAGTTACCCACGGGACTGTTTGTATGCGCTAACTTCATTTTGGGGCCTCTAAATGCCAGATACTTTGGTAAACCTATGAACAATGGCCACCAAACTGTTCGGAGGAACCCTGGCAATCATATTTAGGGTGCTTTTTCTTAGTACGTAATGACACATGGGTGATATGGTGCTGGGAAGTTGAAGCTTTGAGGCAATTTTCAGATATTTCACCAAAACCGACAACTTTGGGAAAGCCTTGCGACTCAGTAGTTTGGAGCAGAAAGGCATGGGTACCCATTTTAGATTCAGTAGAATGTGTACTTTCCAAAAATATATGGGTTTGGGGGGTAAACATATATTTCTGTGTTTTTACCCCACAAAAAATGCAGTCAATGTGTTGATTTCTCAGTAGCTGAAGTAAAGTCCTGAACAATTTGGATGTGCTAACTACATATTGGTGTCTCTAAATGCCAGATACTTTGGTAAACCTATGCATAATGGGTATCAAACTGTTCAGTGGACCCCTGGCAATCATATTTCAGGTGCTTTTTCTTGGTACCTAATATAGTTTGGGATATGCGGAGCAGCAAAATAAAACCTTTGAAATGATTTTTCAGAATTTTGAATTTTTTGTTGAAAAACCGCTATGTTCAGACAAGCTTTTATGTTTGGTAGTTGGGAGTAGAGAGACATAGTTACCCATTTTGTAATCGGCAGAATGTGTACTTTTCAAAAATGTATGGTTTTCTGGGGTAAACCTACGGTTTCAGGATTTTTTGCCTTGGAATCTAAAGCATGCCGTTTTCTGCCTTAGTGCTTTCAAAATTTGGTAATATACTGCCGGGAGTTTTTGCTGTACAGAAATCCTAAATCTCCCTAAAACTATACATATCTGGTATTGGCACGTTCGAGAGACATAAGGCTTTCCAAATCAGTTGGATTTTCATCCGTAAAATGAAATATTTTTCTGGTATAAATTGATATACGATGAAAAATGGTAATTTTTCATTTTTTTTTGGTATTTAGCACTATAAATTTTTTTGCACAGGTGTAAATACATGAAAACTCAGGCTGATTTAGAAAGCTCAGTTTCTACCGAAAAAAACAATGTATAGTTTTCCTAGGTAAACTATAGGTTTCCCCTCAGAAAATGCCCCTAAAGTGAGAGAGCACAAAATGTTTCAAAAACGGCTGGCATTTCGCGTAACCAAAATGTGAAATTCTGCTGGCACTTAAAGGGTTAATGAGAGACATCACACTAAATGCAATATTATTTACTGTTTATGCTATACATAATGTTCTTCTGCATTGTTTTGGCATTTAATATGGGTAACATGCCAAGAACAATTAAATTTACTTTGGCTTACTGATGTGCGTGCTTCCTTATGTAACATACTTGAATGGATACACTGTTGTTCAGAATTTATGCAGTAGTAATAGAGTAAAGGGCTCTTAAACTGGCAATGCTTCCGACAGGTAGCCGAAGGGATATAATACAGGTTTCAAAATCCTGTCAAAAGAGCACCAAATTGGTGGCTTGATGCTGTCCTCACTTGGTTTCTAACGTTATGTCATGTTAAATATATATAGTGTATATAATATATATTATAAGTATTCTATAAATGAAAGGTATGCCAAGAGTATATATGACAATATAATTTGTATGGATTTTCATTATGGTGTAATAATGCTGTAAAATGCAGACTAAGAAAGAAGAGTGCTAGCTTTCTGTCAGGATCAGCCCGGGACTCGAACTCTTGTTTATGCTGTTCTGGACACTTGCTGCATTTACCTCGTGAGCCACTGGGGGCTCTTGGGGCTGATCCTGAACTCTTGTCTTTGATGTTCCTGTTAATCTGCCTGTTTGTTTCCTCACTAGTCTCCTCCCTTCTCATTACCTTAATGTGTTTCCTATTCCCAATCACCTTCCCTTTATAATCCCAGCCCTGAGCCTTGCAATGTATTTTGTTTGTTCCGGACCTACCGATCTGAAACATTTTACCTGAAAACCTTGTTACCTGAAAACTTTGATACCTGAAAACCTTGATACCTGAATACCTTGATACCTGAATACCTTGATTCCTGAAAACCTTGATTCTTCAAACCTTGTCTTTGAATACCTTGTTCCTGAATACCTTTTACTTTGTTCCTGAGTGAGTACCTCAAAGTCCTGTGTTCCCCATTTTTTCCTCACCTTGTGGATACCCTGATTGTCCTTTTTGCCTGTTCCTGCCTTTTGTTTTCTGTGTTCTGGCTGCCATTAAATCTTCAATCTTCTATCATCATGTCTTTGCCTCCAATCACTTATGGGTACACCCCTGGGCTTCCGCCATGGCGTGGCTATCTTCAGTTACAGTGGTTCCCCGTTGTAAACCTTACACTTTCTGTCTGTCTCAAAGGAAAACTATACCCACCAAACAATGTAGGTCTCTATTAAAAGATACTGAGTAAAACAGCTCATGTGTAAAACCCTGCTTCATGTAAATAAACCATTATCATAATAGTATACTTTTTTAGTAGTATGTGCCATTGGGTAATCATAAATAGAAAATTGCCATTTTAAAAAATAAGGGCCGCCCCCTGAGATCATACGATTCACTGTGCACACATACAAACCACATGTAAGGTCACATGAGCCAATTAACAGACAGAGTTCTGCCTTTTGCTTCCTCACTTCTTCCTGTTACAGTTAGTGTTGTAGTATTTCTGGTCAGGTGATCACTGAGGCAGCACAGATAGAGTCACGAAATGGTGGTTCAAGGCAAGAGATGTAAAAGGGCAATATTTATGTAAATATATATTCCAGTTTGGTAAGATTCTTTAATATGTCATTCAATTTGATATAAACTATCTGTTGCTTAAGTATTCATTTTGGGGGTATAGTTTTCCTTTAAGGTAGGCTGAGGAACCCTACAGTCACTAGTGTTCACCAATGTTCTTTTTGGCCCGGGGTTTCTGCATGTAACCAACCCTATTTGAGGGAACAAATGGTAAACCAGAGTTCTGGCCAAGGGTGGTAGCAAGTAATCTTAACAGAATTTCAGACAACAAATTTGGATATACACTTTCATATTACTAAATTATACATTGTGAAATGTTGTTAACTAATTATAATAATATATTATATTGTATAATCAATATTTTTAATACAAGTTTTTATTTTGCCCAGTATGACTTTTAACTTAGTCTGTAGGCATAGTTTGTTGGATGAATCCAACATTCATTATGGTTGTTAAGGCTTTACTCTGAATACAGACCCCAGTTACATTAAAATATGAATTAAAAGGGGATAATTAAGCTTATAATTTTTCTTATACTGGTAGCTGTGATGTAGGATATAATGTAGGACTGACATTCAGGCAAATGAATAAAAGAGCAGCTATGCCATCTTTAGAACTAAACAATGCTTCAGGGAAAGCACGCGTTTTGAGGAGCTCCCAGCTACGAGTCCCATCCTATACCTATCCTGCACGTTGTGACTCAGGCAACCAGGGTTTTTTTTACCTGCATTTTCAAGCTGACAAGTGGGAGACTCGATTATGGGCAAATCCGGAAACAGGCAGCCGAGCTCGAAGCTCGATCGTTACTTGCAACCGTCGCAGCACGCCAAAAACTCCGGAGCGGAGCCTGAACAGGCCGCAACCGCCCCGTCCCAAGATCCCGCCACAGACCATGATGCGGATGCGGAGCCTTCCAATAAAGAGATATTGGAAGCGATAAGGTTGGCACATGCGAATACCACAACGCAGCTAGATGCTATTACCATCGATGTCTCCCTTATTCGCCAAGACCTTCAGAAGCTACGCGAACGCACTACTGCAGTTGAGCAGCGCGTTTCCCGGCTGGAAGACGTCACAGCACCCCTGCCATCAGATATAGCCCGCATTCACTCTCAGCTCGCCGAAATGGCGTCCAAGACTGACGACTTAGAGAATCGTTTGAGACGCAACAATGTGAGGTTAGTTGGGCTGCCGGAGGGGGTGGAAGGGAGATCCCCAGAAGCCTTCCTGGAAGGCTGTCTTAAATCCACCTTTGGCCCGGACCCCTTCTCCCCACTACTGGCCATTGAAAGAGCCCACCGAGTGCCCACTCGACCACTACCCCCAGGGGCCCCACCCAGACCGCTAATAATGCGCTTCCTCAATTACAAAGATCGCGACGCAGCACTGCTTGCTGCTCGGAAAAAGGGGCAAATTACTCACGATGGTGCCAATGTATCGCTTTATCCTGACTATTCCATTGCGGTGCAAAAGCAACGGGCATCGTTCCTGGGGGTAAAGAGACGTCTCCGTTCGGCTGGTCTGGTGTACTCCATGCTGTTCCCTGCGAAGTTGCGCATAGTGGCGGGCAACGCCACCCATTTCTTTACCACCTCTGCTGACGCGGATAAGTGGCTGGATGGCAGGGGCAGTCGGGGCGCCCCCCCCAATGATCCGGATGAAGGGAATGCTCCGTAATCCAAGCCCTGGCGGTGGCCGTGATCCCCCCCCGAGCTCTGCGATTTGTCTGTATGCGCATTACAGTTATTCCACTCTCAGGCGGACGGGCCTTACTGCTTAATCGCTGCAGTTCTACGTATGTTGCCCCTGTTGGAATTACAATTGTTTTGCTGTTTGGCGGTGCTAATTCTCCGATAACTGCTTTTCTTCTCCGACCCTTCAGTGCTTTCTCCGGAGATTCCAATGGCCAGTTGGCTCTTTCGAGGAAACTTTTGGGAACTTGGCTGACCTACTCTCCCGTTTGTTTATATATGGATGCCTTCACACAGCAGCGGGGAGCCCTCTTTTTTGGGCGGCTCAGGATTTTCACCACTTCACTGAACTTCTTACTCCTCCTGCTAAAAGTTTAACGGTTTGCTTTCTATGTTTAGGGTACAGGTCTACCCAAGTTTGGGGGGTAGACAGGGTGTGCAGACACTGGCTCCTCAGCTGGTGACTGCTTGTTATTCTGTTCTAGTTACATGTCTGTTGTTAAACCTCTCTATGCAATGCACTGCAGCCACATTTATGATGCTTAATTTCTGTATGCAGCCTTTACTTTGGCTCCATCTCACTGCTCCTGTTCCTGATGCCCATATAGCCACACCTCCGACATGAGTTCCCCTACAATCATTTCTTGGAACACTAGGGGCCTGAACTCTAAATTTAAGCGTGCGGCACTGTTTGACTATATCAAGCGCTTTAATCCCTCAATTCTATTTCTCCAGGAGACACACTTAATGGGACAGAAAATCCTGGCTCTCAAAAAACGATGGGTGGCCCACGCCTACCACGCCACGTACTCATGTTACTCTAGAGGTGTGTCTGTATTGGTACGGAAAAACTTACCGTGTGAGCTACTGTCCATTCGGACGGACCATTATGGTAGATATGTTATTTTGCACTGTAATTTTTTCTATCAAGAACTGATATTGGTGAACTTGTATGTACCACCCCCGTTCTCTCTAACTCTGTTGGAACATGTATTCACTGTATTGGCCAATTTTCCCACAGTCCCTATATGCCTACTAGGTGATTTCAATGCTACTCTGGATGCCCATAAAGACAGATTAGGACTCTCCTCTGCCCACTCTCCTTTACTGAATGACTGGGTAAACAATATGGGGCTCCTTGAGTTATGGAGATGGAAACACCCCGACACTTTACAATACTCGTGCCACTCAGCCACCCACAAAACACTTTCCAGGATAGATATGGCAGTGTGCTCCCCAGATTTCACTCAATTTGTCCAACAGGTGGAGTACTTGCAAAGAGCCTTTTCCGACCACTCCCCCCTTGCGCTCACCCTACGTGATTGCATGGGGAAAATGCATAGATGTTGGCGCCTTAGTCCGCTCTGGCTCTCGAACCCAGAGGTGTTGGAACAAAGCCAGATAGAATATGCCAATTACTGGGATGGTAACAATGGTTCGGCCTCCACAAATATTCTCTGGGATGCCTCTAAAGCGGTGGCCCGAGGTACCCTGATTAATGCCATCTCATCGGCCAGGAGCAGGGCTAAGCAGGAGGTAGCGGAGGCATCTACCAAATTTTCCCAAGCGGAAGCAGCATATGCCTCCGACCCGACTGAAGTCAACTATGTTGGGCTCACGCAGAGTCAGCAATCCCTGGAATTAGTCCAAACTAAGCTAACTCAGAAGAAACTCCTGTATTCTAACCAGAGAGTGTTTGAACAAGCCGATAAAGCTGGCAAGCTCCTGGCATATCTCTCCCATCCTCACCGTTCCCCCACGACAATCCCTAGACTACTGGGCCCCAGGGGTGACCCCATTACTGATCCCTCTGATATTGCCAATGCCATGGGTGATTTCTACTCTGCCCTCTATACCTCCCGCACCAATGCCACCCCCCAGCAAATACATCACTACCTAGCGTCCCTAGAGTTCCCCACCCTGTCGCCCCTAGAGGCCGCCTACTTGGATGGCCCAGTCACTAGACAAGAGGTGCAGGAAGCTATAGCGGGTCTCCCCTCTGGGAAGACCCCTGGTCCGGATGGGCTCCCCCCTGCTTGGTACAAGGCACTAGGTGACACACTGCTCGACAATCTCTGCAGTACACTTGCAGATGCAATGGAGACGGGCACACTACCTCAATCCTTTTACTCAGCCCTAATAACACTTATACTGAAAGGTGGGAAAGACCCCGAAAAATGGGACTCCTACCGCCCTATTTCCCTCATAAATACGGACATGAAGGTAATAGCAAAGATACTGGCCAAGCGATTGGCTAAGGTGATTACCTCGATAATACACCCAGACCAATCCGGCTTTATGCCCCAAAAATCCACTGCAATAAACCTAAGGCGGCTACATACACACCTTCAAATTGATCATGACAACAAAGGGTCGAGGGTGGTGGTGTCTATCGACTCGGCCAAAGCATTTGATTCAGTGGAGTGGCAATATTTATGGGCGACGATGTCTAAATTTGGCTTTGGCCCCAACTTCATCAAGTGGGTTCAAATGCTGTATAAAGCCCCCTCGGCCCAGGTTAGAGTCAATAACCTTAACTCGAGACCCTTTCCCTTATCCAGAGGTACAAGACAAGGGTGTCCTCTGTCGCCTCTCCTCTTTGCCTTAGCTATAGAACCCCTAGCGTTGAGAATTCGCCAATCTCCCAATATTCGAGGCTTCTGCTTAGGTCCCCGAGAGGAGAAGCTGGCTCTCTATGCCGATGACCTGTTGCTGTTTCTAGGAGATAGTGGCGAGTCGTTAGAGACAATGCTTCACATTTTAGAAGAATTTCGGGGATATTCCGGTCTGGCTATAAATAGGGAGAAATCCGTGCTACTACCTCTTGACCCATTACCAGTTCATTCCGACACCGTGAAGGGATTGAGGTGTGTGACCCAATTCAAATACCTGGGCATTCATATTACTGGGAAAGTTGCAGACTTTACTGAGAATAATCTTTACCCCATACTTAACCAGTTCAAGCAAACTCTCACCACGTGGGCCAAACTGCCTGTCACCATGTGGGGACGGTTAAATGTGTACAAAATGATATACCTACCTAAATTTTTATATGCCCTATTGAACTCTCCAGTTTATGTCCCACAATCGTTCTTTAAAAGTGTTATGTCGGCATTGCTTCCGTTCTTATGGGCTAACAAGTCACCCAGAATCTCATGGGAAGCTCTGACAGCCCCCACTACTAGGGGTGGCCTTGGTCTCCCCCACCTACAACTGTACTATTTAGCAGGGCAGCTATATCATATCCATGCATGGTTTCACCCCTCTGAAGACAACCCGAGCAGCTCACTACTGGGGACCCTAGTTGGCTCGCTGGAGGCACTTCGTAGTGCCCCCTATAGGAGGGTGACTGACTACGATTCACTCCCTACCACCATCTCTACCCCCTGCAAAGTGTGGGAGATGGCGTGCAAACTTTTCAAAATGAAGACCCCCTTTCGATCTCCTCATTTGCCACTATGGAGGAACTCAAATTTGCCACACCTGCGATGTCTCCAGGACTTCCCTTTCTGGCCCCAGCACCATATTCGATCCTTGGGTGACCTACTGATAGACCTCACATTCCCCACCATGGACCAACTTAGACTGTCGACCGCTCAACCAGCGTTACACTGGTTTCGATACTTGCAATTTAGGGAGACCTTCAGGGCTCAATTCCTTACACTCCAAATTTCCTATGATGGCCCGAAATTTGAAGCGATATTATGGGACCCCCAAGCTGGTAAACTGATGTCTAGGCTCTATCAGTCCCTGCTTGCTTGCCTACCACCCCCTTTCCTTAAAGCTCAGCAGAAATGGCAAACTATTATTCCTTCTCTGGACCCAGACATGTGGGATGAGGCCACAGATGATCTGTATGGTTTTTTAATATCTGTTAAAGATCGCCTTATCCAATTTAAACTCATACACCAGCTCTATCTCACCCCTGTTAAGCTTCAGAAGTTTGGGAGGGCCAATGAAGCACGCTGCCCCAAATGCAAATCCCCCAACGCCACCTTTGCCCACCTTATATGGGAATGCCCGCACATCACTAAGTATTGGGCTGATGTAACGAACCACCTGACTGGGTATTTGGACTTTCCTGGTTCCTGTACGCCTGAAATTTGCCTACTGGGGGTTGTGGAAGACCTTCTCCCCCTCATCAGGACCAGAATTCTTATCAAAACTGCACTATTTTATGCTAAGAAGGCCCTAGTACTGAAATGGATGGCCCCCCAATCTCCCACTATACAACAATGGCTCTCGCTGGTAGGGAAGTCACTGGTAAACATCAAATTGACGTATGAGGCGAGAGGGTGTCCTTCCAAATTTGATAAAATATGGTCCCCCTGGTTGGACTCACACCCGGAACAGGATCCCTAAAAATGGACAGGCAGCTGTGTCAGGATGCCCCTTCAAGGCTATTGTTTGTTCCCTGCAGTATATTTCGATATGATACATGATGCTGATTTGTGCAACAGACTGTAATGTATATGTTTTCTGTGTTGTAATTTTTTGATTGCCCCTCCCCTTCCCCTTTCTTCTGTCCCCCCTCCCCCCTCCCTTTTCTTTCTGGAAATCAATAAAATACATGCTTTCAAAAAAAAACAATGCTTCAGGATAGTAGCCATATATTTTTAAATGAAATCTGACTATACAAGCACATTAAAGATTCAAATTATATTTCTCTTTAACAAAAACAATTGCCCTGTTTTTCCTTGAGGTGCATCCCTAACTGCCTCCGTAGCTCCAGTCAATTGATTAATATTTATTGGCTTCTGTGTAGTGGTTTTCTAGCCACTGAGACATGCAAATAATATCAAATGCCCAACAGCTATTGGCACTGGCTGAATAAATACATCCAACAAAGCTGTGCAGAATAAACTAGGCAGCCATCCATGGATTTCTGCCACTGATGATGTGGCATCTCTTTGGATGCACTTTTTTTTAAAGAAGTTTAAATGCTATCATTTTTTTACACTGAGTTCTTTAATTGTAATTTTCTTGTATTCTGAAGAAATACAGTATACATTTTTTTACAACACATAGTAATAATATTTATACTTTTTAATTAAAATTGCACATTACTTAGAGTGAAACTAATTAGAGTAGTAATTTATTATCTTTAGCACAGTTTTGGTCATGCAAATTTCCCAGCAGTTAAATTAGAAAAAATCAATTCATTAAAGGTATTTGAATTAAGATGCCCCTTGCATTTCTGTATGTTTGTGCTCACTGTCACTCAGTCCTTCCACCGGCTTCAAGGTAATATAGTTTACCGTAGTGTTTTCACTTGGGAGGAGTAGCTGCTTCCTTTTCCAGGTTAAAGTGTTCCATTGAGGTTCAGTAGTTGTTCACAGCTATCAGGTATCCTTTGTCAATTAAAAGGACCATGTACTTGGCCTCTTTGAAATCCACTTTCTGGTTGGTGCAGAAGAATCTGAAGAGGAGGTAGGCTTTAGTAGGTAGGTAGTAGATAAGCAGTAGTGTATTAGTAGATTAGGAGTAGTGTTAGGAAAAATCTGTAAAAGATTACTCAAGGAATGATCACTAGATCAGGGAAGCTAGTTGAAAAGCCAGAGGATCCAACAATGAGACCAGGAGGTTTAGAACCCTGCAGTGTACCCACCAGCAGGGTGACTCAAGCAGTTAGACTCAGAAATAAGAGACTCCACAAGTAATTCACCGCTGTGAGCACCTTTCTACAATATAGCAATGGGGACTAGTTCACCTCTAAGTGAATGCTTATTGTATCATCTGAGCATTACCACCAAGGAGATTGTTTGAGATCTTGTAAATAAAAAGTTAATATTTCGTTCCAAGAACCATTGACACCTCTATATGTAATTCAGCTTGGTTACTCCTTCCTTCACCAATACAGTAAGGGCCCACCTGAGAGAGAGAGTTCCGTGCTCTGCAGGCTGAGTTCAAGTTGGTTACGACTATGGTAGGTCCCAGGTACCAAAGAGTACACCACCCTGTAAATAGGTACATTTGACAACTAACATGGGGCATTTAAAGGAGAAAGATATACAAAAGAATGCAAGCACTCACCTGTACCAGAAACACTGTTGCCAGGATGCAGTCTCATAATAACAGATGCCAATGTATTTAAGAGAAATCCACACTCATCTTATGTTGGTCAAAAAATGTAATGCAGATATTTGCAATACATTTTTTTTAATCAAGATAAGACCTAAGAGTGTAGATTTTCTTCAATACTTCAATGCACTTTTTTTAAAGGTGGCATTAGATGCATAGAGAATATATCATACGAAACTTCCTTTTGTACAATATTCGTTGCATACAGTATATGGCAGGAGACAAGCTGACCAATATCAGCAGAAGACTTGGTTATTGGCTGGCTCGTCAATCGGACAGGTCTGAAAATGTCTCCTGAATCATCAAATAGAGGTAGAATGTTATTTTTTATACCTGTATATCTGACAACTAAGCGCCAACATGTCTGTATTGAAAACGAACCATCTTTCAAAAGATTGTTACTGTAACGTCTATGGCCACCTTTAGAGTGCACTGTGTGAATGCTTGCAGGGTGAAAACACAGATCAACAAATGACACCAGCATCCAGAATGTAATGAAAAATTCTTAGATTTTCTAGAGCATAAAAAACACACATGCTGTATATACAGTATGTATAATTAGGTACATTTATACGTACATTATTTATGTCCATGGGAAAATACAGTATCAATGCAAAGTGCCAACACATAGGAACAATAAAAATGGAATCAATAGAATACACAAAGTCAAACTAGCCTGATATTTTCAGTCAATATTTTAACATAGATATTGAAAAGAAGACAATTGGTTGGCATTTGTTTGACATTAACTTTTGATGACTAATAGTAGATAAAAACCTTAAAACTTAGTCATATAGGATCTAGGTTTTAAAGGAGTAACTTGGTAACACCCATGTTGGCCGATTTTATGTTTGACAAGAGATTACTTTAGGTTATTATAGTAATCTCTGTTTTCTTGTATATACAGTATGTACTGTATATAACAAATGCTTTCAAATAAAGAACAATAAAGCATTAGTCTGGGTTCCCCTGTACAAATTTTTTTTTTCATTAATTACTGTAGACATCTGTGTGTTAAAAAAACATTTTAGTGAACTTTAATGCATATTTACATTTTATTTCACATGGTAAATTAATATTTAGTATCACCCCATTTGACACAGATTACAGCTTATATCCAGCTGAGAGTCTTTCAGTTGTTGTTGTAGGGATTTTAGCAGATCGCTTCTAATTTACAGAACTTCCTGGGCCATCTTGCATGTAAAATATAACCAGAGATAATCAATTATGTGTTATTATCATTGAGACATGCTCACTACTGGTATTCATCTCATACTCTGTACTATATACTTACCATCACTATCATAACCAACAGGAACAATCACACTGATTACTCTCACTGTATGTCTCACTGTTAGAATGTAAGCTCCCGTGAGCAGGATTCTGCCCATATTAACCTCCTAACCATATCCAGCTGTAACTGTGAAATGTTTGTATACTTGGTACATCTTAACTCTATAGAGTGCTGTGTATTACAATGGTGCTATATAAATCATAATAAATATAGTGATCCAATAGCCTAAAGGTGCAGTATGCAAAAAGAACTGTTTACTTACCATCTGATTGGGGAGGTTCTAGGTATATAGCTTCCTTGTACCAGTCAATCTCCTTCTTTCACCTTATTCACTGAAATGACGCAACTGGCAAGTTGGCACACAGAGATAGTATTTATATGGGCACCACTATGTACCTTAGGGCTGTGCCTGGTAATTGTACATGAGGCCTGAAGCCCACCCTTTAATAGCTTTGATAGTTCCTAGTGTCTTAGTGTGCTAATGTGGGTTGGTTTTCTGAAAAATTAGAAAACTTTTAACATGTATTTACTTTGGGACGTAAACCCAATCAATTCAAGCGATTCAAGTTTTTTTGTGACATGAACTCGATGATTATAGTTTTTTCCCGTCATTTTTCATTTGAGTTTTTAACATTTGTATTTTTTCACAAATACCCAAACATTGGAAATTCTAGTTTATCCGAGGTAAAAAAAAAACCTCACGCAACTCACAAATTAGATTCTTGATAAATATGCCCCTATATGTAACCACTGTTTTCCACCTAACATCACTCGAGCAATATAGCATTTATCTCAAATAGTTTTTAAAATATGACTTTTAGAACTCTCGTAAAATGTGACAAAAAATAAAGTTATACTGGAAAATATGCTTGAGCTGAAAAAAAAAGCAGTGCCTGGTCATAAAGCTTAGTTGACAAAACAACAGAATATATTTTTTTCTTTTTAATCTGCAAACCATTTGTGGACAGTTAAAAGAAACCTCCTGAAATGCTTGGAATGTGCATGACAAGCCCGCTTAGGCATCCCACTTCATGGTTATAAATGCCTCAATGGCATATTTTGTACACATATTTCCTTAAGTAAAAGGGATTAGATTGTGTTTGTATGTAGCAGAGACAGAATAATGACTCCGTTACATCACACTGATAAAATATTTTAAACAAAGGACCAATTCATTAACCTGTACCAAAATGTTTTCATTTTCAGCCATGCTCATAAAACGAACAGAAAAGAATGACTATTTTCACATTCTCTGTTACTGCTTCCTATATCTATTTTATATTTCAAAAATGTAATGAATAACCTTGAATAGACCAACCAGTTTTTAAATGAACATAGTAATCAAAACAGAACATAGAGGCAAGTAATATACTGTATTGTGGAAACTCACTTCTCGGAGACCACTTGAGGTAAAGAGATAAAGTTTATTTGACACAAGCTCTGTGAATTCTGAAGAATCAGAACCCCAGACAAGGGAATCGCAGGGTGTTTAAGCACAATTCATGGTCACAGCACTCAAAGACAACCTTGTAACAAACTGCTCCCTGAATGTTACATTGTAGCTCTGAACCAAAGGACATGGTTAAACTGACCCATGAATGTCTTGAGACAGCACTGGCGATTGTTTGGAAACAGATCCACACGCACTCAATTGAATGCAGTCAGGGAATATACCCCCTTTTTTGAATTACTGGTGGCATAATAAAAGGGGTATATTCCCCAACTGCATTCAATTGAGTGTGTGCGGATCTGGCTCAAACAATTGCTGTTAATAGGTGACCCAGGCAGGCCTACGGATGACCAGCAGCACCATTGCAGTGGAAGTGGAGTACAGGTGTGCGGCAGAATTTTTACACTGTATACAAGTTGAGACAGCACTAACAACTCTTGGGGGGATATGATTCTGTGGGTGAAATCTGCCTAATACAGATTCAGCCATCACAACTGTTAAATAGACAATTAGCTATTTTCAATTTAAAGAGAAAGGTCACATTTATGTAATTTTCTTTCTTTACATATATCATGAAGATTTACAATTATTCACACACTGAAGTTATTAGTCATACAAAAATGGATGTCTATTGACACCATTCATTAAAGCTTGATGCTAGCGACTTTTTGCCAGAAATCACATCCGCAGGGACATCGCCAATTTACTAAGGCGCAGATGACAATTCGCTAAAGGAAGAGACCATAGCTAGTGTTCATTCGCACTCTATTGCCAGGCGACTTTTCGCTCAGGCAAATGGTCGTTGCTCCTCAAATTCACTCAAGTGCGGATTTTACTGAACTTTATCTCTTTCGCGAGAGTTGACTTTGCCACCTCTCACCAGGCAAACTGCTAAAATTAAGCTAGATCTTCCTCAATCTTCTGTCATTTACATTATATGCTGTCTGCGGAAATGCATTAAAGTTGAAAAAACGCTGACGACTTTTCCTTTTTTTCAGTGAGATTGCCTGCAAAAGTCCTGACTTGAACTTTTTTGGGTTAACATTTTTCCCTAGATATTTGAGGGCCATGGAACATTCATTTTACAGTGGGCTCATATCCAGGGCATTATCTGATCTCTTTTGTCTTTATTAAGGTTCCTTGGACATTTGTAATAAAAAGCATTTGCATTAGCATCTCTAATAAAGACGTCCATACAACTTTAATGTACCCACCCTATTCAAATTGACCTAAGCGTAAGACCACTAGCGACTTTTTGCTAGGCATAAACGAACGCTAGTGAATTTTCGCTATGAAATGCTCGCACTGAAGAAGTATTGCTAGCGAAAAGTCGCCAGTGTTCAGCACCCAGGACGCAACTTTGCATTTTAGTGAATTAGCATAGTGGTAACGAATTTGCTCCTGGTGAAGTGGTGTGAAGTGTGCGAAGCGGTCACTGGCGACAGTTCGTCCTAGTAAATCTGCCCTATTGTATCTGCCTACTCTGTTCTGATGAATTACTCACAAGTATACAAACTGACACCACCTGATGGCTCCCAGTGCGGTCTGTGTCTATAGGAGGGCAGATTTGGAGCTGAAGAGTCGAGCAACAGACACATAGGTGGTATTGTGGTGGAAAAACCATGCATAATTTGTAAAGATCAGGGTGAATTGCATCCGAAACAGCACATGCCTCCCTAAATGAACCCAATATTGATGTTTGTTCTCTAATGTATATTTCTTAATTTTTTTTCTTAAATATTTTGCCTCAATAATTAATTCTGAATGTGTTATATTTCTGGTAGATTTCCCTGTAATATTTGACCACTTCCTACACAATGTGAGCAGCTTCCCACTGTCGCCTTTACCCTACTTTGATACTGAATGCAGTGATTCAGCTCTGGAAAATTCATAGCCATTTAGTGAAAACACAAGAATATCTTTGCTTTGCTTTGAGGAAAGGAAGGCTTTAGTGTGTTTAAGTGTGGGCAGCCATTCAATAGCTATTTCACTGTCATTTTTATGAAAGAGCTTTGGAAAATTTTCAGTGCCTTTGTACAATTCAGGCTTTAAGATGTCACAACAGGTCTAACAGGAACTACACCTTGAGTAAATTGGAAATGCTTCCTGCACTTAGTCATAACTGAAACATCTCAAAACCTGAAAAATAATTTCTCATCATTCTTTCACTTGCATTTATAGAAGCTTCCTTTTGAAACTGACATGTTCGCTTCAAATTCTCCATTACCCAGACATGTGCAATTGTTTTTAAAAAGGTTGTGTTTATAATGGTTCAAAAAGAAAAATGCATGTATTATACTAGGTGAAGTTGTAAAATACTCCACTTGTCCTTGAGCCACTGATTCATTCAGAGGAATATAGTACTGCATACCTCTGTTTTTCTGCCTCACCAACCTACTCATCTCACTCTATTTACAATCACAGCAACATCAAAGATTCCATTGCACAAACCAATAAAAGAGACTGATAAAACAAATGGGGCACTGTATGAAATGCTTCAAACTGAAACACTTTTATTCTCTTTTTCTCTTTCCTCTGTGGTTGCTTACTGACAGCAAATCTGCAGCACTGTCGTTATCCATATTGAGTTGGAGGGGCAAACATATATTCCCCTAGATAGAAATATTGCTACAACAATTCCCACCAACCATTTTTAGCTGCCTACTTATGATCAACTATACAGTATGTCTTAAAATGACATGAAGTTATTTTTAAAGCAGAGCAATGCAGCAAGCAGAACATTTTCACGTGGGATCGCAGAAGTGTTTTATGAGCTATAATTATTCCAGAAGGGTATTTATAGCCTTTATCACATACTGCACTCATAAAATTTGAACAAAGTGAACCACCAGTTTTATTTAAAACCATGCCCAAGAACAAGGTGATCATTCCCAAAACTGCAGAGAACAAAGATATGGGTCTGTCTATGATAAAATCACTTGCCAATCTCATTCTTAACATAAAAATCTCAGGCCTTATTTAGCGTTAGATTTTAATAAGAGATGGATATTATGGGCTGCAGTCATAAGCTTTTCTCTCTTGAAAAACAGCTAAGAATTTGGATAAGCACTGAAGGCACAAGAAATTCACAATAAAAATAAAAAATACTGTGTTTACTTAAATGAAGTATACTCATAGGCCCAGTGCATTTCATGCATTCGGTTCTTACTTGAGTTTGCCCTGGAATCAATTACCCAAATCCACAAGTGAGTAAATGAGTATATATAGCTATTGCACTCTTACTTAGGAAATGCCAAAAGTCTGAATAATCAAACTATTGCCCTTTTACTCAGTAAAAGCGACCACCTCAGGCCTTTGTAAAACTAATTTTCAAAATAATATAAACAGTGCATTGTAAAACGACTTGCAATTGCCCTAACACTCTCCATTTTTTTCTTCTTCCTGCTTTTATTTTTTTAATTCAAACTGTTTACACAGGTCTGACTGGTCCTACAAGCCAGGCGGGGAATTGAATATGAAAGATGAATAGGAGAAAAAGATAAATAATGAAAATGTAAAGAAAATCTTTACAATAGATGCTTTCCTTTTCTTAGGGATATTTAATTTCATGTTTAAAGGAGGCAGAAATAAAAGGCATAGCTTAGTCTCTATAATACATATAGGGGCAGATTTACTTAGCGTCGAATATCGAGGGTTAATTAACCCTCGATATTCGACTGTCGAAGTTAAATTCTTCTACTACGAATATCGTAGTGGAAGGATTTAGCACTATTCATTCCGACGACCATCGAAGGATTTTAATCCATCGATCTAACGAAATTCCTTCGATCAAAAAAAGCTTTAGAAAGCCTATGGGGACCTTTCCCATAGGCTAACATTGAGGTTCGGTAGGTTTTACATGGCGAAGTAGGGGGTCGAAGTTTTTTTTAAAGAGACAGTACTTTGACTATCGAATGGTCAAATAGTCGAACGATTTTTAGTTTGAATCGTTCGATACGAAGTCGAAGGTCGAAGTAGCCAAAAAAAACGTTCGAAATTCGAAGTATTTTTTCTTCTATTCCTTCACTCGAGCTAAGTAAATGTGCCCCATACTGTATATAAAATAGAATGTTTGTTTATTTATTAAAAAATCCAAATATAAAACCCTTGATTGAATATAATTATGAAAAAATAGAAAATTTAAATTTGTAAGTTTACAAGCTCAAAAAAACTTTGAATATCTCAAATTTAGAAAATAGCTTGAATTTTTGGTCAACTCCCATTGACTTCTACATGAACTCGTAAGCTTTAAGATGCTAAAGTTTTGCATTCAAGTTTTTCAAGTTTTTTTACTTAATAAATACCAAACATTCAAGTTTTTGAAAATATAATTTGAATTAGTAAGTTTTTGTACAAGTTTTGTAGAAATAAAATGCTAATTCCCCCCTAATTGCTGGTGGTGAACTTTCAAGTGCAGCAGTAACAATGATTCGCAAACAGTATGTGATTACGTTTAAAACATGGTATATTTGTTGTTGTTTTCTGCTGTGTGCATTGGGTTATTGTAATTCACTATTATGTTTGGACCCAGGATAGGGGCTAACTTTCACAGGAGTCTAGCACCTTCAGAAAAGACAGAGATGTCCTTTGCTGCACCAAACTTACTGCACCTATGGAAAGCTAGGTCAGTTTATGTGAATATCGTTTACACAAAGAGAAATCCTGCTCATGAGGAAGGTTTCTGAAGACCTTGACTAGGTTCTTATAGAGGAACATTTTCATGGCCTGATTCTGAGGAAAAGAAAGAGGATAGTTTATTCCACAGGGAGTAAATGTTACAGGTTAATTCTGTAAGACAATTTACCCCGGGGAAAATGTTTTCTCCTTTGAAATACCACAAGGACTTCAAAGACAGGCTTTATAGGGATACTGTAATGATTGTAATGGTGTAGTTTTTATTTCTAAATTGCTAGTGTAAATTACTACTAATTTACACTGCAAATAATTAACTCTACCATATAAAATGTTATTCCTGAACCAACAAATATATTTTTTTTAGTTGAAATATTGGTGTGTAGGCAGCCATTTCATGTGATTTTACCGGATCCTGTACTTTCAGAAAGAGACAGCACTTTAGGATGGAACTGCTTTTTTTGAAAAACTGATTTCAGCGCAGATTTCTGCTGGAACAGCACTATTAACTGATGTGTTATGAAAAAAACATGTTTTCCTGTGACAGAATCCCTTCAAATACACTGCTGGGGAACACAGATGTACAATAGGATGTGCATGAACCTTCCAAATCCACATTATATTTGGCTTATTTTTATAAGCACTCATGTAACTTATTCTGGTAATTCAGTGTATCCATTTACTTGCAACTGATATATACTGCTTATTCTGGTAAAGTTTATCCATATACTTGCAACTGCTATATACTGCTTATTCTGGTAATTCATCTTATCCATATACTTGTATCTGTTAACCCCAATAACTTTTGTCTGTCAGGCCTACTCTCTTTTTTAAACCAACTATATATAAATTCAGGCCCAGTATAGGGGTTAAGTGCTTAGAAATGGCAGTTATACAGGCATTGACAAGGCTCAAGGATTCCCCTGCAATCAACAGTGAACCAGCTGGGATAAGAAAACAGACTTGTACCTGCTAGTTTACTTCTTACTCCAAAAATGCTTTATCCTTTCACTCTCATGCTTCCTAAAACATTTTTCATCACCTCCACCAAGTCACAAATCTATACAAATCTCAGCCTCTCTGCTTTCCTCTCCTTCCCTCTCCACAAATTAAGTTTATAAAGTATTCTGTCTAGCTATTCCAAGAAACATCTCCTTTTCATACAAACTAAGAACTTACAAATCCCACTCTCACGGTGGCCATACACGGGCCGATAAAAGCTGCCGACAGACCAAGTTGCAGCTTATTGGCCCGTGTATGGGGGCTCCCGACGGGCTTCCCCGATCGAGATCTGGCCAAAAGTCGGCCAGATCTCGATCGGATGGGGCTAAAAATCCCATCGGATCGCGGCCGCATCTGTTCGTTGATGCGGTCCCGCGATCCGACCGCCCATTCGCGTTCGACCGACCGCCCGTTCCCGTTCGCTCAAGGTGGGCATATCGGAGGGAGATCCGCTCGTTTGGCAACATCGCCAAATGAGCGGATCTCTCCACGTATGGCCACCATTAGTCTATCTCTCCTTTCTATTGCTGGCAGCTACCCTGGCCCCTACCCCATCCCAGTTATATCACGGCCACGGGCTCCTTCTCTTCGGTGCAAATTCCAACAGTACAGAACTCTTATCCCTGTACCCAAAATACACATTTAGGGGCACATTCATTAAGGGTCGAATTTCGAAGTTAAAAATACTTCGAAATTCGACCCTCGAATTGAAATCCTTCGACTTCGAATATCGAAGTCGAAGGATTTAGCGCTAATCCTGCGATCGATCGATCGAAGGATTTTTCGTTCGATCGAACGATTAAATCCTTCGAATCGAACGATTCGAAGGATTTTAATCCAACGATCGAAGGAAAATCCTTCGATCAAAAAATCACAGGCAAGCCTATGGGGACCTTCCCCATAGGCTAACATTGACTTCGGTAGGTTTTACCTGCCGAAGTAGAGGGTCGAAGTTTTTTTTAAAGGGGAAGTACTTCGACTATCGAATGGTCGAATAGTCGAACGATTTTTCGTTCGATTCGTTCGATTTCGTTCGAATTCGAACGAATTTAACCAATTCGATGGTCGAAGTACCAAAAAAATACTTCGAAATTCGAATTTTTTTCATTCGAATCCTTCACTCGAGCTTCATGAATCGGCCCCTTAATCTTTTCAGTGCTCTCTGGAAAGCCAGATCCATCTGCAACAAACTCACCGCTATACACAACCATTTCATTGCCAACTCCTTCAACCTGGCTTTATCCTACTGACACTGCTTCACTTGCTGCCCTGTCCTATGGGGAGCTACACCTTACTCATACTCCCAGGCCTGGAAACAGACCTGGGGGTGGGGTAGGTTTGCTTCTCTCTCCCCGCTGTACATTTAAAGTTCTTCTGCCTGTTTCTTCCTTATCATTCTCCTCATTTGAGGCTCATTGCATTAGGCTCTTTTCTCCTGTTTCACTCTGCATTGCTGTCATATATCGACCTCCAGGACCAACCGCACAATTTTTGGACAATTTTGGTGTCTGGCTTCCTTACTTTCTTTCACCCCATCCATCATACTAAGGGGCAGATTTATCAAGGGTTAATAAACCCTCGAATTCGACCCTCGAAGTAAAATCCTTTGAATATCGAATTAGAAGGATTTACCGCAAATGCTTCGATCGAACGATTCAAACGAATCTAACGATTCAAACGAATCTAACGATTCAAACTATTTTAAGCGATCGATTGGAGGATTTTTATTCTATCGAAAAAAGGTTAGCAAAGTGCTGGGGAAGTTCCCCATAGGCTAACATTGCAGCTCGGTAGGTTCAAAGTGGCGAAGTATGAAGTCAAAGTATTTTTTTAAAGAGACAGTACTTCGACTATCGAATGGTGAACAGTTGAACGATTTTTACTTCGAATCATTCAATTCGATCGAATTTGATCGAATTTGACCCATTCGATGGTTGAAGTACCCAAAAAAATACTTTGAAATTCAAATTTTTTTTTATTCATATTCTTCACTCAAGCTTAGTAAATCTGCCCCTAGGTGTCAGGTACTCACCAATCTTCAGGGAGATGCGGCTCTTCGGTGCGATCCATTCCAGCGATGCGTTCCAATGACGTCACCATGTGTGGGCCGTGACGCCGGCGCAGGAGATTCCCTGGGCGCAGCGTATTGACGCAGGCAACATTATTTCTTTCGGCGCAGAGTTTCTTCCAGTGCTCGGACATCGTTTTCCTAGCTAAACTGAGTAGGTTACATAGTTACATAGTTACATAGTTAAATTGGGTTGAAAAAAGACAAAGTCCATCAAGTTCAACCCCTCCAAATGAAAACCCAGCACCCATACATACACCCATCCCTACTTTTAAATAAATTCTATATACCCATACCTATACTAACTATAGAGCTTAGTATCAGAATAGCCTTTGATATTATGTCTGTCCAAAAAATCATCCAAGCCATTCTTAAAGGCATTAACTGAATCAGCCATCACAACATCACCCGGCAGTGCATTCCACAACCTCACTGTCCTGACTGTGAAGAACCCCCTACGTTGCTTCAAATGAAAGTTCTTTTCTTCTAGTCTAAAGGGGTGGCCTATGGTACGGTGATCCACTTTATGGGTAAAAAGGTCCCCTGCCATTTGTCTATAATGTCCTCTAATGTACTTGTAAAGTGTAATCATGTCCCCTCGCAAGCGCCTTTTTTCCAGAGAAAACAACCCCAACCTTGACAGTCTACCCTCATAAATTAAGTCTTCCGTCCCTCTAACCAATTTAGTTGCACGTCTCTGCACTCTCTCCAGCTCATTTATATCCCTCTTAAGGACTGGAGTCCAAAACTGAACTGCATATTCCAGGTGAGGCCTTGCCAGGGACCTATAAAGAGGCATAATTATGTTTTCATCCCTTGAGTTAATGCCCTTTTTTATGCAAGACAGAACTTTATTTGCTTTAGTAGCCACAGAATGACACTGCCCAGAATTAGACAATGTGTTATCTACAAAGACCCCTAGATCCTTCTCATTTAAGGAAACTCCCAACACACTGCCATTTAGTGTATAACTTGCATTTATATTATTTTTGCCAAAGTGTATAACCTTGCATTTATCAACATTGAACCTCATTTTGCAGTTTGCTGCCCAGTTTCCCAACTTAGACAAATCACTCTGCAAAGTGGCAGCATCCTGCATGGAACCTATAGTTCTGCACAATTTAGTATCATCTGCAAAAATAGAAACAGTACTTTCAATGCCCACCTCCAGGTCATTAATAAACAAGTTGAAAAGCAAGGGACCTAGTACAGTACCTAGAACCCTCTTCCTGTGAATACTTCCATCAACGTGACGCCGTCTGTTCCACCAGTGCTACTAGATGAAGCGGTTAATTGTATCATCTGCTCTGACCGTCATATCTGCTGATTACTCTTCAACAATTGCCTGCAGTTGACGCTAAGGTGATTGCCACACCAGTATCCTGGGATGTCCTCCCTACTCATAGCTACCCTCACAGCTAACTCTGCGTCTTCCTGTACTTTTACAGACACAAGACCCACTACTTCACAGATCGGCGCATCCTGCCAGGAATCACAGGCTCCCATACTACACCTTCACTAATCTCCCTCTGTATCCAGTCGAGGGTGTATTGGTAGAGGAGCTGTAAGGGTTGTCTTCCTCAACATCCGTGGTCCCTCCCGGTTCGGTAAGTCTGACACTAGGTGACTTTAATATACCCGTTAACAACATTAACAACCCTTCTGTCTCTAAACTTCTTTTGCTAACATCCTCCCTAGACTTATCTCTGTGCTCAGACTCCCCCTCTCACTCCAATGGTAATGCTCTGGATCTCATATTTACCAGACTCTGTTCAACCACCAATTTTACTAACTCACTGTTTCCCCTCTCTGATCACAATATGCTCACATTTCAACTCTCACTTACTCCCTCCTCCCCCAAACACATACCTACAGTGACTTGCAAGCTGTAGACGTGTCGCATCTCTCTTTTTCCTTTGACTCTCTTCACTCTAATATCTTGGCCATCTCTTGTCCTAATGTGGCTACCCCTGTCTACTACAGCACTCTCACCACTGCCCTTAATGAGCTTGCTCCTGCAAAAACTAAACGTGCTAGACCCAAGCCACTTCAACCATGGCATACTGCTCATACAAAAGTGCTCCAAAGACACTCACATGCACTTGAACGTCGCTGGCACAAATCCAGATTAGAATCAGACTTTTGGAGCTACAAAACGCTCCTATAACACCAGCCTTTCCCAAGGCAAACAAACATACTTTAATTCACTCATTAAATCCCTTTCTAAAAAAACCGGCACAACTTTTCTCCACCTTTAAGACTCTCCTTTCCCCTTCTCCACCCCCTCCATGCCCATCTGTCTCTGCTCAAGATATTGTCGAGCACTTCAAAAACAAAATTTACACTCAGAAGTTACATTACACTACTCAACCCCCCTAGACTTCCACCACCCTCCCTCCATACTTCCCAGTCTCTCCTGTGCTCCTTCACCCCTGTCACTGATGAGGAAGTCTCAAAACTGTTGGCCTCTTCTCACCTGCCACCTGCCTGCTTGATCTTATTCCTTCAAAACTTCAACACACAATCCCTGTCTAATCAAAACCTTAACTCATCTATTTAACAAGAATCTTTCCTTCTCAACTAAAACATGCTCTTGTCACCCCATTCTAAAAACACCCTCTCTTGATCCCTCCAATCTTGACAACCTCTGACCTATCTCTCTGCTACCTTTCATCTCTAAACTACTTGAGTGCCTAGTCTACAACCGACTAACCTCATTCCTTTCTGACAATCACCTGCTGGACCCCCTACAATCTGGCTTTAAGCAACAACACTCCACTGAAACTGCCCTAACCCGACTAAATAATGATGTAGGGAGGGGCAGAGTTATTAAGTGCTTTGAATGTAAGGGTCATTAGTTTGAATTTTATTCTGAAGGGTAGCGGAAGCCAGTGCAGGGATTGGCAGAGTGGCATGGCAGAGGAGGAGCGGTTGCTGAGGTGTATAAGCCTGGCTGCAGTGTTCATTATGGACTGCACAGGTGACAGTCTCTGGCGGGGAAGGCCAATTAAAGGAGAAGAAAAGTTTTCTTCCACTTGGGGGTGCCAAATATTAGGCATCCCTCAATGTCAGCCAAAGATGAGCACTGAGCACTGAGCATAGGCCTCGGCATCTATTTAAGGCGAGAGCACTTGCACACCCCAGAATTTGTTTATGCAGCATACACGTGCGTGGGACAAAATGGATGCATGCGTCAAAAATGTACACGCGTCAATTTGCACAACCAAAAGCGGTCCTGCTTCGAAATGTGAGTGTAAAGGCCGCTGGAGGGCATCCTGATTGACGCATATTGCCGACCCGGAAGGGCTGAGTAAAGTCATGAAGAGACGAGACTAATAGTGTTGAGTGCCTTAAAGCAATCATTTAAGGAGTGAGAACCAATAAAGCAAACAAAGAAGTGATGTGCAGAAGTGAGCGCTAGGAAGCCATCCTTTTCCAGGAGAATGCTGAAAGGTAAGAACATTGAACTATAATAAACTACTAGCCTCTCGTTTACTGCCTTTTCTACTTCTTTTTTCCTTCTTCCTTATTACCTTTCCTACTCTTTTTTCCTTCTTCCTTATTACCTTTCCTACTCTTTTTTCCTTATCCTTCTTTCTTGTGGATTACTGGAAAAGTATATCCTTTTGCTATTCATTTGTATTTTTGAAAATGTTAATACAAACTATTGAAAAGAAAGAAACTGTATCAAGGCAAGCTTGAAATCAAAGAGCATAAACGGTTAAAGTCAATATTATCTTTCATTCTGTGTCACAGGTTATCTACGTGTTAGCTATTCTTTACTCTCATCTGTCTTTCATGCCACACATCCAAATCTTTGCCCACTCCTATCTCTTTTATCTGTGGAACAATATACTGTTGCCTTAGTTTTCAAACATCTACCAAAACACTTATTCAGTCTATTATTATTTCCCATAATTACACACCCCAATCCAAATGTAACTGCCTCCTGAACTTCATGGCCTTTATAATGAAGCCTTGCCTATATCTCAAGTCAAATCTCTCAAATACAATAATTTATGCACCCTACTTGCTGCTTTTGACCTTCAATTCCTGTTACCAATTGCAAGACTACTTTCAGTTTCTTCCCACAGCCTATCAGAGTCTCTCCTTCACTCCACACCTTAAAATGCTCCCTTAAGACCAGTTATCCCCAACCAGTAGTTTGTGAGCAACATGTTGCTCTCCAACCCCTTGGATGTTGCTCCCAGTGGCCTCAAACAGGTGCTTATTTTTTAATTCAAGGCTTGGAGGCAAGTGTTGGTTGTATAAAAACCAGGTGCATTGCCGAACAGAGCCTCAATGTAGGTTGACAATCCACATAGGGGCTACTAAATGGCCAATCACAGCACTTATTTGGCACCCCAAGAACATTTTTCATACTAGTGTTGCTCCCCAACTCCTTTTACATCTGAATGTTGCTCACAGGTTCAAAAGGTTGGGGATCCCTGCTTAAGACCTACCAGAAAAGAGAAGAGTGCTTTTATTACTCACCTGTATGCCCAGCAACAGATTCAGTGATATTCTAGTGCAGTGATCACCAACCAGTGACTTGCAAGCAGTGTGTTGCTCACCACCCATGGATGTTGCTCCCAGTGAGGCTCATTTATCAACACTGGGCAGATGTGCTCATGGGCAGTTACCTATAGAAACCAATCAGTGATTAGCTTTTTAAAGTCAGCTGCAATGAACAAGGAATGCAGCAATTTGATTGGTTGCCATGGGATACCACCCATGGGCAAATTTGCCCAGTGTTGATAAATGACCCCAATGGCTTTTAATGTAGGCACTGATTTTGCAACATGTGTACTACCAAGCAGAGCCTCCTGTAGGCTGCCAGTACACACAGGGCCCAGCAATAGCCAAGCACAGCCCATATTTGGCACCCATATGAATTTTTGCATGCTTGTTTTTACATTTGAATGTTGCTCAGGTAAATAAGGTTAAGGATTCCCGGTCTAATGAATTTGTAGGGTTCCCTTACACTCTTAGTGACTCTTTAGTGATCATCTTGACCTCCACAATCTCTAACTACTGTATAAGCAAGTGCTGAGTATCCTTCAGGGCATCCACTTCACCCAAAGTTATTTTTTCTGGAGAAATAGTCAGAAAAGGCAGTTGAATTGTTGGGTTAGTGGGCATAACTTATCTGATGACTAGATATGGCCACTCCTTTGCTCAGAGTCTTAGATAATGCATATTTATGACATGCCCAAAAAATACCTGCCAAATAAAAACTATACTTATTTCTAATAATGGGCTTACAGTGAAGAAAATATATCTTATACTCCTATATTTATAGCAACTTACTTTAAATCCTACTTTATCTTAAGTTGTCAACACAGTTGTAAAACCAACTTTTTATATTAGGTAGGCAACTGAATGTTCAGGGATTAAAAAGCAGCGTTAAATAAGTATATTTGAAATAGAAAAGGAATCCCATGATGCTTGTTCTATTATAAATGTACCAAGATATAAATAAAATAGTCTCACATTACTAAAATAAATAGATGAATCAGGAAAAAATCTATTTAGAATTTGTCATATTTCTACTATATATAAAACTGAAATTAAGCAAATTCTAAATCTTGTTAACATAATAGAAAAGCAGCATGACTTAATACGAAATAGGCTTAGTAAAACAACCTGTCTCAGCATTATGTAACTAAACTATATTCCAGTCCATCTTCTACATCTGTATCATCTTTTCTACTTCATACAGTACTTTCTACATTGCAAGCCGTATATATGTATATATATATAGACGGCTCAATCTATGGAGCCGAAAAGTTGACAATAAAATTTTGAATATTTGATTTTTCATACTAAGACCTGGTTGATGCGGTTTTTTTTGAGCGGACTATGTGATTGTTGTAAACCAGCACACAGGCATTGGACTATTTGCCGTGTGCACCAGCTACACAGTATATATATATATATATATATATATATATATATATATATATATATATATATATATATATATATATATATATATATATATATATATGGACAAGGAGGAGCACTACCCTTTACTATATAGGTCAGTTGTTCCAGCTGGTTAAAGTTAAAATACATTCCAATGCAAGAGCAGTGGAAGATATATGGATTGTGTTCTTAAAGTATAATAAGTTTTATATCCACTTCAGAAGTTACTTTAGCAAAATGTTCATTTTAAAAGTATCTGACAACTAAATGCTTCATTACTTTGTAGAAAAATATACCTCAGTGTTAAGATGTACTGGCCAAACACTCAGGGGCAGATTTATTAAGGGTTGAATTGAAAATGTAAATTTTTAAATTTTTTTTATGGTCAAAACTTTCAATTTCGAATTGTGAATAATCCAAACTCAATTCGAATTTTAATCTGAATTCGAATTTCGAGTTTTATCAAACCTTGGCCCTTTAAAAATTCGAATTTGACTATTGGCCACCTTAAACCTGTCGAGTTCATGTATAAGTCAGTGGGGGAGGTTCAGTGACCATTTTGAAGCTGTTTCGAGCCTACCTAACATTTGAATTTGTTTCAGAGAAAAAACAATTTGAGTTTAGTCAAATTCAAATTAGATTTGAGTTTTCGGGTCGGTAATATTCGTTCAAGTTTTAGATATTTTTTTTTTAAGTAGTCCCCAATCAAATTTCAAGTATATTCAATTTATTAGAGTTAAAAAAAAACTCAAATGAATTCGAAATTCGACCTTTGATAAATGTGCCTCTCAGTGTGTAGAGAAAAGCAAGTCCCTATTTTTACAGCTCAAACTGCAGTCCCAGATTGTTACTGAAATGTCCCGACTTTCTCTTTGAACTCCTGCACTAAACAGCCAGAAAAAGATACAAAGTTTCTTGTCAGAGAGCCCAGGATAGATACTTTTTTTAACAATTTAAGATAAGCCAAGAAGCAATTGTAAGATAATCAAGTCTTCTGGGGAAACTAATTTGCAGCTTAAAAGGCAATTCACCTTCATTAGCAAAATTGTAATAACACATTAAAACCACAGAAATGTATTTGAACTTTCATAACCTGCCAAATTTTGTAAAATGGACATGGTAATTAGGGGATGTGGCCACAAAAATGGAAGTGGTCAAAAAAATGTCACCAACATAAAATTTGTGGGGTGACATAAAAAATTATGTTTCTGAGGCAAAACCAAGACATGCAGAAAAAATGTGGCAGAGGAGGGCCTGGCCTGCTGGGCACCCTAGGCAACCCAGCCGGCCACCTTGCCCCCTCCTTCCCCTATAGCTCATGATGTCGTGCACATGAGTGGTGACGTTGCACGTGCGTACATGCTGGTAGAGAAGCACGCAAGCTGAGTGGCAGGTGTGTCCGGTCTAGGGGTAGGCAGAAGAGGCAGCTGCCCAGTGCCCCCCAATCGTTGCACCCTAGGCAGAAGAGTGTAATTGTGCCTATAACCTTGTAGTACTTGCTATTTTCTTTAATATATCACATCCATAATGCATTATTTGGCATGTGACTATTACAATTTGTTGTAGCTTTGCTTAAAGGCAAATTGTACTGCTGAAAATTGCAGGTCTCTATATAAACAGCCCATATGTAAACACTGTTTCATCTAACTAATTGTTTTCATAAAAATATTATTTCTGTTTAGGATAATCCTAAACAGAAAACTGTCATGGGAGCATTGTCCTTTGGCACTGGCCTCCTTGAAATGATCTTTATCTGAGAAGCAGGTCAAAACCCACCTTGCAGATTACTGTATATAGTACACTCTTTTGTACTTTCTTTTTCCTGATATTATAAATACAAAATTAATATGTTTAAGAGGAAGTTCATAAAGTGTAAAGAAATTGCTAGAAGTTTATGGACAAAAATCATCTTCTTGATTGCAAAAGCTTTCAGCATTAAGCTAGGCAGGCTCACCTTGTGCATCCCACACCATCAATTGTTCATTTCTTAACAAGCCTGTATGTAAGGATATATGTCTAGAGCACTATATAGAGCACTACCGTGCTGTGCATTTTTGGTAACTCGAAACAGATTCAAAACTTATTTTCTAATTCAACTCAAATTTCTCATTAGACGTCTAATGAATTTTAAGAGATAAACTGATACACATTTTTTAACTGAAAATGAGCCAATAGGTGATCCTATTTTTAACATTTTGTATTAATCTCTATCATAGTTTTGAAAATTTGAGAACACATTTTTTGTTAATTTAAAATTTTTAAAAATACAATGTTCTCTCTTAAAGGAACAGTGCCAAAAAATGAAAATGTCCTAAAGCAATAGAAATATAATTTACTGTTGTGCTGAACTGGCAAACTGGTGTTTTTGCTTCAGAAACACAACTATAGTTGATGTAAGCAAACTGCTGCTTAGCCATGGGGGCATCAATTCCGAGTTGAAAAATGACAAAAGGCACAAGATATACAGCAGGTAACAGATAAGCTGTATACTCTCCTAAGTAGTATATAAAGGAAGTCTTCAGAGCTTCAGAATCTGTTATCAACTATGTGTCCTGTACTTAAATGACTACCCCATGGCTACACAGCAGCTTGTTAATATAAACAATAGTTGTTTTTCTGAAGCAAACACACCAGTTTTGCCAGTGCAGGGCACACGTACATTATATTGTCATTCCTTTAAAACAAGTTGCCTTTAAGTTCCTTTAAAGCAAGTTGCCTTGTTAAAGGTCATTATGTCTAAATCATACCTGAGCCTCATTCTGCCTATGTTTTCTTTAAAAAAAAAAAGACTAGGAGGGTTATTTAGTAAAATCCCAAAATGTTTCATTATTTTATTAAAACCACTTCAACCAAACTCCACATTTTTACCTTTTTTAACAATAAAAAGTACTATTTTTTCAGATTTGACGCCCAGGATTATTGCCTGAAAACCACAAAGTATTCGGATTATTGTGAGAAACCCAGTGCAGATCATGATATCTTCCAATTGTAAAAGGGACATCTGCCATTGACTTCTACATGACCTCGGGAGGTGTAAGATGGAGTATTTTTTTATTTTGACTTTTAGCAGTTAGAGAACTGAAAAGCAGTAAGTTGTGTTCTGTTTTGTTGAACATTCACTCATTCTAGCCTTTATAGATTACATTTTTGACTAACTAATGAGTGAATCTGTTCTGTTTCTCCGGAAAATCAACAAAACTCCAAAAAAATTAGCGAAATGTCGAAAAATTCACAAAATGCATTGAAGTCAATGGGCATCAAAAAATGTTTACATGCAAAAACTTTTTTACATGCAACAATTTTGTACACATGGGACAATTTCTTCTCACTCCAAAAGAATTAAAGTTAATGGTGTTTTTTCCTATGGAGACTTTTTTTGTCTTAGTGACAATTGCGACTCTTTTGTTGTGGCAAAATTTTTGCCGGCAAATGCTTGCTGCAATTTCAGAAAAAAAAATTGCAGGTGCGGAATTTCTCAGTGAATCGATGCCTGCCGATTAAATTTGCTCATTACTATTAACCAACTATATAAACATTTTTTTAATTTGCAAAGCCTATCTATTTACCCAATTTTTATTTTTACACTGAACTGTTCCTTTAAATAACCCCGCAAATGACTTCCTGTGTCATTTTACATTGGAAAACTAAAACAATCATCTTCATGTAGAAGAATAAGTATTAACTAGTGCATGTTATCTAGCTGTGGTTTGTAAGCTGCTTTGCTAGAGCTTCTAAATAAGATTATACATTAATGCACAGTGTTACTGAGGGGATTAACAACTTGAAATGCACCTAAAGATTTAGTATACCAATAGTGTATAAGGAGGGACTTTGACATCCAAACTGTAGTACTAACACTACATTGATAGAAAAGTATACAGGTTTAATAAGAAATAAATTGTATTTCTCTTAAAGTATTATGGAAATGCTGGAATTTTAGCATTACATATTTTTACTTTGTATGAGTATGAGTATTACTTCAAAAAAACTTCCTGGCATTAATCTAATGTGTTAAAGCAAATATTATGCCTCCCCAAGCCCCTGCAACTCACCTGTGTCAGTCTCTGGCATCACTTGTCGCATTGACATTTTGGCTTAGGTGCAGGTGAAAGACCCAATAGGCTGCAGGACTGGTGTAAATTGATCAAAAGGCACAGAAAATCAGTATAAAAGGAAGCAAAATAAAGTGGCACGGATGACCACTGTAGCACACTGCTTAAGGAAACACAACTTAAAATAAGAAAAGAAAACACACAGTTTGCACACATTAAACTAAAATATCCCCTTTTATCAGAGCCAACTTCACATACTGTACATAGTTAAACATAAAACTCAGCTTTGTAAACAAAGGTCTGTTCAATCAAACTGTTAGGGTAGATAGAGTCCCTTAGTAGATCTAATTTGTCCCTAAGAGAACTAATGTATAAAAAATAGAAAATGAATGTTATCAAGGCCAAAAAAAGCTTGCATGAAGCACAGATACCTAAACTAGCACTAAGGTTATTTTAAAGGCTTATCAAAACAAGGGATCAGCTCTAGTCAGTGGTACAGGTGGTTCTGTTATGGCTTGTAATATTTAACATGTAACAACTTATGCCAGGAAAAAACATTCAAAATCTGGTACAGTTAACATTTAATACCACTTTATCAACAAATGGGGTTTACACAATATACTGTAGACTGACCCATTGGAAATCATTTACTTATTCCCACCCCTCCTCCCCAAAATGAGCCTTATAGCTTCATGGTATAAGAAAGTTTTGGCAACAGTTTCTCATTCCTGTTTAGTTCCAACTAATACTGTATGCCCCCAGCTGGGTTTTTTTTTTTAAAATAGAAGGACAGTTATTATTAAGAGTCTAAGATGGCCATTAACGGGAAGAGAAAGTTGATTGCTTCTAATGCACAAAGCTTGGCCTGTATTCCTGCAAAATAACTGAGCAGAATACAAAGACACTGGAGAGCTGTGACAGTGTACTAAGCTAATTTTAGAGTCTGCAACAGCTAATGATCTGACCATATTTTCAAAGACCTTTGATAACTCTAGTCTATCATAACCCTGCATGATAAAATGCTCATTTGTAATTTTACTTGATGTCTAATTGTCTGTTTTTTAAAAACATATACTATAGATATGTTTTGACAATTTCTATGATGTTTGTTAGTGTTTATGACTAACATTTTAACACTAAATATTCCATAAGACACCCAATAAATGTTTGATGAAGAATCTCAAATAATATGTTTTGTAGCCATGCTTTTAAGTGCTCAGTCTACCCTGTGTGTTGGAATTTGTCCTTTTATTGATTTCATTTTTAGAAGCATTTACTATGAAAAGCTTGTTTCCTTGGCAACAATAAACTCCTCTCTACTGCAGCCATGGAGAGTTCATCTCAGGATACAGACATACAAATCAATGTAAGGAACATATTTGCATAGTTATTTAAATCACAAGAACATTACTGAATTGAATAATGTGGGTCATTAAAAAAATAAGCTTTGCTGTACAGGAGAAATTCAACAAAATCAAGAAACTACTGCATATACTGAATGAAAACTAGAGTTTTTAAAAATATTTTTATGTACTTGAATGTATTTTAATGTATTTGAAACAACGTAGGTGGTTCTTCACAGTGAAGGCAGTGAGGTTGTAGAATGCTGTGCCGGATGTTGTTGCGATGGCTGATTCTGTTAATGCCTTTAAGACTTGGATGATTTCTTGAAAAAGCATAATATCCAAGGCTATAGTGATATGTACTAAAATGTACAGTACAGGATATATATATATATATATATATATATATATATATATATATATATATATATATATATATATATATTTATTTATATATATATATATATATATATATATATATATATATATATATATTTATATATATATATATATTTATATATATATATATATATATATATATATATATATATATATATATATATACAGGTATATATATATATATATATATATATATATATAAATATATATATATAATTTATGTGAGTGTATGGAGGGGGGTGAGCCTGTGTATGTAGGAGTGCAGGGTTTCATTTGGAGGGGCAGAACTTGAGGGACTTTGGCCTTTTTTCAACCCAACTTAACTATGTAACTACTATGTACTAAATATATTAGGGAGGCATTCTGGACCTACGAACTTAAGTGTGTGACCCCCAGGGGCCTCAACAGCTCATTATCCCTGAACAGTTTTTTGTGAAAAGGAACAGTTTTTTTGGAACATTGTTTTTCAGTTTTTTCCCATTGATTCATGATATTTATTCAACTCACCATTGTTGGAGGAGATCTGAAGTGAAGTACAGAATAGTAGTACTGTCGTAGATAGAGTTAAGGGAATATTATATAGCATAATTGAAAAGGACGCCACTGTAATTATGACCTGATATTTGTTTTTAACTAAAAGGTGATACGTGAGATTTTTGAGAATATATATAATAAAGTGTAAAAGAATTCCTTTAGTATGTTTAGACAAACCGTAAGTGAGCACAATGGAACTGGGTTCACGTTCATACTGCATCAATAAGATGGGGTTATTAATAGTCATCATGAATAACTTATTATCACTATTTGTATGTTTTAACCTTTTACCTTTTTTACTGTTTTACATTTAAAACAGCACAAATTCACTTTATGCTCTAATGAGCACCAATTAACTTATAGCACATGTCACCTTTATAGTATCATTATGCTAATTACACATGTTGATGATGTCACTACTCACAGATTGGTTCACTTAAAGTATATATATGTGATTGTAACACAGACATGGTTGCCTTGAGAAAGGTCCCTGATGGGAACAGAAACGTCATGTCGGCTGTACATGCACTTTTTAATACAGTTGTCTTGAATAAGAAAACCCAGTGTTGCTGGTCTGATTTATTGCATACTGTATATAGATAGATAGATTGATAGATAGATAGATAGATAGATAGATAGATAGATAGATAGATAGATAGATTCCAGTGAAGAAGCCACACTCTCAGGTCTTATGAAAAAACAACATTTTTATTTTAGACTCACTAACGTTTCTGTTGTGTGAGGCTCTCCAGACAACTCCTTGTGTTGGATGGGGTTGTGGGTCTGTCAGAAGAGTGTGGAAGCCATCCTGTATGTTGAGAATCTAGAGAACGGAAAAGTTTTGAATGTATGATATTAAAGTGCTAAGGAACTCTGTCCTTGTGACTTTATGCTGGAAAGAGTTTGCCTGAATAAAGCTGTGTTTTTTACACGTGGTGTACTTGAAGACGTGATGTACCATAGCTATTTTTCCCTAAAAACTGTGTACATGCATCCAGCTTGTAACAATATTTAGAAATAAAAGCATATATTATATGTATTTTTAATAAGAAAATGTAGGTTTTATCACACTGTACTCTTTACACAAAACATGTGTTTATGAGAATGTATGGCCACTTGTGTGTGACTGGAAACAGTGTGCAGCATTTTCAAAACTATAATGTACAGTATGTACCACATTAAATGTAGGATTGTAAAGCAATGTCAACAGAGTGCACTAGCAAGGGATTTTAATTAGGTGTGTCAGATCTTCTTTTATCCTGCCAAGTTCTTATTTTAGACTAAGCTTTAAAATCTGTACTTTGCACGTTTATAATTACCTAAGATTTTGGAAGTAATACAGTGTTTGGCATTTGGTCACTGGCTTTCCCCACACACATAACAAAACACACAGTAGGGGATAATTGTGAAAGTTAATTAAAGTAAATAATGAAGATGAAAGCAGACTGTTTCTTATAACTGTGTGTTGTAATAAATCAATCAAGGATGTCGTTGTGTGGGTCCATACAAATCACTGGGCTGTCAATCCAGTCCAGATTGTTTTGTGGACACTTCTATGTGTATTTTAAGAAAATATGGACAGGCATTTGAAGCAGGTTATAACAAAGCTGACAATAGTCGCTTTAAGATTGTAGTGAATCCCATATCAACCCTATTGAGATTACAGTGGACATGTTTACATTTTTTTATGCTGAACAAATTTTAAATTTGCCCTAAAAAAGCACTATGCAGAAAAATGTAATTCACGCAAATTAGTAAGGAACAAAACAAGAGTAATGAATTTGTGAACTCCTTGGATATAATGACCATGCTAATTTACAGTATATGTGACATTATAATTTTGTATTACATCATCTAAAATCACAACGGTTTGGGTACAAGCAGCTTATTTTTCTTTCAACCTCTGTTCCTAAACATTGTGCTTATAAGAAGTGATTTAGCAAGAAAAATCGAATGCTCAGTGAAGAGTGCAGTGTTGAAAGGCACAGCTCTGCCTTGTTCGGTAGGTGGTAAAGACAGGGCACTAAAACAGAGCTCAGAGGTCTGCAATAAAAAAAACGGCCAACTAAACACTGTTTGGGGGGTTATGAGTAGACCTTATAGTTTATTTTAAACATCAGTGCCAGTAAAATAGGAATCACTGGTCCCAATAATTCCACAGAATATAAAATGAATAAACAGTATACAATCTTTATTTGTAGTCCAGTCTCTGTCATGCATCGTCCAATGGGATATCAAGGGATTTGTAGGTACACTAAAACAATATACCTATATGGCACCTAATTTGGATATATATAAAAGTTATTGAACTTATTCTGTCTTTAGGATTTGAGTTCTAAAACAAAATTACTGTATCACATGATTTACATTCCTTTACACCTACTCAAAGATGGCTTAAAAGGCTGCTGGACAATACAGGTATGGGACCTGTTATCCAGAATTTTGGGACCTGCAGTATTCCGGATAAGGGATCTTTCGGTAATTTGGATCTTCATACCTTAAGTCTACTAGAAAATCATGTAAACATTAAATAAACACAATTATCTCGTTTAGCTTCCAGTAAGGAGTAAATATATCTTAGTTTGGATCAAGTACAAGGTACTGTTTTGTTTGATTATAATGGAGTTCTATTTGAGATGGCCTTCCCGAAATTCGGATCTTTTTGGATAACCAGTTTCCGGATAATGGATCCCAAAGCTGTACAAACAAATGGGAAGTTATACACAGAATTTGCATATTAAAATAAACACCTGTACCAGAGTTGCTGAACTGTCATTTGGGAATGCCTTATATACAAATCACACCTTACATTGTCATTAATATAATTGTATATCAGATCTTTAAAATCTGAACGTTCACTGCTTGCTATTGACACAGTGATAAAATCCAGGCCTTTGTTCTACAAATAAGTAATTGTGATAGTAATAATAATGGTGTTTTGGTCTCCGAGCAATGGTTGGAAGTAGCTGAGAAATGCATTTTAATCTTGTAGGTCAGTATTTATTAGTGCATCAATTCTCCAATTTTCCTTTACATTGAAGCAACAAGGAGTCATTCAGCCCTGTCAGTTTTGATCAAAGCTCTGAGCATGTCAGACAAACCTACTCTGGATCAGCACTCTGAGCTGTTCATAAAATCAATGAGCATCAAATGTTAACCTCAAGCAATTGCACTTGACTTACCTGCTCTCTGTGGACAAGCTAGGAAACAGAAGAAATCTATTATCAATGGCAAAAAAGCAAGTGTTCCCAATTTTTATTATGTACATTAATTGTTTTGATCAGTGAACATTGCAGATAAAACAGACACAATTGTAAACTTTGATATAGGATACACAAATACTTATTTCTAAACGTCCTCTAGCAGTAAAGAAAACACCCGCATCTAGAGACTAATATAATCATTATTTTATGACAAATGCTTTGAAAAAATGCTTTGGGGGTTTCTGGCCCTAGCAACTGGGCAACAGTATGGGCAGGGTCGAAACTAGGAGTAGGCAGAAGAGGCACCTGCCTAGGGCGCAATGATAGGGGGAAGCTTGGCAGGTACCTGTTAAAGTGTCTTCTGCCTACACCTAGTGCATGTTTGCTCCCCTAACTTTCCCTCCCATCTGTCACTCCCCCCTCCTTCCCCTCTGCCACAGCGATTGTGTGGTTGCAAGCACACAGTGGGGGGGGGTCATGTTGGCCTGCCAGATTGGGTGCCCAGTTGGCTTGGTCTCAGACAGAGTTCTGCATGAAGTCACACTGAAATCAAGCACTATTTGCATTAATATCTGTTTGCATTCACAATGCATATATTGGTTTCCTTTTTAAGGTGAGCTTCCATTCTTAGATTAGATAACTCCAACATACAGATGGAGCAAACTTTGTTCTGACATCAGACAAAACACATGGCGTACTGTGGTATAACATGCCTAAGCATTTCCAAGGAAAAAATGTCTAACAATGATTTATTAAAATTTAGTGATTCGGTTGAAACTGGTGAGTTATCAAAGTCAAATACCTAGGAAATGTTTGCTCCATCTGTGTCAGGAAAATCTCTAAAAAGTCCAGTCTAGAGATGAGTGGGTCGACAAATAATTGACCATCACCAGGCACTAACCCAAGCCCACGATTCAGACCCAACATGGCCGCTCTGTTTATAGACCCACACCTGACCAGCCCATCTCTGATGTCACAAAAGGGGAGGGGGCAGGCATACGCCTATAAATCGAGGCGACAGTAGCTGACAGAGAATGGTTGCGAGCGAGGAGAGAGAAAGGAAAAGCTCATCTGAAAACCACTCACTACCTGGCAATCTTGTGCGGAATTCAGGCCAAACTGCCCAACCCGCTGATCCCTGGGGTTTTGGGTCTGCCCACATATCACTAAACCAATCAGTTTCTAGCAGTGGAAACCCACAGAAATGGTGGTCAATTATACTCACTTTGTGCAATTCTGTGTTTAGAATCAGTTTTGAGTTCATCAGTATTGCAAAGCAGTAAAACTCTGCATTTAAAATATGTACCAGTATTAGGAGAAGTTCACTGTGGATTATCTGGGCCCATTTACCTGTGAAAGGTACTTTCTCTATAAATTACTGCAGAGAACTTTACTTCAGGTTTTTTTTCCATCTCTTGATGGCTGTCATCAAGCTTCATCAAGTTGTCTTTCATTCTATTACATATTTGCCCTGCAGAAGCATCTTCTTCTGTACGGAACCACAAAGAGATCAGTGGTCCCTAATGTAATGTTAGATTGCAAATAAATGCTCCCCCATTTAACCTTTTCCTTGTCAGATAGCCACAGTTCTTTTAAAACCACATGTTGCTAGGCAACATTTATTTTTTTGCACTGTGTAGAACCTGGAAACATACTTGGCAGCAAATGATCAAATTTAACTACAAACCCTAACATATGCTTGTTCATACATCGCCTTGAGAGAATGTATAAGTAAACTACAGATACCTACTATCTAGCATAATGTATTAAATCATGTTTAAAATTTTGATCATCTTTCTATATCGCTTATAATACAAAGTGATAAAAATGTACAGTATATCACAAGATGAATACACACATTTTATGAATTGTTATTTTTCTAGACCAAACAATATTTTACTCTATATAAAATGCCTTCTTGTATTAGACTCTTGAGATATACAAAGCACTTATCATTTTGTGAAATCAGTGTAATCAACATTGATTTTTGGTGCTTCTAATACAATTAGATAACTTGTTCCGTTGCTGAGATCTATAATTATTATTTTAACTGTAAAACCTATAAATATTTAGTAGAGAATTACTTGACTCACGAGGACTCATCTTTATTTACAGTAAGCTGCATTTTTTTTTGTCAGGATGATTTTATTATGCAAAACAATTCTATAGACCACTGAGGCTCATCTACCCCAGTTTACTAACCCATAGCACCCAGTTAGCAGTTTGCTTTAAATATTGGGTTGCTTTGGGTTACTGGACTAGGGTCAATTTGCCAAATGTTAGTAAAAGTGCTTGACTGGGAAATTAGTAAATGTTAATTGTGGCTATAATTAGGTTTCATTGTTTTCAATGTGGCATTATAAATAGCATTGTATTCATACTCAATGTAGGCTAAGGCTCAGTAGCTAGCACTTGTAACATTTGCATATGCAAACTATATTCTGACCTCTTGTGCTGGACAAAAAAATTCATTGAGTAGGAATAATACATATAGGTATTAGCATAATTGTTAAAAAAGAAGCAACAATTGTGCTATAAACCAAAAGGTGAAAATGTTAGGAGGAGGTGTTTTGGATACCTGCCAGGGTTCCCTAGCCTAAAAAAAGGAAAGGGGGGGCTCTAAGCTTTATTCCTCTTTTGCCTTTTTATATCTTTTCCCTTTGAGACACCATTTTAGGATATGCTGTATACTGCCTCAGAGATCACCTGATCAGAAATACTGCATCTCTAATTGTAACAGGAAGAAGTGTGGAAGCAAAAGACAGAACTTTGTCTGTTAACTGGCTCATGTGACCTAACTAGGGCTGCCATTTGTCTGGTTTTGACCCAGGCTGCCTGGGCCAACACTGCCTGTCTAGGATTGTCCTAGATTGACATGGAGATTGACCAATTTCCAATTGTCATGTCTTCAACCCATCCCACAACATCATTGAGCAAGCACAATGATGTCACGGGCCTGTTCCCTGCCCCGGACTGACTTAAAGGAACGGTAACACCAAAAACTGAAAATGTGTTAAAGTAAATAAAATATAATTTACTGTTGCCCTGCACTGGTAAAATTGGTGTGTTTGCTTCAGATAGACTACTATAGTTTATATAAACAAGCTGCTGTGTAGCCATGGAGGCAGCCATTCAATCTAAAAAAACGGACAGATAGCAGAATAGTTCTGTGGAATCCCATTGTATTCTGCAGTGCTAATCTCTTTTCTGCTGTGTAACCTGTGCCTTTTCTTCTTTTTGCAGCTTGAATGGCTACCCCCCATAGCTACACAACAACTTGTTTATATAAACTATAGTAGTCTTTCTGAAGCAAATACAACATTGTTAACAGTACAGGGCAACAGTATGTTGCACACAAATCAATTTAAGCCTTCATATTAAGAATGCTCTTTAGGGTTAACAATATAACAAGCATCTCTCATATGTGATCCTCATTAGAATTCAGAACTTTGTTTGTTATTGTTCATCTGTCTGAATATTACTAAAATCAATCTATATGAAAATTTTGCGTAGTAAACCAACCTCTTCTTTGTCAGTCCTTTACAGTGGAATTGAAGAGCAGTCAATCTTTTTATTCCACTACTGGATGATTTTTACTTTTGTTGGCCAAGAGAAAAGTCAGCCAAGTATGATGTTTCCTAAATATCTTTTTCCTTCTGTGTTTAAACTCATCACTGTGAATAGCATTGTGTTTATCTTTAATGATGCAGAGTCCTCTTTAGGCTGCGAAGAGGACCAGATGGACAGAAAGCTCTTTGGAATTAAATTGTTCTTTTCATTACATAATGTTCAAATCTCTAGCAAAATGACAATGAGTAAATCAAAACAAAACTCTTTCCACACTTCGGCTATAACTATAACACAAGATATGACCCTCTCTAGAACTGGTCTCCTACTATAATTCACAGTTGTAGAACAAGGGACTCTGTACCTTTGCTAGACTCAATGTTCCCTTTTCATATTACTTTTCAACTAGCACAATGCTGCTCACTTTCCACATAGTTCTTAACTCCCATCTTCTCTGGACTTGCTAGCAAAGCACTGCCTCCTAATCAACCTCCAGGTGAGACTGTCCAGGAGAATGAACCTTGTTAGAATCATAATTGATGAGGGAGTAGCTGAGACACCAGGGTCAAATAGATTTCTTTTTAGATTATTCCACAATTACCATCTCACATACTCCCCTCTGTTTCAGCCCATAGGAGTGAGCACAATGTGCCACCTGACAAAGAGCCTCTAAGAGGGTATCCGCGTTCCTTGCAATGCTCCAGACCTATACTCAATTGCTCTAATGCAAAATACTCTTTAGTTTCTCTGCTACAGCCTGGATTGCTTGCTGTAACTGCAAGCTTATTTGAAGATGTTGCCCCAAAGCAGCCTTACTGGCTTCTTTCTGTGATTTGTGTAATTAGAAGCCTGGTGTTGAATTCTCATGGCCTCTTGGTGGATTTGTTGCTGGGCTCTCATTGCTTCTTGGTGGTTTACTGCTGGGTTTGCAGCATGACTTTTACCATTTCCTACATTTTTACCTGTTGTGACAGACTTCACCTTTAACATTATGTCTGCCTCTTTGTATTCACTATTTACATATGAACTATTTGCCTATGGCATACCTCAACCAACTGTGAGGAGAAAGCTCTTTGAAATTAAAATGTCTACTTTATTGCATAATGTTCCAGTATCTTTTGCAAAAATAAACAAAACACTTGACCCTTTCTAGAACTGACCCCTTACTGGGATTCATGGCTGGAAAACCAAAATACAACTACAATGGTCAATGTACCATTGCTAGACAAAAATATATATTTTTCAGAGTCTTTTTCTGGAAAGTCAGCAGCATTCTAGCCTATTCCTTTCCTCACAGCTCTCTGCTCCCACTCTCTCTAGACTTGTTAGATCACTACCTACTAACCATCCCCTAGGTGAGGGAATACAGGAGAATTAACCCTCTTTCTATCATTAATACACAAGTAAGTAGGAGAGAAACTAAGGTAACATATATATCCTTTCACATTTTTACCCAGGTACCAACTGTTATAGCTCCCCCAGTAGTGATGGTCGCATCTGTGGCGTTTCAATTTGCCGGAAAAAAAAATTGCGAAAAGCTTTTGATGCACGCTGCGATTTCATTGCACGTCTAAATAATTTTGATGCATAATTGACACAGGCTTTGATAAAATAAAGAAGATGTGTACTTTTCAACACTGTTCAATGATAACTTTCTCTCTCTGTATCCTGCATCATTACTGGAAGGGCTCCCTCACTCTAAAGGTCGGTTACCACTACCACACTTGGTGAAGTCGTCAGGATCTTACCAATCAATACTGAGGGAGGCTCTGATGGTTGAAAGGGAGTACATCCCAAGACGGGCTGTGGAAACCGGGCTGAGCTGCTGATGCCCTGGAGTAACAACTAGTGTGAGGCACCGTGTGCGGGCTGACTGCCACTAGAAGCAGAAAGGGGAGACGGTGAGAGCGAGGAGTCCCTGTCAGAGTGGCTAGGACCCTGTGAGGCCAAAAAGTTAGACTACAGGAAGTGTGCAGCAATATGGGCAGACTGCTCCAGTGGGACAGCTCATCCCAGCAGAGGGGCAGGTCAGGAGGAGGGTCTTTCACAGAAAGCAGTCTACGCCCTGAACAGGATCCGCGGCAGCCATTTTGAGCAGCAGTGAATCAGAGGGAGAGTTATTGTGGACAATAGCCCTGCTGCGATACACCAGTGTGAGGGCTGCCACGGTGACACAGAGCTGCATGGAGAGACCTGCAGTTAACAACATGTCAGGTTATTAAGTGCAAAGGGCAAGAGTAGGGAGACATCAGGAACGCAATGAGCAGAGCGCCCATGATTGCCAATTCTTCAGACCCTACCAGTTGGATGGGCACTGCAGTATTACAACGCAAGTTGTGTTAAGTGCCACCAGCCGTGCTATTAGGGACCTTTTCATAAACGCCTGGTGGATTTTCTGCCCCCGAGACCTGGGTAAAGTGCGTGGAGGCACTGCAGACTATGGAGTACCGTGGCATAATACTGCCAGAGGTGGAGGCCGTGTTAAAAGGGCTTCAGCAAGACCCAGTGGTATAGGCGAAGCTGCGGGTCCATTATTCCCTACCAGAAAACCAACCGCATGGTGGTTGTAGACGGCCAGGAGGAACCAGGCAGGGAGGTCATGACGGTGACGGAGGCCCCTCAGCTGAAGGAGGAAGTAGTAAAGCCAGCTAGCCCGACCCCTGCACAAAGGGAGACTGTGGTACCAGGGACATCAGCAGCAGGGAGAGTACCCAAGGAGCCCCGTGAGGAAGCTGTGGAGTCGGGGAGCAAAAGGTCATCAATAGGGAAGTGTTCAAGGAGTATGGATACTATATGCCGTACGCCCCTCTCTGGATTTACCAGGAGGTGGATTATCATCTAGACGCCTGGATCCAGAAGGACATTTTGGGTGACCAAAACCTGGTTCGTGTTACAGCATTCTGCAAAGGATAGGCGGCAGTGGGCCCAGCAAAAAGTGAGTGAAGCACTCCCGACGTGGTGGTGGGGGTCGCACCATTTTGCGACACTTAGTTAAGAGTGTCGGAAAGAGAGCCACACTACGCTTTTTCAGCGTGGACGTCAGGCTGGATGGGGGAAGGAAAACAGAAAAACTGGACCCCGAGTATTATGACTCCTTCAGAGACACCAAAGTGTGGTTTCATAAGATGATCTAGAGACTGCCAAGACTCTTTGTTACCACTACAAAATGGGCTACCTGGTTAAGGCCGTAAAAGTGCCTGTTTGTTTATTGGGCCAAGTTGGACATGTTAAAGTTCCCAATAAATTCCCAGTGAGGAGTATCAGTGGGCAGGAGAGACCGTGTGAGACCACACTTCACTGAGGTGTATCAGTGATGGAGGACAGTTAACCAAATTGACTTGTTCTCTGCAGTTATATGACAGTTGCGTGGCAAATTTTTGATGCAGATTCACAAAAAATTTAGTCTGCGGCGAAACCCAAGGATTTGCCGCAAATTTAACTAAGGTGAATTTTTTCACCCAGCACTACCCCCCAGGAATTATAGCCCCCTTTCGACATAATTGCAATAAAATAGGGCTTCTACTGAATATAGTTTTTACCTATTGTTAATTATTGCACTAAACAGGGCAATCATAGTCAATACAAATCAGCTGTGTCTGAGAAGCCCTTTGTATATGTTACATCAAAGTTATGTGGAAAGATGTTTTTCCTAGGATTATCAAATAGCAATAGTAAGAACCATGATCGAGTTTTGTCACAGTTTTATGGGTTTTTTTGCCCTAAAGTATTTGCATATTCCACTGGGCACAGTTGTAAATAAAGTGGTGGCTTCCTTAAACCTATCAGACACTGCTTACAAAATATTGTTCCTCAAAGAGACCAACAATCACTTTGAAGGAGTGACAACGTTCAGTAATAAAAGTCTTTGCTGAAAACGAATCATGTAGAATCACACTTACCAGTATGCAAAGTGGTGACAAATTTTCTGGCCAAATTTTGTCTAGATAGGGCTTTTTGGCCAGTGTTGGTTAAGGTTTATTGCTGTAAGTGTGGTGCAAAGCTAACACTTTCCACACCTCAAAGTACACCATACTTACAATAAAACATGGTTTTTGCATCACTAGTGATGGGCGAATTTGCGCGATTCGCCGCCAGCGAATAAATTCGCAAAACTCCCGCGAAAATTCGCGGAAAAAATTCGCCGGCGTCAAAATTTTTTTTTTCGAAAAACGGACGCCGGCGTAAAAAACGGGCGCCGGCGTCGGAAAAACGGGCGCCGGCGTCAAAAACGGGCGCCGGCGTCGTTTCGCGAATTTTTCGCCGTTTCGCGAATTTCGCGCGAAATTCGCGAATTTTTCGGCGAAGCGAAACGGCGCAAATTCGCCCATCACTATGCATCACCTGTTTCAGTCTGTTCAAAATAAACCAAGCTTGGGCTAATGTTCTTCTTTCAGCAGGACAATTATCCCAAACAATAGGTCAGTGGTGGAGCCACTCAACAAAAAGTTCAGTGGGTTAGCTAAAGCCCTGATATCAATCTAACTGAGAATCTGTGACACTATTGAAAAACTGTGGTGCTCAAACATAATTTAAATTTTAAAAACCTTGAGAAAATCTGCCTGAGGTTTAGCTAAATTCGGTCCAGAACAGTGATAAAGCCACTACCGCAAAAACTCTAAGCTGTTGCTTATTTATAACGTTAGAAATAATATAAAGGTATATCGGTAGAAATAAGTCAAATAAACTGGACTTGCTGTGTTTTTCTTGAAGACATTAAACCAGTCATCCAACTGGCTTTTTTATTCAGTAAATGAACTTCTGAGTTATGAAAGCCAGTTGGATGACTGGTGAAACGTCTTCAAGGAAAACACAGCAAGTCCAGTTAATTTGACTTATTTCTACAGATATACCATGACCTGGATGAATGAGAATCTTCACACTCATAATGTAAAGGTATTTATCACTTATACTGGAATGTCTGAGTATATATATTGAAGAAGCACCGTGACAAAGATATAACGAAACAAAATATAACCACATAATTAATAACTATTTCTTTAGAACCTGACCCTCATTATAGAACAGTGCAGTCTCATCTTTCACTTGGAATGGGATACAATACATTATAAAATACTTTTACCATGTTATTCTGCCTTCTTACAGAATGTCACGATGCTCCTTTCTTAATTCTAAGAAAGAAAAGATCAAAGGAAGCTGTCCAGGGCTAAATGTGCCTCTTTACATGATGTTCTTTGTGTTCTGTCTTTACAACACTGAACCAATTTACTGAGGGAATAAAAAAAGAACATATATGACATTTCTCAGTATCTGTTTTCTATCTGGCAGAATATTAATGCTTCCAATTGTTGTTTAGTTCTTGGAATGAAAATAACTTCAACTTTTATTGTTGAAGGGCCTCTTGCTTTTTGGGAATATATATATATATATATATATATATATATATATACAAACAAAGGAAAGTTGTGCTCACCACTATTTCCTGACTATAGCTGGGAAGGGTTTTAAAAAATAGTGGTGAGCACAACTTTCCTTTGTTTGTTATAGTTTATACAGGAGCAGTGACCAGCTCCATGTTGTAGCTCCCACCCTTCCCAGCTATAGTCAGGTGATCCCACTGGTGTCTAATAAAAGGGCAGCCAAGTATGGAGGTTTACTTTGAAAGCAGCTAGTAAGTTGCAGGTAAAACCTAGTCCCTTTGTAAAATGTATAATGAAGCAATAGAATTCTTAATGAATCAGATGAAAATTAAGCGTAGGACTGGCCAGATATAGGATGACTTTGACGTAGTTGGCCAGCTTAAATATATTGCAATATATGGACAAACAATCCCTGTTTTGTTTAAAGGGTAAGGCATTTTTTAGTAGCAGTATGCACAAAATGTCGCTGTCTTAAATATATTGATAATGGGTTGAGTGCAGAGGACTCTTGTGTTTGACTATATATATATATATATATATATATATATATATATATATATATATATATATATATATATATATATATATATATATATATATATATATATATATATATATATATTGTAAGATATGGGTGTCTAAAGGACACGATATTGTGTGTATTTCACCAGCATTAAGCTGGTGAAATCAAAACTCCAGGGAAAACTGTGTTGCTGCAGCATGTAATGCTGCTTAATTCTGCACCAGCTTGGTAAAAGCTGGATTAAGGGTCCCTGGAGTGGATGGAAGAGAGCAGGGTGGGCTTCCATCCCTTGCTCCATGTAAGGGTTTTGCAGCTGCCAAGCTAAAGGCAGTTAGTGTTAATTAAGGATAGTTAAAAGGAGGTGTGGAGCAACACTTCAGAGCTGCTGCTGCTGCTTCCTGATAGAGACCTCCTGGAGTGAAAGAGGGTGAGGGGCTACATGTGCTTGTGAGCACCAGGGAACAAGAGTGATTCCCCTGAGCTGGAGAGAGGACCAGAGAAACCACTCCCAGAGTGTGCCCAGAGAGGATTCTGGGATTTGTGGTCTGCTGAAAGCCATTGAGGGCTAAACTCCACTGTAAGTAAGGTGAACCCCAGTGAGGGTGTGAAGCGGGACTGTTATTGCTATGATGTGAAGCATATGTGATGATTCCCCATGTGAAGCCAGTGGGCTGAAGAGTTTGTGTTTCTTGCAAATAAAAGCCAGCAAAGCGGCAATTTGAACTCTTTAAGGTGGTCAGTCTCCATTTATGTGCTGAAATCTGAAAATTTTAGTGGTTTTAGAAACCATGACTAAACTCACTTTCTATAAAACTACAGATGTCATGAAATTTATTAAAATATTCAGACTGAAAAAGTACGAACGAGAAAAGTCACAAAAACACAAAAGCCGGAGTCAAAAACACCCAAAAACCTCTAAAACCACAAATCAAAGAAAGATCTTCCAGTTGTAAAATGGACATCTGCCATTGATTTCTACATGCTTTCAGTTTTTGTTAGAGTATTTTCAGATTCAGAATTGTCTCAGTTTTGTTGCACGATAAATAACTTTTCCCCACAACTTTTCAGATTTTTGATGTCAAAAAGCCCAACCAGAAAAAGTCAGCGTTTAATAAATCAGCCTCTTAGTGGGTTATTTATTAAAGGGGAAAACACAATTTTTTGGAGAAAAAAAACTCTATCTTTTAAGTCCGATGGTGTTAAAAGTCCAAATAAAAAAGTACGCCAACTTACACCTGCCGAGATCATGTAGAAGTCAATGACAGACGTCCCGAAGATATCCTGATTTGCACTGGGTTTCCAAAAAAGTAGAGGTATTCAGGTATTAAGTCCGAAAAGGTTGCAGTATTCAGGCGTCAAATGCAAAAAAGTTGCAGATTCTGATTTTTTTTTTTTTACAATCTTATCGAGACTTTTCCCTTACAAGAATTTTTTGGGGAAATTTAATGATTAATTGGGGGGGGAGTATGTGCAGATTTGGTCGGAGTGGCTTTCCAAAAATAGTAGATAAATTTGGATTTGATTAATTAACCCCATAGAGTGTGGTGTCCCTGGACAAGCTATTTCAACATGTTCTTTATTATCTGTTTAATTAGTTATATGAAAGCAAAACAGTTGGTTTGGGGTTTCTGGTAGCTAAAAGAGTAAAGAAAATATATTCTACCCCATCAGGTATCCAAGTTCTTTGACAATATTTTACCTGAATGAGGGCTCAGCATTATATTCCCACATTTGCAGATATAATCTGCAGAAGAAATACAGTATAGCAGTAGGAAAGTTCTCTTCACACTGTGTTCATTTAAAACATAGATCGAATCCCTTTGTCTAATTATCTCAGTTTATTTAAAGTTTATTACCCCAATCTAAAAAAGACACAACACAAATTCAGTGAGGCAAAGTTGTATAAGTCATCAACTCCATCAAGATGGAACAGTCTTGCCGCTTAATGAGAAAGAAAAGTTCTGTCCTTCTCTATAGTATGAGTGTATAATGGCAAGAGTTTGTAATAATATCAGTTTAGCTGAAATCTGAATGCTTTTATTGAATACCACTCGGTTACTATAGAAGGAGATATTCTGGCTGATCCTGTTTTAAAGAAAATTAGTGTTCTATTCTATTTACTTTAGTCAGGGATATCTTGACACTTTCTTTCATTAAAGTATGCAGTGCAGAACAACTTGGCAATACATATATTCCTAAAGCTGTCAGAAAAATGGGTATCATGTAATGGAAAAGCATTTGCAGGGCAGCATGACCACGAAGAAGGCTGGCAGCTTACCAAGATTTTGCTACTAGCAAATGCAAAGTCATCTTATGTAAAATGGTACTATACTGCAGACATTACAAAACTAATAAGACATAGGTATAGAAAGATAGAAAAAGTATTAGTTTGTTCAAAGTATTAATGCACAGTGTTAGACTAAGGGGCAGATTTATCAAGGACTGAATTTCGAGTTCATGGGAGTTTGTAAAAACTCCCATGAACTCGAAAGTTCGACTTTCTTTTTTCAACTTTTTTTTTCAACTTTAATTGATTTTGAATCAAATTCGATTCAAGTTTTTTCACCAAAAAAAAAACAAGATTTTCAGGATGTCTCCAAACAACTCCAAATTGATTCCAGGACGCCCCTCCCCATAGGCTAAAACAGCAATTCGGCAGGTTTACGGTGGCGTATAGTCTAATTTGAATTCTTAAAGGGCCAGTACAGAATTTAAATTTTTTAAACTCCCTAGTCAAATTACACTTAAAATAAACTCGAAAATTCAAAATTTCGAATTTTCACTTTGACCTTTGATAAATCTGCCCCTAATTATTTTTCCAATTGAAATTTTGTTTTTACTGCAGGTAAATTTGCTGATATAATAAAAGGGGTAAGCTCGCCAACTGCAGGAAATTTTGTGTGTGGATTAGTGAAAATCTTGCTGATTGACCAAATGGTCGTATTTTCCAATTTGGACAATTAAAGGGGTGGTTCACCTTTACGTTAACTTTTGGCGTGTTATAGAATGGCCAATTCCACGCCACCTTTAAAAAAATAGTGTGCGCAGGTCAACAATTATGTGTTATCACACTAAATTCTTTATGCGTACCATCATTTATTGTGTGCATTGGCCTTAAAATTTGTGTGCACACGACCAAGCACATAGCTTAGAGACAATATTGCAACGCTAGGGTAATTTGGACCCTAGCAACCAGATTACCAAAACTGCAAACTAGAGAGCTGCTGAATAAGGTGCTAATGCAAGATGACTCTAGGGGCAAATTCACTAAGCGCCGAACGCTAGAGTTACTGCGCAAATTCACTAACGAACGCTGGCGTATTTTCGCTAGTGTTACTTCGCACCCTTACGCCTGGCGAATTTTCGCTACGGACGTAACTACGCAAATTCACTAACGCGCGCAGTGAACGCTACCTTTTACGCCAGACTTCCTTCGCTACCTCAGACCAGGCGAAGCGCAATAGAGTACATAGGGATTGCTTCAAAAAAAGTTAAAATTTTTTCTAAGTCCCAAAAAACGCTGGCGTGTTTTCTACATTATGGGTGATAGGCTGAAAAAGATCAAAATTTTTTTGGGGCTCCCCTCCTTCCCCCCTACATTTCCTGACTCATGGCAACTTACCTAGACAGTGGGCACATGTGTAGGGCAAAATAAAATTTTTATTTGATGTTTTGAAGCTTTTCTAGCCATTTGTAGTGCTGATACGTATTCCTCCATTGAAATTTGAATTTGGTGCCGTATGCAAATTAGCCTTCGTTAGCGTAACTTCGCTTTACTTAGCGAATCAACGCTAGCGCAACTTCGCAACCTTACGCTACCCCTGAGCGCAACTTCGGATTTTAGTGAATTTGAGAAGCGCTGGCGAAACTACGCCTGGCTGGCAGTTTTCCTTTTCTACCAGGTACAGTACTAACTCATACCATAAAGGAAAATTATACCACCAGAATGAATACTTAAGCAACATATAGTTTAAATCAAATTAAAGGGGTTGTTCACCTTCAAACAACTAGTTGTTATTAGATAGATCACCAGAAATAACGACTTTTTCCAATGACTTTCTATTTTCTATGTGTCATGGTTTTTCTAATATTGAAGTGTAAAGTGTCATTTCTCTCCTTCTGAAGCAGCTCTGGGAGGGGGGGTCGCCGATCCTGTAAACTGTTCTAAATGGACACATTTAGTTGATACATTTCTTATCTTTGTCCCTGCTGAGCAGAATCTCTGGGTTACATTACAGGCAGCTGTTAGAATTGATACAATTGTTGCTAATACTCCAGAGATGCTGCTGAGAAATGTATCAACTAAATGTTGCAAAATTGTAACAGTTTAGAGTCTGCACCTGAATTACTGAGCTGCCAGACTCAAACACCAGAGACACGAACATTCAACTTTAAACTTAGATTTTGGAAAAAACGTAAAAAATTAATTATGGAAAGTAATTGGAAAAAAGTCATTTTCTAGGGAACAATCTAAAAACAACTAAATTGAAAAAAGTGTTTGGAAGGTGAACAACCCCTTTAAAGAATCTTCCCAAACTGGTATATATATTTAAGTAAATATTGCCCTTTTACATCTCTTGCCTTGAACCACCATATTGTGATGGGCTCTGTGCTGTTAATTGGCTCATTTGACCTACAGTAAAATGCATGGTTTGCTTGGTTTGGGGGCAAAATGAGCCTATTGGATTATTGGGGTTGTTTTTTTTAGTAGGTTTAAGGTATAAAGATCCAAATTACAGAAGATCCATTATCCAGAAAACACCAGGTCCCATACCTGTACTTTAAGAGTTGGACTGTTGCGTCTTGGGCCCACCAGCAGTGTGACTGTCAGGCCCTCTATGAGAACTAAAGGGTCATCCTCCGGGCACCCAACCTTGCATCAATCTCAGCCCCTCCCCCTTGCATGCCGCGTTCTTCCCTCCTACCATCTTGGGCAGCCAGGTGAGAAGAGAGGGGATGTTCTGGGCAGGGGAGCAGGTCTGATCTGGCGGGGTCCATGAAGAACCTCCAGGTTTTTTTTCCATGTCCAACCGGCCCAGTCCAACACTGACTACTCTGCTCTATATATTATCTGTTTAAGAAATTTGCTGTAGTTAATTTGCAATTCTTATATGCAATGTGTTATCTGTAAAGTTTTGTATGGATAAGAAATAAAAGTGTTAAGAAATATTGCAAATCACTTACATATCCAGATTTAGTTTATGAATGTATCACACTAAGGCAAAAAATAAATAGTTTTGAGTATAGATTAGGAACCCATTCATGGCTACAGATCACTGTATCTACAAAAAAAGAACCTTCCAATCTCCACTGCAATTTAATATTTATATGGAATTTTAATGGGCTTGATTCAATGCACTAAATGTAAAAAGAAAATGTGAGAGAAAAGATATGTTCATCTGCGATAAAAAATGTGATATTGTTCCTAATTCAATTGATTGCGATATGGAATTTAGTGAATGTGAGAAGCATTTAACTTAGCAGCATTGTATTTTCTTGGTTTTCGTTTTGAGCAAAAACGGTTATCAATCTTCTCTTCGCAAATGACGCCGCAATTTAGACTGTTTTTTTAACATGGCAGTTTCATACAATCGCCATTCTGTTGTCTCCATTTTATTTTGTCAGATCAAAACCTCAGAAACCCATAAACACACCTGTACAATATATTAAATAATTTGCCTTTACAACCTTGCTGAATTCATTCTTGGCCAGGCCATCTGGTTACATTATCACATTTTGTGGAGACTGAATAAAATCCTAGAATCCTATTATAATAATAAATTATAATTACTGTAATAATTTTTTAGAATAATCATCTTTCAGTTTCATCTACAAACTATTCCAAGGTGAAAAAGAAAGACAGTTTAAAATTAACTATATCCTACAATATCTGTGCAATAGGGTAATAGTTTATAAGCAATACGATTTACCTGGTCTAGAAGAAAATGAATGTAAATTTTTTATTACCAATGGTTATTGCAGTTGTGCAAATTTGCACTTATCTTTATAAATTTGCTGTTGATAAGTATAAGTGCAAGTATAATTATAAATGTTCATTTACACTTTGTGGAGGGTTCAGCCCATTTATGAGCACAATTCAGCTGGTAATGCTCAGCAATAGGGATGGGCAAATTTTTTCACCTTGTTTTGCCACGGAAATGACGCCCATAGACTTGTATGGCGTGCGTTAAAAAAAAAAAAGACAAAGAAATTTCGCCGCGTGACAATTTTTTTTGACGCCCATAGACTTTAATGGGTATCTGTGACATTTTGCCGGCGGCAAATTTTTGGCGAAACAAAACGGGTCAAATTCGCCCATCCCTACTCAACAAACCTTTATTAGAAATACAGTGTCAGACTGGGCCAGCGGGTCAGTGGGGAATACTAACAACAACTAACTAATACTAAGTCTGATTGCATGAAGTTATGTAAAATAAGTAAATTAAAAAAAATGCAAGGTCACATTCTGCCAGAAGTTTGTCATCATCACTAAAATGACTGGATGTTATACTGATCATCATTCCAGCTGGGTTAACGGGAAGTCAGATATATAAAGATCAATAAGTAAAATAATGAGTCCTAAAAGGAACACTGGATCTACTATTATGTTTACTTGATATCAGCAATTGGTTGCTTTGCAAGGAGGACACTGCTGTATAATTTTGTGCATTTTCAGTTGTAGGAAATGCAATACCAAGCAGATTCAATAATGTTCTTAATTGTGCTGTCATGACAACAAGCACATCTGTATTAAAGAATACTCGGGTCACATGACCTAGTTTCCTTTAGCTTATTAATGTCACTAATTACTTACTTGTAGCATCTGCTGAATGGCTTGGTGGTTTTGCCAGCATATATTGATTAAACAGATACTTATATAGAAAATTAGAACATTTTGCAACACGTACTTTCAGGTTGTGTGTTTCCTGCTGTTTTCTTATTGCTTGATTTGTACTATATGAAAAACAATTGTCATCATTTTGTCATTTGTCATTGTAAATCATGGGGCACATCCTAGTTTCATCTAGCCTTATTTGCTAACAGGTGCAATTTGATCCTCAGTTTTAATAATCCATAGTACTGACCAGGGGTCTTCAACCTTTTTTATTTGTGACCCACATTCAAATGTTAAAAGAAATGGGGACAACACAAGCATGAAAAAAGTCCCTGGGGATGTCAAATAAGGGCTGCGATTAGTTATTTGGTAGCCCCTGTGTGGACTGCCAGCATACAGGAGGCTCTATTTGTCAGTACATTTCGTTTTTATGCAATTCAAACTTATTTCCAAGCCTGGAATTCATAAATAAGCACCTGCTTTGAGACAACTGAGAGCAACATCAAGCGGATGGTGAGCAACATGTTGCTTGTGAGCCACTAGTTGGGGATCACTGGTATAGGCAATGGTTGACTGACTTTTTGATTCAAGTCTCCCATGGAGGTCTAAAAAGTTCATATTACCCAAACTGAACCCCCAAGCTGGCATTTTTGAAACCAAATGCACCTTCTTGCTGAGCTGCCTCTGCCACTGCTCTAGGTCCCAAAGTAGGGTAAGGCCACGTATTTGTAAACTACTAGTATAATGATTTAATAATCATGGACATTGCAAACAATGCTGCTTGTTGGGCTGTGCAATTTCAAGTGAATTGCATTTAAATGTATTGCAATCACTTCACTCCAGTGAAAAGCTTTTTATAGAAGTGCCCCTGTTTGAAATGATCTGATGCCTTACAACTACATACTAATCATCATTCTAGTGAAGTTAAGTTAATGAAAGTGTAATAAAATTGTTTGAATAATGGTTATGAGTTACTGCTTAGTTGTAGCTTTACACCTATGTATTGAAAAAAATAAACCAATAAAATAAAACCAATCTTTTATTTTACATTTTTTATTTTTAAATCACCACTGGAGGTTTTAGATGCTTTAGTGAATTTGGTTTACCTTCTACTTACTAATTTTGCAAATTAAAATATTAAAATAAAATATTTGTTCTGTTAACAGGATTTTGTCCCCTACTTGTATTATTTGTTGCTACTGCAACCAATTTGCATTAAAGCAGATAATAACATTATTATTGTACATATTTAGATAATACAAACGCAAGTATTCTATGATAAAAATGTGTAAAATCTAATATATCTATTGTATTTTTAACCTAATGCAATTTTAGAATTAAAGAAAGTCTTTTGTGTATATTTGTGGAATCCTGATGTTTTTTTTCTATTAGAAATAGGCAAAGTGAATACTTTCAATTCCTGTGAATGCAAAAAACAAGATTGTGTCAGCTTTCAGGGAAGCCTATTTGACAGCTAGAAAATAATAGGCTCTGAAATGGTATTCTCTATTAAAAACAGGAAAAATGATCAAAGTTCTCAATGTTCTAACAATGTTTGCTGAATAATGCTCACCAGTGGACTGTATTGTTAATGCTGCTTTTGTTTTGCAAGGAAAAAGGATGCTTAAGCAGAGGGTAAAATCTATTTTAACCATTCTGAATATTTGTCAAGGTATTTCCATAGAAAAACATATTTTTCAAGTTCGCTGGAAATGTATTCAGTTACAAATATTTTCAAGGCAATAAGTTGCCACTGTCTATGTGACAGCCTGCTCAGCAGATCCCATATGTGACAGCAAGTATAGGTATTTTTATGCTGGAACACTTGCTGGGATACATGCCAAACGTTGTAAACGGATATTATATGTTGCATACCTAGTAAAATAGGTGGTGCATTATTCAACTACTACTAAAGGGGTAGCTGGGACCTGGTTGCTCATTGGAATATTTATAATATGCTGAGTACCCATACCCCCAACCCTTCTGAATGTACCACAGAGTGATATGCTGTGGTTGCAGAGATTTTTACATCTAGCTCCATTATACATTCCAACCTCAAAGCCTCTAATATGTGCTGTTTAATGAACATACTCCATACACTGTACCACATCTTCATATATCTCAATATTCTTTGGCGGCTTAAATAATTGATTTTGGATTATGCTGGCAACAGGGCTTTTTCCATGAAACTGTGCTTAGCATTCACTTCCATGCAGCTAATTAAGCATTCCTTATGTAAACCCATCAGTATAATGGTAGTTACTTTGTAAGGTTCATCATTATAGTCAGGTAGAATTTACAGTATGTTTGAGAACTGATGTACTCGTGCTGGTATTCATGACTACTTCTATTCATTTATTTTACCTAATCAGTGGAAGGAAATATTTATCATTCTAAGTACCAAGAATTTTTTTCCCATCTTTTCTTTCTGACTTTAAAATAACAGTGTAAAGGGAGTCTCCGGGTTACAAACATCCAACTTACATAGAACTCATACTTACAAACAGAGGCTATTACAGTAATGTACTGTGGTTTGCTTGGACTTTATTAGCATTTAGCTTTAATAAACCACCTAGCCCAACCCCTTCTGGTGTGTGTTGTCTACTGCAGAGCACAGAAAGGTACAAATAAATATTCACAGAAAGGTAAAAATAAATATTATATTAAGACAAACGTCTGTCTAAGTTGCTGAAAAGATCACGTTATTTGGAACCTTGAACAGTGTTGGGTACACTCAGATGCACAGGGCACCCCTGTGAATTCCGGTGTTCACTGATGCCCTTTTGGGGCCCGGGCTTTCTGCTGTGGAATCTACAAGGAGTAGTGCGTAATAAAGTAATAAGTCCGAAAACACGATACCGGCAAGGATTTAGGCAAGATGTAGTCAAAGAACATGTAAAACCGGTCAAAGCAGGTGGCAGGATTCAAAGTCAAAAAGTCAGGCAGGAGTCAAAACCAGGAATTCAAACACAGAATAACGCTTAGGCAGGATCTGAAAACAGAAGCCAGCTTGGGCACTGTTAAAATGGCAATTTGTCTTTTTAAAGGGAATCTTTGGTACCAAAATTCGAATTTTGGTCCGAATGATGTCATGACGCAAGCGTGATGCCGGCGACAGTTGGAAGATTCGTGATGTCAGCGCCGGACACTTCGCCGCAACCCGGAAGAAACGCGCCAGGAGGTAAGAGCACTGGAGGATCTCCCGTGTAAATGTCAATGTTGTAATTTACATACATATTCAACTTAAGAACAAACCTACAGACCCTATCTCGTACATAAACCGGGACTGCCTGTATTTATCTCAGAAATATGAATAGATCAGTGCCATTTGCAGAAACCAAACTAGCTATTCATGCCACAATTTTATGCATTATTGGCCAAGTGCCAAAAAAATTATTTTTGCTTAAGCAATATTCCATCCTCTGATTTGATGTTATCACAGTCTATATCTTGGGAGAGAAATGTCGTGTGTTATGGTGTTACCGTAGGTAGACTGATAAGAGACAGGGACCGCAATCTTCTAACATTTCTGTTGTGTCCCATTCAGTCTGGCCATTGCTTGATTAAATAGATTATTTTTGGCCATCTACAGATATGGTAAAAGGGTACATGGGTGGTTTGATAACCAGAACAATGTTCATTGTGTGTCATCATGATACCTGCCAATTGACTAAATATGAATGGATGAATGAATACGTGAAACTGTTTGGCTGCTTGAAGAACTTTAGTCGTCAGGCTGTCGTACTGTCAGTACCTATTTACATGTAATTGATTACTGCCCTAAATGACTTCAAGGGGTGATATTTCTTCCCACCTTTCCCAACATTATTTGCACCCTCATACTGATCATATACTATGGGCTGAAATTGAGGAAATTACACTTACAGTGCATGTACAGTAAATGGGACTTCTGGAATCCTTATAGTTCAGCGTAGTTAATAGAAGTCCCTTGAGAGAGCAAATCCTTATTGTGTTAAATTTCTGTTTTGAGGACTCACTACACAGTTCCATATAAGGATACACAGTTACTGTTTTGGCAAAAGAGAAATGTTTTGTTCATTCATAATATGACCATATTATTTGTCAGTGAACCTAATAATAAAAAAAAACAGGAAGAGATTGCCTTGATTAAAAATTCTGTTTTCCTAATTTATTTCCTATGGGACATTGGGACCCCAGTATTTTAATGACAGGAAGCTGACTGCATGCTGTTTACACTTGTGTTATGGTTTGTTTTTCCTGATTCTAGCAGCTTTATTTCCACAATATTTCCTATGAAGTTGTTTTGATTGTAGTAGTTCTAGTTCCTACATTCAGAATTAAGTCTGGTGCTTTGGTGTTTCACAAACAGGTGGGGGCAGATTCACTAACGGGCGAATTTTCGGCAGCATCAGCTTCGCACCCATCGCACCAGGCGCAAATACACTAATTAACTTAAATGTGACGTTTCGTCCCGGGCTTTGAACGCTGGCGACTTTTACTAGTGTTACTTCGGCTGTGCGAGCATTTCATATCGAAGATGCACTAGCATTCTTCGCTAGTGTATGGAGGTCTTTATTATAAATTTATTATAAATGTTACTGCAAATGGTTGAGTTACCGTTTTATATTACACATGTCCCGGGAACCTTAATAAAGACAAGAGAGTTAATATAATGTCCTACACATGTAGGATTATGTAAAATTAATGTTGCATAAATAATAATGTGTTGAGAAAACTGCTTACCCAAAAAATTAAGTTAGGACTTTTGCAGCCAATCTCGCTTAAAAAAAGGAAAGTTGCCAGCTTTTTTGAACTTTAATGCATTTTCAGCACATAGAATATGATGTATGTGTCAGAAGATTGAGGAAGATCTTGCTGCTTTATAGCACTTTGCATGGTCTGAGGTGGCGAAGGCACAAAATAATCCATAAAAAAACAATATATAAACATGTATAATAGCAATATATAATGCACCAAATGTAAATAGATGAAGTACATATGTACCTAATCGATCAAAAGAGGTTTTTTTAAAATATGACTTAATGATATAAAGAAAAACTCTTTTGATCGATTAGGTACATATATACTTCATCTATTTACATCTGGCGCATTCTATATTGCTATTATACATGTTCATATATTGTTTTTTATGGATTGTTTTGTTTTTTTTCTCTTTTTCCTTATTTGTGTTTTGATTGGTTGTCCCCTATATAAATGCTCATATCCTGTGGCTGACAGAGCCCATGACTAAGTGCCCTAAGTGGGTGCGAAACTCGTAGGGCGGATGGAGGTGATACACATTTTTTAAATTTGTATACATAAAAATATTTTTTAACTAATCCTCTCTGGCCCTGTGGATCCATTTGAGTGCCGATCAGCCCTGCTTCTACTTATCCTATGCAGTTCTTTAAACAGTTTGAAAAAAATTGTGGAGCCGAGCAATACAAACACAGCAATATTTCAGCTATTTCTGAACAACCAAACCAGGTCAAATATTAGTCAATGATCATATACATGAGCCAATAGGTTGCACAAATTTACCAACATGTCAAAATAGAAATAATGTTTAAAAAAGGCTAAGCATGGAATTCATTACATTATAGGGCTCACCTCAGCCTGAAGTTGCCATGTTTTCTGCCACAACGCAGCATTTCTCCTCATAATAGCAGATGCCCTCTAATTACCATTTGCTGCTTGTACATGCTGTACCAATAGGCCCACAAATTAGCATTCATTTTGCTGCAATGTTTTTTTAACTCCATGTGTGCAAATGGTATGATTTCTGGTGGTATCACTCACTCAAAGCAAATCATTTTTGGTTATGGATACAAGGAAACCCAGGAATTAATAGCAGGTCCAGGCTTTTGTTAATTTTTGGGTTCATATGGGGAATCCTGGTGAGAAACTAGTCAAACTCCAGGCTCGTAGCATAACTGGAGTTTCTGGGACCAACAACAAAACCATTTAAGACCCCACAAACCTTGAGTGAGATGATCTGTGGCTTAAATGCACTTTATCATGTATATTAATTTGCTTATTATTATATAATGTACTATCTGTAGCAAGTATAGTCTTAAAGGGCACCTATCACAGCCAAAATCAAACACATATAAACAATCTGACCACTACAACCTAAATTTTTGTCAAATGGGTATGAGTCCATACTGTGACTATAACATGCAAATGAGCTCACGAGCATGCTCAGATTGTAGCACTGTGCTGAGTATTCTACCCAGAATGCCAGCTTTAGTAAACTCCTCCACTATAAGTATCACAAGATTTCCCTATTTTGTCCCCTGCTGGTGATGTCATCATGCAAATGAAGGGCACACACTAACGTCCAGAGGTGGCAGCACTACTGAACAGCAGCTAACACAGAGGTTTGGCTCATTTGAAAATAGCTTAGAAGGGTTGCTACGCAACCAAGGAATTTCAACTGAGTATGTACAAGATTTCAGAGCTGCAGTTGGCTAAGATATAGGTAGGAGGAGGCAATGAAATCCAAGATGCCTGCCTTAACTAGAACTGCAGTGGAAATAGGGGAGATCTTGCAGAAGGTATAGTGAGCTGATGATTTACATAATACAAAAAATTCTAACTGTTTTAAAAATCAGATTTCTTGTAAATGATTTGTTATGATTGGTGCCCTTTAATTTTTTATATTTCTTTATAGTTATTTTTTTTATAGTTTTTAAATTATTTTTCTCCTTTTCTCTTTACAGATGTAAGTGAGGGTCATCAATGACCTCAGCAGCCAAGATACTATTGCTCTTTAAAACTACAGTTAAACATTCAGTCCACTTTCCCCCCATTAATTACAGCAAATTACAGCGCTAACACTGGCTCCCCCAACCTGACTGAACACATTCCCTGTTATTTTTCTCAATCAGTTGTGTCTCACAGAGCATTCTATGAGACAAATGCCTTTCCAGACAATGTGCTAGCATACCAGTGCATTGTTTTCACTGTGGGAATACAAACAGTTAACATTGTATCAGTGGTTTTTCTCCTCAAATAGAATCTTGCCCATAAATTTTCAAGTGATAAACCATAAAATAACACATCACCTTTGTGCCGTTAGTTATACAATTCTCTTATAGATTCACTGCAATATACTATAATAGAAACAACTTATTGATCTATTGAATTTAATATATGCAGAACTCTATATCAAATCATGTAATCTTGCTCAGTTGATATACTGGTTTTAATTAATACTTTAATAAAGCATTTCATATATGTAATTTTTCTTGGGAAGGCAGTAACAACGTTCAGGTTTGTATGTTGTTTTGTTTGAAGCAGATCTTAAAAACTATGGTGAGAAAATCTAATAAATGATTAAGCTAATGATTCGATTTAGCTTTCCATCATATGTAAACAATACAAGTACTGCTGAGCATGGGGTCATAAGGAAACAAGGAAATGACAGCTGGTTGAAAAGCTCATTTGGATACAGTATCTGTCGATCTTCCTTTTTCCTGTTGCAGTTAAAAGGGAAAAAAAAAACCTGAATTTTTTTTCTATTAAAAATCAGTAATTTCCTGTTTTATAAAATGCAGAATTCTATTAATCAATAGAGGATGGTGCTTACATTTTTCTCTCATAATTTATCAAGGAAGAAATATAGCTGTTTAAAATGCTAAACAGAATACACAAAGTAAGTTGAGTGTTTGTTTTCCAAATAGTGTTAACAGATGCCTTTTTATATATGAAGAATTTGATGCCAGTTTATATGAAAAAGGATTTTATTGTCAGCAGGGAACAGATGGGGGTCAAAGAACAGGGTGTTTTATTGTAGCTGCCGGTGTTTGTGTTTTTAATGAAGAAGCAGCAGATGACTGCTAGCCTTTTGAAATCTGTAGAAATGTAGAAGATATACAGCTTCCAATATTAATTGCTAATTGCAGTTAAGTAGTAAATGATGAATAGTTGATCAAATCTGATATAAATGGAACATTAAAATGTTAAACTGATTTTTTTTAAAGCTTTGATAAAGGTTTCCTTCCTGAAGTTCTTGGGCTTGGCTTACTGAACATCCCAATTGCTTAGTACAGAATAAATAGTTAATTTTTCTAGTAGTTTATTTTCCCGTGCAATGGTGAAATAAAAACTAAAAATAAAGTATACTGTTGCTTGTAGGTCTCAGCAAGGGATTACTAATGGTGGAATTGGTTGTTTTTACTTAATACTAGAATGACAGCTATGCACTTAAGAAATCAGCAAGGATAGTACTGGGGTTGTGTAGGGAGATTTCAGCTGGATTTAGGATTGATTTAAAAAATGATTGGTATTGGTATATGCTACAAATCTCAAATTATAAATGACTAGGATGAGGCTCGGCAATAATTATAAATTTACAAAAGTTTCTCAAATAGGTCTGCTTGTAATTATAGGCAATGGAGTAATGGGCTAGCCAAGCAAGAACAATCACATGGATTTGTCAATATGCTAACTAGCATTATCCTTTATTTTTACAACATATTCTGTAGTGTTTTTACACAATTCGTATCAATATCCACCCCAGTGGTCCTTACAATCCAAAATAAAAGATGCAAAATGCTACTTGACAAATATACATGTCTGTATATTCCCCATAGAAACAAGAAAATACAAAGCCTTGCATATAAAAAAAACCCTTTACAGTTTATTAGCAAAAAATGTTCATACAGAGAGACCAATGAAGCATGTAAAAAAGCAATCAGGCAAGCAAAAATATAAAAAGAAAGGACATCCCTGAGAAGCAAAACAAATCTTATATTATGTTTTAAATATATAAATAAGAAAAAATAAAGTAGGGGGTATAGGTCTTTTGTTTACACTGTTGAGAAACCAGTAAATAAATGTTTCATTTTAAAAATAACCCAATACATTTAAGTCAAGGTTACTGGGTGACTCAGGCAGAAGTTTATAATACATACACTTAAACATGTGAAAATAAACAGTCCAGTACCAGATGGTATGCACCTAAGGGTACTAGATTGGCGTAGCTCTGTGGTTGCCAACACCTTTTTAAATCTATTCTTTCATCATTGTATGATCATTGGTTTGCATGGTGCAAGAGATTGGTGAATTGTTACTTTGTCATTATGTGGCAATTATTCAAAAAAGATCCCTTTCTCAGCCTGATAACTATAGGTCTGTTAGTTTAACATCTGTTGTAGGAAAGATTTTGGAGTGGTATTAAGGTATAAAATACAGTTGAACCCCCATTTTAAGTTTTTCAGGGGACCAGAAAAAAATGGTGTAAAATCCAGGAAAATGTAAAATCAGGAAAATGTATTAAGCATAATTTAAAAGTGGGACCACAACACAACAATGTAAAATGAGGGAAAACTTAAAATCAAGGGATGTAAAATTGAGGTTTCACTGTAGTGGAATACTTTTCAGATCACAATACTATGTGGATGCTATATTATAAAGTGAAGGTTTTCCTTCAATTTGATCAATTTTACAATTTACCAATACCTTTCTGGTGGTCAAGAACAATTTTCTGACTTCAGGAAAGTGTTAATAAATTGATACATCATTGAATGTTGATACCTGACAAGGGGTCTGACTGCTTTGGGCCATAGTACATACAGGTATATCACTATATTAACACCTATCAAAATCAAGTGCTTCATGATCTGGACAATTTTTTTCCCAATTTGGAAGGAATTATACCAGATCTTGGACTGTTGTTAACTATGAAAAGGTGAGCGTAAACTAAACCTTGGAGTTGCAGTCAATGTGATCTACTTAGATTCTACTAAAGCCTTCCAGGTGTTGCAAATAGCCAAATATATTAATATTGATTGATATTTATGGCTCTATTTAGTGGATCTGGTAATCACAGGTTGGACTAGCAACTTATACTTCAGCTCCATTACTTTTAACATAAGCACTCTACACCTCTCTTGGTTCAGCTTTTCACTCTACTGTGCATGTGCACCCACACAAAAACCCTGGGACAATGAAGTTTTCTGCTAACAGGTGCACCACCCATGGTATCAGGTAAGTTATTACAACCCCTGGGGTTGCCCTTACATTTGGCACCCCCATTGATTGGACCTTTTCCTTTAAGTAATTAAATGTGTGGTTACAGTATTCCAGAGTTATTAGTGGCTGATATGGAATGTGTTGGCTCTGTGAGGAGCACAGTACAATAAGGTATTTATGGATAAGCAATAGACACAAGGGACTCCAGCTTAGTGAAGGTGTTTAAGACTCTCTGGACATCAGTTGAACTCGCAAGTGTTATTTAAAAATTCTGAATGTTTATCACTGGTTTCAATGTAAAATCATTCACTGGCAAATATTACAACATTATCGCTAAGCAAAGGTTAGCATTAACACGGGCTCTGACGTTTCGATAAATAATTTGCCGCAAAAAAAATTCCATTTGCAATGCTGAAATTTTATCACATACACTGAGCCTGTTCACAAAATCCATTTGTTCTTAAACATTGCAAGGAAGTTGTTGAGGTCTGTCATCGGTCAAAAAGGACGCAAATTTTCACTAACATTTGCAAATGTGTTTGCAAATGTTACATTCCCCCATATGTGTATGGAAAAAGTTGAGAATCTCTGGACATCACTAGAAGTCTGAGTATGTGGAAAAAGTAAGAATTTACATGGTCTGTTGTAATAAGGAACTCAGACATTTCTCATACTTATTTTCAGTTAATTCATGAATTAATATCACTTCGGGCAGATGGGCCTGTTAGGACACCAGTAGTTTCTGCCATCAGCTAATTGTTCTTTAGGAATTGCTCTATGCTTTCAATCCATCACTAATTGATTAAAACTTTTTTAGCAGCAGTGAAAGATAGTCTTGTTAAAGCTGCATACAGAGAGAACTGATACAAAATAGGCATAATCTTCTTATTCAACATCAACTAGGTTAATGGCACATGTAGTGTTTGCTCTGCTGGCTTATTTCTGCCATCAGAGAAATTCCTGTCATGCCCATGCTGCCTGTTATTGTATAATAATTATGACAACCACTCGTCACCAGCGACAACAGGTATATTTTGACTCAATAATCTGCATTTGGGGTTTTTTAGGTCAATATTACAGTTGGTTAATGGCAGTTTCAATTCGGGTAAATAGCAGGCAACCCACTGACAGCCTTGTTTCTGCCTTTGGAAATACACCAGCAGAGAATTCACTGGTGTGCAAGCCTAAGGTCTATAGCTCATGCAGTGTTCTCATTACCATTACTTGATTGAGTAAATCTAGTAGTCTCTTCTCATTCAAGTTAATGGGAAGCAGTAAGGAGTAAGTGGCAGTGTTTGATCATTACCATAATTAGCAGCAATGAAAATGCAGTTTGTGCTATAAACCTCTACTCAGTAATATACTAAATACTGTATATGAAGTACAACAATACTGACCAAGTTCAAACCTGTTTATACAGACAGCAGTTATACATTTCTTTGGTCAGAATTCAGAATTGTATAGTAGTGTCCTATAAATGGAACAGTATTACAACATAGGGTCATTTATGACCTGCAAGTTCAGTATTGAAAGTGCAATTTTTATCAGCAATGCAGTTTTCCCATCATTATGCCTGCCAAGGGGAGATGCACATGATGACATTAAATACAGATCAGATGTCTGGATGGTGTCCCTTCCAATGCTTGCTGTAAAGATGATCTGTGGGCCCAATTCCTTTGGTGTACTACTGTCACAGGTCACTGTGGGAATTCTGGAGCTTTCACACCTTCACAGTTGGTGATAACTTCAGGGTTCCCATGGGTGATGAAGGCACTAGCAAAAAAAGGTACAAGGAATGGCTTTAGATGCAAGTACCTTTGCAGAATGAAAATTGAACTGTTGCAAACGTGCAGGACTACAACTGCACTTGAGGGTCATAAATGACTAGGGATGCAACGAATCCACTATTTTAGATTTGGCCGAACCCCCGAATCCTTTGTAAAAGATTCGCCCGAATACCAAACCGAATCCTAATTTGCATATGCAAATTAGGGGTGGGAAGGGGAAACATTTTTTACTTCCTTGTTTTGTGACAAAAAGTCACTTGATTTCCCTACCCGCCCATAATTTGCATATGCAAATTAGAGTTTTGATTCGGTTTGGCCTAGCAGAAGTATTTGTCTGAATCCGAATCCTGCTGAAAAAGGCCGAATCCCGAACCCGAATCGTGGATTCGGTGCATCCCCATAAATGACCCCTATAATCTTGTCAGTACAGGTATAGGATTATATACAGTAGAATGCTGGGGACCTGGGGTATTCCAGATAAGGGATCTTTCTGTAATTTAGATTTCCATACTTTAAGCCTGGTAGAAATCATTTGAACATTACATAAAATTAATAGTTTTGTTTTGCCACCAATATGTTTGTACAAAGAAAAAGGAAATCACTTTTAAAAAGTAGAATCGTGTATTACCTTTAAATAGAATCTATGGGAGATGGCTTTCCCATAATTTGGAGTTTTTTTGGATAAAGGCTTTCCAGATAAAGGATTATATACCTGTTTAAAAATATAGAATCAAAAAAAAAAAATTGTCCCCTTTTATTTTGCAATCTAAATGTTATCCTTTACCCTTTGGTAAGGCATCTGGCTATGAATATGTGAATATGTGCTCACTATTAAATTGCACACTTCTGTCATGATTTTTAAGATGTAGACTATATTCCTAAATGACACTGTTGACACTCCAAATAATTCACTCTACAATATAACATTTCATTCCTGAACCAGCAAGTGTATTTTTTTAGTTGTAATATTGGTGTGTAGGCAGCAATCTCAGGTAATTTTGCCTGGTCATGTGCTTTCAGAAACAGCCAGCATGGAACTGCTTTCTGGCAGGCTGTTGTTTCTCCTACTCAATGTAACTTAAAGTGTCACAGTGGGACCTGGATTTTACTATTGAGTGCTGTTCTTAGATCTATCAGGCAGCTGTTATCTTGTGTTAGGGATCTGCTATCTAAATTATCTTTCAATTGTTCTATTGTTAGGCTGCTGGGTGGGGGTGAGTAGGGTAATATCACTCCAACAGTAGCGATAAAGAGTAAAGAGTGACTGAATTTTATCAGAGTATAAATGTCAGGAGCTCACCGCTGCCTGAAATCCGTGCGATGTTGGTCTTCTGCACTATGCGCTCCACTGATGCGGTTCAGTAACGTCACGACGTGTGCGTCATGACGCTGGCGCAGGGGTTTCGATTGACGCAGCGTGATGACGTAGGCGATCCTACTTCTTTCGGTGCAGAGATCTCCCCAGTGCTCGAACATCGTTTCCTTGGCTTAAACTCTGAGTGAGTAACTTATTTCCTATTGATATACTGGTTTTGACTCAGCTATTGCCTCGACTTCTCCTCATCCTAATCCTTGGAACCCTTGCTTGGACTTTGATTCCCTGTTGCCGACCCTGCTATTGCCTTGACTACTCTCCTGTATTAACCCTTGAAACCTCTGCCTGGATTTGATTCCCTGTTGCCGATTCTGCTTGTCACTGTTACTCTCTACTGCATTAACCCCTGAAACTTTGCATGGACTTGATTATTGCTGCCAATCCTGCTTGCCTACCGACTACGTTTCAGATTAACCCTTGTGGATCCTGTTCCTGAATATCTTCTGTCGTCTACTGGGACACCCATCTGGCTCGTGTGTGTTGCTGTGATTGTGACCATTCCTGTCTGTCTGCACTGGTCTTCACTCCATTAAGTTTATACCTGCCTGCGACCGACAGGATTGCCGAAATCCACGTACAGTTCTACAGTTTCTTGCCGTAGCTGTTTACACCATTAATTCACCCTTTTCCTGTACTCATTTGCAGCCACAAGACTCAACACTGGAAGTACTTCACGAGGTCGGTGTTCTCTCTTAAAGACTTACGAGCTCCCATACCTCACCTTCACTAACTTCCCTCTGTACCTAGTTGAGGGTGTGTTGGAGGAGGGGCTGTAAGGGTTGTCTTCCTCAACGCCAGTGGTTCCCTCCTGTTCGGTAAGTTTGACAATAAGTCACATGTCTGGGGCAGCTGGGAAACTAACAATATGCCTAGCCTCATTTCAGATTAAATTAAATATAAAAAAATCTGTTTGCTCTTTTGAGAAATTGATTACAATGCTGAATTCTGCTGGAGCAGCACTATTAACTAATGCTTTTGACAATATCCCTTTAAGCTGCTGTACAGCAGCAGGTTTACTAGAGCTTTGCTATGAATGACACACTGACTAGATGCCAAAAAATGACCAGTTGTTAGTTCCACTGTCTGCTGTAAAAAAAACTGCTTTACTTAAATCTGATGATCTCATAACGGAAATTTGTTTTTTTTCCTTAAAGAAAGGGGCTCTATTGTGATGGTAACAAGGAGCTCTTACAATCAGCTGTGAATTTCCCTTTACTTACAAATGAATAATAAAAAAATAGTGTCAGGAATTGACAGAGTTCCAGCAAGGCTTAAACTCGGGCAACACAAAAAGCTATTTAGCAAAACAACAAAACACTGCAGACATTTACTCTTAGGTAATGGTGACATAATTTTAAAGAATAATTCCCAGTTATCTGAGCCATTTTTTTCCTTTCAATGAATTCAAGACCTAAATGTGACAAGTATACTGATTTGTAAACTAAACATGGAGACATTTTGTCTCACAAATCACAGTGGGCTCAAGGAAAGCAATCTTGTTCTTGATAATGAAGCCTTGTTTAATTATTTATTTTCTTTTCCCTACAATGAGACTATTGAGGCTATATACACCAATTTCTGCTCTCTTTTAATGCATTTCATTCTTCCTGAAAGAGGAAATAAAGATACCACTGGCCATTTCAAGACTTTATTTAAACCGCTTGCTGACAAAAAAACACATAGAGAAAGTACTGTAATAAAACACTGTCACCAAATGTTTCATTTAATATATATTTAATACATGTTTAAATAATCACATACGTATACGGGAGGGTGTTGTATGCACATAAACATAATGTCTGACAAACCAATACAAATATTTAGCTCTGTGATATTCTAGCAGAAGGGAATTGTGCTGTGTCAATTTTATGCAGGGTAACCTTATAAATACTAAAACTAATAATTGTTGTATCCTATGGGGTATGTGTTTTTTCCTGTGGATGTGCCGTTATATATACAGGTATGGGACCTGTTATCCAGAATGTTCGGGACCTGGGGTTTTCCGGATAAGGGATCTTTCCGTAGTCTTCATGCCTTAAGTCTACTAGAAATTCATTTAAACATTAAATAAACTCAATTGTCTGGTTTTGCTTCCAATAAGGATTAATTATACCTTAGCTGAGATCAAGTACAAGCTACTATTTTATTTTTATGGGGTATGTGTTTTTTCCTGTGGATGTGCCGTTATATATACAGGTATGGGACCTGTTATCCAGAATGTTCGGGACCTGGGGTTTTCCGGATAAGGGATCTTTCCGTAGTCTTCATGCCTTAAGTCTACTAGAAATTCATTTAAACATTAAATAAACTCAATTATCTGGTTTTGCTTCCAATAAGGATTAATTATACCTTAGCTGAGATCAAGTACAAGCTACTATTTTATTATTACAGAGAAAAAGGAAATCATTTTAAAAAATTTGGATTATTTGGATAAAATGGAGTCTATGGGAGACAGCCGTTCTGTAATTCGGAGCTTTCTGGATATCGAGTTTCCGGATAAGGGATCCTATTCCTGTATATATTATATTATGCTCATGAAGACTAGCAGAAACCTTGCATGACATGTGACTTAATAACGCTTGAGAACTACTGTTTTCTTCAGCAAGAAACTATTTCAGCAGCTACAGCAAAATCGATGCAGCATAAGACTGATGACAGGGGTCAGCACCAGAATTTATTATTCTGTGGGTAATGCAGGAGACACCTTCTGTCGATTGTGCAAAATGAATGTTGATGATATACTGTAAGAACAGATTTTGCAAAAATATAATCATGCTAAATTTTTATACTGTAGGAAAAAACGATAATTTACTTTTAGCAGATAAAGCACTAAGCACTTTAAAAAGAATGTAGTCTTTCTTTTGCCATGGTCATGTTCAAATTTACCCTGTCACTTATACATTTTTTGTACATTCCATACCTGAGAAATCACAGGTGGAGGTGTGAGTGTAGAGTGAAAAGGGAGGCATGTTGGATATTTATGCTGGATACAATAACACTGAAGGGTCTTAATAGAGAATCGGAATTGAATTGCTTTATATAATTGTATTTTGTAAGAAAATACTTTTTTTACATATATATATATATATATAGACAAATACAAGATTCCTCTGCACTCAACCCATTATCAATATATTTAAGACAGCGACATTTTGTGCATACTGCTACTGAAAAATGCCTTACCCTTTAAACAAAACAGGGATTGTTTGTCCATATATATATATATATGTCTTTTTTAAATGTTATTAATTATTATTGTGCTGCTGTGTATACTCATGAATTATATGTTTTTCTATACAGTATGTATTCTTTGGATGAACTTGTGTTGTCACTGCTAAGATGAGTTTACGTTTGTTATTGTGACTTTTCAATTAAATGATTGTCCATTTGAATGTATTGCTACCTCATTTGTAGTAATTATTTTTTAAAGGCAAATCGAGTGCTGGCAAATTTTCTCTTTGTGTACAAATATTGGCTTTTAACGTTTTCGGCAGCTGGTCAACTGCAGAATGTGGGTTAGTCCGAGCGCTGGGACAATGTTGTCTACGGCAGCTGGCCAACGCCACAGTGTGAGTTAGACCGAGCGCTGACAATTTCTTTCTGTGTTTTCCTTTCTTCATGTCTACTGCCCCTTTCCATGAATGGTATTCATATTTGGGACTCTTTCCAGTTGTTGAGACTCTTCATGGCGCCAAAATTTGAATTTAGGTCAATAGTTTTAAAATGGGCATTTATCATGAGGCCACTGGAAGCAACATCAGTGGGAGTGGAGAACAACATGTTGCTCAAAGCCACTGGTTGGGGGTCACTGGTTTAAAGTCTCTACCATAATCAGTTTCAGTGTGTATGTGGGCGAAAACCTGAGCCCCCTGTGCAGGTACAGGGCGAACATAAAAACTCCTTGCTAATAGCACACTGATTCAAAATGACCCCAGGACTGTATTGCTAGAAGATTTCAATTGTAAGTACCACACCTCAGCTATTTGATGCATTTAAAGGGTATTTGGAAGTTTCATGGCCTTTGGCTAGTTAATTAGCATTGAGGGAATTGTGTACCTGTGGAGTTAAGGGATATGATGCCCAGGGGTCATATTGGCTGCCCCCCAGCTGTTTTAGACTTTAGCTCCTGGGAAATATTAACATTTCTACCTGAAGAACAGTGTGTTGTCATTTTTAAAAAGGTTACAAACATTAACTTAATGATTAGGGAAAAGGCTAGATCATTTATTATTACTACTAGATAAACTGGTAACAATAGCTCACAATTATTGTCTAATAATTTAAGTAGTGTCAATAAGATGACATTTACTTTGCTACAATAAAATCAAATCCATAGCCCTTTTAGCTGCAGCCACTGAATAAAGCAACAATGCCATGAATGGATATGTTGTATCATGACAATCTCCCTCTGTGCAATGTTCCTTTGCTTCTTTCAGCTGTGACAGACGAACACACATATATACGTTGTTCTCGTATAAACAGAAGCACTCACCCCCAACCTGGATTAGAATTTGAATTGTGGAACCCAGGGTTACAATCATTGAAATACTTCAAAAGTATTAGAAGCTATAAATTAAAGCATTTTAGCAAATCACCTTTTAGTCACTATTTTGCCAAAGACCACATTTATGTTTTAATTGAATTTAATAGAGCCTGTAAAATCTGAAATCTGTATTTTAATGAGCACATTCTCCCCTTTAACCCTTAATCTGCCATGCAATGGAGAATCTCCAGTGCTGCAATGAATGTAGCAGACTCCTAGATTTGATATCTCTAGAATTCTTTTTTTATCTTTGCCAGGTCACATGTTTCCTGACAATTCATGCTGCAACAAGATTATAAGGTTCCATCATGGGAAGAGATTAAATTTCAACATTAGGATGCAATACAATATATGTGGTCATTATTTTTTTAAAAAATGGTATCAGAGTTACTTACTTTACAATTCCTTCTAAACAACACTAGTTTGTGTAACAACTTTACAAAAGAAAAAAGACCTTTTTTCAAAACTGTGGCAAAGATTTGCAGTGAAAAATTTGCTGCAACAAAAAAATCATGGCATTGACTTTAATGCATTTGGACAAAAAAGTCACCTTAAGAAAAAAATACCCATTGACTTGAATGCCTTTGGAGCGAAAAATATTGACGCGCATATCAAAAAACTGTGGAAAATTCTTTTGACGCCCATTGACTCTAATGCATTTCGCAAATTTTTCACTGTTTGACTAATTTTTTCCAGTTTCGCAATTTTTTCAGGACAAATTCGCTCATCACTACTAACTATTGGACAGAATACCGCAATATTTATTTTATAGCGGCAACTAGGTGACCTTATTCAACCTCCAGCTGAGCCTTGTGAAACTAGGTTAAGAAATACTGTATTATGATTCGTTTTTAAATGGACTGTGAGAGCCCCCTACAGGTCTTTGTTTTTTTTCCTTATAAATGATAATACTGAACTGTGAAGAGCTCTGCTGATATGATAGTATTGATATGAAATTGTGCCCATGTCACAGAATACTGTAGATAAAAACCATGGGGCTGGAAGATAGATACACAGACTGTCAGATAGATAGATAGATAGATAGATAGATAGACAGACAGACAGACGGATAGATAGCAGGGCCGAGTCGGCTGGGCGCTCTAAGTAACGCAGCCAACTATGTTGCCCCCCTCCACAAGCGTGCGCACAAACAAGTGTGTGCACATGTGCGGACCAGCGCACACGCCGGAGATGCGTACGTGCGTGCATACACATGCATGGAGGAATGCGAGTGGCTGGAATTACTGCGGCAGGTAGGGGCACAAGGGTCCGGAATTCGGCAGAAGAGGTACCGTGCCTGCCGCCCCTCCAATTTTGCGCCCTAGGCACGTGCCTCTTCTGCCTACCCCTAGTTCCCCACCCTATATATGGGTTGCTGGAAGCTACAGAAAAGAATTCGCTGACTTGCCAATACTAAAAATTTACTCAAATAGGAGGCCAACGGGGCCAAACAAAATATGCATTTAATTGGTGTGCTGAAAATAATTTTCCAAGGAAACTGGAGTGATTAAATATTCCCATACACCGTAGCCTCAACAAATGGAGAAAACCTAATCATCTGCATTTCATTAGGAACCTTTCCTGAGTATTTTACAAGACATTTTTAGAATAACTATGAACTTTAATGGGGTTATTTATAAAAGCACAAAACTTTTACCCGCTATCAGTGCTGATCAATATATCCATGGGAGGCAAGTGTTTTTAATAACAATGCGGCTTTATTCTAGACATACATAGTGGTAAAATTATAGTAGTGGGTGTGCTACAAAACCAAGTGCCCGGTTGTAGAGGCACGAAACGCGTTGGCATTGTAGCACACCCACTACTATAATTTTACCACTATGTTTCTAGAATAAAGCCGCGGGTAAAAGTTTTGTGCATGTATTTGAAGTTCGAATTTATCTCAATATTTTCTGCTACAAAATCCAATCAAATCCGCTTGGGGTTTTTACGCTTATTTATTATTACATTTTCCTGAAAATTTGCAGGAAAAAATCAGATTTTCAAAAATATTTTGTGTGCACATTTCAAACCTTTGTGTGCAGTTTTTAAAAGCTGTGTGCTCAAGTCAAAATTTATGTTTTCACACGTTTGTGCGCAAGACAATTTTGAGGCCAGCATACACAACATTGGGAACATTGGTTATAAGCTCAGTTACTGCAGGACCTGTGACTCAGGGCAAACTCTTTATCAAGGAGACATTTTCAATCAGAAGCATCCTACATAATGTGTTTTTTGCCCAATCCAGTCACTTCCAAATAGGCTCTAATCCAATGTTTTGCCAATATCACATATCTCAGGGAAACCATCACCTGCCAGTTAAAGGAACGGTAACATAAAAAAATTAAAGTGTTTTAAAGGAATGACAATATAATGTACAGTTGCCCTGCACTGGTAAAACTGGCATGTTTGCTTCAGAAACACAACTATAGTTTATATAAACAAGCTGCTTTGTAGCCATGGGGGCAGCCATTCAAGCACAGGATGCACAGTAGATTCTGAAGAATACCCTTGTACTACTACAGAATGTATCTGTTATCTGTATCCTGTGCCTTTTCTCATTTTTCAGCTTTGAATGGGGCCCCCATGGTTACACAGCAGCATGTTTATATCAACTATAGCAGTGTTTTTGAACCAAACACAACAGTTTTACCAGTGCAGGGCAACATGAACTTATATTTTATTAATTTAAACCACTTTTGTATTTTGGTGTTACTGTTTCCTTTAAAGGGATACCGTCATGGGAATTTTTTTTTCAAATGCATCAGTTAATAGTGCTGCTCCATCAGACTTCTGCACTGAAATCTGTTTTTCAAAAGAGCAAACTGATTTTTTTATATTTGATTTTAAAATCTGACAAGGGGCTTGACATATTGCCAGTTTCCCAGCTGCCCCCAGTCATGACATGTGCTCCCCAGTCACTCTTTACTGCTACACTGCAAGTTGGAGTGATATTAACCAACTCACCCCCCCCAGCAGCCTAACAACAGAACAATGGGAAGGTAACCAGATAGCAGCTCCCTAACACAAGGTAACAGCTCCCTGGTTGATATAAGAACAGCACTCAAAAGTAAAATCCAGGTCCCACTGTGACACATTCAGTTACATTGAGTAAGAGAAACAACAGCCTGCCAGAAAGCAGTTCCATCCTAAAGTGCTAACTCTTTCTAAAAGCACAAGACCAGGCAAATTGACAGAAGATGGCTGCCTACACACCAATATTACAACTTGCTGGTTCAGGAATTAAATTTTATATTGTAGAGTGAATTATTAACAGTGCAAACAGTGTAATTTAGAAATAAAAACTACACCATAAAAATCATGAAAAAATCCCTTTAAGTACCCCTTGTCTCACTACAGAACAATGAAAGACTCTTAGGGGCACATTTACTAAACTCGAGTGAAGGATTAGAATAAAAAACACTTTGAATTTCAAAGTATTTTTTTGGCTACTTCGACCTTCGACTTCGAATCGAACGATTCGAACTAAAAATCGTTCGACTATTCGACCATTCAACAGTCGAAGTACTGTCTCTTTAAAAAAAACTTCGACCACCTACTTCGCCACCTAAAACCTACCGAAACTTTGATCGAATGAATTGCGCTAAATCCTTCGACTTCGATATTCGAAGTCGAAGGATTTAACTTCGGGGGTCGAATATCGAGGCTTAATTAACAACCAATAGTACATGTGTCCCTTAGATCCCCTTGTTCAGAAAAGCATCATAATCCAAGACCTTGATAATATAGCACAGCTATTTTAGTAATGCATTGCCAAAAGCATTAGTTGATTTAATAGATGAATGGGATTTATGGGGACTTCAAGCTTACACAGAGGAGAGGGGGTTCATATTGTATTTGTGTATGTCTGACAGAATAGTTAGTATTCATTGTAAGAATATACAAGTAAATTGTGCATTGTAAAAGATAAAGTGAAGTGAAGTGAAATTTCATTTTCAATAGGATAACCTGTGGGTCACATGGAGCTTAAGCAATATTTTCTATCTATTGTAATGCTAGATTGAAAGTTACATTGTTCTAATAATATAAGAACCAGTCCTTTAGTGCCATTTATATTCTACCTTCTATTATTAACAAGAACACTTTGGAGCACTTGAGAGCTGATTATCATTCACTGTCGTTTTCCGTTGTTATCAGAACACAATGTTCCTAATGCAGCATCTTCAGCACACAAAGCACTTTCAGATATCACATGTGAATTCCCTTTGAAGGAAATGAAACATCTTTATCTCTCTGAAAAAAAAAATGATGTGCAATGATTGGAATTTAATGCAAAAGTGCCTGAAGTCATGCATTGTGCCTCTACGACACGTCTTAATCTCCCTCTGTCACCCTTTCTTACCATCAAATTTAATTATGAAGTACCTAATTTTCCATCATTGAGAAAAAAAGTTTTTTGTAGAATATTATATAATAACAAAAGGGGAAAAAAAAGCGCCATGCACGGATGGATAATAAAGTCGCCTTCTTTAAATAATTTTCTATTATGAAAAACTGCAGCAGAAGATGAATAAATGTGCGTACAGGAGTAAAAGGAGATCCCAGTGACGTGCCCTGGCTGTGTAGGCAGAGGAGGTAGACCTTACAGCTCTTGCTTACGTAAGAGCATTTAGTACGCCTACACATTAAACATTCCAGGAAACCCATCCACAAGAATATTAAGCTGATACTGTAAATATACTCTGGGAAAGCTTTTTTTTTAAATTAAATCTCATCATTATTTGCTGGAGCAATCTTCAGAAAACCCAAAGGTCTGATTTTCAGTAGTATTAAAATGAATAATAAAAGCTTGATAATGAAAGTTTCTCTTTTAATTTAGTTTTGCATTGTGATGAATAGACCTCAATGTACAAAATAGATTGATATTATGCTACAATACAAAAAAAAAGCAGCAAATCCGTATGACTGGGGACAGATGAATTGCATCATTTCCAGTTTATGGAAACAGTTTCTTTTTATGGACATTAATTAGAACTGAAAAGTGAGTTTTTGCAACTAAAGATATAACATTTTTGACTTTTTTAAAGATTTTTGTAAGCCTTATAAAACGTCATGTTAACAAGGAAAAGCTGTTCTTGTGAATTGGCTCCCAATCCCCACATCACATGAGCTGTGTGGTAAATATGACATGTATAAATAGCTACATAGATTCAATTAAAAATTCAGTACAGGGATGGGATCTGTTATCCAGAAATCCATTATTTACAGAAAGGCAGCCTCCCATAGACTCAATTTTAAGTAAATCATCCAAATTTTTAATAGAGATTTCCTTTTTCCCTGTAATAATAAAACAGTACATTTTACGTGATCCACTAATAATTTGATCCTTATTGAAAGCAGAATTAGCCTAGTGGGTTTATTTAATGTTTACATGACTTTCTGGTAGACTTAAGGAATGGCAATCCAAATTACAGAAAGATCTGTTATCCAGAAAACCCCAGGTCCTGAGCATTCTGGACAACAGGCCCTATACCTGTATTGTTTCTAAAATAATCAAGTTAATCTTTACAACCCCTCTCGGTCTCTCTACATGCAGCTTTGTTTCAGAGTTGGTTATTTTAAGATACAATTAGCTCTAATACAGTGGGCGCACACATCATTTCACCTATCACTAGCAATCTGATTCCAACTCCTGCCTGATGAGAGAGAAATTGCTGAAAAGAGGATAGTGAAGAATGACGACCACAGTACATACTTTTTAATTTTATTATTTTAGAAAGTTCATTTTTACAATTGATTCCCGTTTTTTCTTACTAAAAATTGTCAGGCCATAAAATATTGTGCAAATTGCTCACAGAATCATTCACTGAAAGAGCGTAATAAATGAAGTACAGTACCTGCATGTTGTCAGTGTTTAAATTAAACAACAAATATACATAACATGCATTGATATGTTATCAGTTATTTCTGAATCTCTAGGAAAGGAAAGTTGTTTTCTGATCTATGCTGCACTTGTAGTCTTAGCTCAGTTCATGTGAGTTGTATTTATATTGTTTTTTTCCAAGCTGAAAAGGAATCTGTCATTGTGCCAGGGGACTGCTCATAAACCTTTTGTTCCATTAAACCAAGTTGGTGGTGATGGCAGAATGCCAGAATGTATCACTGCCTCAGGTTTTCTGACATTTATTTAGCATTGCAGCGAAGTTACTAAATTGCTTTGCGGAAAACTGGACTTTTAAGCAGTGCTATTCTCAAGAACATTAACGAAGCAAAAAAAATTAACTGTATTATGTTACTGAAGGGCAATTTCACCTTTTAACGGAAAACCTATATTTCTATTGACTCGCAGTTGTAAAATCTTCTTGTTCTGACAATTAATTTATATATGCTTTATTACTGGTTACTTCCTATAGGCATTGGAAAAAAGGTTTTCTCTTTTTCCTGCAGTATTAAAAATATATAGGCACTGATATATTTGCTCTATTTAAAACTCAGCATATATTTTGGTCTCATTTATTTGTTTAACTACTGGATTGGGCTTGTGGCACAGTTTCAGTGATATTCATTTATTATACACTAAGGGGGTTATTTATCAAAGTCCGAATTGATCTTGATATTGTCAGCTACAAACTCCGATCAAATCCGCTCGGGTTTTTTATGCTTATTTATTATAAAATTTTCCCAAGAATCTGCTTTGATTTTCACAATTTTTTCATCCGATTTTCACGAATTTCTATTTTTTTTGGAATTTTCGGGGTATTGCACGAAACCCAGCGCACATCAAAAAATCATTGGGACTTCTCCCATTTACTTATATGCTGCCTCGACAGGGCTGAGATGCCGGATTTTCAGATTCAGACTTTTCCATCCTTAGGGTTTAATAAATTCAGAAAAATTTGATTTGATTTTTTACAAGTCTGATTTTATTAAAAAAAATCACAGATTTTTCGTGATTTTTGCATTCAGAGTTTAGTAAATAACCTCCTTAGAATATATATGCATGGTGGTATTATTTTAACGCTTTTTTTTTATTTTGTTAACTGTGACTGTTCCATTTTCAGCCATTGTACCTAACCTCTCCATCACCCCTGCCTCACTTAAGTTCTGCACTATCCTTTATTTTATTCTTATGCATTCCTGCGTATATTCTGCATGACTAATGTTACTCAATTAAATAGTACATATTTAAGCTGCTATTCTTTTTATTTGTGTTTTTTATGTGAAGATGGACTGCGAGAGCAATAACATTTGCAGGCTGATAAAATAGATCAAACCAGACAGGATATATTCACTTGGTGCCCTGGGCTCTTGTGGTTCTCCAAGTATTCATTTAATCCCAAAGGCATGTCCTGTCCTCAAAATACAGTATAAAAATAGAAAAATCTGCAGTATTTGTTCATGGGCCTCATCTTTTATAGAAATGTTAACAATAAAGTGTCATAAATGTATAGAAATTTCAAGTTTTTCCTTTCCAAAATCAACCCTTTTTCTACATCTTAGTAAATCCTTGATAACCATGTTACACTTATTATGCTTAGTTTATGAGTGTTTTGGTTTTATAATTCAGTTGACAGCATGCATTTCACAATATGGGGCCGATTTTATGAAAGTTCGAAGAACGTCTGATTCATACTTTGAGGTCACTGAATCATATTAAGGTCAAAGGAAGTTCCCTTTCTTTTCTTGCAAAGAGCAGCCTTTGGTTCATGGTTTTAGAAGTTTTCAGAGATCAAAACGTTCATTGTCTTAAAAAAATCTCATTCTTTCTCGAAAAATGCGTGGCTTTTGTTTTAAGGGGGCTGTTTTCTTTTGTATAATTTGTATTTGGATCTTTTAATAACTTTCATGGCAGTCGTGGTTTTAAAATCGCAAGAGATATTTAAAATGTTAAATGTTTATGCAAATTTTTAGCGCTTCTCGCAATGTAAAATCATTGGCTGGCGAATATTACATCGCTAAGCAAAAAATAGTGTTCACACCTGGTCTTCTGAAATTTTATTACATACACTGCTAATATTTGCAGAAGCCACTTGGTGTCAAACTTTGTGAGGAAGTCGTTGAGGTCTGTAATCGGTTAAAAGGTAGCAGACATGCGGGGGAAATGCAATAAGTCAGTAACAGAAAAACTATTCGCAATGCGAAAAGTTATCCCTTTGCGCGAACAAATTTTGCTTTGCACAAATTTAATATAGCTTTTGCGAACCCAGAAACTGTTTAGCGACAACTTCCGACAGCTGAAGACCGTTTGCGAATTTTATAGTTTGCGCCAATGCGCAGTAAATGTTTTAAAACTTCTTACTGAAAAAGTCGTTAATGTTTGCTCCAAAAGAGTACGACACCTTCAAGCTCTTTTTAAGAGTGCTCAATTAAAATTCGCAATGTAATGGAACAATATTACATTACATTGCAAGATGTGGATTTTTATTCTTATCGGTGCGAATTGTTTATCTCTTTGCGACTTTAATTACATTCCCCCCATGGTTGCTAATATTTGCAATGGACTTTGTGAACTTTTTGCAATAAAATGATCCAGGGACTAGTCAGATTGCCATTTTGGAGTCAGGAAGGAATTTTTCCCCATCTGAGGCAAATTGGAGAGGCTTCAGATGGGTTTTTTCCTCTGGATCAACTGGTAGTTAGGCAGATGAAAAAAAAAAAAACTAAAAGTTTGAACTTGATGGACTTGATAGAGATTAATCGTAGTTTTAAAAACCTCTAAAAACACTAAAATTCAATAAATAGCCAACTTGTTGTTTAATTTTTAATTTATCTGTATTATTTTATATTTATTTCTCGGTTACCTAGCTTATTATTAGTGCGTGAAAGGATACATTGTTGCTGAAGGTTTTCTTAATTTGAAGCATTTTCAGGTTAACCCTCACCTATTGTCTTCTATGTTCTATAAAAATTATCTATTTCCCCCCCCTCTGTGCTTTTCTCTATTTTATTAAGCCTCTTAGTTTTATTTATTTTATTAACCCTTTTCATTGATTTCTTTTTCCCAGCAACCCATTCTTCAGAGTGATATTTGTAGCGATTTTGTCCTCCCCTGGGCTTCTTAGTCGAATTAATGGCTTCCATTCACCCTAATTTAACCTTATTCTTTAGCATACGTTAATTTACTGTATTAAAAATAATGCAAATTCCTTCTAGCACCCACTTTTCAAAAGCAAGTACACAGCTATCAAAACAAGTCACATTAAAAAATATGTTCAATTATGAATATTGAATATGAAAACTAAAAAATAATTTTATGTATCTTTTCTTACTGACAAGAATAAGGGTAATCTCATGTCTAAGTAGGTTTGTCCTTCTATATAATTTTCTCATGGGTAATACACAGAGGTTTATGTTAGAGAACGGTTTTGAAGCGTTTACACTGCTGTAAATATACAGTATGCTGTTGTATTATACCAGAATAATATATGTCCTATAGAAGACATGGCCAGAATGATACAGGTATATTACTATGTATTTAAATAAAACACCAGGGTTTATTTTGCTACGATGCAATGTTTGGTATTATTACTATGAGCATGATACAATACAGTAAAACAAATACAATATATATAATAAGACACTCATTATATCATTTGTGATGTTGCTACAATGTGAGTTGGAAAATTTAAAGGCTATAAATCAACTTGGTGGGACTAGGTAATATGGGGCCATTACCATCTAGGTAATACTTTACACTGATCTGTTGTAGCCTATGCTGACCAGATAATACATAATCTATTCATTCTCTCTCTCTATATCATTTTCTCTCTGCAACATGCCAACCTGTAACTTGTTAATCTGTTAAACTACTATACTGCTTGATAATGTATACAAGCACAGTATCAAGCACTCATGGCTAAAATATTTAAAAAAATCATCAATCTTTATTTCTTCATACTCAATACAAATGAAGATTGGTGATTTTTTTTTCAAATATGGTAGCTGTGGGTGCTTTCTACTTTACACGTTTTTATTTTTGTTTAGCACTCTGCCTTTGCTTTTTAATAGTTGAGTTGGACAAAGATGGAAAATGTGGGTCTCAAATAAGTGTATAACTGCATTTATCCTCAGTATATCTCTTTATTTTGGAGATTAATGGGAGCTAAGGTTCTGGAACAGTTGCTAGGCAATTAATGTTACTTACTTCAATACAAACATTCTAAAGTTTTCTTCAAAGTACCAACTTTGCTATTTGGGAAACATTAAATTTGTTCTTTGCATTCACACGGCCATAAAGAGAGAACTAAAATGATTTTCCATGTTGCGTATTTGTCTAGAATCTGTGAAGACAATTTTGGGTTTTACATTGCTTTAAAAAACACACAGTGAATGGGACTGCCCAAGAGAGTGGTCATGGTTGCTAATACTGATTACTTTCAAAATGGCTGTTTTCCATTGCCAACAGTGCAAGTCTACAAAAAGTGTGACTTTAAACAGTAAAGTTTTTGTGAAAGTTTTTTAAGAATGTCAAGAAATCAACAGTTTCTATATAAATGGCTAATTTCTTGCCAGAAATAGCTGGCAGATAAGCCAAATTTACGGTTTAATAATCGGAAATTCAGCTCTTAAAGTTACCAGAAGAGGTACAGTAACTTCTGGGGAACTGCTGCCTGAGGAAAGGTGCTCAACTTGTCTCATAGCAGAAACACCCCTGAGTTTTCTCCTCTCCCATGTGCTGAACGACCTTGTACAAAACCACCAAATCTAAAGAACATGTATAAGGCATGTATGTAAAACTAGGGCACAGCATTTTGCAATCCAAGTTCATCAGCCTTGAACTATCTGAATATACTGCATCTGTGTCCAATCAGGTTAACCTAAAAATGTGAATGTAAAGTAAATTGCTTTTCTATGTACCCCTAGGCCCTACCCCTATTACCCCTAGTAGCAGGGCCGCCATCAGGGGGGGACAGGGGGGACAAGCGTACCGGGCCCGGGCATGAAGGGGGGCCCGGCAGCGCTGCATTTTTTTGAAGATCCGGGCCCCCCTTACGAGCGCCCGAGCCGTACGTCTTGCCTCTTCAGTGCCGAATGCGGAAGTGCCGAAAAGCCGAAGCCGATGCGACGAAAAGACCCGAAGTCACGGAAACAGCCGAAGCCGAAGTCCTGAAGCAGCGCAAAGACCCGAAGTCACGAAAACAGCCGAAGCCGAAGTCCCGAAGTCACGAAGCGACGAAAAGACCCGAAGTCACGAAAACAGCCGAAGCCGAAGTCCTGAAGCAGCGCAAAGACCCGAAGTCACGAAAACAGCCGAAGCCGAAGTCCTGAAGCGGTGAAAAGACCCGAAGTCACGAAAGGAGGCGAAGTTGAAGTACTGAAGCCATGAGTTCAATTCTACTGAACACCAGTTTGTGTTTTTTTTTTTTTTAATCCCCTGGCCACCAATGTATTATTTTAATATTCTATAGGCCCCTGCCACCAATCTTTTTTTTAAAACTTTTGTTTTTGGGGCCCCAAATTGTTTTTTAACTCGTAAGGGGCCCCTTGCCACCATTGTTTTTTTTTGGTTTTTTTTTTTAAAAAAAAAATTAATTTTCTTTTTGGTGGCCCCAAATTTTTTTAACTTGTAAGGGGGCCCCTGCCACCAGTTTTTTTTTTTTTCAAAAAAAAATTTATTTTTTTTTTAAATTTTTTTTGGGGCCCCAATTTGTTTTTAACTTGTAAGGGGGCCCCTGCCACCATTTTTTTTTTTTTTCAAAAAAATTTTTTTTTCTCCAAATTTTTTTTTGGGGCCCCAATTTGTTTTATAACTTATAAGGGGGCCCCTGCCGCCAATGTTTTTTTTTTTTTTCAAAAAAAAATAAATTTTTTTTCAAATTTTTTTTTGGGGCCCCAATTTGTTTTTAACTTATAAGGGGGCCCCTGCCGCCAATGTTTTTTTTTTTTTTTTCAAAAAAAAATTAATTTTTTTTCAAATTTTTTTTTGGGGCCCCAATTTGTTTTTAACTTAGAAGGGGGCCCCTGCCACCAATGTTTGTTTATTTTTTAGTTTTTTTTACATTTTTTTTTGTTGGGGCCCCAAGTTTTTTTTAACAGGGGGCCCCTGCCACCAATGTTTTTAAAAAAAAAAAATTTTAATTTTTTTTTTTTGGGGCCCCAATTTTTTTTATAAGGGGGCCCTGACCATCAATAGCTTTTTACAACTTGTGTGGGGGGGGTTACTTTTTTAGCGCTGATGTCTGTGTGGTCTTTTAACTGCGATGTGGGCGGGATATGGGGCGGAGCTTGGTCGTCAGTGTGGGCGGGGCCCAGGGGGCCCCAAAAATTTTGTTGTACGGGGCCCCGTGATTTCTAATGGCGGCCCTGCCTAGTAGGCTAATCATTCCAAACAACATCTCCAAATAAAGGACCAGATTCAGTTCAGTGAAAACTATTTTTCTTATGGTTTATCTCATGAAATCACCATTGCAGTCTATGGAGAAAATTCTCATTAAATGAGGTGATAACATTTTCTTATGGAATTGAATCTGGCTCAAAGTGTGAAGCAGCACATGTTTAGGTTTAATGTATATGTATTCCTTATTGAATAGAGGGGATACACAGTAGTAACACTTGTAAGCAACTGGTTTTTAACATTTTATGGGAATTATAATACAGTTTGTATATGACCATAGGTTGAAATTATACAGTATGTATTTAGCTACATGTACATAGAGATGCTAATTTAATGAGAACTATTTATAAAGTTCTATTTGGCAAAACAACTCAACCCAAAAGAGAAGCAATTAATGCTCCTATTTATTGTGCAACAATAGCTGAGATTTGGAAATGTATGTTAAACAGCACATCAATTGAGTTTATATTCAAATAAAGAAAGCATCAGAGTCAATAATGCGTGTCACTGACATGCAGAATGATAATCAGATTGATTGGGTGATTAGATCTACAAAGGAAAATAATAAAAATAACTCTTGTGTATTTGCAAGCGTGACTCAAAATCAATGGCCATCGGCTTTTGGATGAACTGACCCTTAACTGCAAAGAAAAATATCTAGTAGCCACTGTATAAATTACAGCATTTATTTGTTTCTAAGGAAACAAAGCTGAGGAAATAATGGTATGGGCCAGCAGCACTTGTTCCTGCTGTAGGGAGCACTGTGTCACATAGAATTTTGTTTTCATGCTTTATGTCTGTCAAAAGTATTATTTATACATCAATGAATCTAACCTCAATTTTGATGTGGTTAAAAGAAAAGATATTTATAGCATATGACTGAAGGATATATCGATTTATATATGTATATATATACTGTATACTTTACTGTATTATGTCTGCATTTTATAATCCAAAATTTGGTTGAAAACTAATAGGATCCATCATAATTGAGATCATATAAACACAATGCGACAGATAAGTTTCATGATATCATTATATGTTTAACAAAGGGTGTGTTTGTTTTTTTTGGATAATCATATTTGTTAAGTAAGAGATATAGATAAATAGATATTTTATTTAAGCAATGGGTCATTTTATTAAATATTGAGATTAAGAAATTGTGTTAAAAATTATTTCAACAAGAAACATTCGCTGTCACTTGGTGTAACTGTATCTGGCAGGGGCCCAACACCCCATGATCTTTCTTGTCACATCAAATAAAGCAATTATTCTTGTTATGTCTGGAGCAAAGGTTTAAGATACATGTAAGTGTGGCACTAAGTATCCACAAGGAAAGGTTTGATTTGCTCTGGGATATTTCTGAGAAATGGGGGTTGGGGAGACAGTGTGGTTATCTAATCCATTGAACAGAAAGTAGAAGCGAAGCAGAGACTCATATCAAGAGGTACTGCAACCATTTATGTTAAAGGACATGAAAAAGTAATCAGTGGTTATCATTAGATAACTGCCACTCTAGTTGTTAAAACGTTAATAGTAAGGCTGCAGCATCCCCTAATCATTTAGAAATCTTTCTCCTCCTCTAACCCACTCTGCCCCTGTTGTTATATTTCTACCTCTCTGACCTCGTTTATAAAACAAATCCAAGAGATAAAGCAATAACAAATACAATGAGGTAGTTTATTGAGTCCAATACAAGACAATAGAGTCAATGTGACACCTAGGTGGTACACGAATGTTTGCCAAAGATACTCCCACTTGTCATAAGTTTATATACCATTTTTGATGTCAGAGATGAAAATGGAAATGGGGGTATACAGACATACCATACATGGTCTGACTCCTCCTTATACGACATGTATCAAGACGATCTGCTTAGCATTACAACTTAGGAAGATTTGCTTAGCATTACAACTTTTGCACAGTATTTTGCGACATATCTTGGCATTTTGGTTTCAACCTGCTCAGACCTTGTGGTCTTATGTCTGTAAAAAATATAGACTGGTGTCAGCATCAGTTATCTTAAGCAATCATCTCTGTACTTGTGGCCTAACAGAATAATTGAGGCCCTTGACATCTATCTGCATGGCTATTTAGATCTTTAGTTAACATGTAATTATATCATTTATCTGGAAACTTATGGACATATACATTTTTACTCTCCTGCGAGATGTACAATGTTGCAACATAAGATAGTTATCTGGTCCCAACACCACACGACCTCATGAGCTTGTGTCTAGTAATTTCAGACAGGGTGCAACACTTCTGCACAGGGTCCCAAGAGACATGCTGACACTCGCATTTTTAATAGAAGAATGGAGATTATTTATTACTATGGCCTAGTATCATGTAAATGAGTGACCACTGTCCACAGTTGACCATTTGCCTTATAGTCTTTCCTGCCTTGGGCCCTTGGCATTGCAGCATCAGAGTGTATGGGGGACTCAGGTAAAATATATAAACCCTATATTGTTATTACACTCTGACACTAACGGAAATAGACCTTTCCCAAATATATCATCATCCCTCAGGAATTTGCTTTGACTCTTGACTTGTGAGCATGCTCATTTCTTCTCAGCTCAGATTACGAAACACATCCTCCAGTATAACAGCCAATGAAGAGATAGCATTGCTGGTTACCATAGAAACTCAGCTCTAGCTGTCTGATCCTATTTTTATCACCTAACCACCTCTCCTGAGCTCAGCTTTACCGTTACAGTGTCAACCCCAGAAGAACTTTTTATCAATGTAAATTGTACCTGTGTAAGCCTGCATTCTGTGTTGGATGAACTTTACAGCATACATGTCCTGTTTGCAGATGTCAGTGTTACTGATGATGTGTCAGAGGGAAAATGGCCGCCAGGTGAAAGCTGCTATTTCTTTAAGGAAATGTGATGGTGCTGGCAAATGGAGGTGGTAAATGCTGTACAAATGATGTTGCTTGGGTGGGGAAAATATGCCCAACTCATATACATGAAAAATGTAGGCTTTACGTGTCCTTTAAGTGAAGCCTTCTCACAATATACTTTATTGTGCACAAATCCAATATCTCATTCCTTGGTCTTTAAATCTGGTTTTCATATTTAAACACGCTCACGTATTGGTAAACAGTGCACACATATTGGTGCAGAGTAAGCGCAGTGGAGCTCATGGGCACCACCTACTAGATCTCTAGTCTTCTTCTGTAAGGGAGCGCCGTATTGAAGCAGTCTTCTGGTTCATAGCAACTTTGCATGCGCTAAACTGCCGGAAATTGCCAAAGGGAAGAGTACCCAAAGAAAACTGGAGATCCGGAAGATGGCACCCATGAGCTCCGCTGCGCTTGCATTTATTTATATTATCTTGTTTCTTTCTACCACCAGCTTTTCCCTGTAATTTTTTTGTACAGTAAAAATATTTATTTTAGTACTTTCTCACTTTATTTCCATAGACAGAGCAATCCTTACTGACATGAAATCCCAAGTAATGCACATAATTTGTTACACCAATGTAAATATTTGTTATAGTTTCTGTATACGGCCGAGCATGTGGATAGTGAAAACAGCCAGCATATTTTATTTTCAAGAAACCATTAAATTAAATGTATATTTGTTGTCTAGCCATTCTGTGCTATTTCCTAAATGTATACAGTAAATAGATGGGAACCTTCCAACATATCAGTGTTTTCTGAATGTAGGGCACATAAACAAAAGTCATGGAAAAAGAAACCTTGCTAACCTGTAAAATGAGAACAGAACAGTGGGGTAAGCTGTTGTGTGCAGAAAGTAGTCTTTTGGGAAAAAGAACCAACATGTCAGCAGGGACATATTGTGTACTGCAACCTTATAATCAGCATGTGTTCTGTGCAGTTGGCAGTTGCTGAGCAACTGAAGTATTGTCACAGCGATTGTTTTTGTCCTGAAAAAGAAACATTGGCTGTACATTTGTAAAATGCAATTATTTTTAACTTTCTGCTTGGCACAGATGGTCCCAAAAGAACAACATGCTTTATGGTGAAAGGAATATATTTCTTGTTTTGTTGGCTGGATACTATCAATATATCAAAAAAACAGTAACTATACTGAAAACTGGCTGAGCATGGGAATGCCTGTTTACTTACAATATTTATAACTTACAGGTATGGGATCCCTTATTCAGAATGTTCCAAATTAAATGGTCCATATACAGTTGATTTTAAGTAAATAATTCTAATGATTTCTTTTTTTCTCTGTAATAATAAAACAATGCCTTGTACTTTATGGTAACTAAGTTGCATGAATCCATATTGGTGGCAAAACAATCCTATAGGGTTTATTTATGATTTGAAGTACACTGAAGTATGGAAATCCAAGTTAAAGAAAGATCTGTGAAACCCAGGCCCCAAGCACTCAGTACGATAGATCATATTCCTGTATTTGTCATTTAAATTCTTATGTATCTTGTATTTAAGGGAAAGCAAGGAATGGTACACACCAATGTTCCCACTAAATCCTTCTTGGCCGTGTACGAAAAAAATTATTTTGTGCGCACTTTTAAAAAACAAGTGCATCATAATTTATTGTGTGCGATGTGCCTTAATCAATGTAAGAGAGCTAGTTATAAAGTAAAAAAATACCTAGACTTTGATTCATAGGCAGCCACTACAACTGAAATGTAAGACACTTAGGTGCAAATTTACTTAAGGTCGAATATCGAGGGTTAATTAACCCTCGATATTCGACTGTCGAAGTTAAATCCTTCGACTTCGAATATCGAACTCGAAAGGATTTAACACTATTCGCTCGATCGAACGTTTAGCCTATGGGGACCTTGTTAGAGAAGCTCATTTCCACTATTCTACAACTGCTCTTCATAGAAAAGGCCCCCAAGTTGCCAATTTCAATCCAACACAGTGCCCGGAAATTCTAGCTCAGATTCACAAAAAATGTCACTGCTGGTGAAACCACAAATTTCACCGCAAAACTGAAAAAGTACACTCATCCTTACTATTCCTGTTTATTTTTCCCTGCCTCTTATTTTGCTGGTCACACTGCAAAGCATGAATTAGGCAAACTGAACTTTTCCATTTCTGATTTTACTGGAAAGTAGAAAAAGCCAATAGGATCAATATCTTCTCCTCACAGTATATGACATGTGCTCTATTGAAAATTTCAGACATAACTCTATTGTTTTGATTAAGGTTCCCTAGACGTGTTTTAAAAAATGTGATTTGTAAGTATATGCACCAACATTTAATTAAAGACGTCCATACAAGTTTAAATTTCTCACCCTATGCAAATTGACCTGAGCGCAAGATCCCTAGCGAAGTTTCGCTAAGCGCGTTTGGCGCCCATAACAAAACTCCGCATTTTTGTGAATTGGCGTAGCCTGAGCGCATTTGTGCCTGGTGAAGTGTTGCGATGAGTGCGAAGCTGTCACTGGCAACAATTTGCGATAGATAGATAGATAGATAGATAGATAGATAGATAGATAGATAGATATTAGATTATATTAGCGAGAGAGAGAGAGAGAGAGAGAGAGAGAGAGAGAGAGAGAGAGAGAGAGAATTTTAATTTTGTTTTAAGTAATTAGATATAACCAAAACTGCATTGGAATGATGCAATAACAATTTGCATTGTTGTAATATTAGTTTATTCTTTTTCTCCCATAAGGCAATATGCACTTGAAGCTAGAGAGCCAGCTATGCTTGTTTGCCTATTTACTGTAGACTGTTTTATGTCAAGTTTCCCCCTACACATCACACAAGATAGGATGAATCACCTTCAGGAATTGTCACACACCCACCATTATTTCTTTTATCAAAGCAGAATATCTGAAGCGCTGTCTCTACTGCAAGGTGGATGCATCAGAAAGTGTATGATTCCGTATGCTCTTGTATGTCACACTACTAAGAGCATGTCAGGCAGTCAGAGCAGTGATGCTGCTATAATTTCAGCTCCAATTATTTCAGACACTAGTACAATATGGGAAGAGGGTGAATCATTAGTAACTAATCCCTTCTCAAAATGATATACTGTATTGTTTTTAAAGTGAGGAGGCATACAAATAACTAAAAATATAAAGGCTCCTGTAATTACACTATAAAGTAATAAAAAGAAAGACTATGAAGATTTTCATTCATCCAGGTCATGGTATATCTAGTATAGGTAAATTTAAATTTAAAGCTGCTCGGATAAGTAGTGAAACGTCTTCATTGATTACTCAGCAAGTCCAGTTGTTTTAAATTTACCTATACTAGATAATAAAAAGAATATTCTGCAAGTAGATAACACCAGTAAAATCATGATAATTTGCAAATCTGATGTCGCAGCAGGCAACTATGAATGGTGATATTGCTGATACTGCATCTTCTAATACCTGCCACTACTTTTGTTCATTCCAGTGAGTGTTTTAAAAAGGGTTTTTTTTTATGAGAAAAGTTATGAGAGCTCATTAACAATTGTAAAGTGTAGCACTGGGCATAAAACTGCACAGAAAATGCAACTCACTCTGTCTGTCTGTATTGGTTCTAACTCATGAAGACTAGTGCTGATATGGCAGATGTTTCAGCTTTGAAGCATATGTCATTCCATACAATCTCCAGGACACACAGGCACAGGGAAACACTGGAGGAAAACTCCATAAAATGGTACTTAGTAAATGATCCATATAGAGTTGATCTATTGCAGCTAATTCATATACTGTAAGGGGTGTCTAGAGTTCCAGGATGCACTTAGTGAAAATTGTGTTACTCTATACTGTGTATTGGCCAATACCCATGACAACAGGTAAAGCTGCAAACACATAAAGGGTAATTTATGAATGCAAGTGCAAATGTGCATTGTGTGAAAAAATTGCATTCATTAAAAGTAGTTGTGTCAAAAGGCACTCCTTGCCCTTCAATATAGTTGTACTTTGCACCATATGAGAGATTAATGGACCTATTAATGCAGGGGAACTCTGGAGATACCACCTCCAAAGGTGACAGGAGCTCCAGGATTCCTACAGTAGCCAGTGGGGTCAATTAACGTCATTCTCACTCCAAACCCAGAAAATTACATCAACTGGACATTAAAAACTTTCTGCTAAATACAATCCAACTTGTGACATAATTCCCATAATGAGGCAGGCACATATGGAACTATGGGGCAAATTTATCAAAGAGTGAAGTTAGAGATCACCACAGTGCACTAGAGTGAAATTCCGCCACTCTCCATTCGTTTCTATGGGATTTTTGAAAGAGTATTTATCAATGGGTGAAAGTGAAAGTTCATCCTTTGATAAATATGCCTTCAAAAATCCCATAGAAATTAATCGAGAGTGGCGGAATTTCACTGTGGTGATCTCTAACTTCACTCTTTGATAAATATGCCCCTTTGTATTTGCTAGTAATCCTACAGGCACCCTGACATATAATACTCAGTAATCCTACAGGTACCCTTGAATATACCACAATCCTCAGAAATGCTACAGTCACATACAAAATTATCTGTCAGTAATACTACAGGCACCCTGGTATATAATCCCCAGCATTGCTGCAGGCAGATATGAAGATATATAATTACCAGTATTTCTAGAGACAATTTGTCATTCAATCCCCCTTTACTGATGCAGGGACTTGTAAATGTGTGTAACTGCCAGTAATACTACAGGCACACTGTCATATAATCGTATATAATTCTGCAGACACCCTGGCACATAATCCCCAGTAATGCTGCAGGCACATGCATGCACATAATTGCCAATAATCCTGCAGCTGCATGTGTCCCAATAAATATATTAAATATGAAAAATTCACGGCATATTTTTATTTTGCGCCACTACAGTACTTTTATTGCTTAGCCAAATAACATCCTAATATGGCAGCATGTCGTCATGGAGAGCTGCAAAAAAGGTCTTTAACCACATCCTACATCAACAACGCTATTGTCATGGATGTACAGAATTAAAATAAGCATTTTTAAAAAATAGATACATCCATTTGGAAAAACAAATATGATTTAAAATCAATGTCTAGTAGTGATGAGTGAATCTGTCCCATTTTGCTTCCCCGAAGAATTATTTAAAGTTAATAGGTGTTTTTTCTTCGACTTATTTGTTTCGGCAACATTTTTCAAGGCAGAGTTTTACAGCAATTTTGAGAATAAAATGTTCTTATGGTGAACTGCAGAATTTCACTGCGAATCCATGGCTGGCAAAACCATTTGCTCATCATTAATATCTACACTATAGATTCAAACAATGTATGTCCTTTCATTCTCAACAGACTGAACATATTTATCTGAGCATTGTGATCACCAAGGCAGACAGATGGAAAAGCTATAGCACACAAAATAAAATTCAAATTCAAAACCACAAATAAATGCTCAAATTCCACTATAAAGTTCCTAGTATTGCTTTGTATTAGGAAAGGGACACTAAGGGGCAGATGTATTAAGGGTTGAATATCGAGGGTTAATTAACCCTCGATATTCGACGGGCGAATTAAAATACTTCGAATATCGAAGTCGAAGGATTTTGCGCAATTCGTTCGATCGAACGATTGAAGAAATAATCGTTCGATTGAACGATTAAATCCTTCGAAACGAGCGATTCGAAGGATTTTAATCCATCGATCGAAGGATTATCGAAGGACCTTCCCCATAGGCTAACATGGACTTCGGTAGCTTTTTAGGTGGCGAACTAGGGGGTCGAAGTTTTTTCTTAAAGAGACAGTACTTCGACTATCGAATGGTCAAATAGTCGAACTATTTTTAGTTCGATTCGAAGTCGTAGTCGAAGGTCGAAGTAGCCCATTCGATGGTCGAAGTAGCCAGAAAAACACTTAATACCAAATAGAGAAGGCATATGTATCTCAGTGAAAATAATGCAACTGCTAGATAACTTTCTGACTGGCTGGGAATACATTCTGTTAACTCTTGTCTTATTACAGGCTGATTTCATCTCAGGCAGGATCCCACATAAGACATTAGATGTGCCTGCTGGAAGGGCTATTTTGAGTGCAGTATGTAATATAATTGTTCATTTCAAGAAAGAGGAGATTATAAAGGCTTCTTATCAAAGGTCTTAAGTGATATTTTTATTAAATACAGAAAACGTTAAAACGTCCTTTACTATGGCAAATCTCAGATTTTGCGCAAAATACATTTATTTATTATTTGTGTCATTTTTGATGTTTATAGTTTTGACATTTGTCTTAAATATGTCACATCCCAAGTGTAATCCATAACTGTCAATGTCAACTGTCATTCAAAATTTAGCCAAAGGACAATAGAGGAGAAGAGTAGGTGCTCCACAAGTGGAAATATAAACTACTGTTACTTGGCACTCATCCTAATGTAGAAAATAACCTTCAATTTTACTTTCCTGTTTTAACCCATTCAATTTATTGCATTAAATGTTAAAAAAGAAAGTATGTATTTATATTTTTATTTCCATTGCATTATTATGTGCAAAGAGTTGTACATTAATAATACATTAACAGAACAACTAGAGGTCAATAAAATTAGAAATATAAATAAATCATCATCATCATCATTTATTTATATAGCGCTGTCAAGATACCCAGTGCTTTACTGCAGTTATAGCAAACAGGGAATAAATGGTGGATAACAAACAAGGATTACAGAATACAATAGGGTTAGAAGGACCTAGAGATTAGAGTTTACAAACTAAAAGGTTAGGGTACAATTGAGAAATTAGGATTATATAAACATTTTGTCATTTTTGATACAGCAATGATTAATTAAGGTACATCGAATAAGCCTCTTTAAACAGATGGGTCTTTAAGGAGCGCTTGAAAGTTTGGAAAGAAGGAGAAAGTCTGACAGCTCGAGGCAGAGAGTTCCAGAGAAAAGCAGAAGTCCGAGAGAAGTCTTGTAGACGAGAATGGGCAGAAGTGATCAGAGGAGAAGTGAGGCGAAGATCAGAAGCAGAGCGTAGGTTTCGTGAAGGAGTGTATTTGGAGATTAGAGATGAAATATAGGGAGGGGTTTCATAATTAAGGGCCTTGAATGTGAGTGTAAGTAATTTGAATTTGATTCTAGAAGAGATGCAAAATCCAGTCTCTGTAGCTTTTACAATTTATGTGAATGGGTAACTGACAGGCATAAATAGGAGAATATGTTCTGGTTGTCACTGCCTCATGACTAGTAACAAGTACAATTTTTGACAGATTTTACAGCAGAAAGTAATAAAAAAAACTGGTAGAACAGTCATGCTTTATCTGAATGACTTCTGTGAATTAACATTCCTGGAACTCATTCCCTCTAGAAACATATTTAGTTACTTTGAGACTCTTCATTCAAATATCTGATCACATTATTGGCATGCTGAATGTGCTATAATGTCCCAAACTTCTGTATTCTGTAATTTTAAACACATGGAAAATTGAGGAAAAATGTCATTCATTAAAATTTCATTCATCCTTACATTATCCACACTTATGTGCTTGCCGTAATTGCCTCAAAACAAAAATAGTTTTTAGGGCTAAGGATGTATGACCTTATTATGGTTCTTCAACCAATCCCCACTCCAAGACAATTTTAAAGAAATTCAAATAACAATTACAGAATGATATTTAGCTTACATATCACTGTGCTGCTGTTGAAAGATATATGTGTGTATTTCTATTCTTTTTTTTATGAGTTTTCTGTTAATATTATTTTGTTCTCAGATTAATTGAACTTATATTTCAGAATCATCTATAACCTCCCTGTTATATGGGTCTGTTTTGGCATATTTGCAGGTTATTATGCTTTTTTATAAGTATCTTATGTTTTAGTTGATAAATTCATATTTTGTGGCATTTTGATGTGTGTACCCATGGTGGTTCAATATTGTGGATTGCCGCACCTCCTTGCCTCTCCTATGTTTCCTGCTTGGTGGTGCAGATCCCTCTAGATGGTCAGCGCACGTCAATCACATGTATTGGATATAGGAAAAGAGCCTTAATTGGTTTCTGTAAAAGAAAAAAAATTATTTGCTGTGACACTAATTTTGTATTGTTTTTCCACAGATAATCTGGCCAGGGGGATAAAGAGTGATAAAGCTAATGGTTAAAAACTCTGCTGGCTGTGAGTAACCATATTCCAAGTATATTATACATTAGCAAAACATACTATAATTATTTCTGTTTTGAATAAATACAAAAATAGTGTGTACAAAGACTATCAGTTTCAACATAATAGAACCACATAAGGACTTGCATTGTTGTAAAAATGGACAAGATGAGTCAAGCCTCACTTTGGAACCACAAAAAACTTTGGGAATTATGGGTAATTGGGTGTGTCCAGCACTGTTTTAAATGCCTTGGTAGCACTTGTATTTGTTATCCTGATGAAGGGAGGGTTAACCCCCCCAGAAATGTTCAGTGAACCCCCCCCCCCCCGAAACATTGATGAACCCCCCAAAACGTTGATGCACATGAAGTGGCAATAAAAGGGGCAAGCTCCCCACCTGAGAAAATACTGGTGTTGTGTGACTCTTTTCTTACATCCAATACATGTGATTGACGTGTGCTGACAGTCTAGAGGTATCTGCACCACCAAGCAGGAGACATAGGAGAGGCAAAGAGGTGCGACAATCCACAATATTGAACCTGTACTTTATGCACCCTATTAGCCAGCACTCCTGGAAGAATGTCCTTCCATGACATAAGCCAGACCACCACAAGATGTGCTACACCATTTGGCTTTTCTGAAGAGGAAAGGAGAAAAATCCTAGAAACAGTACAAACTGCTTCTATCCTCACTTCCAACCAACCAGAACAAAGAAACCTGCAAAAATATTTTGAAGCGACCAGCAGAAAAGAAGTAAACCTTACCTTACATTTGTCAACTCTAACAGAGTACATAAAATCTTCCAGAATTCCAAGAGGGCTGCGGATCAGTTTGGAACCAATACTCTGTAAAAACAACAAGGGATTCAGAGATAAATGCAGCCTGGACCTGATGACCCTGACAATACAGGCGTTACAGAGTGAAATTCAAACAACTTCACAAGAAATCCACAAGATTAAGAGTGAAATTAAAACTACACTATCAAGAGAAGCATTTTCAGAATATCTGAATAAAGTGCAGATTGATCTAGAGAAATTCGGGGAAAATACCATACAGAAGAAACTCCAGAAGTTTAAACGGGACACATTGGACTACGGACTGGATCAGGTCTATACGTGGGCGCTGCACAGAAGGGAAAGAGAGACGCCAAGCACCAGGAAGCAGGCGCCATTATACACGTGACCCGCGCAGGCTCAAGTGACTGGTGCAAAGGAGAGACGTCGGATTCCAGCACTGGGCCGGAGGATCGTGATACACCAGCCACTGCAGCAGACTTTTTTTTCCCTGCCACAGGGGGACCCAAAGGGAGAGGCGGCGCAAAGGGAGGAAAGAAACAAACACGAGGTGCAGATGAGTACAGAGAAACCCCCCAGATGGTGACACGGAGGAATCAAGAACATGCACTAAGGAGGAAGAGGTAACAGACCTAGCTATTAATTTATCCTCCAAACCTCTGTCCCCATATGAACTAAAGCTACTTAACAAAGGACTAGGCGAAACATAGTCATCCCATATGTAACTGGAGTATCGGAGAAACTCAGGAGAATTTTCAACAAACACCACGTCCCTGTGTTTTTCAAACCTAGCAACACACTGAGACAAAAACTGGTACACCCTAAGGATCCAACACCAAAATAAAAACAAAGCAATGTGGTATATGGAGTCCAGTGTAGCAAGGAGTGCACAGATCTATACATTGGGGAGACAAAACAACTGCTCACCAAGCGAATGGCTCATCTTAGGAGGGCGAACTCTACAGGGCAAGACTCGGCTGTCTTTCTTCACCTAAAAGACAAGGGACACTCCTTTGAAGATAGCAAGGTCCAAATCTTGGATAAAGAAGATCGCTGGTTTGAACAAGGCGTGAAAGAGGCAATTCATGTCAAGGTGGAGAAACCATCTCTGAACAGAGGCCTTCCACACCACCTGTCTGCTACATACAATTCTGTTCTAACATCTGTACCCCGGCAGTTTCAGAACACTTCACACATCCATTCATGCAACTCTCACAAGTAACACCTTTTTCTAGGAGTTGCATGACACATTGGATAATCCTATCACAGTAACTACACAGAATTAACACCTCTGTAAATCTCTGAAGTCACCTCTCTGAAGAGTTACAATGTGCCATTGTGATTGGATTAGTGGAAGAGTTTATATGCCGAGAATTTCCCACACCAGTCAGTTGAACTGAAGAAGCTGCTCGGATGAGTAGTGAAACGCCTTTAATGATTAATATAGACTATATTGTAGGACTTCTTGTGCAATTATGTGTTTTTTAAGAAAGATTTGTTTTTGCCATATGCCAAGATTACAAAGTTGGAAAGAAGGAGGTACTCAAGTGAATAGAATACCGAGAATTTCTTGGAGTTGTCATGGAAATAAAACAGACGTCAGAATTCAACAATGATGCTAGAGGAAACTTTATAAAATAACACTTTTCCCCTTGGGGTGAACCATATAAATCATCCTTTATGTTTCTTCAATGACTGTGAAGAATCCATTAATGTATTTAAAATGATTTTCATTTCTGTTAGATCTAAGACAAAGGATGAAAAATGAGTTATATCCAAATTATTTGCTTGCGTAATGCATTTTAAAGAATTATTTTATTCTAGCTGCAGTGTGCAGATTTTCAGTAACAAAATAAATGTTTGTATTACAAAATTTCCTTTCAGCGTGGCTCATACACTAATAGTGGTGTAGCATTTTTGCAATCAAATAAATTGCTTTAATTTCTAACTAGCACTAGATTCATCATTGGGTTGACAATGACTATTTTGCATGCCCTAAAATATACAGAGTATGTTAGTATAAAGCTTTCCTCAATACATAGCCCTTTTGGACATTTCGATTATACTTGTATCATGTTTCCAAAATTCCAGTACCATAATGAAAGCTATATGTCCAATGGAAAAAATGTATATCTCACTGAAAATAGCTGCTTTTGTGTGTCCCAACACAATTCAGGAGATCACAGGGCAGATTATTCAATTTGATTACAAATGAAATGTGATAGAAATTGATTACACTGAACAGCAGAATTGCAAATTAGACAGCATTTTAGAAGCTATGTTACTTACAAAGTGAGATTTCAAAGATATAATTGACAGGACTGTGCAGCATCAAGCTGGCAGGCTAACTTTCAAAATATTGTTTCTAGCTGCTATTCAGCCTTTAGAACAAGGAGCTACTTATTGGTGTAGTGGTTGGTGCATAAAAGCTCCATGCTCTCTCACTAGAGCTCCTGAGTTAAGGGCCTTACAACATGCAACATGGTCTTACTATTCAGTCATACTGTTTGCTGGGGGACTTGATTTTAAATGTACTGCAGACTTAGCATGCTAATAGCTAATAGGCAATGTAGGACTCACATATAATGAGGAGCCTTGACTGGCACGTGAGCTTACATATTTTACTCCTCATTTCTTTAGGGCAAAATGTGCACTGGCAATATTTATTTTTCTTTTCATTTACAAATAACGGCTTTTTATCATTTCTAACAGCTGGCCAACTCTAGAATGTGGGTTCAGCTGATTAGTGGAACAAGGGTGTTCCAACAATAGGTCAATGCCACAGCATGGGTCAGACCAAGAGCCACAGATTCCTTTGTGTGTTTCATTCATTTGCAAACCTTTCCTCAAGACACTTACACCTCCAATAGAGACAAAGAGGATAACCAAGTTGGAATATGATAAGCCATAGCTTTTATTAACAAATTAACAGAAATGAAACAAAAATGTACATTTAAATAAATAGTAATATTAGCATTAACAACAATATAAAATAGATAGGAAAAAACATTGGAATACTTTCTGAAATAATCCCACACAGTGGGCTGTCTGCCATGCCAGCCACCTCCCATAAGAGCAAGTTAGTGCAGGAATCCATCCTGGGACATTTATTGAGGAGACCATCGCCAGCCTTGACACACTTGTGCTTTAAACTGGGGTATGTCCACCTTAAAGGGGAAGTAACAAGATTACTGGCATTTGCCCAGCGGGACGGGTAGGCCAGGAGGGAGGAGGGAGGGTGGGCAACAAACAGGAGGGGGGGTGGGGGGTTTGCGCCGACTAGGTTTCCTTTCCCTTTAAGACCTCCTCCCACTGATCTTAACAAGAAGAGAGTGTTGAATCTAACTCATACTTGGCACACCACTAATAATGACCATTTCCTCTTCCACCCTCAACTGCCCTTTGCAGACACTATGCCACATGCACCAGGAGTGAGTACCCAAAGAATTTGAGTTCTTAAAGGGCCAGAGTATGATAAATCTCAAAAATTGGATTTATTTATTTTTTTTAAAAAAACTTGAATCAAATTTAAATAACTTACTAGTCTAATTTGACAGTTTTTACCATAAAAAAAACTCGAAAATTTGGATTTTCAATTCAACCCTTGATACATCTGCCCCTTAAAGTAGATATCCTTGTAAATCCTTACCTTAACCTTGGTTCAGAATTCCAACTATGTAATTATGCCAGCATATGATTATATTAAACACTTAAAGGTGGGATAAAGTGCTATTGAAAATCTAAAAGCCCCACACCATAAATAGAAAAAGATTTATTGTAACATACTTTACAATATATGTAACTAATGATTATTTAGTTTTTTCAGAAGTGGAATCATAAAGAGTAGGAATTGCATTATTTTTTCTATCATATTTTTAGGATTCAGTTAATTTATCTTTAGTCATTTAGCTTGTGACCTGCCTGATAGTAATAAGGGGAACATTTTAGATCATAAGCTCTATTAAGCAGGTCCATTGAATCAATTATTGGTTTTATTTTTGTATGTAATCTGTATGTTCAATGTATACACCCATCTATTGTACAGTGCTTCAGAATATGTTGCAGCTTGATAAATATGTGTAATTAATAATAACAATAAAAACCCCAATTTTAAGCTTGATTCAATTCAATGCAATATGGTCAGTGCGCCTTTTCTTATGTTCACTATGCAATTAATTGCAGTAAACATTTATCTCATTAACCTATTCCGTTACCTATGTTTTTGCAACGGCCCATTGAAAGTGCTGGGAAAACGTACTTTTCACAATTTGATTCAACCGAAAACAGTTCCAGGGTAAAGTCTTTTGCATTATCTTTTGGTTTCCCTTACGCCACCTTGAACTGGCAGAAATGCTCTTTGTCCTATCGCTAAATGTTTTTCGCCCTCTTTCCATCTTCTGTTTTGACACACGTGCCTTATCACACAAGTGTAATTACAGCTACACTAATGTATATTTCGTTAACAAAAGTATTTTGAAATGTCCTTTTTTTAAAAAATATATTTATTCCAAATATATGACCTATTTGCCTTATTTTTCTTTATTCCATTTTCATTCATGTCTTTTTTTTGTGTGTGTGTATAACACTTGACGAATACTACATCAATGTATTTCTTTTGGACGATATGGACCCTAGCAACCATCCAGTGCTTGAAACAACAGACTGCAAGTTGACTTGGAAAGGGCCTGACATTTGTATTCAGCGATTTGTATTCAGCTGCCAATAACTCTAGGATGTTAAACCTCACTCCTTAATATATTTTTTTTCTGGGTTATTGGTCACATTCCAAAGCTATGAAGACAAATCTTCCAAAAGATATTGATGTGTTTATAATATTAACATCTTATATGTTAACGAAAACGTATCCACAAAAATCCTAAATAGGCCTCTCAACAATTGTCATCAATAATCATTCTTAATCATTTTCCTTTCAAAAGATCCCACTGATCCACTGTGTAAACAATTTAATCATCTTCAATTGCTTGGACATGGCTGTTAACCCTTCATCTTTGCAAGCTGCATGTGCTAAAGTCATTTTCAATGTTGTTTTAAGACCCCGATCTGAAAGTGTTAATGCTAAATTTGGCCACAGCAAACAGGACTATAAAAACCCTTCACTCCTTGGCTTCTTGGTCTATGTCACAGAGAATTTTGTTCGTAGATACTTCTTGTAAATTAATTTACAATACTCTCACAAATGAGATTAGGATTGCTTAGTTTACCTCATCTATGAACATGCTCATTTTCATTTGTTGTAGATTATATCACACTGTACACTCTTTCTTTATTCAAACAGGATCATTGTAATGTTGTTGTTTGGCCCTGTGTATTTTTTAGACAAGTGTAATTTGCACATTTCATGCTTCTAAACATGTCTTATTGTCCCCACCACTCAAAATAGCTTTTTATGTGAGGGTACTCTTTGCTGTTTGCTAAAACATTATCAACATTGTCCTTCTATAACACCTTCTCCAATTCACATTACACTGTCTCATTCAAACAGGTTGGTTACTATAGTAAAATGTACCCTAGCAACCAGACAACTCAGTAAGATATCAATAGTGTAGCTGCTACAAACAATGATGAACCAATGTTAAATGAGAAACCTTGACTACATATACAGTAAGTAAACCTTATTTTTAACATTTCAGCTAGGTCTGGAGTACATGAGTGAGACTGTACCCGTTACCCATCTATATTAGTTGAAAATGTCCTCTAATAAATGTTGTCCCTTAATTGTTCAATAAAAAACAAGCAACAAATCTTTGTCACCATTTGTATTTAAAAAATCCTTACAAGATGATTTTTGCTTGTGCTTGTGTGGCTAAAAATAAAAATGTATTCTATTTCAAACACCTGACCATTGGTGTCAAATAAATAAAGCACTCTGCTGCAAATGTTACACAACCAAAATATAGTATACAGATATCAAATTAGACACACTGTATCAGGAAAATAAGAAATTATTAAACCAAAAACAAATTGATTTGATACTGTGTGTTAATTATTTCATACCCTTTTTTTGGGAATATTTGTGGGACATGATATAGCACTTTGTTGTCTTAGCCGGTTGCATAACACAGGCAATCTTGTTGAAAACGTCTATTTTTCCTTGGCCATTGTGTCTCATAAAAAAATCACAAGTGTTTGATGTGTTGTTGGCACTAGATAGTGGAATCATATCGGGGGATTTGTTGTTTTCTACAAGCTTACTCATTGATGAGGCGATATCGGCCAATCAATGACTGATTTCAAACAGGTGTTGTTGTACGGTCAAATTACTTAAGGAGTTCAGTTTGCTTGTGCTCCATTCATTTCAGTGTTGCAGCCAAATCATATTTCTGATTTTCCATTCTTACTAACTGCAAACATAAATTATTTTTTTTTTCTCCTACGCTGCAAATTCTCCATATCAATATGTCATCTTATTTGTGTTTCCACATAGGAATTGTTGAAAGATTGAAATGCCTTATTGGACACATTGAATGGATCCAGCGCACCTTCAGAATGGGCATCTTCTGATGGTTCCTGATTCTCCTTTGGCTCTTCTGAAAATACAACATCATCATGGGATTGTGCTTCTCCCTCACATTCTACTTCACTTACAGGATGACTTGTATTGTCAACATTTTTTTCTGTACAGGTTCAACTTCAATATCTGGGCTTGTAGAAACAGTCAATAAACCTCTTGGGTTATTTTGTTCTAATGCAGTGTTTGCTGTTTCAGTGGTTAAAGTATTTGTTAAATTTGGAGGGGACATTGATGTTGTAGGCATAGTAAAAAAGGATCATGATTAGTTATGAGTGAACTGCCAAAAAATGCACAGAGCGTATTTAAGTCAATGGGTGGCAAAAAAATTTTGTGCGCAACATAATTTTTTTCTCACTCCAAATGCATTAAAGTCAATGGGTGCTTTTCTTGTGATGACTTTTTTGTATCAGCAGAAATGTTCTCCTGTAACAACAATTCCCACATGGAAAACTGAACGGCTTGATATGGGCCTCCTCCAGTTTTTTTGGCCTGAAGGGCTTCATCCAACATTTTTTAACTATTCTTTTGCAATTGTTAAACCTTTACTTTTGATCACATCAGTGGTTCTGCATGCAATGCTCACACTGTTGACAGATGCTGTGATTTCATTCTAGCAGGTTGATTTTTGGGAATAGACAGGCCTGGATTTGTGGCGAGGTCACAAAGGCCCAGGCCTAGGGCAGAAGAATCATAGGGGTGGCATGCTGCCCCCAGCCAGAACCTAAGGAGCAATGGGAAAAATGGCTGTGCTCAAGCTCTTGCTCATGCGCGGGGATGGTGGTGCGCTTGTGAGGCCGCCAGACGCTAGGACCCAGTGGCTTAGGGACGGTGATGCCCAAAATCCAGGCCTGGGAATAGGGTGTACAGACCATGCCAGTTCCACACAGATCATCATATATTTAAATGATAGCTGTAATAAGTGCTAAATTTTCTATGGCATTGCTGACTATCCTACAGTTATCCACTGGATCAACATTTGTGTGGTCTGAATGGATGTCCTCATCTGACCTTGGTGGATTGACTTTCTTTGAGGAACTGTGCTTCTAACAGAACTACAAGAAGCACGTCTGGAGGTGGTAGGTGACCTGACTTCATTTTCACTTGGTTCTTTAGCCACATCACCGTGTGGGTTTGGCAATGCAATATAAATGTAATTTAAGCTTTCGAGACAAACATAGTATGGTGATAATACTTAGCTTCATTTTTTGTAAATTTCCCATCTTTTTGTATTGCAACATAGCTACTGCTGTTTTTATTTACAACTTGTTGTTACAAAAATGTGTGATATTCGGATCAATGACCAATCTTGTAAATATTACATTATGTTGAATTAATCATGACATATTTTTCATGAAACAGGGTGATTTGACCCTTTAAATGCACATTCTGAAGAAGTCTAATTCTATTTTAAGTTAAGATAAGTGAAAGAATTAGACATGGCCAGTAAATGGTTCTAAGTAGGTATGTGTTTGTTTGGATATGTCACACACATATATTTATTAGATGTAACACTCATACATTAAGCCTAATTTTAAAATACAAAACGCACATTTTTAGGGTAATTTATACCCAAAAAAATAACAGAAGATGAACACTTGCTGAAAATGAAAGATCAATGATCTGTTTAGAAGGCTCGTGAAGGTACTTTTCAGCTGGTGTGTGGTACACTATAAGATGATATAGAGGATATTGTTTAGTATGCAAGCTGAAAATAAAAATGTTAGGGTGATGTTTTTGGACATATGGTTGTATGTTTTGCAGGGCCAAACATACCCGAATTAGAAGACTTGAAGCACGCAACCACCTCCAGCATTGACCACAAATGCAGTTATATATAAAAAAAAAATGATCTCCCTGGAAGGCTGGTAAATGTCCTTTTCCCAAGTTGAAAAATGTATGGAAAAAGGACAAAGGTGAGGTTGTTTTCAGAAACAATTAAGTTAACATGGTTGTCTTGTGGGTTGTTAGAATGCACATGGGTGTATAGGTTGCAAGGCCAAACGTAACCTGGCATAGCGGACTTGGAGCATGCAAGCATCTGCAGCATTTAGGGCAAAGGCAGTCCCAAGAATTTTTCAGAAGTCCTTTTTAAAGCAGTGTTATGTCTGGGTGTGATGTTTAACTAATAACCTTTGATTGGTTGGGATGAGATAATAGAAGATATTCATAGAAATCTTAGGCCGTGTAGACTTTAGATGGGAAACAGAACGTAAAAATTATGAACTTGACATACTGTTGTATTTAAGCAATTCTAGGCAAAGGGAGAATAATGAGTGTTAAGTTGTGATGTGATTTGCGAAAAAAAAGAGCACTAACAACAGTTTCTGCTAAAAACAGTAGTAAAACCCAGAAACACTGATAAAGCAGTTGGACAAAATTGTCAGTTTCTCACATTGACTTAGTTGTTTATCGCAAAGAATTGAATTTGGTAAAATTGGGTGTTATTTTTTGGAGGTAAACACATCTTTACTTTATCACACATATATCTAATTGAATTGAATCAAGTCCTTTATGTTTATGCTTAGAGCTTGTGATCATAAATGGGGCTTATTATGACATATTAGAGAAGGTTTTTCTAATGCACTGGATAATACCAGACTGAGGCAGTACCGTTTTTTTAAACAATTAAAAAGGGAAGATATAAAATCAGTTGTCAGGTAGATTCTTCAGAAGTCTAAAGGAAAATGTAGCTACACTGCAACATGCTAGCCCAGACTGGTTAACTCCATAGAATAGCGATAAAACACTAACATAAACAAATTGGTCCTGATTTAAAAATGTATCTCCAAAATTACTGAGATAAACCATTCGTTTTTCTTATCAAATCAATCTGGCCCATTATCCACAAATCTATAAATACTTTTGTATAAAGGTAAAATCAAACACCTTAAAGGTAAAGTGAGAAAACTCTCAGCAGAAAATGGATGATAAGTAGTAATGCTGTATCTCATGCACTGTGAAAAATACTTCTGCAGTAGTCACACATTGTATTGATGAGAAGAAATTGTATTCTCTTGGGATGCCAGAAACAGTGATATATCATTTTAACGTTATCTTAGATTTATCATTCTACTAATTCAGCTATTTGACATCGCCAGCATCTGATAAATGGCCCTCCATGACAAATTAATCAAACTGCATAGTGAACACAACTGTGTTTTTTTTACTGTCCTTACTTACTCTGTCTTATTTTTAAACCACATGTTTTGAAAAGATGCTCCTTCAGTTGACTTGCCATTATTAAGTAAGAAGGACACATATTGATATATCCAAATAATGTTTTTTTTTCTTTTAAGGTGAATAAAAAATATAGCGATATTATAGGTAGCACTAAACATATATTGACTTCACTGTAAGTGTCGTTATCATGACTTATGATTTCTAGGCATATAATAAAATGGACCATGGAATTGCCAGAAGTCATGAGTTGGTAAGCATTTGGTAGTTGCCTGTGAATTAATAAAGGACTGCAGGTTAGTGGTGATTAATATGGCGTAGGTTCTCCCAAATCAGAATTTGCTTTAGTAGTAGAGACTTGATTTAGTAGACTTGACAACCTCAACAAGGGAGCGTTAACTTGAAGAGCTTGTGAGACTGTGGCATTTGTGAAAGTGTTTATTCTTCTACACAGATTTTGCAATGTTGTAGTCTTATCCAAGGGTGTCCATTGTGCCGAGGCACTAAAGCTGAATATATGTCAGGGCATGTGTTGAAAGAAAACATTTTGGAGCTAAGCTACATTAGGTAGACCTTTGAGATCTGCAGTTAGTAACTGACTTCATAGAGTAAAATGTGCCTTTTGGTTATACACAGAACACTGCACATTTTGTTAAGATTACTTTTTCTCTGTTTCTCTATATTGATTTTTCCACTTACATAGAGTCATGGTAATGTCAAATGTAGACCCACAATTCCACAAGAACCCCAGCCCTGAAGCCATTTGTGCATGAAAGATATCCTAACACCCAACGTAAACATATTTTTTAGCTTCTTCACTCTACAACAGATTATTAATATGGTATTAATTAATAACATTTTATTCTGTATCTGTATATTTACCTTGTACTATTTTTAAAGGAAAATAAAATGTCATGACACAATCTAGAAAACAAATAAACTGCTTTTGTGTATTTACAGTATATACTTCATCAGGCTCATCCACTGCAAACAAATTTAGTCTTACTAGTCCCATCCTTTTATTAAGCAGTTATAGTTCTCATTCCATAAGGAATTGGGTAAAATCCCCTAATTTGCAGTTCTTAGAGCCCTGTATCTCGCCTTAACATTGATGCAGAGATACCAGCTAACGTATTGACAAACAGGCTCTCTGGGATGATTACCTTTCTTGAAGATATTGATTAAACTTGTTATAGTTTAAGTTTTGCTTGATCTTGCAAATGTATCTTACTTAATCTTGATCCTGTGCTACATAGACCCTATAGACATGAGTTAAGCTGTTCCTGACTTTATGAGTCTAATTTAACATGTATTAAAATATTTCTTCCAGATAACGTATATGTCCTCCAGCAATCCCTGGTTTACAGGGATATTATATTTTGATCCATTGGAATTACACCCCTACATGTTTTCTTAAGTTGTTTGCATCGCAACTAAAATTTATAGGATGGTGGTTGGACCTCAATTTACAAAACCCCAATGCTTCCCTAAAAGCCACAGTGTTTGTATTTTTAGAAACATTGGTAAGCACCCCTCTGGCAAGGCTATGAATCTGTTTACTAACTTCCCAGATATTACCACCCCATAGATGACAATCACTGGCAAAGTTCTTAAAGTTTCCACAACCTTCCCTATTAGGTATCTTCCTGTATAAGGGAAACCGGTAGCTTTTATATCTACTAATCGATCGTGAAAAGACGCACGTGCATATGCGCAGATAGACGCACAAGCACAAATAGACGCGCAAATGTTCTCAGCTGGGTAATGTCCGGCATAAGAGTGGAGAGAAGGGACCAGGCTAGGGGGTAGGAGGCAGAGAAGTTACCAGCTAATCTGTCAGCAAACTAGCTAATCTGTAAATCTAAGGTTGTAAAATGTGTACTTAATGCCCACAAACAGGCACTTAAAGCTGTGGTAAAATCACTCCATCGTACAATTCTGGCATTGAAATACACAGTGTATAACAGTAAGTGGGTGCAGGTAATGGTCCTAGTGTGTTGAAGGTCTTTATTATTTACAAAGCTACAAATGGAATTTATGGTTTGTAAACAGTTATTTTGATATCTGCTTATTAATCTTAATACTGCTCAACACTGTCACTGGTTTTTCCCTTTAGCTTGAAAACCATGAGCCATACAGATATGTGAATGTTTTAATATTGGCAGTGGTGCTGTTAGTTAACAAAGAAAGCCACATAAAAATGTGTGTTAGTAATACGATTACTTTACAGGAGAAGAAAAACACAAACAGGTATAGTGAATTATTTATTCCCAGTGAGCAGTGAAATAGTGACCTTTTTTACTGCAAAACATTGGTACTCTGTGCAGAAAAAAATAAGAATTTATAACTTGGAAGCCCCTTGTATCTAGTTACAGTTGGAAAATATATCTTTGTAAAGGACCTGTTAGCACAACCACAAATGTATTTTTCTATTCAACAAATTAGCGTCATAATGAGGTTTGATTGGAGACGTGGTGTCTACAAGGCTTCCCTAAGGAGCTGGGATCCCCTTCTTCTGGGCAACTTGCCTAAATGCACTGTACTGTTTAATGCAAATGTAAACAAAAGAAAGTAAGCGATTCTCCATATTCAAGAGGCCAGAATTTATTTCAAATCAGCTGCCAGAGACTCGTAGTCTGGTCCCTTCATGCTTTACAACTGTACCTTTCATACTAATAAGCTTTGATGATTTATCCACTCACAGGAAATTCATTTGAAAACAAACTGTAGAAAACTAGAAGCAAAACCCAGAATGTTCTACTGTATATCACTTCTTAAAACTTCAATTAGAAATGTTTTTACATGTAATTGCAATAAAACTGTTGTTAAATAAACCATCATTTTTAAAATGTCAATATTATCAAAAGTTCCAGTTTATTAAAATAAAACTCATGTGTGCCCTTTTTTTAAGTGGAAATAGATTTTTAGCCCCGATGAAATGGTATGCCTTGATGCAATCCTCATTGCACCCCCACTTAATGGTTTAAAAATTAGTTGTGAGTTTGTTATAGTTTATACAGGAGCAGTGACCAGCTCCATGTTGTAGCTCCCACCCTTTCCAGCTATAGTCAGGTGATCCCAGTGGTGGCCAGTAATAAAAAGGGATAACCATGTTTGGGATTTTTAACCTTGAAAGCAAAAGAGTTGCAGGTAAAACGTAGTCCCTGTGTAAAATGTATAATGAAGTAAAAATTGAGCGTAGGTCTGGCCAGATATGGGATGACTTTGACGTAGTTGGCCAGCTTAAATATATTGCAATATATGGACAAACAATCCCTGTTTTGTTTAAAGGTAAGGCATTTTTTTAGACGTTTAAGGCAGTAAATTATCTGCAGGGCAGGGTAAGAATTCAGTAGGTACTGGATAACAGAGTGCTGGTGCACTGGGAGGCTGATTTATCAAATTCAAAACAAAAAATTAATAATACATGTGCAAAAATAAACTTGCACCTTTTTTCTTGCAACCAAGTGTTTTTAATTTGTTCAATAAAAATGCAAATACAATTATCGTGATCACATTTTTTCATGAAACAAACTCACAAACCAAAATCCCTGTTCCATTAAGTTTCAATGACGTTAAATAATAAACTGTAAGTTAATTTGTTTTTTTTAAACATTGTTTGAAATCTTCCAGTAAACTTTGCATTGATTACAAAAAAGTTTATATCAAAAACGATATAAGTCCCAAGGCCTCTTCAAGTAAAAAATATTAATTTATTGTTATTCATATTAAAACAGTAGCTAGTACATACTACCCCACATACCCCACCTTACGCGTTTCGCACGCGTAAGGTGGGGTATGTGGGGTAGTATGTACTAGCTACTGTTTTAATATGAATAACAATAAATTAATATTTTTTACTTGAAGAGGCCTTGGGACTTATATCGTTTTTGATATAAACTTTTTTGTAGTTGAATGCCTTTCTGAACTGGGGTGAGTCCCTTGGGCCTGGCTGATTAACTATATGGACATCCCCGATTTTGAATTGAAATAACTTTGCATTGATGTCTATAACAACACAGCAGCTTTTTCTTGACAAATTTATGCAAAATTTTGCTGATTTTTCATCTAATAAAAAAATCATGCTCAAGTATATTTTAGTTGTATTTTTCCGCCATGTTTTTTTGTTATCAAATTGCAAGGATAAGCAATATAACATTTTAAATATTCACCCCATAGGATGCCAGTTTAAAGGGATACTGTCATGGGAAAAAAATTTTTTTTCAAAATGAGTCAGTTAATAGTGCTACTCCAGCAGAATTCTGCACTGAAATCCATTTCTCAAAAGAGCAAACAGATTTTTTTATATTCAATTTTGAAATCTGAAATGGGGCTAGACATATTGTCAATTTCCCAGCTGCCCCTGGTCATGTGACTTGTGCTCTGATAAATTTCAATTACTCTTTACTGCTGTACTGCAAGTTGGAGTGATATCACCCCCTCCCTCCCCCCCAGCAGCCTAACAAAAGAACAATGGGAAGGTAACCAGATAGCAGCTCCCTAACACAAGATAACAGCTGCCTGGTAGATCTAAGAACAGCACTCAATAGTAAAAACCCATGTCCCACTGAGACACATTCAGTTACATTGAGAAGGAAAAACAGTAGCCTGCCAGAAAGCATTTCTCTCCTAAAGTGCAGGCACAAGTCACATGACCAGGGGCAGCTGGGAAATTGGCAAAATGTCTAGCCCCATGTCAGATTTCAAAATTGAATATAAAAAAATCTGTTTGCTCTTTTGAGAAATAGATTTCAGTGCAGAGTTCTGCTGGAGTAGCACTATTAACTGATGCGTTTTGAAAAAAACATGTTTTCCGATGACAGGATCCCTTTAATGATCTGCATACTGATGACCTGTAGTTTTGCTTGGGTCTGATAATATTAGAAGGGTCACCTCTGCCTCCCTTCCATCCCTTTGTTGTTGATGTCAATGGGTTATTACAGGTAGGTGGAGGGTAGTAGGTCAGGTTGTATTTACAGCTGTTGACAGCGGTGAGTCTATCTAAGTTAAGGATCAAATTAAAGTAATCATTGTATATTGTGTACTTCTTTCTTAACCAAATGTTTTGTTTGCAGCTCAAAGTTCTGATGAAACAGTTTAAATAATCTTATAAAACCCTGTTAGCTGGTTTACAGTAACTTGCTATGTTTGAACAGTATATTACACAAGAGCTGTGACCTGTCATCGACGTGTGTGCCTTTATATAGTCATGGATCTCCTTGGTGGCATCTATTATTCTTAACATTTACAATAAGGAGAAAATTATTCCCTATATATATATCATTGAAAATGGTACTGCAAAATACAGGACTTGGCGAGAAAGAAAAACCAAAGCTCATCCATTTTGGTTTTCTTTTTTCTATATATGGCACATACTGTACTTCTAATAATTACCTGGCCTCACCAAGATTCAAGTAATAATTATGTCATGCTTTCTATGTGTGCAATTCTAGGGTGGCCATGGCATAACGTGCATCTATCTACATGTACAAGTGCTTGCAGCTCCTTCTAGTTGGTGGGTTCCATGCTCCAATCCCTTCTCTCTTGGCAGTCACCACAGTTTTGATGTATAATCTATGCTTAGACCACAAATTGCAGTTACCCAAGAAAGGTACAAAAACTTGTAGGGACTGGATGGATACTAGGGGAGTCATGTATTATCCCCAAAATCATGTTCTTATTTAAATAGTTTTCAAAGGAGGCAGAAGCATTTAGGAGTCTTTAATTGCCTGGGGATGTTCAGATCCAGAAAGAGTGACTGCCAACGTAGAAAATGGTTAGAAGAGTATGCTAGATAAAGGAAAAGTCTTGGCTTTGACTCAGTGCCCCAGTGAGTTACCACAAGTGCCTACAATCTTGAAAGAGATTGCAATGTGAAAGTGAGAAGTAAAAAGGAAGTATTCATCCAAATAAGAGTAAATAAAACAATACCTCTGCGGAAGATTTACCTTCTTTTAACCGTTTAGCGACTAAATTGTGATAATATTGAACTGAGCTTATAATGGAACTGCTGTTGCTAAAACAATGTAAGATACTGCCAAAAATTATTCTATAGCACATACTAGGCTTGTTTGCATTGTACTCATTAATTCCACATTACTCAACTACTGTTTTACTGCTTATTGTTATTGGGTTTTTTTCCTATTTGAAACATTGTAACTAACTCATTTGTGTGTTATCTCATAGTAAAATTGCCTTCTGGTGCATACCTGAATCCCACATGTTGGAAGCAATACCTGAGTCATAAACTGTCCCATTTGTTTTGAGTTAAAAATTTTCACATATCTTTAAAATATAGAAATATAAACTATATAGAAATTAGAAACTATGAATTAAAGTTTAGGAATTATAAATGACATATATATATATATATATATATATATATATATATATATATATATATACACGGTACAATATAAAGAAGACATCCAGGGGCAGATTTATTAGTTTAAGGACAGATATATAAGTTCGAATTGTAAACTCAAATTCGAATTTTCGAGTTGGATTTTTGGTCAAAATTCAAAATTCGAGTTAGGAATAATCCAAACTTGAATTTGAATTTTAATTCCAGATTTATCATACCTTGAACATGGGAACAACTCAAATTTGACAATTTGCCACCTAAAACCTGCCTGTAGAAGTCAATGGCAGAGGTCCAGTGACCCATTTGAAGATGTTAATGGCCTTCCTGACATTCAAGTTTTTTTCTGAGAAAAAACTCCATTCGAGTTTTCGGGTCGTTAATATTCATTCGAGTTTTAGACGTTTAAGTTTTTTCTTAATAAGATACTTACATTTCGAGGTCATTCAAGTTCATTCAAGGTAAAAAAAAACTCTAACATTCGACCTTCGATAAATCTGCCCCTTAATAAGGAAAACTGAAAAAACAGGAACTGGCGACAATTGGTTTGGGAAAGCAGCCCATCAAAACATAAGTTCAAATAACAGACCAATGGTCAAAACCAGGGAGCCAGACAATGCAGAAACAAGGGAAAGACAGAAAATTACTTGGACAGGCTACTCAAGACTCCAAACACCATAGCGTAATTATATCTCCATCTAAACTGGAAATACCTAAGAATCACATTAAAGAGTCAGAACAGCTACGCAAATGGAGCATGACTTGACAAGCTCAGTTTATGTTTTTGGGGTATTCCCCAGCACTCACTGTCCAATACAGTTTACATAAAGAATTTACAATACATTAGAGCTTTATTTGAAGATTTGAGGGCTCACTTGCGCACCCATGCAGAGTGTGCAAATAACCCAGACCTCCGAGCTCTATTTCAGAATGCAAAGATCAATGGCACTTTTCACTCATACAGCACTAACTGCATTAGTCAGCACTGTATTAGTGAAGAGCTAAGGGAAAACACATAGGTCCTCCCCCATACACTACCCAGCACAGAACACATAGTGGCCTGTGTCCTTACCTCCTGCCTCCTGTTGGTTAGGACAGTGCTAGCTGTACCCTCTGACACTACGCTTGTCATTAAGCAGCAGATTTTTCACCTGGCACTCAGTTAAGAGCACAAAGTTTTGGGGAATGAGGGCTAAGGAGCACCCCTTTTGATTTTTCCCTCGCTTAAGACCTCCTCTTCTATTTTTGGAATTGTGTGATACTGGATATTAAGAAGCACTGCAGTGTTTCTGTCAGCTGCAATACATCAGGAGATTATTTAGCCATATAAACTGATGTTTATTGAAGACAATTGCAAGTCTCCAAAGTGATACACAGTAGTTCCCACAGGCAGCAGCCTTAAGAACAAAAGAGCAGAGCAGATGGTGTAACAACTCATACATAACCCGAGGAAACCTTGTCTGTATCTTTCTCAAACGGATCAAAGAGCATCAAAGAAATCATTCTTTTTCTCTAAGGAGAAATTTGTGTCTAAGGAATGCATTGCTATTGCATAATTGTTGGATTTCCTTCAATAAAAGCACCAAACACATTCTTTAGACGACTTTGCTTAATAAGGCACATTAGCTAGCTCTTTACAAATGCATGATGCAATGTTCTTATTTCTGGATAGCTGGAGCTGGAGAACTCAATGCTAAGTTACTCTGGTGCTGGTGAATATCCCCAATGCCCAGATCTTTGGGGCAATGACTATTCTCTTGTTTTTTTCTGTTTTTTCTTTTTACAAGAGGTTATTCTGTTATGGTTCTTCTTTATGTTTTGTGGTCAATAATGTTCTATACAAATAAATACACATATATAATAACAGAAAGAATAATGATAGAAATAAAATGTAAGATATTTGTTTCAGAAGTATTTCTGTGGCCTATTGGCTCACAGAACAGGAATTAGGTTAAATCACTAGAACCACATGATCCTTGCCGTATGTAAATATAAAATGGCAGTTTTATTCCATTGTGATATGATAACTATGCAGTCACATTTCTGAATGAACTAAGCTATCGTCAAAATTAAAGTGGTTATTTATGATGACCCCATATGCTAGTACTCTTAGATGTACAAAAGTGCTTACCCTTAGAGGCCATTCATCCAAGGTCGAATTTAAGAGTTATGTGAATTTCTTTTTACTCTAATAAATTTGATTCACAATTCGAATGGTATATTATTTATGTCTAAAATTCTAACAAATAGTCCTGACCCAAAAACTCAAATCGAAATCAAACTAGGAAAAAAAACTTTAATTTTGGCCGTCAATTTTTTTTTTGACAATTGATGCGCAACATTTTTTTTCTCCCATTGGAGTCAGGGGGCGTAATTTTCCCGGTGAAAATTTTCACTCATCACTACTATTAACATCGTCAAATAGTTCAAGGGACCTCTGCCTTTGACATCTACATGAACTCGGCAGGCAAAATGCAAAAAATGTGGCCAATTTTTTGTTGCACTTTGCACCCTTCCCCATGAGTGACAAATGGAGTTTACTGACTTTTTCAGTTTCAGTTTCTCCACATGGCATCATAGCCTAGGCACAGAACAAGTAACAAAAAGAACAAAAGGTATGACACAAATATTAAATGTACTTCATTGTTGCTTAAAGAATCTGAACAAAAAATGTATTTTGTTTTATCACTGTCACCTTTGCTTGGACAATTTGACATACAAGTATATTGCTTTGATCTTAAAACCTCAGCATTGTTCCAATTGAGCTAGGCAGAAATATATAGCCTAAACGTTCATTAAAACTTCTTTGAGTGTCTGCTTGTGAAGGTTTTACTAACTCTTTTTGTTAGGATTCAAAGATTGCACAAGGGTCTCAGAGATGGATCCTTTTTTATTGCAGTAGAGCAAACACATTTTTTGTGGTTTCTAAATTGCTTCCAGTGTCTGTTAAAATAAATATTCCAATGTGCATGAAATAGAAACTAAGCATATTAATAAGGGATTTAATCCCACTTCTCTAAATTATCAAAAGATGCTTTCTAATATGTTTGGTATTGCATCTCTATATGAAGTGTGATTGATTCACATTCTTGTTGCTTTAAATACTCTGTACTCTGTTTTCTGAAAGGCCACCTACCATCTGTTATTTCCAAGGAAGATTAAGGATTAATCTATAATGTAATGCACAGCACTTGCATTTTCTGTAACATTTAATGGTGGTAACGGTGCAATAATTGACACTGTGCAATTTTCTTGATGTTTTCTAACCAAAACTAAAGCTAACATCTACATATGTTTGTGAAAGTTATCCAGGTCATGATATATCTATAAAAATTAGTCAAAGCAAGTCCAGTTGATTTGACTTATTTCGATAGATAAAATCGACATAATTATATTTGCATTTAATTGAAAACACCGAGATTGCAAATCTGTCTAATAAATCTGTCTAATAAATCTGTCTAATAAATCTAATTTATTAGAGTAAAAAGAAATTCACATAACTCTAAAATTTGACCTTTGATAAATGGGCCGCTAAGGGTGAGCAGTTTTGTACATCTGTCAGTATTGCAAGTAGTCAAGGAAGTTGTCAAGTGAAAGAAAGAGGATTGATCTGATGTTCTGGTTAGGAAAGAGGTGACAAAAGTTATCCAATGTTTCTAATGTTTAAATGAAAAATTGTAGTCTCCCATGTGGTTTTTTTATTTGAATATCTCAGCTTCCTGACAATTGGGGTTTGGTTTTTTTTTATCCCTGACCAAAAAAAAAATGAAAAAGCTTGGCACATTTTAGGTGTCAAGTTTTTAAATTATTTTTAAAAACTCACATGGGGAAAAACCTCCTGATTGTCAAGAAGCAGAAGTATTTGGATGAAGAAACCATGCGAGAGTTTAAGAACTCTTGCTCGGATTTAGTAACCGAATGCTCAAGCACAAAAGTTTAAAGGAGAACTAAAGCCTAAATAAAGAAGTAGGTAGAAATATTGTACATTGTGTTTTGGCTTCTGTACCAGCCCAAGGCAATCACAGCCTTTATCAGTAAAGATCTGTGTCTACAAAGATGCCCCAGTAGCTCCCCATCTTCTTTTTTGCTAATTCACTGCACATGCTCTGTGCTGCTGTCACTTACTGAACTTAGGGACCAACTCACAATATACAGTACACATAGAATATAAATGTCACAATATAAGGCTAATTAGTAATTAATACAGATAATTACTACATGGCAGTGCAGAAACCAGCACAATTAGCATCAGAATTCAATAATCAGCCCTGTAGCATCATCTTATATTATCTTAATACTAATCTTAGCTTCTCAACAGCTGCTCAGAGCCCACTGAGCATGTGAGTGTCGCAGACACTTTCCAAGATGGTGACCCCCTGTGACAAGTTTGAGGTCCTGGATCATTGCTGCTATTGAGAAGCTGAAACTATAGGCTGGTACAATAAGTTCAGTATATAAAATATGGCATTTTTAGCTACATTCATTTTTAGGGTTTAGTTCTCCTTTAAGCATTGTTAACTCAGCCCCTTAGTGTCTATATTAACCTGCATGTTTTTGGAGTGTGGGAGGAGTACCCAAATGATTCTGATTTCTTATTCAATGGATTTTTTTTAAACATTTTATGCTATGCTTCCTAATTGTTTATCCCCTTATATCATGCTTTAAATCAAGCTTTTATTTGTATTATTGTTTCAAAAAATAAACAGCATTTTCCAGTATGCGTTTAGAAATTAGTAATTTAAAAACATCTGTGGAAAAAAATTGCCAAATGTGAAATCTTCAGCTCCCAAATGGAAGACCTTTATTAGCTATTGTGATGGAACAGGCAGACTTTCCAAGCCCATTTATTCACATTGCCTAAGTGCTAATGAAAGCTTCTGAACAGTTTGATGTGGAAAGTGATTGAACTGACAATCCTCTAGAGTTTTCAGTACAAATAAACACAGCATCTCCAGACCCCTGCTGCATAACTACATCTTGCTGCGTAATGTTCATGCCACTTATGTTTAAATTTAAGATGTAGGATTTGACATTCATTGCATGTACTTTATATTGTACATGTTCACAAAATATAATTATATTTTGCTTTCAATACCATTTTTTACACAGCCAATATTGCTAATGTTGGAACTGGGGGATTAGGGGCTAAACTCTGTTAGATGTGAGTGGAGGGGGTTTGAATATAACTGAATGAACCACCACACAAGATAATGAACTAATTAGTGTAAGTCCTTCCCTGGGAAATGTCATAGCAGTATACATAACAATTGCTACTAGTAATAGTGGTATAAACATGCAGATATTACATTATAGTACCAGGAGACAGTGTCATTAAATAAGTAATCGTTTGGGGCGTGTCCAAGATGGCGGCGTGATAGGACGGGTTTCTCTGAGCTCCCGCTTTCCTTCCCATTATCCGACACAATAACCGGCAATACTAAGTGCTTTGGGCTTACCGCATCTCTTCCTGTCCACGCAGAACGCCTGGAGGAGCCCCCAAGATGAAGAAGGGTGAGCCGAAAACCCGTCGCGACCATAATTCCAAGCTGGATCAGTACCTGGCGCCCGCCCAAAATGGCGGCGGTACACAGCAGGCCGCAAAGAGGGCCTCTACCTCGGCTAACTCCTCCATGGCGCCGCCTGCCGCAGAGCCGGACGGATCTGTGGAGGAGCCCACTATGCTGCAGCTGCTCACAGCCATAAATACCAATACGGCGGCGCTTCAAACGAGCACGGCCACGCTGTCGGAGCGGATTGATGGGATTAAGGTAGACATCTCGCTGCTGCGCCATGACCTCCAGAACGTAAGGGACAGAGTGAAGGAGGTTGAGACACGGGTTGGGACGGTGGAGGATGACACCAGGCCGATGCGGAATGATATTCAAACCCTAATGCAGCAGCTTAAGCAAACCCAAGCCCATGTGGAGGACATGGAAAACCGCCAGAGGCGCAACAATATACGTATCATAGGCCTTCCAGAGAAGGAAGAGGGCGCTGCCCCAGAACAGTATGTGGAACAACTACTGCTGGAACAATTTGGGGCCAACACCTTCTCCTCCCATTTGGTTGTGGAGCGGGCCCATCGGGTCCCTGGCCGCCCCCTTCCACCTGGGGCCCCACCGAGACCACTTCTTGCAAAACTCCTTAATTTCAGGGACAGGGACGCAGCGCTAACAGCAGCCAGGCGCAAGGGGCCTATAGTGATCCAAAATGCTACTGTCTCCTTCTACCCTGACTTTTCTGCAGCCCTCCAAAGGCAAAGGGCGACATTTATTGCGGTCAAAAAGAGGCTGCGAACCCAACAGATGATCTATGCCATGCTGTATCCGGCGCGTCTCAGGGTCCAAGATGGGGCGTCCACGTTCTTCTTTACTACGCCTGCTGAGGCGAACGACTGGCTGGATGAGAAAGAGGCGAGAGGGCGAAGACATGGCTTACCACCTCCCCAGAATGGGTAATCCCTGTTTGGCCAGCTCTACTCATCGCCACTACGGAGCACCAGGTTGTTTCCTTGGCCATTGTTGTTTTGATAGCCGTGCAGGAGGGTAAGCGTTTCCTCGGGGTCTCCCCTTTATTTTTTGGCAGCCTTGGCCTTATGGGCGGTGGGTATGTCCCGTACTCTTGGACAGTCCATGGGGATGTTGGGGTCAATTATCTGGAGTATTGCTGTTGGCTCTCATACATGTGCCCCCCCTTTGCTTGTGACTACGGAGGAGACTCTATCTTTTGCTAATATACACCTCTTGCTATGGCACTGTAACTTGCCGGCATTATTTATGAAGGGATGGGAGCTCTCGGCTGGAGATCTGCACTTCCGGGAACTTGGAACCTCCCCCGAAGGAGCAATTTTTTGCCACATTTTTGTTATGGGTATAGGCCCACCCACGTTTGGGACCGGGCAGGGTTGGGAAAGTTATGTTTCTATTTTGTATTTTCTTTTATTGATTTGTGTCTCCCCCACCTCCCCCTTCCCCCCCGCCTGGGCTCACGCTTTGTTGAGTGTCATGTACTGTACCTATAAAAATGGAGAGTAATCGTATAACTGTCATGTCCTGGAATGTGAGGGGGATGAATTCTAAGTACAAGAGAGCAGCAATCTTTGCGTATCTTAAAAAGCATCCGCCTACTATTCTATGTCTTCAGGAAACCCACCTAGTGGGACAGAAATTATTAGCGCTTAAAAAATACTGGGTGGCGCATTGTTATCATGCTCCCTACTCCACGTTTGCTCGTGGGGTGTCGGTACTAATTCGGAAAGGCGTTCCCTATCAATGTTTGGAAGTGAGAATAGACCCTCAGGGTCGGTTTGTGGTACTTCACTGCCAAGTATATAACACCTTGCTCACTCTCTGCGCTCTCTATGTTCCTCCCCCTCTCACGCTGGGATTCCTGGAATTGGTTATGGGGAAGATTGTTGAAGTCCCGCTTGCCCCCATGTGCATTTTAGGGGATTTCAACTTAGTCATGAACCCCCTTCGTGACAGGGTTCCTCCAGGGCAGGGCACATCCTCGACTTTGGCACGCTGGGCTGAGCCCATGGCCCTCTTGGACCTTTGGCGACTTAAACACCCTCAAGGGCATGATTTCTCCTGTCACTCGACAACTCACAGGTCTCTTTCCAGAATTGACTTAGCTCTAGGGACTCAGGGCTTTCTGCAATTTGTTGCTGATGTTCAGCTATTGCCTCAGGCCCTCTCTGATCACTCCCCCTTACTCCTGACCCTAGTCCTCCCTGGCAGGAGACAGGCCAAGCAGTGGAGACTTAGCCCCCTGTGGCTTCGCCTCCCTGTAGTAGCGGATGAGAGTGATAGGGCGATCCAACAGTACTGGGACGAAAACAGGGGCACGGCCTCACCTAATATCCTCTGGGATGCCTCTAAGGCGGTCCTCCGGGGTAGCTTGATACATAGCATAAAACGCTACCGTAGATCCCTGCTAGACGAGGTGTCTCACCTGGAAAGTTTATGTGTAGAAGCCCAGAGAACCCATGCAGCAGCCCCTACGGATGCTACCTATCAGGAGATGTTGAGGGCTCAGCAGGCTCTTAGGTTGAAGCAGACGGAACTTACTAAGAAGGAATTACTTTATACCCACCAGAGAATATTTGATCAGGGTGAAAAGAATAGTAAAGTGCTAGCACGACTCTCCAAATTCCCTACGGAAACAATAGCAGTGCCTAGACTGCTGAGACAGGACAATACGGCGATTACGGACCCTGACGGCATAGCCCTGGAATTTGCTAGCTACTACTCTAGGCTGTATGAGACCAGATTGACGGTTCCCAGGGACCGCATCCACGCTTATCTTTCGGATATCCCCCTTAATTCCCTTGACCCCCAGCAGAGGGGCTATCTGGATTCCCCGATAACGCAATACGACTTAGCCTTAGCCTTACATGACCTCTCCCCGAATAAGACCCCTGGGCCAGATGGTTTCCCAGCTGATTGGTACCTAGCTAAAGCGAAGGCCCTTATTCCTCACCTACATGCTACCCTAATAGATGCCCACCAGAGGGCCCGCCTTCCTCAATCAATGCAGGAAGCGACAATAGTGGTTATACCTAAGGAACCAGGGTACCCCGACCAATGCGGAGCGTATAGGCCCATATCGCTCCTCAATGCGGACGCCAAGATATTGGCCAAGGTTCTGGCCACCAGATTAGCCAAGGTCATCACGACGCTCATTGAGCCTGATCAGTCCGGGTTTATGCCACAAAAAGCAACTGACGTTAACCTTAGGCGGCTGTATGCCAATTTGCAAATCTCACATGATAATAAGGGGCAGAGGGCTATTTTGTCAATTGACTGGGAGAAGGCCTTTGATTCAGTAGAGTGGCCTTACCTGTGGGAACTGCTGCCGAAGTACGGGATAGGGCCTACTTTTATAAAATGGCTCCAGATGATATACCACGATCCTATCGCCAAGGTCAAAGTAAACGGCATATTGTCCCCTGTTTTCCGACTCCAGCGAGGGACGAGGCAGGGTTGTCCTATGTCCCCTCTGCTTTTCGCCTTGGCGATAGAACCTCTAGCTGCTAAAATTCGGTCAACTCCTACTTGTAAGGGTCTGCGGGTGGGTGCTGTTGAGGAGAAAATCTCTCTCTATGCCGACGATGTCTTGCTGTACTTCCAGGACACGGGTCCGTCTATGGAGGTAGCCATGCAGCTTATACAAGATCACGGCCGATTCTCGGGTTTACAGGTAAATTGGCGGAAATCTGTTTTGTTCCCTCTGGATCGACCCCCTGCTCAAACTCTGTCCCCCAGGCCCGACCTGAAAGTGGTTGACACCTTTAAATATCTGGGCCTTCAAATTCATAATAACTTTGCTGAGTTTATTCCCTTGAATTTAGATCCAGCGATTCAGCAGTGTACGAGGGTGTTAGCTGTATGGCAACACCTGCCGCTTACGCTATGGGGTAGAGTGGCCCTGTTTAAGATGGTTTTCCTTCCGAAATTCTTATATCTGTTTCGCAATTGCCCGGTTCACGTACCCAATAAGGTTTTTCGCACCATTGACAAAGTGGTGACGTCATTTATCTGGAACAATAAAGCCCCCAGGATTGCCAGGGAAACTTTATGTGCTCCTTTGGATAGCGGTGGTCTGGCGCTGCCCAATTTGAAGGCCTACTACTTGGCAGCCCAGGCTGCCTATGTCCATTGGTGGCTAGTGCCTAATGCAGAGAACCCTAACATGCAGCTACAGGCTTCGTGGATGGGCTCAGTAGAGGCATTGCGGAATGCTCCTTATAGAGCACCCACTGATCTCCCCAAGGGACTAGCTGTGGTGACGACTACCCATAGGGCATGGCTCTCCGCTCTCCGTATGACAGGGGCTGACCCACCATTGCTCTCCCCGAGCTTGCCACTCTGGAGAAATTCTACCCTAATCCACTTTAAGGACCTCCCCGATTTCCAAGACTGGCCACTAGGGGGTATAAGATTCTTATCTGATGTTCTAGTGGACGATATGTTTATTTCTTATACTGAGCTTAGAGATAGTATGAGGGTTCCCAATCTGAGGCTTCATGCTTATTTCCAATTGAGGGAGGCCTTTGTGGCGCAGTTTCGCTCCCAACTACTGGTAGCCGAGGACTACCCCCTCTTGAAGCTGGTTCAGACGGACACGCCAGCTAAGTTAGTATCCCGAATCTATTGGCTCCTGGTCCGAGCCCCTGCGGCCCCATTCCATCGCACTTACCTTAAATGGCGGGACACACTAGGCGACCTGGAGGAGGACCAGTGGGAAGAGGTGACTGGTAATCTGTATCACTTCTTGGTATCCTCTCGCGATAGGCTGATTCAATACAAGTTTCTCCATCAGGTCTATCTAACCCCGGCTAAGTTACATAGGTTTGGAGGTAGGGCTACTGGTAACTGCCATAGGTGTCAGGAGGAGCAGGCCGATTTTCTCCACATGTCATGGCAATGCCCCCACATACAAGCATTTTGGAGAGCTGTCATAACGCATCTCTCGACATGTCTGGATCTCCCCCTGGTGCTTACTCCACACTCCTGTCTGCTGGGTATTTTAGAGGGGGTTATTCATGGGAAATTCTTACAACTGCTCACTCGAGGTCTGCTATACTATGCAAGAAAGTCTATTGTACTGAGATGGATGGGGCCTCGGCCCCCTACACTGACAATGTGGCGTAAGCTAGTGAATGCTGTCCTCCCCCTGATCAAACTTACCTACTTGTCTCGGGGCTGTCCTGACAAGTTTGATAAGATTTGGCGTCCCTGGACTGATGCTGAGGGTATTTCGGATGTGGGTGAATAAGCATGTATCTCCTGACCAAGGGAAATGTATCTGTATTCTTGTTACTATTGTACGGAATTGTTACTGGTCCGTGCCTCCCAGGCGGGAGCATACCCCCCCCCCCTTCCCCCTTGTCTTGTAAATGAAAATCAATAAAAACTTTTTGGTTTGAAAAAAAATAAGTAATCGTTTTAGTTGTATGGAATACCTTTATCATCCTTTCATCCAGAACAGTTGTGGGCAATTCATGTGTTAGTGATCATATGCTGTCACCCATTACGATTTGCCAGAAATTACTATAACCCCAGAAGTGCAGTAGTACATACTACAGTATATGCTTTGGGCTACCCCTATTTTCCAGTCTATGGCATTTAATGATCAAATTACCTGTTTTGTCCCCTATCTGAAGTATTGGTCCTGCAGACCCACAGAAATAATAAGCAAATTCACCAAGTAGTTGTTTCACCAATATATATATATTTAGTGAGGCATTTATACAAGCTGGAAGCACAGATGGGTCCCACTAACCTAAGTGATCTCTTTCCAGTTTACCCTAGGGAAATGTAACATTCTAATGAGATAATTACATTTCTATACTATCATGCACCAGCAAATGTATTACCACAACCAGTTTAATGGTAGTGTCACTGTAAGCCCACAACCCTAAAAGGAGATATAAAGCCTAAAATTGAATATGGCTAGACTGAACTTCTTGCACCAGCCTAGAGGTTCAACATCTCTATAACAGTAATGATCCAGGCCTTCAAAATTGTACACAGAAATTCCTCACATGTTCAGCATTCTGTGGGCTGCTGTTGAGATACTAAGGTCATTGCAAATCATTGAGCAGAGAGGTTTGTCTGTCATAGAAGCTAAGGCTACAGGGTGATTATTAATTTCTGATGCTAATTGCACTCATTTCTGAGCTGCCATGTACTAATAATCTGAATTATCCATCTCCTCCAAATGCCACCCCCACACACCACACACTGCTTGCCTTACTTACTTACTTCCTTGCAGATTCCAGATGGTGGTAGGGTTGGCCACCTTTCCACGCAGGTAACTATAGGTGGGGTGGAGGAGGCAGGCCTGTGATATACTGGCAGGTCGAAGACATGGTGGGGCTGGTCAATGAGGTATTGGGGCAGGTTGATGAAGTCAGGGCTATGATGTGGCAATCAGCTATTGGCCGATCACTGGATCTATCTTGAGGAATCCAAATTAAGAAAACCGGGCAGGCAGTTTTGACCTGAAAACCCCTTCAAATACCGGGCAATCTGGGTCAAAACTGGACACATGGCAATCCAAGGTTGCTGGAAGTGTTGGTGCCCACAACTCCCTGCGAGGTTCATGGGGGCTAGAGCCCACCAGGCTTTTACTGATGTTCCACCAGCCCAGTCCGACCTTGTAAGTATTGACATGTCAAAACCACTATGGCAATAAATATTTAACAAGAGCCTCATGTTTCACTGTGTGAAATAACTGTTGGAGGAGTCATCACCAAATGTTATTGTTATTTAGCAGGTAATTAATGTGCACATAAATATTGAACATTTTTTGGAATGTTGCCCTAGAGAGTAGTGAAATGTTTAACATTTAAGTTGGTAGTGATTTATTGGAACTGAATCTGTCTCTGAGTACATAAAGACACATGGAGTAGGAAAGAGAAGGAAGTGATGTGGATTTTGTTGCTCATGTTGTTAAGATTGCTGTAATAGATTACATATTCAAAGACCCACATTAGCTATGATACTGTGATAAAGAAACTCTGTCATAAGGTTTCAATTCCCAATTAATATTTCTAATTTTTATATCATTCTGTTTCAGCAACTATTCCCATTTTGTTCAGAAAAGGGTGGGGGAGAGGTGTTTTTGAGAAATGTTTTGCCGACTACTGTGTGCAGAATAAAACCTCCAGCAGAGACGCTCATATTAAACACCTGGGAGTCGAAATGAGTTTTGACATGTTCATTTCTGCAGGGATGCAATCAAATTACCCTGTTAAATAATCGTACACAGACCTAACTTTAGATATCATTAATCCCATTTTTTTAGAGCTGATCAAAAACAATTCTGCATAGACAGTAAGGGAAATAAGCAGCACATCATTTCTAATGAGCACACAGGTGCATGGCTTTCATTTGCTCTGACATTTCTTATGTCTGCAACGAACTGTCTTGATTAGAAATGGAATCAGGTTAAAAGAAAATAATTTAACACTTTTGCATATCATATAATTGAATCAAAATAGGGTGGCTCCAATATAAAGAGATCAGAAATATAATCAGCAAAGGTATGATGTAAAATGTTAGGCTTTTCTATTTTTTCATGTTCAATTTTTAACCTTTTAGTAATTCCTGGCAAGATGTGGGTATTTATTTTGGATTTATCTAATGAAACTTCAATAGAAGTCTGTGGGCAAATTTGGAATTGGATAAGAAGATAAGTGTTTCTGATCAAATTTAATCTGGTTCTTTGTTCCTTCTACCTCAGGCAACTTGTAAAGTGACATGAAAACATACTTTTCTAATTAATATGTATATATTAATATCTACCAAAAAAGGAAACTCTGTGGTGTACTTGTTTTCCATAACCAAACAGTATGGTGATCATTTAAATCATTTTCTCTATATCAACCAAGAATGTGACAAATGAATGGATGTGCTTGTCTTATTGAATTTATTAGCAAATCTTTTTTCAAAGAATAAAATGCCATGAGTTGACTTTGTCGCTTCCCATTAAGTGGCAAATATATGTAAAATATCACTTCAGAACAGAAAAACGAGTGAAATTATGTTGAGGATAACAGATAGGAATTACAAGAATTCCCCCAAAATGAAGAGAACTTTGAGAAAACGATACACCAGATTTTCATATGGCTTTGGCCGTTTTCCTGTAATTTTAAACCATGTTTTTTCTTCCAAATATTTACACTTTAAAGGCCACATAACAGAAACTAAATGATTAAATCGATATACCAAGATGTTCTATGTTTGCATGATTTTAGAATTTTCTCTTTTTACCTTGTGCAGTTTATATTTTCCTAACAATAATTAATGTTATAAAAAGGGACATTCCGGTTTTATAGCATGCCCAAAAATATCTCATTCTCTGTCAGTCATGCATATGGGGGAGGGGACCTGAGATCTGATCATTTCTGTCATGAAGTAACAATATTTCCAGGACTGGCATAAATACTAATATATATTCTACAGCTGTACTTTGTATAATTCCCTTTTGTGTATATATAATACACATTTTTCATACTGAAGATCCCTGGTTGATTATGAGCAGTAGTTAATATACAGTGAAAATACAATACACCATTTAATGATTCAGCAAAGCATTGAATACAAAGAAAGAAATGTATGCTAAAATATGTCATTTTGTGCCAATATTTATAAACGAAGCAAAAGCTGCAAAAATTCAGGAATCAAAATGATGTTTTTATTAAAGGAGAATTCAATCGTAAAGAAAAAACCCTACCCTATATAGACCCCCCCCCAGCCTAGCTGCTACCCTGGGCAAATGTCCCTAACTCTTTACTTACCCCTCAGGGGAGATTCTGTCCAGCAGAGTTCACAGCAGCCATCTTATTCTCTTTGATAATCTTCGGGAAGTAAGTGCCGTATCGGCACATGCGCAGTTGGAGCAATTTTCTGTTTCGCAACAACTGCTCATGTGCTGAAGCACCGCTCTCATTCCAAAGATTACAGAAGAGCCGAAGATGGCTGCCGTGAACTCCACTGGACAGAATCTGCACCGAGGGGTGAGTAAAGAGTTAGGGGCATTTGCCCATGGTAGCAGCTAGGCTCGGGGGGAGGAAGGTGGGGGGGATTATGTAGGGTGGGGGTAGGGATTTCTTTAATTTATGGTTAAATTCTCCTTCAAGTAGAAATTTGTGGAAATTTCCCTTGCTAGAAAATACACCAAGACACTGAAAATAGTTAGTGTAAGCTGAAAGGCAAACACTGCAGTTGATATCACTATTGTTATTATGTCAGTTGGATTCTCAGCAACACAAATCTTGTAAAACTCAAGATTCTTGGCTCCTGTTTCCTGGTTTTTATCATATTTCCTGCTTTTATTTTAATGTCTGAACTGTGTAATAATTGTGAGGCAGCTAGGCTCACCAGATGAACTGATAGCTCTGTTAGTCTTTCCTTCCTATTTACGTAAGTAGTATACATAATCAAAATAGACATAAAGAAAAGTAATAGTAGCCACAAGAAGTGAAGTACAAAGTCAAAAATGCAGATGAGATTGACTGTAGGAAGGGTCTCTTAAAATGGGTGAAAGACCAGTGTAAACATGTTAAAAATACAAAACCATCTAAAAGTACATTCAATATACGGTATGTATAAAATAAGTGATGCTCATATACCTATATAGGTATGGGACCTGTTATCCAGAATGCTCGGGACCTGAGTTTTCCAGACAACGGATCTTTCTATAATTTGGATCTTCATACCTTAAGTCTACTAGAAAATCATGTAAATATTAAATAAACGCAATAGGCTGTTTTTGCTTCCAATAAGGATTAATTATATCTTAGTTGGGATCAAGTACAAGGTACTGTTTTATTATTACAAAGAAAAAGGAAATCATTTTAAAAAAATTTGGATTATTTAGATAAAATGGACTCTATGGGAGACGGGCAGTCTGTAATTGGGAGCTTTCTGGATAAAGTGTTTCCAGATAACGGATCCCATACCTGTATTACATTTAAAGCACAGACCCAGTTAACTTCAAGAAGACTGGCCTTTTTTGAGACAGATGTCTATCAAAGGTAAAACTGTAGGGACATTATGATCTACCACCATTTGGGGTGTAGAGAAACCATGGTCCTAATGGATGTGCCATTTTTGGAGTATCCTTACAGCCGTTTGGACTAAAATCAGGATGACTGACATTGGCTGAAGGATTGTAGGTTGTTTTTGCCTTCGAGATATAGGCTGAATATAGGCTGAAACTGAATAAGGAGAACTGACTCTGGTTCATAATGATTTATGGATGGAGTCAGGGTTATTGGCATCTGCCTGCAGTAACCCTTACATAGCAAGTCACGGTCCTTAGGAATTTATAAATCAAGCTTAGAATTCCATGGTAATCAAGAAATATAAAGTCTCAGGGCTTTTTTGTTAAGCAGGTAAATAAGTATATTATCTAAGTGAAAATAAGAATGAATATAGTTTAATAGAGTTGTCACTATAAATCAATGCAATTATGAGGTGGTCATTTGGAAAGTGTAGCCCTTTTAATTAAAAATGAAATTATATTCCCTTTTTCAAGGGGTGCTTTATGATTGCCCTGTTATTTCTGCTGTGGTAAATAACAATGAGCAAAATCTACCAGCTGCTCTTTAATCTCATATTGAATTGGTAATGGCCCACTGAGTAAATGAATGTGAGGGCCGTTAAACACATTACTAGGCACGTTACAAGAAATTGGCATAAGAATATAACGACACAAGGAATCTGCAGGAACATGTCCATATATTAAGCAAAAACATGACATTGATTAATATTGTCTTTATATAATTAGGAAATTGAAAATTTCAAGCAAGTCAGGATAAAATATTTCCTGAAGGCTGACTCGTTGCTCTCCTAGAATTAAAATGTAAAGATAATATATTTTTCAATCATCTAAATGCCTTTGTCTGCACACAAATCATTTTTCTTAAGATTGCTCAACATTATTCTGCAGTATATTTAATTTTTTGTTTCTTTTATCCTTGCCTTTCATTTTTTTTTGTCCAACTTGTCATTTCTTTTATTTTGCAAAATATGTTTTTTTTCACAATGTATTAGTAAGGGTTTATTTATGAGCACAAGTGTACAAATGCAATTTTAAAGGGATACTGTCATGGGAAAAAACATTTTTTTCAAAATGAATCAGTTAATAATGCTGCTCCAGCACAATTCTGCACTGAAATCCATTTCTCAAAAGAGCAAACAGATTTTTTTATATTCAATTTTGAAATCTGACATGGGGCTAGACATATTGTCAATTACCCAGCTGCCCCAAGTCATGTGACTTGTGCTCTGATGAACTTCAAACACATTTTACTGCTGTACTGCAAGTTGGAGTGATATCACCCCCCTCCCTCCCCCCCCCCAGCAGCCAAACAAAAGAACAATGGGAAGGTAACCACATAGCAGTTCCCTAATACAAGATAACAGCTGCCTGGTAGATCGAAGAACAATACTCAATAGTAAAAACCAATGTCTCACTTAGACACATTCAGTTACATTGAGAAGGAAAAACAGCAGCCTGCCAGAAAGCATTTCTCTCCTAAAGTGCAGGCACAAGTCACATGACCAGGATTTCAGTGCAGAATTCTGCTGGAGTAGTACTATTAACTGATGCGTTTTAAAAACAAACATGTTTTCCGATGACAGGATCCCTTTATAATGCAGTATTTTTTTCTCCAGTGACTGTCTTGGGACACAGGTGTGATAAAAATTGTTGAAGCTGACATTTTGTTATTTCCAGCTCTTAAAAAATGACATCTGTGCCTAATTCTTTAGCTGAAATTTCTTTGCTTGTTTTGACACTGGCTGCTATGGGACACTGCGGCTAGGGTTGCCACCTATCCGGTTTTGACCCAGACAGCTTGTTATTTAGAAGGGCTGCCGGGTCAAAACTGCCTGGTTTTCCAAATAAGGAAAACCGGGCAGGATTCATGACTGACACAGCGATCGGCCAATCACATCATCATAGCCCCCCCCCCCCGATGTCACAACGCCCTGCCTGGTCTCCACCAGGTGAAAAGGTGGCAACCCTAACTGCGGCACTGCAATAGATTCATCTGAAATATTTGAAGGGTCTGTGAGCCAAAATGCCCAAATAGCCTTAATGAATGGTGCCAATTCACTCATGGCAATTTTAGCATCACTGCAACTGCTGTTGCAGGTTATAAATGAGCCCTGTACATTTTTCAAGGTATTTCTAGTATTTTTTATCCTTTTCAGTATTAATGAGAGCACTGAGAATATAACCCTAGTTTTCATCTTCACAACTGTAACCATTATCTTTGTGCAAAATTCCTAGATCATTGTTAAAGACACCATGCCATTGGACATTTTTAATTTAGGGGTAAAAAGACATTTTTGTTGATATTAAGAAAATGTTTTTGAAAAGGTACAGGATGCACCCGCAGTGAATATAATAATTAATACATGTCGGGCTAGGAGGAGATTATGGCTCTTTTTTTCTTTTTGATTTGAAATTTAATTTTAAAGAAACGTATTCTAGAACCAATTCAGATTTTAAACATATTATAAATGTGCTATTTTCTGCTTTTTTATTAAGCAACATTTTATTTTTGGCATAATAAATATTATAGTTGCATATAACCCCAGTTTATTTTGATTATAACCATCTTTCAATTTAGTAACTCATTTAAACTAAGTTTTCATTTAAAATAAATATACAGATCTAACTGGAACTGTCTTTTACAATGTAGGTCAGTAATCAGCAAATTTAAGTCACAAGGTCAGGTCACTAGGTCACCATTAGAAAGGAAAGAAACCCTTTTTTTGGAAAATCAGTGGTTCCTTGCTTTTAATAATATCGATCTTCTTTTGATCATCATTTTTGTAGTGTAATTTAGCCACGCTAAACATGTCACCAGCATTCATAGAATTAATAGTTCCAATAAATCAGATTGTCCTGCAGCTTTCAAAAGTTGAACACCATAAACAACATGGATGCCTGTCTCATTAATATCTACACAAAGACCTTTTCTAAGGACCATGTAGCAAACATTTATTGGGCTTGCTTGATTTGTTTTCTCATCTTGAGAGGGGTCCCTATAAGGACCAAAATGACAACTTAAACCATGAGTACACTGTATCATATTTACACTTAGGGAGAGTACCTAGCAAAAACCTAAAGAGAATGTGTATCTTTCCCATAATACTCTATGAGGCAGAGCAACTGGTAAGAAAAGCAAAGGCTTTGTTCACTTGGGTTGAAAAACCAGTACAGGCTTGGAACTGATTAGTCACCACCTGTGAAAAGTGGGGAAGGGACTTGAAATAAGCTTTGTCCTGATAGAACAAACTAGTTCAGCAGAGATAAAAGGGGGGAGGCGACTGCCAAAAAGTGAGTAAAATATTTGCATTCACTGGAGAAAGTAGAAAACCCTATTGTAAATAAAACACAGGCACATAACTGCTTGACATTTACAGAATGTGTAGATATTTCTTTACTACACAGTGTTTTTCAAGGAATGTACCTGCTACACAGCTAAACACAGAGAGGCCTATTTATCAGAATTCAAATTTGTGCAAGTTTAGAGTTTTTTTCTACTTTGATTAAACACATGAGAAAAATAGATGTTTTGCTTTTTTTATTATAACATTGAAATATGTAAAATGATAGATTGAATGAAATTATGGAAGCAAATTTGAATAGCTCAAAAAAGTTTTTTAAAAAATGGAAAATTCAAGTTGAATAAATAGTTTAAAATTTTGCCTAGGACAACTCCCATTGACTGCTACATGACCCTGCATTCAAAAATGTGCAACCCCCTCAAGTCGTGGTAAAAAACCATAGTGACATTGATAAATCAGCCTGATAGATAGACAGATATTCTTATAAAGTCAGGTTGGGAAAATAATTAATTATATAGTGTATGTGTTTAAATAGATTATTTTGAAATATGAATTATCATTCAAGGACTGACTGTGGTTCCATGTACAAAGGTATATTTATTTGTATTTAAACTATCCATCAGGAGAAGTAATGAATGCAATGACGTATGAATTACTGTATATGAATTACTGTGGCTGAAACTGATAATAAATCACTGAAAATATTACTGATACATGTTTTTTCCAAAGGGCACACACTGGGAAGGGAATACCCCAGAAGAGCTTACAAGAAACAAAAAGAGTTTCCAAGTAATAAATTGTTGTAGCACAGGTCCATTGTTCTATGTGTATTAATCAATATCATTAGTAAATAATTAGAAAGTTGTATTCCCTAATGTTATTTGCAATGGTAGTAATGTACATCTTGGAAACAAGCCAATATATGAAACAAAATTGTATAACACATGTTTGGAAACATCATTACATTTCTACGAAGATCTACGATTAGTGCAGCACCTGTTTTACACCCTTTTCTTTTTTTCAGAGAGCACTGAACACTATGAGGGCTCCGCTGCCACTGGCACATTTTTCAAAGTCAAGTGTCCCACTTTTAAATGTATGCACTGTCTAGATATATATATAGACAAATACAAGAGTCCTCTGCACTCAACCCATTATCAATATATTTAAGACAGAGACATTTTGTGCATACTGCTACTGAAAAATGCCTTACCCTTTAAACAAAACAGGGATTGTTTGTCCATATATTGCAATATATTTAAGCTGGCCAACTACGTCAAAGTCATCCCATATCTGGCCAGTCCTACGCTTAATTTTCATCTGATTCATTAAGAATTCTATTACTTCATTATACATTTTACAAAGGGACTAAGTTTTACCTGCAACTTACTAGCTGCTTTTAAAGTAAAACTCCCAAACTTGGCTGCCCTTTTATTAGACACCAGTGGGATCACCTGACTATAGTTGGGAAGGGTGGGAGCTACAACATGGAGCTGGTCACTGCTCCCGTATAACTATAACAAACAAGGGAAAGTTGTGCTCACCACTAATTTTTAAAAACATTAGGCGGGGGTGCAATAAATATATATATATATATTTATATATATATATATATATATATATATATATATATATATATATATATATATATATACACACACAGTCCAAAACAAAATCCTAGCGCACACCATCCACAAAACGAATTTTGTATGGAACAAATACCCAGGTGCTACCTTAAATAGCTGTGGACACCACGATTTTCTGAAAAATTAAAAGTCCATGTTTATTGATCACATGTAAAAGAAACCAGCCAACGTTTCGGTCTGTCACCAACGTTCGGACTTGTCTCCACCTCGTCTGAACTGGGGAATATGGTCTATAGCTTGATATAAGGTGGGCAGTATGTGGCCCATTTCAAGAAAATGTTTTGCAATGGGTTTATTTGTTAGGCCATCTCTAAATGCTGTACTGATTGCAGAACGGTGCCGGCCATGTTTGATCTGTTTTCCCCACATGAGATAATCCACATGTGCATGTGATTAAATACACAACATGAGTGGTGGTGCAGGTAATATGTTGTTTGATCAGAAGACGTTTGCCTGTTTGGGAGTTGAGGAATAATGTACCAGGAGTCATGTACCTACAATAGGTGCAAATATATATATTTGTTGCAGCATTTGCTTATTTGCTTTCTCTGTCTGCAGTTTTATTGTAATGTAAACTGTGCCTTGCTGCCAATAAAAGTGGTTCAATATAAATAAAGATATATATAATATAACTTCTGTTCACCAACAAAATCATGTCATTGACAACAGATCCCACTCTACAAACAAGCACATTAGAAAGTTATAGCATTGTCTATTACCATTTGAAGTGTATATTTCACCATTAGAAGTGTATATTTCAATTAAAAAGTAAATATGTCTGATGAACACTTATCTGCACTCCCAGAAAGTCTTCAAACTACACTAAACTGTATTCTACTACCCGCTACACTTTAGTTTTTTTAGTATAAGTAGTACCGAAAAATTTAGAAAATGTACATCTGGATCTATTTCTGACATAGGCTTCAGTATTTTTAGTTTGTGAACATTATAACTGTACAAATAAAAAAATAGTATATATTTATTTTCACTGTAAGCTGTTTCCTGTGCTAGAAAATACATCTAACTTTTATTTTGTTGCAAAAAAATCTAATATCTAATAAAATCAGACAGGTTAGAACAGCACTGATAAATGACTTTGTCTGGCTTTCCTGTCTGGAGTCCAAAAGCAGGCAGTGTCTCTGAGTAAAAATGAGGCAGCTACTGCTAAAAAAAATTGAAATATCCCTGCAGTAGATGAATGGTGCCTGATCTTCATCTAATTAATACTGATATTTATCAGGACAGAGATAACACCAAGACAGTAAGAAATACAAATGCTTAAAATGTCAGATTTCTTTCCAATTTTCATGTAATATTAAGTTTATGTTAACTTTTATAAGAATTTTATTTTATGCATCCTAAAACTCAGCAAATTGTACAGTAGAATGTAAACTAAAGACTGCAAATAGCTATTTTTCACAGGGGGGCACTGGGTACTGGTCTACAAATATGATGTGTATGGACTACAAGCTATGTGCACATTTTACCAGCTCTGTCCGCATTGTAGTACAGGTATGGGATCCCTTATCTGGAAATCACTAATCCAGAAAGTTCCACATTATGGGAAAGCCATCTGCCATAGAGTCCATTTCTAAAAGACGTGTATGATGATCCAAATTTCAGAAAGATCCCTTTGATAAAAAAAACCCCAAGTGCCAAGCATTTATACATACAGTAATTACACCTTATCCCCCTATGCCATGCAAGCAATGATGCTAACATGAATGTGATTATTGCTTCTATTGAATGATATATCACTGGCTGCCATTATGTATGATCAGTGGATAAGACATTTTGTTTTTCTCCAGCAGCCTTTGCTATCTGATATCACCAAATAATGTGATACAGGGTTAAGTGTATTTCTCTAGCATCTTGCAATGAGTAGAAAATGTGTTGCTGAACTTGCACCTAGTTCAACATCATAGCTGCTGTGTTACACTCTGGCTAATATTTACAGCCTATTGGCAGCTGTCACTTCACAACTCCAGGAAAGCTTGTCTATGCATCTTGGATATGCTTGCAAGTTAATCCTGGGTCTGGGATTTAGAACCCTCAAAATCCATCCTCAGCGCTCAGGGCAATGCCTTTCTAAAGAAAATGCTGTATCACCAACTGCTTGCTATTTGCTGTACAGAAAAGATGGCGGTGAAGAATTTTGGAGTATATGAGGCGGCATCAGAAAACATGTCGAACAATCACTGTTACACTATCTGTTAAAAGGGATCAGGTTAAAATCCATTTGAAGTAGCTTAAAACAATAATTCATTGCTGTCTACTAAAAAAGAGAATGTTAATTCTATGTGTGTTTTGAGAAGCTGCGAAGCAACCCAATATCTAAACTAATATAAAGATAATCAAAGCCACTTGTCAGCTAATCTCATTTTATAAAAGAATACATAGGATGCAGATGGAGCCCCATCTCTTCTCTGAACTGATTCACACAATATGCAATAATTTATTTCATATAAATAAAATGATCTTGATCTGTGTTGTATTTCAATCAAAAGCCTCAAGCAGCAGCCCAAAAGCCTGAAGATCTAAGGAAGTGGCACTCTTGGTTGATGCCACCTACATAAAAAATAAATACTTGTTGATTGGAGAGGGGAAAACAAAGAAGTGCAGAAAATGATAGGCTGCTCAGCTAAAATGATCTCAGATGCTTTATAAACATTTTTCAGTTTATACAGTGAATGTTTGAGTTTGTAAAGAAGAATACAGACACTACTTTTTCTTCATGTTTTGATTTGGAATAGAATGTGCAGTGTTTGCAATGCATGTGTGTGTATGGAAATAAAAGCTATTATAAGGATTTTGAGCTTTATTCACTTTTGTAAGCATACTGCCATTATTCTGAATACAACTATGTCCAGATTCACCCCATTAGAGCACATTCACTGTTTAAATGCATTCAGGACATAGCTGCTCTTTGCACTTCAAACAGGATTAAAAATTCAGCTCTGGTGCAAAGCACAGGGCCGGGAGAGAGGGCTAAACAGCTCTGTATTACTACCTGCAAGGATAGGACTCCATTGCACCATAACCCCCCCCATTCTTATACACCTGAATGATGCACCAGTTGGAGACAGGATAGGGGCACCTACGTACCAACCCACATCATATGATATGTTTTCCTGCATAATTAAACAATATATATGAATATTAACATCCATAAACGCATATAACTGGCACGTTACACAGCAAACTGGAAAATGAGGTTCAACGTTGATAAATGCAAGGTTATGCACTTTGGCAAAAATAATATAAATGCAAGTTATACACTAAATGGCAATGTGTTGGGAGTTTCCTTAAATGAAAAGGATCTAGGGGTCTTTGTAGATAACACGTTGTCTAATTCTGGGCAGTGTCATTCTGTGACTACTAAAGCAAATAAAGTTCTGTCTTGCATAAAAAAGGGCATTAACTCAAGGGATAAATACATAATTATGTCTCTTTATAGGTCCCTGGTGAGGCCTCATCTGGAGTATGCAGTTCAGTTTTGGACTCCAGTCCTTAAGAGGGATATAAATGAGCTGGAGAGAGTGCAGAGACGTGCAACTAAATCGGTTAGAGGGACGGAAGACTTAAATTATGAGGGTAGACTGTCAAGGTTGGGGTTGTTTTCTCTGGAAAAAAGGCACTTGCGAGGGGACATGATTACACTTTACAAGTACATTAGAGGACATTATAGACAAATGGCAGGGGACCTTTTTACCCATAAAGTGGATCACCGTACCAGAGGCCACCCCTTTAGACTAGAAGAAAAGAACTTTCATTTGAAGCAACGTAGAGGGTTCTTCACAGTCAGGACAGTGAGGTTGTGGAATGCACTGCCGGGTGATGTTGTGATGGCTGATTCAGTTAATGCCTTTAAGAATGGCTTGGATGATTTTTTGGACAGACATAATATCAAAGGCTATTGTGATACTAAACTCTATAGTTAGTATAGGTATGGGTATATAGAATTTTAATTAAAAGTAGGGAGGGGTGTGTGTATGGATGCTGGGTTTTCATTTGGAGGGGTTGAACTTGATGGACTGTCTTTTTTCAACCCAATTTAACTATGTAACTATGTAACTAACTATGTAACTATGTAACTATACATGAATCCATAACACACAGCATCTTATATATATATATATATATATATAATCATACAGTTTTTTGGTAACAAATAAGGGTTACATAATAAATATTTACATTGTCATTTCAGGTACTGCTCTTATTATGCTTTTATATTATACTAAATGGTATATACATACATGTTGTTGCAGTCTGAGCTTTTCAAAATACAGTATGTTTAGCAGGATTGTAATTTTAGTATGTTTAGCAGGATTTGCTTTTTTATTATTGAGGTGCCTCTCTGGTTTGCTACACTGTGTTACAATCAAGCAATGAAAACATATAGTACTTGTATATAAAACTGCAGAAAACCTAAAGTGGTGAGTGTTCTGTCTCTATTGATTTTCAGTGAGAACCCAGCATTTTTTGCCAGATAAAAGCAGAGCTCTGCTCAAATGGCAAAGCTTCCCAGTAAAGTGTAACAGACAGAGATCATAAAAGATTGATTTCTGCAGATCATTACAGACATAAACCTTTGGCTTCTCTGGCCACAGGGGAGAGTTCCTTTTCTGAAGACAGTAATTTGTTTAGCCAATTGCTGTCAGATCTCTAGGGAGCAGCAAATAGCATCAATATACTATATCTTGTGTACAAAATATAGTGTGTGTGTGTGTGTGTGTGCGTTAACAGCAAAACAGGAAAGTGTCTGAAAAGAATGACAATATAGTGTACTTTTGCCCTGCACTAGTAAAACTGGTGTGTTTGCTTCGGAAACACAACTATAGTTTATATAAATAAGCTGCTGTGTAGCCATTCAAGCACAGAACACACAGTAGATAATAGATAAGTTCTGAAGAATCCAATTGCACTACAGAGCTCATCTGTTATCTGCTATGTGTCCTGTGCCTTTTTTCCTTTTTCAGCTTTGAATGGCTGCCCCTATGGCTACACAGCAGCTAGTTTATATAAACTATTGTAGAGTTTCTGAAGCAAACTCAGCAGTTTTACCAGTGCACCTCAACAGTACATTATATTGGAATTCCTTTAGAACACTCTCCTTTTTGATGTTAATGTTTCTTAAAGGAGAAACAAACCCATAACATAAAAAAACCTTACCTTTTGTAGACCCCACTCCCTCCTCCCCCCCAGACTACATGGTACCCAGGGCAAATGCTCCTACCTTTTTACTTACCCCTCGGTGCAGATTCTGTCCCCTGCAGTTCACTGCATCCATCTTCTTTTCTTAGTTAAACTTCAGAAGCAGACCTTCACTTTTGGTGCATGTGCAGTTGGAGCAGTAATTTTCTGGTCCCGAACAACTGTGCATGCGACGAAATTCATGGGTTTGTTTCTCCTTTAAAGGTGGCCATACATGTGCAGATCCTCTTGTCTGGAGAAGTCCTCACATGAGCGGATCTTGCCCTGAGTGGGCGATATTGGGTTGATCCAATCATGGGGTCCTAGGGCATGGAGAGGTCTGTGGGATTTTCAGCAACATTTTCAGTGGACTATGCGAGGAGGAAGTGGGGAGGGGGTGAATGGGACCAGCATAATAATCAATAGATGATCTTACAACAGTATTGTTGTATTTACATATGAGCCTCAGTGATGAGCAAAATGTTTCGCCAAGTTTCACCACAAAAATTACACCAATAGACTCTATTGAAAAAATTTGCTGTGCATCAAAAAATAAATTGTTACCAAAAGACTTCAATGCATTTTGGAGACTTTTCACAAACAGGTCAGATTCGCCCATCACTAATGAGCCTTATAACACATCTATCAAAATATCATCTATAAATCTATTTTTAAGTATTGCATATAAAGCACATAAACGAAATTGAAAAGTATGACATGTGAACTGCTAAATGGAATTTTAGCAGCAAGCCTGACACCTACTGATCATATTTGAAACCACATACAGTAATGCAAAGAAGCAAAGCATGTTGCAAAATATTTTTGGGGCTTACTGACTGTACATGAATGGCATTCAGCTGCATTGCTGGATTAATTAGTAGTACAGTACAGGTATGGGATCTGTTATCCAGAATGCGCTGGACATGGGGGGTTTTCGGGTAAGGGATCTTTCCATAATTTGGATCTTCATACCTTTAGTCTTCTAGAAAATCATGTGAACATTAAATAAACCCAATAGGCTGGATTACGTCCAATAAGGATTAATTATATCTCACTTTGGATCAAGTACAAGCTACTGTTTTATTATTAGAGACAAAAATAATGGCCTTTCTGGATAACGGGTTTCCGGATAATGGATCCTATAACTGTACTGTGAGAGTTGCTCATTAAACTTGGGCCCACTGGGGCCTAACTAACTGTTTTCACATCAACAAACATGGTGTGCCCTGGATCTTCTCTGCTGCTAGATGGATATCTTTAAAACAGAACAGTCCTGAAGATAATTTGAATCCAATGCAAGGAGCGTCCAGTCTTTGAGAAGGATGCACGAATAACCATTGCTCATGATTACTAAATAGTCTTACTACATTTCTTTTACACATGGACATTTTAACATGTTCCATGGCAGTGGCATTTTTTGAGTTCCACCTCACAGAAAGCTATGATAGAACACTTTCTATTCTATTGTCGCTGAAGTCACAGGATCACTGTGAACTGCTAATTGCATATGAGACCCTACGGGAGTTATTTAGCAAAATCCGAAAACTTCTGACTATTTTCTGAAAACCACTCTGACCAAATCCACACTGATTTTTCCCCCTATTAATCAATAATTTTTCACGAAAATTTCTTATGCAGGAAAAAACTCAATAAAATCGTGGAAAAATCAGAATAGTATAAATTTTTTTGATTTGTCGCCAAAAACCTCATGCTTTTTCAGAATTTGACCTCTGTGAAGTTAAATGTATGTTATACAAATGGCATAATTATGGTTGAAAAATAACTGCAGCCTTCTCTTTCCAACCAAAGTGTCTGGGAGTTTTATTAGGGATAATGTGGTATGGGAATAGACCAAATGGGAAGGATGACTGTATGCTGCACATGTCATGTACTTACACACACATTGTTCTCCCTACCTCTTTTCCCTCATGCTAATCCTGCCTTTTGCTGCATCACAACTACTGGGCTTTAAAGTGGACCCATCAGCCAGACACAAAAAGATATATAATAAAAGTCCTTTTTAAATTTAACATGAAATCCAATTTGTATTTTTTATTAAAGCATTCATAGCTGTTGTAAACTCATTTAATAATCTCAGCTGTCAATCAAATATTGTCTGCCCCACCTCTATGCCTAGGCATAGAGGCAGGGCAGACAATTACTTTCACTTTCCATTCAGCACTTCCTAGAAATTGCTGCTTTCCCCACATTCCCCCATTCTCTTCACCATTTAATTGTGTAGCCAGTGCATGGGGATGGACATTTGGTCACCCATTCTGGTGCACAAACAAGATTCTGAGATGATGCAAGACTTGCCTTAATAGCAGTGTCCACAAAATGACTCCTGCCTGCTTGCTATAATTATGAATCCCCAGACTGAAGGAAACAAGATTCAAATAATTTATATAGTGTAATTAGAGTTCATTTTGCTTGACTAATGTGATGAAATAGAATTTTGAATAATTTCTTTGTGTGACGGGTCCCCTTTAAAGAAAAACTATACCTCTGAACATTGTCGGTCTCTATAAAAATATATTGCATAAAACAGCTCATATATAAAACCCTGCTTCAGGTAAATAAACCATTTTCATAATAATATACTTTTTTGTAGTATGTGCCTTGAGTAATCCTTAATAGAAAATTGCCATTTTAAGAATTAAATGCTGCCTCCAGGGATCCTATAACTGAAATCATAGAATCTGACCCGTTTTGCTTTGCCAAAAATTAGCGAAACATGCATTGAAGTCTATCGGTAACAATTTTTTCACCCATTGGAGTCTAAGGGGGGCCTTTTTTCACAGTGAAACCTAGTGAATAATTTCACTCATCAGTACTCACATCAACTAATATTAAAAATACAAGTCAATTAACAATAGATTGACAAGTAATGTATGATTTGCGTTACCTCTAGATCCGAATTTACACCTGTAGCTTGTTCTATGGATTAAAGGAGAAGAAATGTCCTTTTTTTAAGTAAAAGTTAGGCACCCCCAAGTGATTGTATTTACTTAGCTGACACCCCAGGTCGATGCTCCTTTCAGCAGAAAACTACCCCGGCCCAGGGATCTTCCAGTAAACACCATAGAGCCATCTTCTTCTTCTGCTTCTTCTTCCAGAGCACACGCCCAGGGTATTAAGTAATTAAATCACTTGGGGTTCCCAGAATTTGGCTACCCCAAGGTAAAGATAGAGAAGATAAAAGCAAATAACTCAAAATGGATAACACACAGTATAAATAATGAAGACCAATTGCAAAGTTGCTAGGAATTGGACATTCTATAAAATACTAAAACTTACCTCAAAGGTGAACAATCCCTTTAAGTAAATTCACAAGAGCTGTGCAAGGTACACTGCATAGTGCTTACTGGAAGCAGGCCTGGATTTGTGGCGAGGCCACAAAGGCCCAGGCCTAGGGCGGCAAAAAATTAGGGGAGGCGTGTCGCCTTGCCACAATATGTGCGTCCCCATTCAACCACGCCATTCGCCAGTGCTTACACGCATGTGTGCGGCAGAGGGGGGTAGTGCAGCCGCTAGGACCATACGCCTACGAGGTTGCGGGCGGGGTTGCGGGCAGGTGGGTGATCTGCCCATGAGGCCTAGGGACGCCAGCCTGAGGAATCCAGCCCTGACTGGAAGTCACCCCTTTCCTGTTTCTACTTGTATCTTGCATATGGATATTTCTCAAAAATGTATCATGGTCTCAGCAAAAGTCTCAAATATTGTATAAGTACTATTTTTAACAGCTTGGCGAATAAAATACAAGCCAGGTAGCAACCTTTTGTCAGACATGCAGGTAACTGAATCTGTATCTTATTTGGATTCCACTACCTGACACTCCCCCACAAGTGCATTGCTGTCCTCCCTTATGTACCTGACCATCTGAATGACTCCACAGCACAGTGCACCCCAACTTGGTAAAGACACTGTAGCTGTAACCTACATCAGAATATGGTGCACAAAGGCATTTAGAATCACACTATTCTCTATCCCGGATAATACTGGTGAAAAACAGCCATATATAATATGTTCCATATTCAAACCATTCACTACACAGCATAATTAACATAGTATATGTCAAGGCTTAAACATGTTTTACCTTGTAACAGATAGAGATTCAGTGGGTAAAGAGTTCACATTTACTTCACAACTTCTTTCATCACTGGGTGAAATTATTTATGTGTTAAAGCCCTAAAGCACAGATAATATGAAAAGAAATAACTCTAAGCATACTGCAAATAAACCTTTTTTTTTTTTTTACATTTTACAAGAAAGTGATCCATTTGTGGAAATGTCAGTTGTCACCAGTAGATGGAGCAGTAGTGTATGCAAAATTAGAATGAATTAAACTAGCTCCTGCTCTAAAATGTTGTATGAAAATGTGTCCAGAAGCAGAGGAAAAAGTGAAAGAAAGAAAGTAAGGTTTGACGACAAACGGGATCTCTACCCAAAAAAAATAGCTGCTATAAAAAGATAAAGCATAAATCTATGTGACCCTGACTATACAATTTCTGTGCACTTCATGTGTGTAGTCAGTTGACCCTAGGGTTGGTGACTCTTTGACAGAAAAAAACTACTGAGCCAAAAACCTGCTACTAGCATTCTAATGGGGCAATATAATATAGGTCTCAAACGGAAAAAAGTTCACAATGCAAATAAATATTCGCATTGCAAAGAATTTTGCGAACACTTTGCCCTTCACACAAAAAACATAAAACTTCTTATTGAAAAGTTGTGACATTTAATCCAAAAGTTTACACCACCTTTAAGCAGGTCTTAAAAGTTTGCGTCAAATAAAGATTATTACATTGCAGTATGCAATTTTTTTTTTCTGCGCATATGTGTTCTCTTTCGTAAATTTTATAAAATTTACCCCTACAACTGCTAATATCTTAAAAGCCTCTACAATCAAAAAAGGTGAATTTCAAAAGCAGACCACTCTGAGCAAGTTTGCATAAATGTTTTTTGGCTTTTGAATCCTATTGAAAATAGCTCATCAACTTGTGTAAACAGAAGGAGAAAGTGGTAGGGGATTGGGAGTAAAACTAGAAATAGTGGAAAAGATGATATAATGCAGAAAACTGAGGAGAGAATAGAAAGAGAAGTACAGATATGGAGTTATAAACAAAATATTGTATTTATTTTATTCTGCTCCTATCAGACATATACACTGATAATTAGACATACAGTTTACCCAGATTAACATTAATACGAATAAAATTGTCTTTGTAGTAGTTCCTATAAATCCTATAAATCATTATATGTTAAAGGAAAGCATTGCACAATAAACATTTTTATGCATTTATGATTATTTTTTTTTAAGTTTATTTTATGCATAGTTTGATTTTACCATCTGTAGCTGCTTTTTTATACATAGAAGACAGAAGTTAGATGTGTCTGTGGGTAAAATAGTTTCTGGAGACACCTGGTGGACAAAATAAAATTATTTGCACTTCCCTCTACAGTTTCTGTATAAAGGGCAAGAATCTCTATGTAAATATATTTCTGTCTTCTTGTCTCAATCCCTCCAATTTTCAGATTATCTTTTCTGTAATCTGATCATCTTCTGTACATAAAAAAAAACATGCTACATGATACCATACTGTATTGGTCTTAGCAGGATGTGTGCTGCAGAGTTGCTGAAGTTTGGATATGCTGTGCCTGGAACTGGCCAAAGCATGCAGTTGTTCCTGATGGGAGAATAATGATTAATGCAGGATATAAAGGCTACCAGAAACCCAGTGGTATTAACTAAGAACCATTGGGTCCTAGTGTAAATTTTTTTCAGGAGCTAAAGCTTTGGTGCCCCAAAGACCTCTATCCTAATCCCTTTCACAGCCAATGAAAGGGTGAGTTATCTTTATCTTTGAAAAGTTCCAGGTTTCAGATATAAACTGTTCATTTTAGATTTGTCCTGATAGGTTTCCCTGTCTCCTGCTCCATTCTGCCTACCCTATGCTCCCTGTGTGCCATACTATGCCTGCCCTATGCTTCCATTGTGTGCCATTCTCTGCCTGCCCTATGTTCCCTGTGTGTGTGACCTACTCTGCCTGCCCTATGTTCCCTATGTGTGTGACCTACTCTGCCTGCCCTATGCTCCCTGTGTGTGCCATACTCTGCCTGCCCTATGCTCCCTGTGTGTGTCATACTCTGCCTGCCCTATGCTTGCATTGTGTGCCATACTCTGCCTTTGGGATGTGAGCATGGTAGGGTTTGTTCTGGGGGTTTGTTAGTATTTGGAAATGATTGTTAAGGGCCCCTAAGGTGTTTAATCATGTGTTTGGGGTGCTGTGTTATCCATAGGGGAGGATGCATATGAATTTAAGGGTATGTTTTGTGACATATAAGTGATAAGTGATATCCCTGCAGTGAGCATCAACCATTTGGTTTTTTGGTGTGCTACCACCATTAATGTGGACATGGTCTTAAAAGTTCTTGTTATAACATGGGTGTGGTTTAAAGTAGGCATGGTTTAAAAGAGGGAGTGGGCTGGTTCCATTTTCGGCCCTGCACCATGTAGGCCAGAAAAATTCTGGCCCTTGGTACCACAGTAGTTGGACAGCACTGGATACATTATGAATCCCTTACACTAGAGCTGGGCCCATATACAAGAGATACAGTGCCACAATGAAACTGGAACCAATAATGCTCGTCCTGCCTGTAAGGCTACAAATGTATTGTTATGCTACTTTGTATTACTCGTCTTTCTTTTCAGGCCAACTCCTGTTCATATTCCAATTCAAATCATTACATGGTTGCTAGGGTAATTTAGATTCTTGACCTGACTAAATAACTTAAAAACTCCATATATTAAAAAATGAAAACCAATTTCAAATTGTCTCAGAATATCACTTTCTACATCATACTAAAAGTTAATTTAAAGGTTTACGACACCTTTAAAACCCCCAATGTCAATTGTTTTCAAAATGCACATGGATCTGCATCTGTAGCATTGGTTATTTCTGCACACAAATCATTTTAAGTTTATTAGATAGCACTACTATGCAGCACTGTACATTTCTACAAAACACAAATGGTACTGACCATGAGTAATAATCAAATATCTATATTATAATAAATATAATGTATTAAGAAAATGAAGTGCCACATGTAAAGAGACACAGAAGGAAGGAGGGCCCTGCCCAGTAGAGTGCCTGTTCTAACATGTGAGATTTTTTCATCTTGTTTATGAAACAATTCTTTTGACATATTCTTTCTTGCAGTGGATTTGCACTCAGCTACATCTGCCAGACAGTTGATTCATCCTTTGATCTGATATTCCTCTTACAGTAAAACAAAAAACAGTATTTCAGCAGGTAATGACAAATTTGCAATACATGGGCCTTTATTTGTGGCTGAAAAGACTCTGATAGTTTTGGCTTTCTGAAGTTGCCCCGAAGTTTCCTCATGAGACAACTTTGGGCGACTTCAGAAAACAAAGTGTTCCGAGTGGCATCCCACTAGTGATTTACATACAAATAATAAGCAAGACTCTTATTTAACACAGTTCAGAGACGTGCAAAGCAGATTTTGTTACCAAAAAAACTGATATTTACATCATACAGCACCACTTCTTAGAACCAGCATTTCCAACATGTGCTTTGCAAATGACTGCCTCTGCTTGCACATCACTCCAGCCTTTTATAGGAGTCAAAACTCCCGCCATGCACTGCATCAATTGCTTTAATTTCCAGGAAGTGCTGCTGGCCTGCCTCTTTAGAGCCCATACTTACGGGAGTTTAAAGCTGCGCTCCCCTGTGTTCCAGTTTAATGCATTCAGCCGCAGGGGAGCGCAGGAGTAAGTGCCGAACGCAGGTTGGGACACAGCATGTTGCATTTTACCTGCGTTCGGCGCTTACATGCGTCTGTGTGAGTACAGCCATATTGAAATGAATTCAGAGTGTATACTCCTGCGCTCCCCAGCAACTGAACTCATAAAACCAGAACGCAGGGGAGCGCAGCTTGAAACGCCTGTGAGTAAGGGCCCTAGGAGGTGCAAGTCACCAACATGCCCAGCTGGATCACAGGTATAGCAACACTTTTAACTTTAAAGCTGCACTTGCAATTAAGCTGTATTTTAAAATCATTCACAGCAATATAGCTAACACAAATTAGCTTTCCTATACATATATGTACACTGTAGTATTTGCTTTACACATTTAAATGTAACACAAAATACAAGTAAGGTTTTTAAGACAAGCTAGTTAATTACATGCATGGTTCACAGGCGCTGACAGATTCAGAGTAAAGAAAGAAAAGTGCATGAGGTGGCCAGCCTAATGGAGAAGAGGAAAAGTAACAGGAATCATACCATTCACCCAGCATAGGTCTGTCAGTCTATGTGAACGCTTGCATTAAAACCAGTGTAACAGATTTTAGTACACATTACAACATCTCCACACTACCCATACCCTAACTCGTGCACCATTCAAGCACTCAAGTTAGAAAGTGCTGTAGGGCACAGGTCACATGAGCACACTATACTTACCACTATACAGGTGCTAAAGACAGAGATGGCTTGCACACACACCCACACACACACACTGTGTTCCGGATTCTGTTATACAGCCAAGGTGCAGAGCACAGCCAGTCCCCAGATAAAAGTTCTCCCTGACTAAGCACCAGCAGGGGCACTGCGACAATGAGGCAAGTTGAAAACCTTGCCTCAGGCGGCAGCACCAAAGAGGTTACCGGGATGGAAAAAAGCCAATCCTGGTACCTTTAAAACCCTAATTTCTGTTTTTTAAACTGGAAATTCGCCTGTACGAGAGCACAAATATGCACTAGTGTTGGGGCCTCCCCCTAGACCCCCGCACCAGAAAGGTGAGTGGGCAAGGGGGTGGCATTGCAGGAACCGCCGCAGACTCAGAAACTGCCTCAAACACCCCTGCCCTTTATAGGCCTCATACTTTTATTTTCAGGGTCTTTGTAAACAACCCCTGCAGTTTCTTATCAGGGTCCACTTCAGTAAATCAGTTGCAGCTCACATTTTCCTATTGCATTTATGTGCACTCACCTCAGCTTCAGCTCCGCTGTCTGTGACCACACACAGGCTGATCAGATTCAAATCAATGGAGCAGGGACACTGAGCAGATCTGCTTCTCTCAGAGCCAACAGCCTGTGTTCCCATAGCCTTATAGTTTTGTTTCATAATTTAGTTTCATAATGTAGTTTAGATTGTACTCATGGTTATTAATATATGCATTGTACTGAGTTTTTATACATTGAGCAGGCCTAACTTACTATGGAAGTCAAACCATGTCCAGTATTTGCTGATTGATTGGTGTAAGTTGGGGCACATTTGGGGAAAACCTGTTGGAATGTTTTAACTAACTAAATGAGGAACGCCATCCAAGCTTTTAATAACTGGTCTGTATTTTATTTAATTAAATGCATGCAGCATACATATTTCTGTTATAAAATAATATTAATATTAATATATAAAAGCAAAGGATTTCATACCATGTGCAAAAAACTGATTTTAAGTATAGCCTGTGTGTTAATAAATACTGTATACAAAAGCTTTGTTCAGTTAATGCCATGATCAATAGAGCTTGTTCAAATTATAAGGTATTTACAAGTAAATAATGTTAGTATAAATATATATGTATAAATGCATATACAAATAAGTCTTCCTTTTAAAATGAGCTGAAATAACCAGACCAATGCATAACAGGACAAAAACATGAAAAAAATCTTGGCAGAGGTGATATCCTTTTGCTCTACTAGCTATAGAAATACAAGTGAATTACTGTTTGAGTCATAAACAAAAGAGTTTTTAGCAGGTGTTTCATAACTTTTATTGAGAGTTTCCTGTACTTATCATAAACCATAGAAATGTATTATCTTCTGCCTTTTGTAAAGTTCCCTAGTAATTACTACATGATTTATAAATATGATAGCAGAAATGGGGATTCCTGGCTATGAAGGAGGATAATCAAAAGAAAAGGTTTTGCTGTTGACACTAAAAAGCTTGTGTATACTCATGTTAAGCGGTTCTACAAAATTTGTTTTACATCATGTCAAGACAATACATCAGCACTGAACTTCTAACTGCTGCCTAGATCGAATTTAGCTCCTTTGGCAACACGATTGATATTAAATATCTTTTTGTGCTTGTGATTTCTTAAGGGATTCACTTATGAAATATCAAACTGGGGAATCCAGAAGGATTCACAACCAAGATATTTCAGACTTTCCTGACTGTGAGGTAGCTGTCTGAAAAGTGTGTAACAAATTCAAACATATCAAACCAAATCCTGATGCCTGTGTTAATTTCTCAGAATGAGTTTGTTTGCTTTAAACTATCTATGCCATTCTAATCTACTAGGTGACAGTGCTCAGTGTTGCTCACTAGCAGTGCCGAGCACTATCACCTGTCAGAATCTTTATTCTCCAATAAGTGGCATTACTAGAGTGTGCCAGGCCCCCTGGCAAAAAAATCGAAGTAATACTGCAAAATTATATTTTTCCGTTACTGATATTCAGATTCTGGCTTCAAAGCCACAAACTAAAGAATTGGCTGTAGTCGTAATGTTTAGACTTTGACAAAATATGTTCTGTGCGATGATAAGAAAAACTTCAACAGTTTCACTTGTCTTCCATCTGGGCAAACATTATGGATACTGTTTGTTCAAGTGAAGAAGCTAGGGGACAAAAAGAAAAGATTACAATGACCATGCTTGACAAAAACTGGAGTAAAACTAATCGAACAGCTAAAAGCAATAATAATATATAGTAGAAGACATCATACTTTAGTGGAATGCTGAGCAAATCAGTTATGAATTAATTTACTTAATTTTTGATACATAGAAAATGTGGATTCGATTAGTCTGTATGGCCTACATAGTCAGTAGTTGGAGTTGTAGCTCCACAACAGATGGTGACAAAAGATCCAAGCATAGTTGTAACTGTTGTGGATAATAAAAGGGTTTTCTACTTACCGGAAAATCCTTTTCTAGTAGGCCCGAACTGTCAGTGCAGACGTCAGGGGTTTTGTCTTGATTCACCTCTGGAGGCAGGACAGAAAGATTGATGCCTCTTGGCCCCTCCTCCTCCTTCATATTAGCTCTGGCTCCACCATCTTCCCTCAGTTATTTGTAAAGCATAGTTGGTGGAGATAAGGTTAGAAAGAAGCCAAGTGACAATAGAGAGAAAGGAAAGGATAGCGAGAAAGATGTCCCTGTGCCCATACTAAAATCAGCCTGGGTGGGACTTACTGCACTGACAGTTCGGGCCTACTAGAAAAGGATTTTCCGGTAAGTAGAAAACCCTTTTTTCTCTAGTCGGCCCTCCTGTCAGTGCAGACGTCAGGGGACGTCCAAAAGCTGTCCCTGTTATAGGGTGGGTAGCTGCATAAAGTCTTAACTGAACTTCTGTACTGCTGCTGCTTGCAGAACCTTCCGGCCAAACATGGCCATTCAAGAAGCAAAAACATTTAACTTGTAAAATTGAACAAAAGTATTTGGTGATACCCAGGTGGCTGCTTTGCAGATCTGCTCTGGTGATGCCATGTTCTGTAAAGCCCAAGAAGTACTTTGTGCTCTGGTAGAGTGAGCTTTAACTGAAAAGGGTCTGACCTGTTGTTTGTGATCATATGCCGAATTGATCGTGTCCACCAGCCACCGAGCTATTGTTCGTTTTCGAGACCGCACGTCCCTTAGTTGCTCCTGCGTAAGACACGAGGAGGCCATTTGCAGTGCGATACGAGCTGGATCGTTTCAAATAGATGCGGATTGCCCGTACTACATCTAGCCTGTGAAGAAGTTCTTCTTTGACATTTTGCGGCCGCGGACAAAATGATGGTAAAACAATCTCCTCATTCAAATGAAAGCTGGACACCACCTTAGGTAAAAACTCTGGAATAGTCCGTAAAACAACTTTATCAGCATGGAGGACTAACCAAGGCTCTTTGCAAGATAAGGCCGCAATCTCAGAAACTCGCTTTGCAGATGTAATAGCGATGAGGAAGGCAACTTTGAACGACAGCCACTTCAATTCACATGTCGCCAGCGGCTCAAAAGGAGGTTGTTGTAAGGCAGCAAGAACTAATGGAAGATCCCAAGCTGGGGTCGGATCACGTACAGGTGGTCTCTTCCTGAGCACCCCCTTGAAGAATTGTTGTATAGCAGTGTCATCTGCCCACTGCACATGAGTAAGCGCAGACAATGCTGACACTTGAGACTTGAGGGTACGTAAAGCCAGACCCTTCTGGAAACCATCGGTGAGAAATTCAATCAGCGATTGGGTAGTGACCTGTTCCCAAACGATGTGACGTTGGGCACACCAGCATATAAAAAGCCTCCACACTCGATGGTACACCCTAGCAGTAGTTGGTTTACGTGCTTGAAGTAGAATCTCTATTGCATTCTGTGAGAAACCGTGCTGTTGCCACCATTGGGTCTCAACAGCCAGGCCGTCAAACGGAGCATAGGTAGATTGGGATGTCGAATAGGGCCTTGGGTAAGGAGATCCGGCCGACCAGGAAGTCGCCATGGTCTTGCCACGGAGAGCTGTACTAGATCGGAGTACCAAACTCTGTTGGGCCAGTCTGGTGCAATGAGGATCACCGTTGCCCTGCTGATTTTTATCTTCCGTATTATCCGAGGTAGAAGCGGTAACGGTGGGAATGCGTAGACGAGTCTGAAATCCCAGGGGGTGACTAGAGCGTCGACAAAGGCTGCCCCTGGGTCCCATGTTCTGGCGCAGTAGTTGGGGACCTTGAAGTTGTGTTTCGAGGCCAACATATCCACCTGTGGCCTTCCCCATCTTTGAGTCAGAAGAAGGAAGGTGTCGCTGTTGAGTGACCATTCCCCGTGGTCTATGGTGGTTCTGCTTAAGTAATCCGCTTCCCAGTTCTGGACTCCCGGAATGAATACTGCTGAAATTATCGGTACGGTCTGTTCCGCCCAAGTCAGGATGCGGGTCACCTCGTTCATTGCTCCTTTGCTGCGGGTCCCGCCCTGCTTGTTGATATACGCTACAGCTGTGGTGTTGTCGGACTGGATTCTGACTGGTAGAGAGGTGAGCAGTTGCGTTAAACTCTCTAAGGCTAGGGCGATAGCCCGTAGTTCGAGCACATTGATGGGCAGAAGACTCTCCTGTGGAGACCAGAGGCCTTGAAGATTGTGTGATCTGTAAACTGCGCCCCAGCCCTTGAGACTGGCGTCCGTCGTGACTATCTCCCACTGGGGAAGAGCCCAACTGCGGCCTGATTGTAGATTCTGCGGACAGGTCCACCAAGTCAATTGTTTGCATGTTAGTTCCGCTATTGGTATCACCTGGAGGAGGTCCTTGTGATTCTTGTTCCAACGAGCTAGGAAATTCTGTTGGAGGGGTCGCATATGAAACCTGGCAAAGGGAATGGCCTCCAAGGCGGATACCATGAGACCGAGAAGGTGTAGGCAGTCTGCGGCTGACCTTGTCGTCCGCGACAGAAAGGTTTGAGTCGTGGAGATCAATTTGATGATCTTTTGCTGAGGTAAGGATACCTTCTGTGTGATGGAGTTGAAGAGAAGACCGAGAAATTGAATTGTCTGGCAAGGTGTGAGGCAGCTCTTGCGGTTGTTGAGGAGCCATCCGTGTTGGGTGAGTACTCGTATGCACATGTCTGTGTCCCTGGCCGATTGAGTCTCTGAAGAAGCCATAATCAGCAGGTCGTCTAAATACGGTATGACATGTATTCCCAGAGATCTGAGATAGGCCACCAGTGGAGTCAGTATTTTGGTAAAGATACGTGGCGCAGTACAAAGACCAAACGGCAATGCAGTGAATTGGTAATGTTGATTGCGGATGGCGAACCGGAGATACTGTCTGGATACAGGGTGTATGGGTATATGGAGGTAAGCGTCTTGTAAATCTATCGAAGTCATGAAGATATTTGGCTCCATGGATGCTATGACCGATCTTATGGATTCCATCTTGAACTTTTTGTTGTAAACCATGTGATTCAATGGTTTCAAATTCAGAATTGGTCTGAAGGAACCTTCCTTTTTCCGAATGAGAAAGAGGTTGGAGTAGAAACCCTTGAACTCTAGGTGCGTAGGAACTCTTTGATCACCTCCGTGACAAGTAGATTTTCTACCGTGTCCCACAGGATGCGTTCCTTTTGTGGTTGTATGGTGGTTGGAACAAACCGTCTTGGTGGTAAGTGAGGGGAGAAGGGAATTCTGTAACCTTGTTGAAGAATAGTGAGTACCCATGTATCTGTCACATGAGTCTCCCATTCGCCCACGTATCTTTGCAGTCTGCCCCCGACTGCCCCCGTCCGCTGCCTGATGGAGTCAGGCCGAGCTGGGTTTGCCTGTTGCTGGTTTCTTCGTGTTCCTGTTCTGGTGCTGCCAAGCGGGCCTACCGCATTTGTTACTCTGGTCTGCCTGGGACGACCTGTAGTTGCGAAAGGAACGAAAGGGTTTAGCTTGTGGGTTCCATGGTCTCTTGCCAGAAAATTTGTTAGAGTTATCAAATCTTTGCCTCTTACCCGTAGGTAAGAAGGTGCTCTTGCCCCCAGTGACCTCGGCTATAATCTGTTTGAGGTCTGGACCGAATAAAGTGTCTCCCGTGAACTTGAGAGATAACAATTTGAGTTTTGAGGCCGTGTCACCTGTCCAGTGACGAAGCCAGAGAGCTCGCCTTAGTACAACTACATTCGCAGTTGCCTTTGCTGCTAGCTTGACCACCTCGATGGATGCTTCGCCAAGAAATGCTAGAGCTGTAGCCAATTTATCTACTTCAGACTGTAATTTTTGTTGAAAGGATGGTGGTTGGCGTGCCAACTCCAGAGCCCAATGTCTAGCTGTACGGGCTAAGCCCGCCGAAGCGACTGCTGGACGTAAAGTGGCGGCTGCTTGAACATAGGCCTTCTTTAGAGTTGATTCCATCCGCCGATCTAAAGGGTCCTTGAATGCAGCTTCTTCTGCTGGTAGTGCTGTTTGTCGGGAGAGGCGGGCCACTGCTGAATCCACCTTGGGTGCTCTATCCCACTTCTTTTCGAATTCTTCCGGAATAGGAAAGGTGTTAAAAAATCTCTGAGTGGGCGCAATGCGCCTATCTGGATGATTCCATTCCGCTTCAACTGCCTGAGTAATTGACTTGAAAACTGGGTAGGTAGGCTTAGATTTTTTGCGCCCCCCTAGTAACTTATCTGCCTTTGAGAGAGGAATTGTTTCATCCTTAATTTCAAGGGTTTGAAGCATTTGTCGCAACAGTTTCTTCGACACTTCTGGGTTTATTAATGACTGTTTTTCTTCATCAGAATCACTGTCAGAGGCGTTATTGGAATGATCAGATTTATCTGATAGTAGGTGAGGAAGTAGTTCGTCTTCTGACTCAGAAACCAGACCCTCCTCTGACTCAGATGAGTCTGAAATGATAGTCGATTTACGCTTTTTAGGTTCCCTAGATGTTGAGGGTTGTGGAGGTTGAACTGTGTTCATTATCCACTGGAGGAAATCACCAAATTGATGCGGAGTTGGTAATGGTGGTGGTTGGGACGTAGCACCCTGGTCACGTGGGCTAGATGTTAAAGCCTCTGTAGGCCTTTGAGATAATATGGAGGTTGATGGAATAAAAAGTGGAGGTGTGTTGGGTCCACTAGAATTGATACCCTGAGGGGTATTAGGAACTGAATCCACCTTGTCAGCCTGTTGTGGAGGGTGTGGGGACAGTATTGGGGCCTCCAACGAATCTGATTTGCATCGGAACAATAGTTCTTTTCAGATTTCCTCAGGGAATGCTTACATGTCTTGCATTTTGGTAATTTATCTGGCCTTTTCTGAGACCTTGTCTCCCTTTTCTTGGCAGTGTTAACCCCTGCTCTTAACTCAGTAAGGGGATCTGTTTGATCCATGGTTTTTAAATGCAGAGAACGCAGTAACTCACTGTTGTGCTCTGAATCCTGCGACACGCTGTCTCGTGGTGTTTCAATGCGCCAGTCTAAACTGGCCTTCCGTTCCTGTAACTGCACGGTTCAGACTAGGACGGCTTCCCTGAAGGCGCGAACAGTGACGTCAGCGCGCAGTACGCGCTCTGCCTTTTGGCGCGAGTGGACCGCGCACAGGGATGACGTCAGAGCGGCTCTCTCGGCACTGCGCGAGAGAGACGCTGCCATTGCCTATGAAAAGAACCTGTTACCTAGAAATATGCGCGCACGGCCCATACTAGACTGACTATGTGTCAGAAGGTGTGCCATTGGGATTTACCTCCAGAAAGTGGCGGTCATGTCAGTGATCTGCTAAGGGAACAGCTCAGCGTGTTCAGCAGAATAAACCTGGAAATTGTAATCGGGTTACATCTAGGCAGCATCAGCGTGCCCCAGTAACAATATGATGATCTTTCCCTGTTCTTGTCACTGAAAATTCAGCGTTTACAGTAGAGTATGAACACTCACTTAGCCTGTGAGGTGCATTACACTCGTATGGATAGCTCAGCGTATCCTGAGTGGCAGAAGTCTTCCTTGAAGTAAAAATATGGTAATAAAAGAATTAAAAATAACAACTAAAAGAAATAAAATAAAAAATAAACTGTCCTTCACCTCCGAGGCAGGACAAAAAACTGAGGGAAGATGGTGGAGCCAGAGCTTATATGAAGGAGGAGGAGGGGCCAAGAGGCATCAATCTTTCTGTCCTGCCTCCAGAGGTGAATCAAGACAAAACCCCTGACGTCTGCACTGACAGGAGGGCCGACTAGAGAAAAAAGGGTTAGCTGAAAATTGCTCAGTGTTTTGTCCTTCAAGCTGTTTTTGAGTTTCATCCCTCTGCTGATAGCAAATGCTTCAAATACTTACTAAGGGATTTTCAGTGTACTTACTTTCTGCTGGTTTTGAAAATCATCTGTAGAAGCTAAGGTTAAGGGCAGAAAGCCTCTTAATGTCAAAAACCCTCTACAGCCTAGTTGTCCATAATTCATTTTTCATTTCTTCCTTCTCTGACAGTTTGCCAATCACTGAGCATGTCTAGCTGTATACTAGTTAATCATTTCTTTCCCAGTTCTTAAAGCCTTGTTTATTTCCTGCATGCTGTCCAAATCTTTTGAAAATCATATTCTCCACCTTTTCTTTTTTCTCAGTACCCCAATTAATTATTTCCCACTTTCTTTCCAAAGCCACTGTTAATTCACAGTTTGTTCTACTTTATTTATTTTATTTTCTACTTTTATTTATTTTATATATTAAAATAGCTTGTTCAGTAATACTTACCCACCCCTGAAGACATATGTTTTACTTTAATTTTAAAAGAACCTTTCTCTTGCAGCTTTTTTCTGTAGTTCACTTGAAAAAAACACAGGGAAAATCAAATGTTTGCATTTTGGATAATAAAAAAACAACATTTAATTGATTTTTTTAGAACACTTATTACGTGAGCTGTCATAAATAGAAATGTTTTTTTTATCTATCAATAAATAATAACTTACACAGAGAAAATCATCTAAGCATTAAATAAACCCAATAGGATGGTTTTGCTTGCAATAAGGATTAATTATATCTTAGTTTGGATCAATAACAAAGTACTGTTTCATTATTTCAGACATTTGTTTTTAAATTGGGTTATTTGGGCAAAATGGAGTCTATGGGGCAAATTCACTAAGATGCGAAGTTGCAGGCGCAACTTCGCCGCACTTTGCCAGGCGTAGTTTCGCCAGGGCTCCGCAAATTCACTAAAATCCGAAGTTGCGCACAGGGGTAGCGTAAGGTTGCAAAGTTGCGCTAGCGTTGATTCGCTATATAAAGCGAAGTTACGCTAGCGAAGGCTAATTTGCATACGGCGCGAAATTCAAATTTCAATGGAGGAACATGTATCTGCACTACAAATGCCTAGAAAACCTTCAAATCTGCAAATAAAAATATTATTTTGCCCTACACATGTGCCCACTGTCTAGGTAAGTTGCCATGAGTCAGGAAATGTAGGGGGGAGGAAGGGGAGCCCCAAAAAATTTTCGATCTTTTTCAGCCTATCAGCCATCATGTAGAAAACACGCCAGCGTTTTTTTGGGACCTAGAAAAAAAATTGACTTTTTTTTAAACAATCCCTTCGCCAGGTCTGAGGTGGCGAAGGAAGTCTAGCGTAAAAGGTAGCGTTCAGTACACTGCGCAAGTTAGTGAATTTGCGTAGTTTCGTCGCTAGCGAAACTTCGCCTGGCGTAAGGTTGCGAAGTAACACTAGCGAAACTACGCCAGCGTTCGTTAGTGAATTTGCGCAGTAGCGAAAATGCCAAACGCTAGCGAATTAACGCTAGCGTTCGGCGCTTCGCATCTTAGTGAATTTGCCCGTATGAGAGATGGCCTTTCCGTAATTGTGAGCTATCTAGATAACAGATACCATACCTGTACTATTACTTTTAGTTTTGAAAGAAAATTATTTCTGGTTAGATGCTCATATTGATAGTACAGATACTGTTTGTAATGTGGAGAAAGAGTAGTGGGATACAGGATTATTTTACTCATTAATCTAAATAGACATTTGACTTTTACAAGGTTTATTATATTTTGAATGTCAGAATACATCTAATGCCAGAAGATTTTGTACAAATCATCTCTGAGAAGCCAGCTTGCAATACTTGAAATGTCTTCATTTTGCAGTGAAATCAGTGGGTTTGTCACGGTTTTGTTTGTTTACATTTAATATTAAATTGTTACCTCCTATATATGGATATGATGGAGGGCAACAACACATACCATAAGCAACACATGCAGGAAGGGAACAGGAGACTACTATATTGATTCTAATACGGGACTGGTTACCCACTGAGCTTTATTTCAGCAGTAAAGGGTAGGTTTGAAACCATGATTCTAATTTTATGGTACAGGTATGGGATCTGGAAACCTGTTACCCAGAAAGCTCCAAAATACAGAAAGACCATTTCCCATATACTCCATTATAGTCAAATAATCCAATTTTTAAAAAAATGTATTTCCTTTTTCTCTGTAATAATAAAACAGTACCTTGTACTTGATCCAAACTAAGATATAATTAATCCTTATTGGAAGTAAAAACAGCCTATTCGGTTTATTTAATGTTGATTTAATCAGATTTTCACAATTTTTTTTCAGATTTTTGCACGAAAACTTCGGGGTATTGCACGAAACCCATCGCATATCAAAAAATCATTGGGACTTCTCCCATTGACTTATATGCAACCTCGACAGGTTTGAGATGCTGGATTTTTCCATCCTCTGGGTTTAATAAATCCTGAAAATTTTGTGATTTTTTAAAAGTCCGATTTTATAATAAAAATCTTTTTTTTTGTTATTTTTTGCATTCGGATTTTAGTAAATAACCCCCTTAAAGTATGAAGATCCAAATTACGGAAAGATTTGATATCCAGAAAACCCCAGGTCCCGAGCATTCTGGATAACAGGTCCCATATTTTTAAAGTGCAGCTTCCTATTTTGATAATCATATTTACTATAGTAAATTACTCTTTTAATTGGCCTCCCCCTCCAGAGACTGTCACCTCTCCAGTCCATAATGAACACTGCTGCGAGGCTCATACACCTCAGCAACCGCTCCTCCTCTGCCTCGCCATTCTGTCAATCCCTGCACTGGCTTCCGTTACCTTTCAGAATTAAATTCAAATTAATGACATTGACTTTCAAAGCACTTCACAACTCTGCTCCACCCTACATCTCTGAACTCATCTCTATATCCACGGTCTGTCCGACTTTCTCCCAACCTTTCTGCTTTCAAAAAATCTCTGAAAACGCACTTCTTTCGAGAAGCCTACCCTCACTCATACAACACCACATTTCTCACCCACTTACTTCGATCTTGCCCACTCCCACACCTTGTGTAGTACTCCCTTCCCTTTAGACTATATGCCTATGCATAGGGCCTTCCTCACCTCTTTGTACCTGTATTGATTGTGATGTTTGTTACTCCATATATTCTATGTATGTAATTCATGTGATGTAGTTGTATAATCACATTTACTTTACAGTGCTACGCAATATGTTGGCGCTATATAAATACATGTTATCAATAATAATAATAATAATAATAGCCAAAGCTATTTATCCTTTTATGCACACCTTGTATTCAAATATTTGTATTTAATAAGCACTTGATAAGTTTTAGAAACCTCTCTGTTTCTACAATTTATTTAAGCTATTAAATCATATTAGCTCTGACAGAAACTTAAAAAAGGTTTTCAGTCTGTGTTCTGTACTTGTTTTTTTTTTTTGTATGAGACTGTTATTATCTTATCCACAACAGAAGCAGGTTTCAAAAGGAAACTACCTAGTTCCACATGTGGGAAATTCCCTAGAAATGCCCCTGGCAGTGTCATACCAGCATTATGCAAATCACTAGACTAGGATTTTTCCGTGACTGTAAATGCAGATTTCTGAAAAAATCTCCAGTATTATACAATGGCTTAGCCTAAATATTTCAAACAAGATTCCCTACATTTCTTAAGATATATTTAATGACACACATTGAAACTTTCTGTAATAATTAATGTATTCTTTGTGACTGTTACATAAAAAGTGTATAGGAGGATAAACCTGTAATATAACTTATCTATTGAGAATTATACAGGGAAAAAGAGAGAAAAGTACCCCGTATATTCACCAATTAGAAAAGATTAGTTGTATTTAGTCAAGTTACAATTTCATTAAATAAATTAATTCCCTTATCAATTCCCCCAAATTCATTAAAGAATACATTAAATATTCCTAATCAATGTATATAATGATCAATAAAATTATGAATTCTAATCACTTGTGGTTGTAGTGTAATTACATTCAAAAAATTTGTATTAGAAAGTGCTCAGTGCTTTTAAATAAAGAATTTCGACCCACAACAACCAATTAAATTATTGATATCGATAATTCAATTAAGTCTCTTAACCAATATGAACCTAAAACCTTCAGTAATTATAAAAAATTAGTCTTCCTTATATATATATATATATATATATATATATATATATATATATATATATATATATATATATATATATATATATATATATATATATAAGGAAGACTATTTTTTAATAATTACTGGAGGTATTTTCTAAAAAGTGTATATTGCCAAAGAGCATGAATTTGCACCTGACTGCAGCAGGCAAAGTTATTCTTACACTAAACCTGATATCTACGATTAGTCTGTTCTAACATGTTAGCATTCATTTGCCGATTTAAACTTCACATTGGGAGACTGGTTATTCCATTATTAATTGCAATATATATGTACATGTTTTCAATAATTTCATTGTAAAAGCTATTCTTTATAAAAGGACTCTGCATTAAAATGAACTCTAGTATATTATTTGATAGACCTCGAAAAGAAAAGGACGGCACTCCGAATACACTGGAATGTACTTTTATTCCAGTTTAAAACAAGGATCCAACGCCCTACGCGTTTCGGGAATCACTCCCTTAATCATAGGCATATATTATTTGATAGCTATGTTCTAAGCTCAGAGCTATAGTATCTACAGATGAAGCCACTTGGATTTGTGAGTTAAATGCGTCATGACTCAGAGTTAATTGAAGAAACTGTGTTATCTAAAGTTATCTTAACTCATTTAATGCATTTAACCTTTTCATTAGCATACCAAAGCACCATTGTTCACAATGGTGAATGCTTTAATTAGATGGGATGTTGTGACACAGTTTTCTGTGTTAAATGAGATAAATGGGATATCTGTGTTTAGTTATTCTGTGTCAAACAGACAAACCAAAGTGGCTGCATCTGTATATGTATTATAGTATACCTATGGAAATTCTGCTGGTATATCAAGATATTTTTTGGTATGTGTTATTGGTATTTGTAAACTTGATTAGGTCAGCTCCGTTTTCACCTTTTCATTCAAGGAAAACTTTTCCCAGTGCTGGTGCTAGTCAATGGCCACCATCCATTCGTATACTGTAGAAAACTTGAAGCACAGCAACGGTTTATGTTTAAAATAAAAAAGCCTTTATTTAGTACATATAGCAACGATCTGGCTACAGCGACGTTTCATGCCCTGTTTTGGCCTTTTCTTTCTGGTATTACATAAAAACGCAGCAACCAGCCCTTAGCCCAGCCCAGCCCTGAGCTCAGTGTTCAGCCAAAGTTAAAAACAATCCTATAAAATCAGCTTAATTTTCATTTTTTGTGGAGCATTCAGTATTTGGCTGAATCAAAAAATGATTCAACATTCTTATTTCAGTTCAGATGCGTTTAAAGGAGAACTAAAACTATAAAAAATCAAGTTTTAACCATTTTTACCATTTTGTGATAGTCTGTAACAGGAAGAAGTGTCCACTAATGTCACATAGCGTGTATAGGGTGAAATGGTCATTCATTATGGGACTGCTCGGTTGCACGTAATATTAGAAAATTGTCTCCTTTATGTAATTCAGAGCATTCTGGATAACAGGTTTCTGGGTAACAGATCCTATACCTGTACTGAATTCTTTAGAATTAATTGACTCCACTGGTATGATTGATCTTGATAAATTGCAGCACAAAACCTGCAGAACCTGCAGATTTTCCAGTTTGATTAATGATGGTGTGAAACTGGAGCTAAAAGCAATCCATATTTGTATGGCTGTTTTACTGTATATTCTTCCCTTCCTACAAAGTAACAGATGGCACATCTGCCCAGGAATACTGCTTTCAGTTGCAATTACATTTACACTCAACTTTACAGTAAATGAAATTTGCTTAGAATGCCATATTCTTTCATTATGCAAAAATGTGCAATTAGTGTTAATGCTTCCTTACCAAACTTCTCTGCTACATTTTGTATTGGGTAGCTTTTTTTCGTGTCTGCTTACAAATCAAATTTTCCACATCCAACATTTAGACAGCACTTATGGAATTTGTCAATAATTATTCTTCGTACCTTTCTGCAGCAGTGGCCAGGGGGTTGCCCCAATGAGGTGAGTTGAAAGCCTCAGACTGCAGCACCAAACAGGTTACTAGTGGCCACAAAAAGCTACTCCTGGTAACTTTAAGAGCCAAATTTTCTGTTTTTAAATGATGCACCCCCCGGACCCCCTCCGGCACAAGAAAGATAATTGCTCAAAGTAAAGAATTATTGTTTCCAAATCCCTCAGGCCTCGACTCTTAAAAGAGTAAAATGTTGAATTTGAAAATGGGTTGAAGGTAAAATGCACCTTCCTTGTTTTAATGCATATAAGTCACCAGATGCAAAGCTATTTGCTGAAGGTTGAATATTAATGAAGCCTAAGGCTAAACAATGTTCAAACTGTAATTTTTTGGACTATTTACAAAAATCTAGCATATTCTTGTTGGGCTTGCTTACTTAAAATTCAAAATCTAGGCACTTTAGTATACAGGTATGGGACCTGTGATCCAGAATGCTCAGGAGCTGGGGTTTTCTGGATAACGGATCTTTCTGTAATTTGGATCATCATACCTTAAGTCTACTAGAAATTCTTGTAAACTTTAAATAACCTGACAGGCTGGTTTTGCTTCCAATTAGGATTAATGACACAAGTACAAGGCACTGTTTTATTATTACAGAGAAAAAGGAAATCGTTTTTAAAAAATTTGGATTATTTGGATAAAAAGTCTAAGGGAGACGGTCCTTCTGTAATTCAGAGCTTTTTGGATAACGGGTTTCCTGATCCCATACCTGTACTATATAAGAAAGTTATATTGTGGTTAAAGAAGCACTTTTTTTGAATTCAGAAAACAATCCCCCCATGATAAAAAGAGTAGAGAATAAAGATTAGAGATTAAGACAAAACAATACTATTTTCAAAGTCTATATATTTATAATGTGGACAGGTACAGTAGTAATTAGCTATTCTGCCACTTTAACATATAATAGTAATTTAGGTTAAAAAAAAGACAAACATCCATTGATTTCGACCTTTATGTCTGCAAAAGGATGAAATGTCAATTGTTTAATGTAACTGTGTAATTAATGGTTAATATATATATATATAACACACAAAAGGTCCGCACTCTCAGGACTTACTTGTAAATAAAAAATGTTTTAAGACTAACGTTTTAAGACTAACGTTTCGGCCTCTCCGAGGCCTTTCTCAAAGCAAAGAAAAATACATAATGAATGTCTTAAATACTAAAAGATGGCGGGAAGTGTAAATTGGTTGACCAATCATAGACGACATCGAGTCATTAAATAGTTAAATACAATTATACATCTGTGCTTGCACAAAACTAAGACTATAGCTATTAAGACAATCCCAGTTAAGTTAAAACCCCCTCTATTACATTTTTAGAAGGATAAAAAGAATTAAAAACAATACTAAGTAACAATCACTTCCTGTTAGGTGTTAATCTCAATTTAAACTTTCTACGTTACATAGTATCAAAAACATGAGTAGGTGAAAGATCTGAAATAACTTACCCTCATATATGCAAATAATAATCGGATCTATAACATATCAAGTAAACTTTGTGTAATTCACAGGTCAGGGTCCGTATCCATATATGTAAAAACTACTGCAGTGTTAACCCCCATTTGTAACAGTGAGCAATGGGTTAATATAAACCTATGAGTGCTGGGATAAAATGTTGCCTAATGACACTGCATGCTACGGGGCAAATCCACATATGTGTATTAAAACAAACCAACATGTGCTTTAGTCCCAAATAACTATATAAGTTATTAAACCAAGTGTTATTAATAACATCATGTGATAAACCCATATTATCAATATGTAAGTATTCATCCAATATTATATGTAACCTAACAAGTGTATATTAACCCTGAATAATAATCAATTAATAAGAAAATAAACCCCATTATGTTAAGCTAAAAAATCAAAAAAATACAGTGTACAGAAATAAGAAACAAATAGTAAAAAAATACGACCAAGATTAGAAGCACTAACTGTGCAGTGAGACTGTTCCCCGAGCTGCATATAGTTCTTGGCAGATGTCCAGCAAATAGTGTGATCATCTGGACTTTAAGTCAGGTAAACTCCAGGAAAGCAGTTCAAGGCCCGCTGACTAAGGAACTCCAAAAGGCCAGCGGATAAAGCAAACACTGCAAAGGGCAACGGAACACCGACCTCTCCCAGATCACCAACTGCAGGGCCAGCGACACGCCGGCCAGCGGGTCCCCGATGGACCTGCCGCCAGAGGCCCACACAGGGCAATGAACCCACACGCCGCGTCAAGCACTGGAAAGTAGCGACAGGTAGAAGATCGCATGCTACAGGACCAAAGCCACACCGGTAAGCAGATCTTCCATAGGCTCCCCATCAGAAGTTAGCGTCGTGTGATAGGCTTGCACGGCATATTCAGTGTTAAGTTCCGGCATATATCGACAAATGGAAGGTCACTCGCTACAGGACCAGCAGCGCACCGGTAAACAGACCTTCATTGAGCTCCCCATCAGAGGTTAGCGTAAAGTAGTAAACTTACACAGAATAGACATCCCACATCTCTGGGCTTGTATCCACTCATGTGTGGGGCAATATACAGCCATCTGCATAGGTCGGCCGCTGTTGTCGGCTTCGACCATGCATGCCTCGATCAGACCATTAAAGACTTGAGGAGGGCATACAAACGTCAGTCCAAATTTTGGCTAGCAACGCCAATCGTAGTATAGACATCCTTGAAGTAAATTGTTTAATGAATCAAAAAACACGGGTGCCATGCTGAGCAAATAGCAAAACAGAGTCAATGGAGAAGCCGGCACTCTCGTCACTATGTATAAACGTGCCTGGGTGCAGTGTCCAAATTTAGTACATCTAACACACAAAAGGTCCGCACTCTCAGGACTTACTTGTAAATAAAAAATGTTTTATTAAAAGACTAACGTTTCGGCCTCTCCGAGGCCTTTCTCAAAGCAAAGAAAAATACATAATGAATGTCTTAAATACTAACAGATGGCGGGAAGTGTAAATTGGCTGACCAATCATAGACGACATCGAGTCATTAAATAGTTAAATACAATTATACATCTGTGCTTGCACAAAACTAAGACTATAGCTATTAAGACAATCCCAGTTAAGTTAAAACCCCCTCTATTACATTTTTAGAAGGATAAAAAGAATTAAAAACAATACTAAGTAACAATCACTTCCTGTTAGGTGTTAATCTCAATTTAAACTTTCTACGTTACATAGTATCAAAAACATGAGTAGGTGAAAGATCTGAAATAACTTACCCTCTTATATGCAAATAATAATCGGATCTATAATATATCAAGTAAACTATTATGTAATTCACAGGTCAGGGTCCCTTAACCCCCATTTGTAACAGTGAGCAATGGGTTAATATAAACCTATGAGTGCTGGGATAAAATGAAATGTAAGTTTACTACTTTACGCTAACCTCTGATGGGGAGCTCAATAAAGGTCTGTTTACCGGTGCGCTGCTGGTCCTGTAGCGAGTGACCTTCCATTTGTCGCTATATGCCGGAACTTAACACTGAATATGCCGTGCAAGCCTATCACACGACGCTAACTTCTGATGGGGAGCCTATGGAAGATCTGCTTACCGGTGTGGCTTTGGTCCTGTAGCATGCGATCTTCTACCTGTCGCTACTTTCCAGCGCTTGACGCGGCGTGTGGGTTCATTGCCCTGTGTGGGCCTCTGGCGGCAGGTCCATCGGGGACCCGCTGGCCGGCGTGTCGCTGGCCCTGCAGTTGGTGATCTGGGAGAGGTCGGTGTTCCGTTGCCCTTTGCAGTGTTTGCTTTATCCGCTGGCCTTTTGGAGTTCCTTAGTCAGCGGGCCTTGAACTGCTTTCCTGGAGTTTACCTGACTTAAAGTCCAGGTGATCACACTAATTGCTGGACATCTGCCAAGAACTATATGCAGCTCGGGGAACAGTCTCACTGCACAGTTAGTGCTTCTAATCTTGGTCGTATTTTTTTTACTATTTGTTTCTTATTTCTGTACACTGTATTTTTTTGATTTTTTGATTTTTTAGCTTAACATAATGGGGTTTATTTTCTTATTAATTGATTATTATTCAGGGTTAATATACACTTGTTAGGTTACATATAATATTGGATGAATACTTACATATTGATAATATGGGTTTATCACATGATGTTATTAATAACACTTGGTTTAATAACTTATATAGTTATTTGGGACTAAAGCACATGTTGGTTTGTTTTAATACACATATGTGGATTTGCCCCGTAGCATGCAGTGTCATTAGGCAACATTTTATCCCAGCACTCATAGGTTTATATTAACCCATTGCTCACTGTTACAAATGGGGGTTAACACTGTAGTAGTTTTTACATATATGGATACGGACCCTGACCTGTGAATTACATAATAGTTTACTTGATATGTTATAGTTCCGATTATTATTTGCATATATGAGGGTAAGTTATTTCAGATCTTTCACCTACTCATGTTTTTGATACTATGTAACGTAGAAAGTTTAAATTGAGATTAACACCTAACAGGAAGTGATTGTTACTTAGTATTGTTTTTAATTCTTTTTAGCCTTCTAAAAATGTAATAGAGGGGGTTTTAACTTAACTGGGATTGTCTTAATAGCTATAGTCTTCGTTTTGTGCAAGCACAGATGTATAATTGTATTTAACTATTTAATGACTCGATGTTGTCTATGATTGGTCAGCCAATTTACACTTCCCGCCATCTTTTAGTATTTAAGACATTCATTATGTATTTTTCTTTGCTTTGAGAAAGGCCTCGGAGAGGCCGAAACGTTAGTCTTTTAATAAAACATTTTTTATTTACAAGTAAGTCCTGAGATTGCGGACCTTTTGTGTGTTAGATGTACTAAATTTGGACACTGCACCCAGGCACGTTTATACATAGTGACGAGAGTGCCGGCTTCTCCATTGACTCTGTTTTTATATATATATATATATATATATATATATATATATATATATATATATATATATATATATATATATATATATATATATATATATATATATATATATATATATATATATATATATATATACAGGTTGGCCACTAGGCGGAGATGGAGGATAACAATTGTTGAGAAAGGACCTAGTAGGTGGAGAATAGTAAGTTATTAAAGGGAAAGTTGCAGGAAGTGAGATCAGAGATGTGTCATGGGAAGCAAGATGTGTTTGTACTGCAACTCTCCGCCCAGTGTGTTTCACTCAAGGGTCCCCCCACAAAAAAGGTTGGTGGTATGGGTAAGGCACTAGTTATATCTGCCACCATTACATGTCTATAGAAAACCTGCCTAACTACTACTTGATGCAAAGTATCTTCAGTTTGCCTCAGAGGGGAAAAATCTTCCTTCCTGACAATCGGACCAGTCCCTGAATCAATTTGTATTAAGAGCTATTTTCAATAATCTTGCTTTTTCACACTTGCTAAGAAGCCACCCAACCCCTTCTACATACACTGAAGAATATACTATTCATTTGACAGAATCTGAGTGGGGATGGAACAGGCAAGAGAATGCCTGCTGAAAAATGGAGTAGGTAGAAATATGCAATGATTGGCTACCTCATCCAATGCTGCATGGGTGTGGAATAGACTGATTTGTGATCAAGTGAGCAGTTTTATAAAGAGAAGATTTCATAATGACATTATAGTATGTCAGAAATAAACTTCAAAACAGATAGAGCAGAGACACAAAATATGGCAGCTAGAATAGGTATAATACATAAAATAATAGTTATGAGAGAATTTGGCTAAATGCTAACATAATAAAATGTTATATATATGCTTTTGTTTGCTTGAGGCTTATACTTACAGTATTACAATCCCCATTTATGCTGAATGTTACCGATACTTGGCAAATTCTATTATCACCAATTTTCTTACAGGATATTCAAAGGGGATCTGTTCTCCAAAAATAAACTGATTCATACATTTTCTCATTTCTAAAAATGTTTGCAGTGTGCATAGGTATTCTAATTTTAGCAGTTTCTGAGATACTTGCTGTTTTAGACTTCAAAAACAAAGCTTTTGGCTCAACTGAGAGTCATCAACTCTAGGGTTAAATGAATGCAAAAAAACACATAGGCAATTCAGACAATTCATAGGTGGTGCCACGCTGAGTGAGCTATTGAGCTGATAGGTGGGTATTTGGAGTCTAAAACTGTTTAAAACTGCTGATAGCCCAGAAATCAAAGTATGCATCAACTCATATTTTGAGGTTTAGATCCTAATATATAGCTTGTAGAAAGAATAAAGGTAAAGTAAAAAATCTGTTGTAGAAACTGCACAAAAATGGTGCAAAAACACATAAAATCAAAATTCCATTTATTCATTGATGCTATACCTGACAGTAAAATGCATCCAACAAAGCTGAATATTGCAATCAATATCAACAATACTGATGTCAGTAGGAATATCTCCAAGGAGCTAGCTTCATCAGATGACTGCTCTTGTGGCCCTGCAAAAAATAATAATAGACAGTCAATATTGTGATATATAGCATGCATACATTTCTTCTTAACCCCATCTGCAATGTACATTGTAAACATATGCTGCTATTGCCTTATGTATAGGTTGGCAAACAGACAATATCTGTGAACCTTATGCCTGAGACAAATGTGAAATACTTACAACATTAACCTTTAGAAATTAGTTTTATTTGTTAACTGACATATGATCACTTATTCAAACACTGTGGTACAGTACAGGTATGGGACCTGTTATCCACAATGCTCAGGACGTGGGGTTTCCAGATAACAGATCTTTCCATCATTTGGATCTTCATACCTTAGGTCTACTAGAAAATCATGTAAACATTAAATAAACCCAATAGGCTGGTTTTGCTTCCAATAAGAATTAATTATATCTTAGTTGGGTTTTATTATTACACAGAAAAAGGAAATTGTTTTTAAAAGTTTGGATTATTTGGATAAAATGGAGTCTATGGGAGACGGTCTTTCCGTAATTTGGAGCTTTCTGGATATCGGGCTTCTGGATAATGGATCCCATACCCGCACTACAATTACAAGGAGTTTAAAGAAAGCAGAACAAGCAGAACTAAATATTTCCTGGTTTGAACATATGTGTCTTGACTACAGTACCAGAGAAAACCTATTGTTAGAGAACCATATGAAGGAGGTTATTCTGGACTCTATATGACTCTGGAAACAAGATCAAAATGTTCTTCAGATTTGAGTAATTTTTCAAGGCATTTACTGCAGGATGTTATTAGAAGCTTTACAATGAGAAAATTAGGTTAACTATTCATAAGTCTCTGCTGGTATTTTTATTTCTTTATTTAAATTTTTTTATTGAAGGTAATAAAGTACTTAACAAAACAATACATACCGTTGTATATGTAAACATCAATAATGTATCATTCAGCACTGGTAATTTTCATTTCTTGTGTCTCATTATTGACAGGAAGAGAAGGGGAGGGAGTAGGGGAAGGATTTGAAGGGGAAGGGGTTGGGGAATGATTAGAGGGAAAGGGATAAAGGGAGAGGTGGTGTGGGTCAGGATCTGTTTTTACAGGTTCCTGAAATTGATCTATATGGAATGGTCCATTTTTATACATGGTATTTCAGTAAGGTCCAGTAACTGTCCAAGAAATTCAAAATAAGAGTCTATTTTTATCAAACAAAACTGAAAAGCCTAAACAATCTCAATGATCTGTATTAACTAAAGGTTCAAGATCACGGTGGTGCCTCCTGGAGTTCCTTTCTGAGTCTCTGGGTCCATAGCAATCACTATTTCCTATACATATCATTATTATAATTTTTTCCAATGGGTCACTTATTTTTTTAGGGTAATATCCAGTTAGTTATGAGTTAGGACTGAGAGTAATGCGTTTGCTAAGTTCCTTCTGGTATTTTTTAAAATACAGAATAATAATAAATCAGCCCCTAACATTGATCTCCAGTTTTAGTCTTTAGTTTGTTGTTTTTAATGTCTACTCATGCCACCTATGTTTGGAATTGAAGTATCTTTACTTACTGCAGGGGATATTGCAGATGTTGACTGGAACTGAATAGTTGACATCTGACCGTGAGACCTTAAAAAAAACAAAATATATAATTACATTATTTTTACATATAAATATTATATTATACATGTATTTAATGCAAGTGTGACATGCAGCTCAGTACATTCAAACAGTGCATTAAAAAACAGATGAGGAAGATTAAAACGAATTAGAAATTACTATAAACAGTCGCATTAAGGGCCAAGTGTTGGGAAACACAAGAAGAATAAGGCCCTGTCTTGTATTAAATCTAAGTGGGCTAAGAACTGTGGCAAAAATTATTTACTCAAGCCTTAAATTATTTTTTTAAGATATATAACAACACTACACTACACTGGTAAGTGAATGATACAAGCTATAAAGAAAGGCTATCATGGTTGGGGTTAGCATCTGTGGAGTTTTTGCAAGGGGACATAATTACTCTTCGCTAGTATATTAGAGGGCATTGTAGACAGGTGAGGGGTTCCCATTAAGAGGAACAATGCACCAGAGGCCACCAGACTAGAGGAACAGAACTTTAATTTGAAGCAGCGTAGATGGTTTTTCACGGTGAGGAAAGTGAGGTCGTGGAATGCACTGCCAGATGTTATTGTGATGGCTGATTCTATTAATGCCTTTAAGAATGGCTTGGGTGATTTATTGGACAAGCATAATATTCAAGGCTATAGTGATTTTTTCTATAGTTAGTTTAGTAAAGGTATGGGTTATGTATGCACTGGTGGTGATTTGGAGGAGTTGACTTGGCTTTTTCAAACCACAATTAATTAAGTAACTTTGTAACTAATAAGGATATTAAAATGCATAATTCTAAGGGGGTTATTTATTTAAGTCACAATTTTTTGAGTTTTATTAAACCCAGAGGCTGCTAAAACTCAGAATTAAAAAAGTACTCCATCTCAAACCTGCCAAGGTCATGCATAAGTAAATGGCAGTTGTCCCTTTTAAAGTTGGAAGATATCATGATCTGCGCTGGGTTTCATCCAATAATACACTGTTTTTGGGCGATAATACAAAAAAGTTTTCGGGTGTCAAATCCTTTTCCGGCACCATATTTTTTTTTGAGTTCATTTATTGAGAAATAAGGTAAAATGTGGATGTGAGTTTAGTCAATGTGGTTTTACTAAAATCCTGAGAAATTTTCAAATTTTAGTAAATAACCCCCTAGTTCTTGCTTTTATTTTTGCAAATCTTTTCATTCGTAACTTTTATTGCATTCCCTAATTCCAATTTTAAATGTGTTCTTGTATTTCAAATAGGTTACATCAAGGCAATTGTTATGCATTCTCTAGCTCTGCATAATTCTAAATGCATCTATGTAGCTGAATATGAGCCTGTTGTCCTAAAATAAGAGAAATAAGAGCAAAAGTAATTCCATTAAAAATGTGTTTTTAAATACACTAAATATATTAGCAAGATTTCTGGTTTTAATATGCTTTGCCTCCATCATCTATTTGTTAGGTTGCAATTATACTTTCCCTGCATTTTGGCTTTCATTTTATATACAAAGCCTTAGATGCAAAGCATGTTAAAGTATATACTTCAAAACATAATCCTGCAGTGCAAGTCTTTTTGTGAAAGTCAGTGGAGCTGAACCGATACAGGTTTGTGCTGAGAAACATAGTCTTAGCTTTGTAGAAAACCAGGTTTTGTGAAAGGCACAGAATGTGAGAAACATGGAAACATGTCCTGCTACTATACTGTTCACATTGAATACAAAGGTAAATTCTACTACTGACATAATAATTAAGCTGGTACTAGGCCATACTGTAAACTAGCATGGATTTATTTCAAACAATATGATCAACTGGTTGATTAGCTTTCAGTTATTGTATTTGTTAGTCAATTTGTGTTGAATAGTTGCAATTAAGCATATAAAGGCTGGGATTAAATAACAGGAAATAGGTGTTAAAAACAGGAATATATAATCACATTTTAAGGTAAATATTTTATTTTACATGTAAGTGTGTATTTGCATTAATAGTTAAATAAATTGTGATACATTAGAGTCTACTAATACGTATGCTAACATGCAGCATTGTAGCTCCTGTAAACTAAAGATAGATAAATTTATTGTTAAATAGAATCTGCAATCAGAATTGCATCTGGAAAGGACATGGGGACATGAGATGTAATTGGTTGTGGGTGGGGAGCAACTAGTTGTGCCTGTGGCATGGTCAGTAATATTTCTTGCCAGTAACACCCAGATTTTATTACCTGGAGTTTGTCTTCTCCATAAAATAGTGACACCAAAGCTGACAGATATCCCTGAGCTAGACACAAGTATTTTAAGTAAATAAAAAAATGAACTTTGAAATGCAATATACACCTCGTCATGCTAGGGATCAAGCAGAATGTCAGGGAAATACCTGATCATTATCTGATCATCATTTAAATGTATTAGGATTGCATAGGCTTGGCATTGCCCAAAGTAGAGACACAATAAAAGGTCACTTTCTATCAAGTTAAGTATCTCATACAGTATTTCCTATCTTGAACATTATTAGAAAAAAACCTAATGGACAAACCTGAATAGCAGTCACTGACTGTATTGTAGAATTCTGCAAAATAACTTGTTGCACGGGAATGATTTATCAATGGTCGTATTTGAGCTTTTTGTGCTAATAGTCACAAACTCCAATTATAACTTCAAAGCAAGTATTTATTAGGCTAAAAAACACAAAAAACTCAAAAGTAAAACTTGCAAGGTCATGTAGAAGTCAATTGGAACTGTCCTAAGCAAAATGTAAACTATTCCATTCAGGTTTTCTACATTTTTTGAGCTTGTAAAATCATAAATTCAAGGTATTCAAGTCTTTTTCCATGATTTTATTCAATCTAAAATTTTATATTCGTATTTCCGAATAAATAAGCAAATATTGCTGGTTTTTGGTGTGTTATTTCGAAATAGATAAAAAACCTCTAATATTACACAACTTTGAATTCTGATAAATAGGCTTCCACATGTGGCCATCATTAATACTGCAAATGAAATAATCACAGTACATATTTAATTTACTTACCTGGATGCAAAGATTAGAACCGCATATATCACTTGATAAATTTAGGATTGCATAGCTTGAAGCCACCTGTTTGAAAATAAATGAATTACTATTCTTTTTTTCAAGACTTTTGTTTATAAGCCATATTTAGCATGGCCTGCTTTGAGGCACTGTACTGGTTCATGGGCTAGAAAGGTCAAAATAAACCAGATAAATTCGTTGCAATACCATTCAGCCATTTTCTGCATAATAAAGTTGGTATGCTAGGATAAGTGCGTGCATATGTGTGATAAAACTTCACTTTTTCATATGGAATTAATTTGTACATAATTAATGGAAGGCTCCTTAATTGTTTTGAATTCTGAAATCTTAAATTTAAAATTAAAGATGTATTTTAAAAACAATAAAACAAAAGGCCAATGGTGTTATTGGGTTTAGGATATATAACTGCTGGTAAATTCTGCTGTACAAGATAAAGCAATGCCCCCTGAAAAAAAAGGCTACTGCATGCAGGTCTATGTCAGGTCTATGGGCAGCTACATCAATTTTTTTAACTAACTGCTAAACAAATGTACATAAAGGCTGACAACAGAATAATTTTAACATTATTTACATTTACAGTAGGTCATCAAAAAAGTAGTGTCCTTAAGGCAGTGATTTCCAACCAGTGGCTCGTGAGCAACATGTTGCTCTTCGACCCCTTGGATGTTGCTCACAGTGGCCTCAAATTAAGGGCTTATTTTTTAATTCCTGGTTTACAGTCAAGTTTTAGATGCATAAAAACCAAGTGTACTGCCAAACGGAGCCTTCTGTAGGCTGCAATTCCTCATAGGGGCTACCAATAGCCAATCATAGCTCATGTTTGTCATTCCCAGGCACTTTTTGCATGTTTGTGTTGCTCTGCAACTTATTTCTTCATTTGAATGTGGCTCACAGGTAAAAAAAGGTTTGGGACCGCTGTCTTAAGGTGTAGCTATATCATATATTAATTCCATTATATCTGGAAAGTGGTTTGAAAATGAGCTACTAACCACAGGGACTGAAGCAAAGATGTTAAGGCAGTCACATGATGTAAGTTTTGTCCTGTTACACAAACGCAATATAAAACTGGCATTGATCTTCGACGTGATTTTTATTTCTGCAAAAGAATCTGTATCTGCTATGCTCACATTCCACCCTAAAAAAAAAACAAAATCAGTTACATTGATTTCTTAAACTGTAGAACTGTAGAAAAGTAGAACTAAGCCCTAAAAATATGGCTTCTACTATGGCTAGAAATGCCATATGTTATATGGAACTTATTGAACAAGCCTTAAGGTTCAGCTTCTCTATAGAAGTAATGCTCCAGGTCTTCAAAGTTGTCAAATGAGATCCCCCACCTTGGACTTTGTTAGGAGTGTCAGTGACACTGCACATGCTCATTCTGATGTAAGCAGCTGTTGAGAAGCTAAATTTAGGGATTGACACAAATCATCAAGCAGAAAATGAGGTTCATATGTCATATAAGCTGATGCTACAGGGTTGAATGTTAAACTCTAAAAGTAAATAATATTGGTTTCTGAGCTGCCATGTAATGGGAATCTGAATTAGCTACTTGTCAGCCTTGAAACAAGACTTTTATATTTCTATATATACTGTATATTGTTAGTCGGACTCTAAGCACAGTTAACTGAGGGTAACACAGAGTATGTGCAGTGAATTAGAAGAAAAGAAGATGGTTGCTACTGGTGGCATCTTCAGAGGCAAACTGTTAAAACCCTAAAACATAATGAGCAGCATTTCTATTATAGTTCTTTGTTAACCTTTAGTTCTCCTTTACGTGCATAAGTAGCAAAACTTACTGTTTGTTTTAAATAAAAGCTCATTTGCAAAATCATTATCATCTATACACTATTTAATTAAAATAATTTATTGTTTTACAATTGTTTTTACCTGGAAAATGTTCATGTGCAAAAGGACATCTAACCTGGGAGTCCATATTAGTGGTTAACTGAAAACAAAGAGTGAAGGGGAGCTGGTTACAAATAACAAACAAGATAGTTTTCATTAAATAGAACTAATACTAAATGCAAACTTACATTTTAATTGTGGTTAGTTTATATAATTTAGGGTTTGAACAAACAAGAAACAAGCAATACCTGTGATTGGAAAGAGTTAGTTTAAAGTAATTATGAATTTAGTCTACCAGCACATATATTAGACATTTTGTAGGAATAATTTCACATCTATAGGTTTTGCTAAATGATAATAATTGCATTTTCATTTCATTTTAGATTACTTCTCCATGCCACTAAAAACATAAAAAATGTAGCTGCCTTAATCATACTGTATATTGCATATACATTAAGGGGCCCATTTACTAAGGGTCAAAGTGAATTCAAAGTGAATTTTCAAATTCAAAAACTTTGAATTTTGAAGTCATTTTTGGGTACTTTGACCATCAAATAGGCCAAAATTTGATTCAAATTGAAAAAACTTTGAATATTCGACCATTCGAAAAATGTTCAAATCATGTAAAAAATTTACACCCCAAGGCAACTGACCTACATATTATATTTAACATAAACAGAAAGCTCACTTCCTGCTCCAGAATGTGTTCTTCTGCATAGCAGAACATGTCAAATATATCCTCATTGTTTTTACCTTTGCACAAAGTCTAGGATGATAGTCAACTTGAGTATATAAAACCTGTATGGAAAGAGTTAGTTTAAAGTAATTATAAATTTAGTCTATCAGCATATATATTAGACGTTTTGTAGGAATAATTTCACATCAATAGGTTTTGCTACATGATGATAATTGCATATTTATTTCATTTCATTTTAGATTACTTCCCCAGGCCACTAAAAACATTAAGCATAAAAAATGTAGCTGCCCTAATCATACTGTATATTGCATATACATTAAGGGGCCCATTTACTAAGGGTCAAAGTGAATTTTCGAATTCAAAAACTTCGAATTTCGAAGTAATTTTGGGTACTTCGACCATCGAAAAAGCCAAAATTCGATTTGGATTGAAAAAACTTTGAATATTCGACCATATGAAAATCGAAGTACTGTCTCTTTAAAAAACTTCGACTTCGACACTTCGCCACTTTAAACCTGCCAAATTGCTATGTTAGCCTATGGGGACCTCCTAGAACCTATAGCCAGTATTTGGCTAAGTTTTTAGAAGTCAAAGTTTGTTTTTTTTTTTGAAAAACGATTGATCGATTAAATCGTTCGAATCGTTCTATTCGAACGATTTCAACGATCGATCAAATTATTTGAATTTGATCAAAAACAGCTAAATTCACTCCAAAAAAACTTTGACTATCGAATTTCTACAATTTGATGGTTGAATTAAAAAGTTTTACCGCTTCGAAATTCTATCCTTAGTAAATGTGATTTTAGAGAAACCATGCAAATAACTACTTACCTTATCATTCATTGTGCCTAATGAGTTTGAAAAGTTCACACATGTGTCATTCTGATCAGTCATCCAACAAAGACTGACAGTGGCATTAACAGGACAGAGAGATTGCCAGGCTAGCGTCTGAGTAACAGAGTTGTATGTAATGCTGTTCCAAATTGAATTGGCATCTATAAGATATAAATATATATATATATATAAAATATTTCTTACTGTAACAACTTAGTTGCTTCCAGAGCATGCTAGTAAAACAAGTAATTTAGGTAGAATTGATCATACTGAGTAGTACTGGTATTACAGATTCTGTAGGTAAACTGGCTATTATAATGTTTCAAATGTTATTTGAGTTTTCATAGATGTGATTTTATTTATTAAGAATAACATTGGGTGTTTATGGATTTCGACACGGCATGACCAAATGGAACAAAACTTCTCAGGAATCATCTTCTCATCCATGAAGACGTCTGGCAGAAGCATTCAAGCATTCATTTTTGCATGAGTGTGTGTTTGTATTTTGACTGTGGGGTAAGACATCATTGTGGAATGGTATAGCAAGCAAGATTTTCAGTGTTATGAGGGTTTGTAAAAAGGACATAAGCTACAAATACTGCAACCAATTTTCTGTTATGTCAAATGTGGTTACTCAGAACATCAGCCCTTTCAGCATTTATATAAATTTAGCTATAAAAATTCCATGCATCCATCATCTTTTTATAAAACATACGCCTTTAAAGGAAATTGGACAAGAAAACAAAATCAAAAGGCAAAGGTTTGGTGAGACTCCCTGTTAGTATGTTACACAAACAAGTCCACTGTTTGAGCTATATCTTTTACTTGTCATTGTGGCATATTAGAAATTGTTCTAAAGAACCATTGCTGCTGCCAAAGGCATGAGAAACTGCTAACAGATATGCCTCTCAGAACCCCTTAAAGGAATTGTTCAGTATAAAAATAAAAACTGGGTAAATAGATAGGCTGTGCAAAATAAAAAATGTTTCTAATATAGTTAGTTAGCCAAAAATGTAATGTATAAAGGCTGGAGTGAGCGGATATCTAACATAATAGACAGAACACTACTTCCTCCTCTCTTGGTTTCCACAGATTGGTTACCAGGCAGTAACCAATCAATGACTTGAGGGGGGGGCACATGGGTCATAACTGTTGCCTTTGAATCTGATCTGAATGCTGAGGATCAATTGCTGAACAGTTCTGTCCCTTGTGGCCCCCTTCAAGTCGCTGACTAACTCAGAGTTAGAGAGCTGCAAAGCAGGAAGTAGTGTTCTGGCTATTATGTAAGACATCTGTTCACTCCAGCCTTTATAGATTACATTTTACATAACACAGCTTATAAACTTTTTTAACCTTTTTTTAATTTTAACTGTTACAACAACATAATACAACAAACAGAAGTGCATTGTGTATATGCAGGGCTACTTTGAAATAAATTAAACACTGAATAGCCCTATTAAATGCTGGTGTTCTCATCTGTTTAATGTGACTTCTGTTTCTGAAGCTCCATGCTGATCATCTCTCTCTTGTCTTGAGTGTGTGACCGCGGTAAGGACCATGATGAATCATCTTGCTGTGGCTCAGTCTTGCCTGTCACTCCTGGGACTTCTATACAGCCCTCGCACCTGCTGGCGGCTTCTTGAGTGTGCTTACTGCGAGGGCTGTAAATACGACCGGATGAGGCTCTGGAGCCGCAGGTTCCCTACCCCTGTTCTAAACGAAGAGTTTTGTGTGTGTGGAATATGCAGACAAAATTAAATGTACACATGAAGCACAGCCTCAGTTGAAAAAAAGCTGTTGCGGGAAAGAGTTCCATATGCCTACGTTATGGTCTGTTATCTTAAGCATGTGGATTGTGTACATAACGAAGCAACACTGGTTGGTATCCCTGTATGTATATATATATGTATTAGATCCTTATTTAGCCCAAACTATAGGTAGAGGTCTGACGATGTCAGATGAAATAATGTTAATATTGTTTAAGAAAAAAGAACCCCACCAAATAGAGGGTTACTATATTTATACCAAGTAGACTCACAACACAAATTACAAAACCAAAATAATCAATGAGGATAGTAATTCATTCATAAAGGTGCTGACTAATAAATTAAGTAAAGTGCTAGTGCAATTAATTAAAGTGAAGCCGTTCAGTCAAAAGACTGATAACAATTAATTATTCCTGAATCAAAAGGGTATATTACCCCACCAATAGATTCCAAAAACACCCCTTAATAGATAAATTCATTAATTAGTTGATATATAAAGTGTAGTTAATCAAAATAGATTAGGCGGAATGGTTATGCAATAAATTACACCAATAAAGTGCAGTGCAATAAATAGGCTAAAAAATGAGGCTTGGTAATTGATTAAATGGTTAAAAAAGGATTTGGTAAAACAATGGCCAGAAGAAAAGATTTCTTATATATATATGGGTTAAAAAACTAGTTCGGTCATATTCCAGGATTAAGATCAAGAGAAAATTGAAAATATAGAGAGTGGAGTTGTCCCAAAAACTAACTACCTATTTCGTTTCTAAAGCCTGGGACACCACAAAGATAAGGCAGGACAGGGTAACCGGAGCTGTGACCTTGTATTTTAATTTACCCTAGATAGATAGCCTCTTTTAACGTTTAGGGTAAATTAAAATACAAACGTCACAGCTCCTGAAGAAGGGAGGCTGTGTCCCCCCGAAACGTTGAAAATTTATTGTTGGTGGCATTAATAAAAGGGGCACAATCCCCGACTGCAATATTGGTGTGTGCGGACCGTTTTTCGAAACTACAAAGCTGAGATTGCTGTCTACACACCAATATCAAAACTAAAAAAAAAATACACTTGTTGTGTTAGGAATAACATTTTTCCACTGTAGAGTGAATTATTTGCAGTGTGAACAATGTCATTTAGAAATACAAACCACACCATAAAAATTACGACAGAATCCCTTTAAACTGAGCTGGAAAGAGAGTGGATCCACTTCTTTCAGCCTCCCAAAAGGATTCAAAAGGACCACTCTGGGTAAGTTTACATCAATTATTTTTTTTTATGGGCTTAGATCCCCTTTAAAAAGTCTTTGGTGGACTTTCATGGTTTCAGCATCCTGGTACTGGCTGTTATTTAAAAAAAAAAAAAAGAACTTCTACATTTAGGAGTTTTAGCTATGAAGCATGTCAAGCTGTTCTGTTCATCAATTCTCTATGATTGCCAAGTTATTTTTAACAATCAAATATGAATGATACAATGATGCCACTGGCCAAATTAAAGTGTGTCTCAACTGTAGTTATAGGGAAGATACCACTTTTAAAAGGTGAGTGTGTATTTATTTGTGTAAAAGCACTCCTGTGAGATAACTGCATGGGTTGTTTCTTTTTTCTATGAGTCTGGTGAAAGTGTTTGTGGTTACTTTTCCCATTATGATAAATAACAGTATTATTTTCATCATATTTAGAAATGTATACATATTTGCATAAATGTTTATATTAGAAAAAGTAGGAATAAAAGAATTTACAAAAGAAAAGTGTTTTGATTTGTTTTTAATTTATTTACCAGTGTGTATCTGTTTTATATGGTCAAATCCTAAACTTTATTGTACATTGTAAAGAAAGATGGAGATTTTGTTTTGTAGGAGAATTTGAATAATTCTCAAAATTAAACATCACAACACTTCAGCTAGGTACATAGATGGAATTTTGATCAGATGAAATTCTCTGGACCATTGGGTTTAGCCCCTCCTAAAATAAGAGGAATAATTATTGTACATGTGTAGCTTATCTAAAAAAATATGTATTGCTCACTACATAATACCAAACTCTTAGAAACTCTAGAGAGTTTTCAGGCCTGGTAGGCATGACAGCCTCCCCTCAGAGTCACACTGACAACAATAGGCCAGACTCAATAACATGTAACTTCTTCTGCTATGTTCCTTCTTGTCTAACCAAAACATAGAAGCAACCTCTAGAAAAGCTTAAAAGTAACACATATGGGTGAATGTAATAAAAGTTGGTAAATGGAAAAATATTCGCAATGCGAAAAGTTATGCCTCTGGGCAAACTAATTTTCCTTTGCACAAATTTAATATTGCTTTTGCATATCCGAAAACTGTTTAGCGATCACTTCCACAAGTAGAAGAAGGTTTGCGAATTTTATAGTTTGTGCCAGTGCGTGGAATAAAACTTCTAACTGAAAAAGTTAATAGTTTAAGGAAGAGTATTACATTGCAAAATGTACATTTTTATTCTTATTTGTGCAAATTGTTTTATTCTTTGTGACTTTTATTATATTCCCCCAATAGACTGTGTGCTAGAAAAAGGCACAGATCTCTGGCTTCTTTTACATTTTGAGATGTGTCATTTTGAATTATTTCTAAATTAAACAGTTTTCTGTGCTACAATCTGGTGATTGCATACTCTTGTAGGGACTGCATATACAAATGCTTCAGAAAATAAGGTGTTATCAATGGCATGCCATTTAAATCAATAAAAAAAATATGGAATATATTTCAGTGTGGTACTCAAAAACGAGCCCAACAGTTATTAAACTTAGATTAATTATTAACATTTATTTATACAGCGCCAGCATATTTCTCAGTGCTGTGTCTTGAATCATCTCTATAAATAAGCTAGGCTACAGTGCCAATAGTATTATATCACTGGGAAATGGTTATTATTACCACATATAAGTGCCAACATATTCTGTAGCTCTATAAATGTAATGTGATCCTTATTTTGAAGTTCACTGTTTAAGTGAATGTAAAAAGTATAGGCTCGATAGAGCAGTTTGTATTAACTCCCTACTGTAGAAGAAACATTTCTGTTACAGGTACATTCGTTTTTGGGTTCTGTGCTACAGAGATGGTCAGTGTGCCAAACTAGCATGCATGTGATAGATGGTTTTGTGCATGTTTTTCTTAATAAATTTTTCAGTAAACTACTCTTGCAATCAAAAGTATCACCAAAATTTTAAGTGTTATTTACAAGTAGAAAGTGCAATTGCAGTAACTCAGACTGGCCATAGTTGCAAACATTCATTAGAGGTACTTGTGTCTGAAGCCTCCCCTTGCACGTTCACGTAACTGTGCTAAAAATTGCACACAATTGGGCCTACTGATGATGGTAGTAGGGTCCCCACAGCATACTGTGCCAATTGCCACAGAGAAATTTCTAATTGAGTGCAGATGTCATTCAGTGGCGAATGCTGGAAGTAAATACAACTGTGAACAAATCATATCAAAGCGCATGTGCAACTGCACTCATTTCAGTTGCAATTGCATAGAATTATGGGAAATGCTGCATTATGATTAAAAAAACATGGAGATTGAATTCGAAATTGCATTTTGCAGGTTGCAGACCTGTAAGTACAGTATATGCAAGATATCAGGGCTCTTTTTTATAACTGTTAACAGTAACAACATATTCTAAAATAATTTTTCACCTTACTACTTCATACAAATGTACTCTCTACATTGAAAGAGATGAATTTGAAAATCTATCCACTTGGTCAGTATATGTTGTTTTTATATGTATTCTCAATCTTATAAAGATTGCTGGAGTGGGTTTCTAAAAGTCAGCAAAATAAAAGATCAGATTACATCTAAACAGAATAAATGTTTGGGCCTGCATGCAATAAAGTGATAGATAACTCCTACTTCATTACTTTATAAGTATTATTAGGCAATGGATTTCCCTCTCTTAACCTTCCCCATCTGTCACACTGTTTATAAATATTATTTCAAACCACCTCTTACTTTTTCAGATGTCTTCTATTGTTTAACATGAAAGCAAACATTCTTTCTGTAACATTATATCATTTCCAGGGTTCTGCCACCAGTTGAACGTGATATTAAACATCTGTATTTTTAATTATGACTAATCTTAATAATTAAGGTAATTATTCCAACAAGCCTTTAAAAGTGCATTTGACTTTCGGATAACAATAAAAAGCTGGTGAGTTCATGCATCATAGACAACATATTCAAATGCTTAAATAAGGTTAAACTCATGTGAATGATAACCGAAAATATACCAGAAATATTTAATACACAATATATTATACAAGTACTCCCAGAGACCCAATACTAAATTTATAACCCATATATTACCGATTAATATTTTGTATTTTTGTACAGCTATAGCATTTAGGGAGAGAGTGTAAAGGAGAACTAAACCCTAAAAATAAATATGACTAGAAATGCCATATTTTATAAACTGAAAATTCGAATATTGAAATAAATCATGTACTGTCTCTTTAAAAATTAAACTTAGACCATTTGCCAACCTGCTGAATTGTTGTTTTAGCCTATGGGGGACCTCCTTTGGAGTAAATTGGTCAACTTTGTGAAATCAAAGTTTTTTTCGTGAAAAAACTGACCTATTCGGCCAAAAAAAAACCTTAGATTTTTTTTAATACATATTGGTTGGTCTTTTTTAATCCGAATTTTGAAGTTTTTTAAATGTGAAATTCGACCTTTGATAAATCTGTCCCTAATCTAAAACCTGCTGAATTGCTGTTTTAGCCTATGGGGGACCTCCTAGGACCTATTAGGAGACAATTGGTGGACTTTGAAAAATTCATACGATTTGAATTCGCTATTACTTCGTTTCCTATGATTCCAATTCGATGAATACGGACTATTCCCCCTAAGAAAAAATATTCAAACGTTTTAATAACTATCGATTGTTCATTTTTTATTTGAATTTCGAAGTGATGACAGTTTAAAAATACTCCCATCACCTCGAAATTTCACCCTTATAGGAGTAAAAATAAACATGTCTACAATTAAGGACGCTACCCATTCAAACATGGCCCATATGTTTCACTTAAAATGAATTAATTATACAGTGGATGTAATCAACTGTATATTTATCAGTAGGGGATACATCCCTTTAAGATGGTATTTTTGGGCAGTTAGTAAAAATTTGGGCTATGTGGAGCATTTGTTTTTTACTTGAAGTCCTAAGGGCAGATTTATCAAGGGTCGAAGTGAAAATTCTAATTTAAAAATTCAAGTTTTCGAGTTTATTTTAGTGTAATTCGACTAGGGAATAGTTAAAATTCGATTTGAGTTTTGAAAAAAAATTAAAATTTTGAAATTAATCATGTACTGGCCTTTTAAGAAATTTGACTATTTGCCACCAAATTGCTGTTTAAGCCTATGGGGATATCCTGGAATAAATTTGGAGTTGTTTGGTGGCATCCTGAAAATCGAAAAGAATCGAATTCAATTAGAGTTTGTGGGTCGATCCCATCCAACTGAATTGAAACAATTTTATTTTATTTTTTTTTAATTTTCGAATTTATGGGAGTTTTTATAAACTCCAATAAACTCTAAATTCGACCCTTGATAAAGCTGCCCCTTAATCTTTGAAGTTATACATATAACATATAAAACAGATTTAAAGCAAGTTTAAATGTTCAATACACATTTATTTTACAATACAATTTTTCTTAAACTACCAAAACTGTTTGGTGGTTAACGGAATTGGTTTTAAGTGTATGAACCTGTTAGTAATTTCAGTTTCAACTTATGTTCACTGTAATATACTTAGGGATATATTTCAATCACATTTTTATATCTTTTTATTAAATATTTTACTTGCCATGTTTGAATGGACAAATGCGTGCTCTTCTTGAGTCAGGAATCGCTGACCAGCCCTAAAAAAATAAAAATGATGATTTGTTAAAGGAGTCATATTATGTAAAAAAAAACAAGAATGTACCAGTGCATTATATTCTTTTAGAATATGCTTTAAAAAGTTGTGTTTCTGGTTACTTTATTCTAAATTTCTACAAAAGCCCTACTAGTCCAGCCCATCTTTTCCATTTCCTGCTCCCTGAACAGGGGAGTCTACAGAATTAGGGCTTTTTCACTTATTCTATACTGTACATCTTCTTTAATGTTGAAGAACTTTTAGTTCATTTTGATTTCTGTTCACTTAGAGAAATGTACTTCTAGCATAGAATACCAGCAGATTTAAAATATAAATAAAGTGAATCATAATCAATAGATTACAATTCAAAACTGTTTTCCTATCTATTTTTCTAAGAGATTCTATATTGGAGTGTTACATATACAGGATTTATTCTCTAGCAAAATATTTTGAGCAGAGTAAATTAAAAGTTGACTATGAAGATTTTCATTCATCCAGGTCATTGTATATCTAGTATAATTAAGTCTAAAAGTATAATTAAGTCTAAAACAACTGAACTTGCTGAGTAACCACTGAAGACGTTTCACTACTCATCCGAGCAGCTTCTTCAGTTCAACTGACTGGTGTGGAAAGTTCTTGGCATATAAACTCTTCCACTAATCCAATCACAATGGCACATTGTAACTCTTCAAAGAGGTGACATCTGAAATTTACAGAGGTGTTGATTCTGTGTAGTTACTGTGATATGATAACCAATGTTATCATTCGAATAGTCGAATGATTTTTACTTCGAATCGTTGATTCGAAGTCGTCGTCGAAGGTCGAAGTAGCCAATTCGATGGTCAAAAAAATCATTCGAAATTCTAAGTTTTTTTATTCTATTCGTTCACTCGAGCTAAGTAAAAGTTCAAAGAAAAATACAAAATTGCAAATATAGAAAATGTGTATGTCATAATGTTTTAAGACATTTGTTATACTGCAAATTTTATTAAATAAATCTTTTTGCATAAAGTTTTTTTTGGCAGGGTCAGATCCGGGTGAATGTGTCATTTATTCTCTTGAAAACGCAAATGGGGTAACAAGGAATGGCCTGAGAGGCAGTATTACTAATTGATTAGATTTATTGTTTGTACAACATGTTTCGAGCCTCTTTGTCAAGAGCCAGTAGGCTCAAAACATGTTGTGCAAACAATAAATCTGAGGCCATTGACTTTTGTGCCTGTGGCGGAGATACATACAAGGACTTGGCAAAAAAATCTTTACAGCTTTGTGTTCAAGGGTACCAGTGACACCTTCATATCATTTCTTCTCTAGTCATTGTTTCAATACAAACTTTGTGCATTAGCAAAAAATAAAAAGTGCACAGTGGTAGTAGATGATTTAGTCATTACTACAGGTTTGCAAAACGTAAAAATAAACACATAAAATGGTCATACATTTACAGTATAAACCAGCAACCCACAGCACTTTTCCCTAGCCCTTACCCAAATGTAATTTCATTAAAAAAGGTGTTTATCTTATTCTGTTGAGTCCACACATGCAGAACAATGACCCAATTACTGGAAGTAATTGAACCCAGAGAGAATTGAATTATTAGATTATTGAAAGATTCATTATCATTGCTGAACTCACTGGGTTTCACCTAAATTTATGGAATAAACATCTCCTAGAGATTGAAAGGTTATAGAGAGGAAAGATAACATTTCAAGTATCAGAACTCACATTTGCTTGTTTCAATTAGGTTATTAATCCAAAGACTTTTAAAAAAAGATATCTGCATTTATAGGTTTGGCTTTTCTTGCATTGGCAGCTCTAGAAAGCCAGGGTAATGTTAACTGTCTCTACTGACACCACTACTTACACTGACACTAAAAACTACTCTTCAAAATATGAATGTGCATTAAAAAATATGAATATAAATTAAGTTATTTAATGCTAACTGCTGCACAAATATGGCAGCCACCCCATAGAGGAACATGGGCTATCGGATAGGTAATGTAAAAGCATCACGTATATTCTTTTATGGTAAAATTATAAATACATGTCGCATGCAAAGACAATGTTATGGTAGATGTAAAAAAGAGTTTATATCTGGTGTCAGTATCTCTTTAAAGTGACTTCTTGCCAAGGAAGAAGCCTTTTGGTTGTACATTTTAGCAATTTCTGTGACCTATTCTGGGAAGGTCTGTCAAGCTCATTGTATTGCCTGCTTGTGAGCCTAAATAATTGATATGACATGTCAGTAGTGAACTTAATGTTGCATCTCCCCCTTCATGAACACAGCAGTTAAATGTTGGTTTCAAACTGATGCACCAACAGAATGACATCTTAAAGGGGTGGTTCATCTTTAAGGTAATTCTAAGCAACTTTTCAATTGGTTTTCATTATTTCATTTTTATAGTTTTATAGTTATTTGCCTTTTTCTTTTGACTCTTTCCAGCTTTCAAATGGGCGTCGCTGACCCCTTCTAAAAAGCAAATGCTCTGTAAGGCTACAAATGTATTGTCACTACTATTTTTTATTACTCCTCTTTCTATTCAGGCCTCTCCTATTCATATTCTAGTCTCTTATTCAAATCAGTGCATGGTTGCTAGGGTAATTTTGAACATAGCAACCCAACTGCTGAAACTGCAAACTGAAGAGCTGCTGGATAAAAAGCTAAATAACTCAAAAACCACAAATAATAAAAATTAACCAATTGCAAATTGTCTCAGAATATCACTCTCTACATCATACTAAAAGTTAACTCAAAGGTGAACAACCCCTTTAAAAGCTGAATTCTCTTGAGCACTAATGAGCACTAATGAGCAATGGGAATAATCAGTAGTCCATATACTGTAACTGTGTACTGAGCAACTACACTGGTGTTATCAGTAAAATAATGTCCCACTCATTCTTTTGCTACAGAGGAGTTAAAGGTAATTACACAAGCTTTGAGAAGCCCCCACCCTTTCCCTATATAAATCTGTGTGGACTTCCATCTGTCTTTTTCTAGTCATTCCAACAAAGTTAATTTACCTCAATACATAAGCACGGCAAGATTTCAGCATAACGCAACGTCACCGATCTAACTGTATTGTCTGCTTTTATCTGAAAGAAAACAATTAACAAAATGTTCAAGCATACACAAAAGCTATTTTAAGCTTGAATGGTGACAATAAACCAATATTGTTTCAGTATGAAAATCTTCTTCATGTAAAACATATCAATCAGATTAATGTAGAACAGAAAGATTTGCACCAGGTCTAAGTGCCCATTACAACCAAGGAGCAATATTTCCTAATTGTCTGTTTGAAAGCACAAACCTAATTGGTTTCTATGGGTTACTAGGCCTGGTGCAAACATTAATACATAAATATCTTTACAGAAATGTATCTGCAAGACCTGAGAGTTATTTTTTCATGACCCCTCAAAATCAAGTCCTTTTCAAAAATGTATGGTCTTGTAATAAAAGGTTTACTAAAGGTTTAAGCATCAATAGCAACCAAGCACCAAGTAGTATTGACTGGTCACCTGTTTAAAAGTAACTATTTTATTTGTTGCTATGGGTTTCTTTATCTGAGAAAACATTGTGCATTCTATTAAATATGGGCAATCGTATGCAAACTGTTGGAGGTGCTAGATGCTCAAACAGATGTTGTAAGAAGCAGTGATATACTGGTAAAATAACCAAGGGAATCAGATAATTTTTTACAAACTCATTTGTAAATGCAAATCGTCATGTTGGATTGCTATGATGCAGACATCATATGCTTTTGAAATTAGAATGCCATCATGTAGACATAAAATTCTTCATTTAAACCCTAAAAGCATAGACTGTTGAATGCCTACTGAAATTCTGAAATTATGTTAAAAGATATGACAAAAAAGCATTGTTACCCCAATAATTCATGGACTTACTAGTCATCATCCTAATAAAATGTATACTATTCTAACATAAATTGTTCCACCCTATATGACAGATATATATGCTCCTCACTAAGCAGTGTTGGTTATAAACAGCTTTATCTTAAAAACACCACTACCACGTCTTCTAAAAAAATACATGTAATTATTATCAATAAGATAATTCACTAACCAATGCATGTGCTCCAATATCTTTGCAGATGAAACGCTTCCAGCAAAGACGGACATTATAATCAAATCCTTCAATTATATCTGAAACATGTATTGTTATGGATTTTTTTTCTTCGTCCACCAAGTAATCTAATTTACCAGCTGAAATTTTTAAATACATATTAAAACATAATATCAGGGCAAGAAACACTCAATTATCACAGATTTTAACATAGCAAAACATTAAGAAGATTAATATGTAGTTCTGCATTTATATTTTAAAAAAAAAATTTTTAAAACACCATGGGGCATATTTAGTAGTATTCACATATTTGAATGTTTGCTTTTTTTCTCAAAATGAATCAGTTAATAGTGCTGCTCCAGCAGAATTCTGCACTGAAATCCATTTCTCAAAAGAGCAAACTGATTTTTTTATATTCAATTTTGAATTCTGACATGGGGCTAGACATTTTGTCAATTTCCCAGCTGCCCCAAGTCATGTGACTTGTGCTCTGATATACTTCAATCACTCTTTACTGCTGTACTGCAAGTTGGAGTGATATCACCCCCCTCCCTTTTTCCTCCCAGCAGCCAAACAAAAGAACAATGGGAAGGTAACCAGATAGCAGCTCCCTAACACAAGATAACAGCTGCCTGGTAGATCTAAGAACAGCACTAAATAGTAAAAACCCATGTCTCACTGAGACACATTCAGTTACATTGAGAAGGAGAAACAGCAGCCTGCCAGAAAGCATTTCTCTCCTAAAGTGCAGGCACAAGTCACATGACTGGGGGCAGCTGGGAAATTGACAAAATGTCTAGCCCCATGTCAAATTTCAAAACTGAATATAAAAAAATCTGTTTGCTCTTTTGAGAAATTGATTTCAGTGCAGAATTCTGCTGGAGTAGCACTATTAACTGATGTGTTTTGAAAAAAAACATGTTTTCCGATGACAGTATCCCTTTAAGTATGAAAAAACACTTGAAACACTTAAAACATAAAAACTTTATATTTTATTTTTTAAATGTTAAAATCTCAAGAACTCAAACTGCAAAACTGCTTGAAATTTCAAAACACAGCACCTATGGACTTCTACATGAACTCATAAGTTTTTAGATGTTGAATTTTTTTCAGTTTGAGTTTTTGAAGAATTTTATAAAATAAAAATTTTGGAAACTTAAATTCAAATTTGTTATTAAAAACACAACAAACTTGAAATTAATTTGAATAAATCTGTCACTTTGGGTTGCCTACGCTAGTGGTAAAAAAGAAGGTTACTAGAGATGAGCAAACATTTTTGCCTGGTACAGATTTGTGTGAAATTTGCAATTTCGCACATAGTTAATTCTTTTTCATGTCACTAGAATTTCTCCATGATGTCTGTTTGGCTGAAAAAAAACACTTCCAGCACATCATTTCCATCACTTGATTTTCTTTTAATTAGAATAGGCTGGTGATGATAACCATTCTAAATTACATTCTATTAACATTGGTTTTCTTACACATACATAAAAGAAAGCAAAGACTTGGGGGCACATTTACTAAACTCGAGTGAAGGATTAGAATAAAAAAACTTTGAATTTCAAAGGTTTTTTTTGGCTATTTTGACCATCCAACTGGCTACTTCGACCTTCGACTACGACTTCAAATCGAACGATTCTAACTAAAAATCGTTCGACTATTCAACCATTCGATAGTCGTATGTACCGTCTCTTTAAAAAAAAACTTTGACCACCTACTTCGCCACCTAAAACCTACCGAGGTACAATGTTAGCCTACGGGGAAGGTCCCCATAGGCTTTCCTAGCAATTTGGGATCAAAGGAAATTCGTTTGATCAATGAATTAAAATCCTTCAAAACGTTCAATTAGAAGGATTTAATCGTTCAATCGGACGATTTTTCCTTCGATCAGAAATTGGCTAGACTTATATACAGTATATATGTAAAAGAATACCAAAATGTAAATTATAAGGATACCGGAAGTCAAGGAAGATTTTTATGATGACATATAGCTATGATCTATGGCTTTAAGCAGTCATAGAGATATAGTATATAGTTGCATAGTTATAGTCAAGATGGGTTGAAAAAAGACCAAACTCCATCAAGTCCAACCCCTCCGAATGAAACCCAGAGCCCATACCTACACACACTCACGCTGGCCCCTCCATACACTCACATAAACTATACCAATATCTATACTAATTATAGATAACTATACTTATTGTATATTTAGTATCACTATAGCCTTGGATATTATGCTTGTCCAAAAAATCATTCAATTCAATCCCCTCTTAAAAGCATAAAGTGATTGTTCACCTTCCAAAACTTTTTTCAGTTAAATTGTTTTCAGATTATTCTCCATAAACAAATGCTTTTTTCAGTTGCTTTCCATCTTTTATTTTTTACAGTTTTCTCAAAATTGTAGGGGCACATTTACTTAGGGTCGAATATCGAGGGTTAATTAACCCTCGATATTCGAATGTCGAAATTAAATCCTTCGACTTCGAATATCGAAGTAGAAGTATTTAGCGCTATTCGTACGATCGAAGGAATAATCGTTTGATTCGAAGGATTTTAATCCATCGATCGAACGATTTTCCTTCGATCAGAAATTGGCTAGAAAGCCTATGGGGACCTTCCCCATAGGTTAACATTGATGCTCGGTAGGTTGTAGGTGGCGAAGTAGGTGGTCGAAGTTTTTTTTAAAGAGACAGTACTTCAACTATCGAATGGTTGAATAGTAGAAAGATTTTTAGTTCGAAACGTTCGATTCAAAGTCAAAGTCGTAGTCGAAGGTCGAAGTAGCCAATTAGATGGTCGAAGTAGCCAAAAAAATACTTCAAAATTCGAAGTATTTTTTATTCTATTCCTTCACTCGAGCTAAGCAAATGTGCCCCTAAGTGTAATGTTTGTGACTCTGGGGTTTCAGTCTGAAGGGAGCTCCCAGTACAAGTGTCCGTGTTGGGGCACACGCATGCGCATAAGGAGTGAGTGCTGTGCTCTGCTCAATATGTGCATGTGTGTGACGTCAGAAACACATTTGCGCATGTGCTTTGACTGATATGGCCACTTGACTAATATGGAGCTCCCTCTTGGTGTGAGTGTCCTAGCGCTGGCGGGGGGGCAACTTTTTGAAAAAAAAATACTACTGTTACCCCCAACCAGAGTATGGGCTCTATTAGACCACACCTGGGGATAGCATTTTAGTCCAACAGGTGCCCTTTAATGGAACTCAGCAGGGACAAAGATAACAAATGTATCAGTTTAAAACAATTAAAGAGTTGGTAACCCTCCTTCCCAGAGCTGCTTTAGAAGATGAAACATAAAACTTTACATTTCAATATTAAAAATAGAAATTAGAAAATAGAAAGTACTGTAATTGGAAAAGGTCTTTATTTCTTGTGAACAATCTGAAACCAACTAAACGGAAATCATCTGGCAGGTCATTCTACATCATCACTGTCCTCACTGTTAATAACCACCTACGTTGCTTACAATACAAATTGATTCTTCTAGTCTGAAGGGGTGGCCTCTGGTGCAGTGATCCTCTTTATGGGTAAAAAGGTCCCCTGCTATTTGTCTATAATGTCCTCTAATGTACTTGTAAAGTGTAATCATTTCCCCTCAACCCCAAACTTGACAATCTACCCTCATAATTTAAATCTTCCAACTGAAGCACATTATTCCATATAATACATAATTGATATACCACTGTAAATGAATACGGTTACAATCATACAGCAGACCACTACATACAACAATTTCCATAGTTATTTATTAAAGAAAGAGCAATGGCATAATTTTAACTTACCTAAACAAGACATTATGTTATTTTCGACATCTTTATTGTCACAACCTAGGTAAAACATAATTAAAATTAATTATTTATATTCTTATTTCTGATGAATAATGAATAGTTTCAGGTCTATGTGTTTGTTAACTTATCACAATGCATAATCATGTTATAAAAATGGTTAATATAATAATGCAAAACACATTTAAAATGAAAGTGCATTTTGAATAGCTTTTAAAAATGTCAGCTTCTATCATATATTGGGTGCTGAATGGCTTTCATATATGACAGGGCACATGTTTGCAGTTTACAGAGAAAAAGACCAGCATAACAAGCATAACAGCAACGTGGAAAGGGAGGGATCATTTCCCTATGCTATGGTTCCTACTTGTCACCACCAACCATCTTGCATGGGGAATGCACTCAGACTTGAAACATGGTAGTAATAAAAAATGTTTTAAAAATATGTATATTAAAAAATGCCAAATAAAATTTGCCCTAGCATGCCAGTATCCCATTATTGATGTATTCATTCATAGATTTCTCTTCAAAGCAATACTATTAATGTTAATGGCAGGAAACACTTTGGAATTTATTTCAGAATTAAAAAAAATAGTTTAGTTTCCTTTAAAAAGTAAGATCACCAAGAACTTTCAATGTTCAGCAATCATGACTTTTCTACAAAAAACTCTCTTTGCCCACTGGAGTCAGTGCAATTATCGAACAGCAGCCCTTCAAGCCCTACAAGCCCTACAAGCCCTACAAGCCCTACAAGTGCATATGGATTCATTTTAAAATGACATTTGTGAATGTTGTCATACTTACAACCATTCCCTATGTATATCATTAAAGGCTATAAGAAACAATTCCATGTTATTTCAACCTGCTACAAAGCTACTCACTACTGTCATATCCTGGTGTTACATTAACCTTACACAGCTAATGTATTTCTATGGCATTGTGAGTTGCACAGACTAAAATAAGGACATGGGCATATATTTACTGTTACTGCATGCGATGTTTGTATTTCATGCATCCCTGGAAAGAAAGTCCTGTATAAGCTAGCACTGATATTTTTTTTTTTTTTTTTATTATTTTATTATTCAAAGTTTTTATTGTTTTTCAACATGACAAGTAAAAAGGATGCGATAATGTATAACATAGTCACAGCGGCAGGTTTGTTTATGTCCAAATACATTAAGCAATTCTTCACATAACAATTTCAATGTCCGACCACAGCCTGTGATCTAACAGGCGTAGGTCTGGATGACAGCATTGGCCTTAGAGGCTCTAGTGAAGGAAAACCTGCCGTGCTCGAGATAGCTCAGTGTTATGCTATTCTCGTAGCTAGCGTGTAGGGGGGAGGGAGAAACAGGTGTTAGAAGAGAAAAAAGAAGGAAAGGGTGAAGAAAAGGTAAGGCTAGCACTGATATTTCAACTTCCTTCATGACTCTGCTTGCCTAGAATCAAAGATCCCATGTTGCATATATTGTATTTATAGGATAATGTCAATGGCAGGCTTCGTCCTAACCATTTGCTTTTGTTAATAGTTTGAGTATGAATAAAGATCCCTTATCGAATCCTAAATAAACTATTTTTTTTATTGCATGTTGGGTACATGAAGTTATTCTTGAAATGTGCATTCAAGAAGATAAAGAAAAGTACTGTGCTGTTTTTAGTTCCTGATATGCCAATTTTTTTGTCGTTGCTTTACACGAATAAATCATAGACAAAAGGTAAATACAAAAGAGTACAATGGCACTTTATACAAAACTATTCAGCACCACACCTGTTAGGGCCAACTGCTAGCCACTGACATGTTTATAGAAAACAAGAAAAATCAATTATTTATTCTGATTTATTGAGTGTTATTTGGAGTCATATTTAAGTAATTGAGTACTTTAATTAAAGGCTGAACATCAACTGGTACAATTTGTCAGATTTCAAAGGATACTTTCAGTTCATTTTGCTGTTTTCTTCAAAGAAGAGATGTGGCAGTTAGGGTGTGCCATTCAAAATCCTTTATTTTACGAGTTCTTATCAAGTATTTATAACACTGACATATTTTGTAACGTTTTTCAATAAAATTAAGATTAAGATAAAGATTACATATAAATACCAGGAAATGGATAAAAAGGGTTTTGCTTACAAAATAAATTGTGTCTGATATTTACCCACTTCTTTAGATTGTGGAATCATGGAACCTTGTTTCTTATATCATTTAATACTTCCTCTAATTTTATATTTATTTTTCTGTAGATTGCAACATTTCCCCTTCTGTACTTGTAATTCATGAAAATATACACCACTGTATACATATCTGCAGTATTACTAAAATATAAAAAAATATTTACATACATAACAGGCTTCACAATCCAATAGAAGAACAACCTAAACATGTAGGATTATGTTCATCATATAATTGCATTTAATAAAACTCTCCTAATTTCTACTAATTTATTAATTAAGACTTAGTTGGCCTGATGTAAAAGGGAATTGACCAAGTAGAAATATCCAAGGATGAAAAAAACATAGTTGCTAACTGTCTGTTCAAGATAAAAGACCTTTAAATGGAACACACTGGGCACAGATAAGTAGGCCATATAGGAAAATGGCAAACTTTACCTTATATATACATATTAACCAATATTTGTGTAGGGACCCATAGGGTTTACGCTCCCCTATGGCTTTAAATAACTACACGTCCTTGTACTTTAATAGCATAAGATGTGCAGTGTATTATTGGCCAAGAGGCTGGTGAGAAGTTCCTGCCACACTTACAGTATAGTGCTGGGAAGAGGATGGGGCTTCCTTTTTCCCCTGCCACTCCAGGAGGGAGTGGATGGTAATGGGAGCCTGGAGCTTAGGCCCCAGTAAAAGGAAGGCCTTGGTGAAGTTGGGGATACAGGGACCCTGTGAATAAGGTATAGTCAGGACAGGGTAGTCCTCTGTAAATCACTTTATAGGAAAGTGAGGCAGATAGAACTAGTAATTAAGAGCAGCCTGGCTCCAACAAGAAGGCATAGCACGGGGATAGCTCTCCCCTCAGACAAGACTGGCCTGTAGTGTAGGGATAACAGCCTAACAGGGATTTAGGTCACAGTACAGAGATTCTGAGGGTGCCTCTATCCATGTGGTATGCTATCTCCACAGGGATGTCAAGGTGCTGGTTGTGAAATGCTATGTTATTATCTGACATGTATGTGAATACCTCAGAGAATTGTATCCAAAGAGTATTCAAACCCTGATTTGCAATTTAAGAGAATAAAGCCTGTTGCTTTTTGTTTTGTTTAATAAACTTCTGGCATCCAATCAGGGTCGGACTGGGGGGCCCACCGGGGCTGCTGCCTCAGCGCCTCCCCCCACCATGTGTTTGTGCATGTGCACAAGTGCATTGCATTTTTGCCACAACTGACTGGTCGTGGCAGGAAGAGAGGAAGAGGCTCAGGGTTCGGATTGGGTTTTTTCCCGGTCTCCCACAAGCCCAGTCCAACCCTTCATACAATTCTGTTATTTAATCACACAGCACAAGTGAGGTATAGTTATACAACACCATTCCTTCACCCTTTCAAGCAGCAAAGGCCCATCCTGCTGAGAAAGGGTTAAATGTAACGGGTGCTCTGCCTGTTTCCTAGCCGTATAAAGTCTAGCCTAGCCTAGATGTAATGATTCTGTAAGGTAAAATAATATGTAAAGTCTTTTGGCTCTGCTGCATATTTTCATTCAGAAAGCTGAAATGTTTTTCCACTCCAGCATCTTACCTTCAACATTGTGATACTTTTCTAGTTCAACATAGCAATAATTTGGTAGTGTTTTCATGGTTACGTATACTTGTTGGCCAATACCCACTTCAAAGCAGTTAAACTGAATATGAACCTGAAAGAAAGAAAAATAAAAATCTTACAAAGACATGAACGTTTATGTGAGTCTTTTTCTAAATTTTTGTGAAGCACTGGAGTAGTTTGGCCTGACACACCATTTTATTGTATCATTCTTGTATCCTATATGTGACAGCTTTCTGCAAGCATTAAATAATTGGTAAATTTGTCCATAAAAGCAGAAATAAATTCCAGCTTTCCAGGGTGTATCTTATTGCATCTTATTATGCAGTGGTGGACTTTATAAGCAGAGGAACTCTAATGAATTAAAGTAATAGCTAGTTGCTACCTAATGGCATAACTAAAACATTCCAGCCCTGTGTTAGTAAATGAGCCCTAGTGTGTCAAAATATGTTGGAGCCCACCATTAAGGTGACCCATGTCTTTTAAAATTTAAGAGCATTAGTTATCGGGTACAATATTATATGTGTGTTATGACATTACTAAAATTCTCTCTCACGAAGAGATGATGGATCTACAAGTTGCTCTACAGCCACATGGACTGAAATAGGTATTGATTTGAAATACTATTTTTATTGTTATTTATATAGCATGGACATCTTCCACAGCATTTTACAAAGAGTTTAGACCTCTTGTATTAGTTCATGTCCCAGTACAGTTTTCAATCTCACTTCGGTGTTATCAGGAGCCAGTTAAATTCCTGTATGCTTTTGGGGTTTGGGAGGAAACTGGAGTACCCAGATGAACCCACACAATATAATCTCACTGTTTACATTTATTATATAGTGATAACATATAACAATAATTACAATAATGATGCACAGTAGCAAACAAACATTGCACATGTTAAGTGACACAAATGGAAAAAAAGTCCCTTTTTTGTGATTCCTATGTGGCCAGTGTTATCATGTGTTTTTGGGAAGGATTCAGAGTGCAATGCAACGTAATGAAGAAGAGCATCAGTACTGGTACCATAAAAGAATGAGAAAGCGTGTACACACTGGTTGTTCAGTAGAAGAACAGGACTCCTGAGAAAGTGAATATGTTCTTTTAAACTATCACTACAAAGTAGTTCTAAGGACTGAGTAAATATATGTATAGACTTCACTATTTAGGGCCCATTTATGACTACAGTGCAAACGTCAGTCACAAATTGACATGTGGCTGTAGCCACAAAGCAGTTTTTTCCCCCAAAATGTTAGCATAATTGAGGGAGTCCACAACAACTTGTGTGCAATCCAACAGTACAGGTGGTAATAACAGCATTAACGGGAACCTGTCACCCAGACATAAAAAGCATTTTAATAAATGTCCTTTGCAAATTAAACCTGAAACCCAAACGCTTTTTTATTAAAACATCACTACCCATTATAAATTTATTTCAGTATCTGAGCTGTCAATCATATATTGCCTGCCCTGCCTCTATTTCTCTGGCATATAGGTTTATTTAATGTTTAACTGTTTTTAGCAGACGTAAGGATAACGATTACAGAAAAAATACTTATCCAGAAAACCCCAGGTCCCAAGTGTTCCAAATACTAAATTCAACAGGTATGGGCTCCATTACCTGTAAACCTGTTATCTAGAAATCTCTCAAATTACAGAAAGGCTCCCATAGGGGCAGATTTACTTAGGTACAAATTTTCACTTCACCATACTCTGTGCAACTACGACACACATTATTTTGTGATGAATATGCGTACGCATCAAAATACGTAATTTTGTCTAAGCAAAAGAACGCTGCTGTACTTTCTTCAACAAAGATTTGTGGGTGCAAAGATTCCTTTGCGCATTTCCTCTTTCTTCCTAGCAAAGCTTCATTAACTTACGCTTACAAACTTACGCTAATATCAATTTCAATTCAGTGGGTATATAAAGGTCATATGTATGTATTTAATAGTGATGGTGAAATTACCTGCCACAGTTTGCTTCTAGCAGCTGGTCTAGCCACAGCGTGGGTTAGACCAAGCACTGGCAAAATTCTATCTGTGTTTTGTGTACAAATTGCAAATTTGTCTATAAATATTGCCTATAGGTGCCTTCTAGCCTTCTAAACAGGGAATTATTTACATGTGTATGTTAATGGGCTGGGTCTTAAAAGCTCCTTGCTGTCTCACTAGAGCTTCTAAGTTAAGGGTAAGTGCATTATTGGTCTTACTACTTACAATGAGGGGCCTTGAAGTGGCACGTGGCAGAGCCTTGGTAATTTCTTTCTATTTTGGGGAAATTGCTATAAGTGGCCACTTTTTATTTAAAATTTTTAAAGAATCAAAATCAAGACAAAAGAGATCCTCTATTGTCCTAGGCCATAAGCCCACAATAAAAAAAATGTGGTATGAGCTTGAAATGTTAAAAAAAGTGTAAACAAGATATTAGTTACAACATGTAAACATAATCCCACTTTTAATAGGAAAAAACACCAGCATTTTTCCTTTTTTCCCTTTTTTGGAATACAGGATATGATGTCACTGACAGAATAATGTTGAGGATGTAGCGTCATCTTATTAATTAATTCACCAGTCACTACCTGCAGGCCCGGACTGGCAATCTGTGGGTTCTGGCAAATGCCAGAGGGGCTGCTATAAGGTGCCATAGAAAGTCAGTATTTAGTGGGCTGGTTGGGGCTGTCTGTTTGGGCCTCTGTGTGGGCTGATTGGGCCTCTGTGTACCTGAAATGCCAGGGCCTATTTTAATTCTCAGTCCGGACCTGGCAAAATAGACTTTGGAGAAAAGGGTAACGAAGAGAAACTTAAACATTTTGATACAGTATATAAGCTGAAAAACGATTGTTCGCCTGGCAAAACGTTTAGAACATTTTCTACCACTGAGGTTTTTTGCTAGGGAAGTGTGTCACTTACTTATAAGTAAATTGGCAAAGTCAATGTGAATTGTCATTTTGGCGATTTTCACCAAAAAAACACAATTCGTTTTTAGTAAATCTGCCCCATAGCCTCCATTTTAATAAAAAAAATCATTTTTTCTCTGTAATAACAGAACCCTACCTTGTACTTGATCCAAATTAAGATCTATATTGGTGACAAAGCACTTGTTTTGAGTTTATTAAAAGAGGAACTCCAGCTTCCAAACCAAAATTTGATAAAGAGGCCCACATAACACCCGTAATATACCCCTAATATACCTATCACCGTCATCAGTTTCTAAATGGATAAATGGTCCCGTACCTGTATTTGCAAAACTGCTGACAGCGAGATCATTTCAGCAATAAACAATTCTACTGTCCATCAGTCTTTGTATAGTCTGACATGTATATAAGAATTATTATGCATTGTAGTTCAAAAGAACATAATTATTCATGAATTTATCTTACTGGAATACATTGTTTCAGAAACACGTAAGACAATGTTCTGTTCTGGAATAGAACCAATGTAATAGCACATTTCTTTGAACTGGAAATATTTGCTTATAAAAATAGGTACATAGTGATGTATTGTGTGTTCATTCAGCTTGGATTCTATCCAAACGGAATCAGAGTAAATGTGGAACAAGTTTCAAATTACTTTACCTTTGTCTGTCCAAGTTTCTGGCATGACTGGGTAATTCATTTCCTGAATTTGCCATAATGAACAAAGCCATAATGTTAACCATGTAATTTATCATCCTGACAAAAATATTATGTTAAATTTGATAAGCGTGAAGGAACTTGGAAAGAAAAATGACATAGTAACTGTCCAATTAAGCATAATCATCTGCATTAAAATACAAGTGCAGCTCTCTGTTGGAAGAAGAATAGAAATGCAGTGAACAGCAGCATGTTTGTCTTTCTGCCTGTTACCCTAAGAGCAAACGTACCTTGTGACTATCAAGTTTCTTTGATTTGTGTGAAAATCTCACACTTTCACATTCAGTCTGAGATGAGCTTAATGTCATGACACATATTTCTACCCCTCGAACATGTTCTGTAATAAAATGAAACTTTTTAGTAGAAAACCCATGGCACATTTTATTATGAAAACAGACACACACAAACGTACCAATACAAAAATGAATCAGCCAGGTACATTGATTGGCATCCAAGCTTATAATACAGCCTGAATGTGAAATGAAAGCCACTCTCTATTCATTTCTATGGCATTTTAAGAAGTGTATTCAATAATGGTTGAATGTTAGAGTTCACCATTTCATAAATACACCTCTAAAAATGATATAGAAATGAACAGAGAGCAGTGTAGCTCAAATTGCACACCTTCATAAATTTGCCACATAGAATTGCTATCTATTGCTACTATGGAGTTGTTATCGGTCTATAGTTGCCCAGCTGGAGGCCTGTGGGACAGATGTAGGGCCGCTCCTGCCCTGAGGCAAGATGAGAACCTTGCCTCCGGCAGGATGGAGCGGCCAGTCTCCAGGGGCGGCAAAAAATCCTTGAGTTAAGAATTTAAGTTTTTTAAACATGTAAAGGAAATTCAGCTCTGCTAGTGCAGTGAGCACAATAGCACTCATTGCACTAGCGATGCGGCCCCTCCTGGACCCGCTCCGATGCTAAAAGTTGAAAGTACGTGCAGGGGGCGGCAGCAGCCCCTGAAACACAGCTGAACAGATGTGGCCCTATAAGGATTTTTATGGCCCCCAGGTTCACACAGGTGATACTTTTTATTATATTTATTCACTCATTCTTATGGTATTCAGAATAATGAAACAACTACATTAAAAAAGGCGAACAGCACTGATTTTAGAGAATAACTTCTGAGAACAAACACTTTGGTCTTCTCCAGCTTTGGTACACAGCAACCACCATATAAAATCCTTTTGGATCTGTGCAATTGCCTTGGGTAAATTAGTTCCAATGTACAGTAGAAAAAAGGCTACAACACTGCCTATTTACTAAAACTACACTTTTTCTCATTCTGTTATTTAAATAAATTATTTAAATAAATATTTGACCAACTCCCAAACCCAGCTCCCATTAATTTACCAATAATTATTCTTGAAAAAATCAGTGCAAGTAAAAGTCGCGACAATTCGAAGTGTGTGACTTTTTTGATTTGATGCTTGAATCGTGCGACTTTTGCAAATTTATTAAATTATAGAACGAAAACCAGAGCAAACAACCCAAACTATCGAATTTTGAATATAAAAAACATGTTTCAGTATTAAAGGGACCATCTGCCATTGACTTTTTCAACAGGTTGTAGCAGAGTGGCTCCCATTTTGCAGCTTCAAATTTGGTTTCCATTTAGCAACTTCAGCTTCCACTTTTGCTCCCATTCAGAGGCTTCGGCTCCAATTTGGTGGCTCCTGGCTACCCCTGGCAACTTAACCCTAAATGGAGAGGCCCACCAGGCATTTTTCCCGAACGTACAGATTACCAGTCCAAGTCTGCATTCATGTAACATGCTCCAGGCAATTTCCAAAATTTCTGTGCTTACTTTTTCTAATAAGATCCTAAATCTGTAGATGCTTGTATCATTTAATTATTTTAAACATTGTGTATTTCTTGTTTTAGCTTTACAACGCACTCCCAATGTCTATCCATACATGTTATACTTCTCTTCACCTTTACAATTAAGAAGACTAAGAATCCTGCCTGTATAAGTTGAAACATATCATCAATTAAGTTATCCTGATACACAATAGGTAGATTTTAAACTCAAATTTATTGTACAGAAATACAACTACTTTTGACTATATACTGATTATATACTGATTTCCTTCACTATATAGTAATTCCTTTGTAAATTTAAAATGAATATATGGGTTATATTGTCATTGTATTGTCATGTTATTATAACTATTATTTAGAATTCTTTAAATTAAAGGCATATTTATGGCTTTTATATCTAAATAACACGGTTTTCATTACAAATAATCGACTCTACAATTTTATTCCTGAACCACGTGTACTGTATTTTCTTTTTTTTTTTGCTGTAATATTGGTGTGTAGGCAACCATCTCAGGTCATTATGCCTGATCCTTTGCATAAAGAAAGAGCCAGCTCTTAAATAATAAGCTATTCAATGAGCTATTGTTTCTCCTACTCAATATAACTGGATGAGTCGCAGTGGGACTTGGATTTTTACTACTGTGTGCTAGTCTCATGCCTACTTGTTATCCTGTATCAGGGAGCTGTTTGTTTAGTTGGTTATCTTCCCATTTTTTGTTATTAGGCTTCTGGGGGGGAAAGGGAGGGGGTGATATCACTCCAACATGCATTGCAACTGTAAGGGCAGAGACACATGCTCATATTCGGGGAGACTAGTTGCCGCGACAATTCTCCTCTTCTTCGGGGTGACTAATCTCCCCGAACTGCCTTCCCCTGCCTTCCCGCCCGCTAGAATGTTAATCGATGGCGGGATGGCACTTGGAGCGCTTCCTTTTCCGAAGTCGCCCGAAATTTCGACGTGAGGCAACTTCAGCAAACAAATCCTTCAGCAGAGGTGTCAGATAGCTGCTATCTGGTTAGCTGCCCATTGTTCTGTTGATAGGCTGCTGGGGGGATGGAGGGGGGGGTGATATCACTCCAACTTACAGTGTAGCAGTAAAGAGTGACTGAAGTCACATGACCTGAGGGCTCCTGGGAAACTAACAATATGTCTAGCCCCATGTCAAATTTTAAAATGAAATGTAAAAAAATCTGTTTGCTACTTTCAGTGCAGAATTCTACTGGAGCAGCACTATTAACTGGTATGTTACAATTTTTCATGCAATCACCACCTTTAAGCACCTTTAAGCATACCATTCAGGATGACAGTCCCATTAACATTAATATAAAGTGAACACCATCTCTTCCCACTGCACTTCATAACTGTTGAAAGTTTCATATTTTGCAGCACATCTGAGGGTAAAGAACGTGGTGGGGTTCGACAGAAAAAGCTTTGCTTGGCAACTGCAAGAAAAATATTGAAGAGATATGTCAGAGATAAGTAACACTGGACCACATTTAGCAAGAAGTGGATTGCGGATTTACAGTATATACAGAACTGCATTTTTTAAAAAAGGGTTTTTTTCGGTGTACAGAGAAGTGTCTCATGACAAAATTAACATTTTTCAACTTAACACATAAAAAGCTAAAAGTTCATCTAAAGTACCATGCACGTTACACAAAAAAATTACATTCAGGTTTTGCATGTTGCAGCTATTTAAACAAGGTTTTTGCACTTTTTGGCACAAAATTACATGCATGTCCCTTACAGAAATGTCCAGCTAGCACAGACTGGACCACATAAAGCAAGTTAAATAAAAGGTCATCCAACAAACACCACGCACATTACAAAAATTACATTATTAGCATTATTAAAGAGCAACCTGGGAGTTTGCTCAAAGCTAAGGGAGTATAGTGCCATCAAAAGTGGGCAGGGATACAGTGGACTGTGAGTTGAGCCAGGATGGATTTGGGGCAGAGATGGGGCACGGCCAAATCATTCCCTGAGGATCACACTGCTGCCATCCCAGCATGACTTACAGAAGACCAGCTCTTTTTGCTTACTGGTTTAAAGTGTCCAGGACTGGTAGAGTCCATCTTGTTTATACTATTTATATAATAGGTTTTAAAGTCATTTTTGAAAATGTTTTTCTGCAAACTATTTTTGTTGAGTCATTTGTATTTGCATATGTGAGGGGACCCCTAGTACACTGAGGCCACTCCACCCTTTCTGTTTGCGTAACAGAGGGGCCCTTAGTGTGCTAGTTGCTTGGCCCCTCCACCCAATCTGCTATTAGTGATAACAAGTTCTAGGTTACTTTACTCATGTGTTAAACCCTATATTAAGAGTGTACCTGTGTACTGTATCGCTTGTGCACAGCTCTGTCACAACTGTCTGTATACTCTCTACATGTAAATAAACCTTCAATTAAACTGGCCTATCCAACAATGTATTCTTTATCAGTACCACTTACTAACTAAGATATACTTACTGGAGGCAAAACAATCGAATAGAGTTCAATTTGATTTTTTAGTAGACTTAAAATAGAACTAAAGCCCCCAATAAGAAAAGCCCCAACTACTACCCTAGATAGTCCTCCCCACCACGCTTTCTACTTGCAGAGTTGTTCAGTGGAGGTCATGGGCAACCATCTTCCAAGTCTTGAGTCTTCTTTGGATCCTCTTCCTTCCCTTCAGCGATTTACAGAAATTTTCAGTGCATGCGCAGTTGGTACAAAGACCGAACTGCTCCAGCTGCGCATGCGCCAAATACAGCGTTCCCTTACAGAAAAAGACCGAAGACCCAGAAGATGGTGCCCATGATCTCCATTGTGCTACTCCGCATAAATGCAGGAGGGGGTTAATTCTCATTCAAATTATGGAGATCCAAATTACAGGAAAACACCTTATCTGGAAAATCCCAGGTCCTAACTATTCTTGATAATAGGTCCCATACCTGTTTATGGATAATGTAAAATGTGCTGTAAAATATATATGGCCACTTTTTCCACTGTTGTTTGCCATATGAAAAATATTGAAGTTATACAGTTGCAAAATGATGGTCCAATTCATGTAAAATGTTTAGTTAAAATGAACTTAAAACAAACACCAACACAGGGACAGTGTGGTAATGTCACATCCTGCCTGCAAACTGGTGACCTGCTGTCTTTTATGCAGCCTACTTGCCTTGGCTCTATCTGAGTAGGCAGGTGGGATCTTCGTTGAGCTTTGGCCATGTTTTGTTTCCAGGTAGGCATAGTGAATTCACCTCTGCTCAATTTGGCCACTGGTGCTCAGAGTTTGCCATCAGTGTGGCTATAAAAAAAACCCTGCTCTGTACTCACACATTGCCCGTTGTAGGTCAAGCTTGCTTCTCCCTTATTCTCTGGTTCTTGTATTATTTTCAGGTACTGCCCCAGCCTGCCAGACTATGGTTATTCCGTCTCTACTGGCTCCTTCCCTGCTGTACGTTTGAAAACGTCGCTTGCCCCTGTGGGAGTTGCTGGATTCTCTTGAGGTAAGACCTGGCGGAGTAGCTGAGAGCTAGCTCCAAGGCCAAAGGTGGCTGTTATTGGCAGAAGAGCACACCTAGACTGGAATTCAGTCACTTGCCCTGAGGTTTGGGATCACCATACGTGACAGGTTAGTAATAGTACGGTACATTAAAAATCAACAGCTTATGCAAATCTACTAATTAAACTGGTTGCTGTGCAAGTTTCTACTATTTGTCTCTATTCACTTCTACTGTGGTGTAAAATATAGTGAATAATGTACCCTTTGTTACATTAAAAATATAAATATATTATAAGTCAAGGATTTCCTTGACCCTATAAAGGCACATGCCAAAGGTCTTGGAACTCCAAGGTGATGTTTAATAATTAAGTTTCAGCTTCTCAATAGCAGCAATGATCCAGGACTTCAAACTTGTAAGAGGGGGGTCACCATCTTGGAAAGTGTCTATAAAAATTAAATGCTCAGTGGACTCTGAGCAGCTGTTGAGAAGCTAAGCTTAGGGGTTGTAACAAATGATCAAGCAGAAAATGAGGTTGGCCTGTAATATAAGCAGATGATACAGGGCTGATTATTAAATTATCATGCTAGTTGCATGTTTTCTGTGCTGCCATGTGCCAATAATATGAATAATTTATTAATCAGCCTTATATTGTGACATTTATATTCTATATATTCAGTATATTGTGCGTCGGTTCCTAATCTCAGTAAGTAACAGCAGCACAGAGCATGTGCAGTGAATCAGCAGAAAGAAGATGGAGAGCTACTGGGGCATCTTTGGAGGTACAGATCTTCCCTGCTAAAGGGATATGATTGCCACAGGCTGATACAGAAGCCCAAAACATAATGTAAAACATTTATAGCCTACATATTAAGTTAAGCTTTAGTTCTCCTTTAAGTGGATATATTCTGGCATGCACACTTTTTGCAAAAAAAAAAAAACGGTGTACAGCCATTTTACATACAAAATTTACATGCTTTATAATCTGAGATTAATTGGATGCCAGTTGTTGCACTTTTGTGGCATTAAATTAAAGCTGCATTTTTGTATATATATGGCCCTTAAAGAAGTTGACTAACTGTGAGAAACAGGTCCAAGTTACCATCCAATATAATACCACGGCGGGATCTTCCTTGCAACATCCACAGAAAATGAGTAAAAAGTAAACAATGTAGCAACTATCTAAATGACTAATGGTGACAGTGTCCATAAAGATAAATGGAAATGTATTAGGGAATAGCTTAATTTGCAGAGTATCCTGTTTTCTCTACATAAAATATCCCATTTGTTAATGTTATTTCACTCTCTATAATTCTTTTCCCATCTCTCCCTTCTCTTCTTTGCAAAGAGTTCTCACCCTTTCTCCCTTCCTACAAGATACCTCTGCAGTTTTAATCCTTTCTCAAAAAATGTTCATCTGATAATACCCAAATTTCCTAAGTATAAACAGTACCTAATTAATGATACTAACATACTATATATAAATAATGTACATAAATGTATGTGAACATGTATTTAACTTATGCTAATAAATTAAAAGAATACAATGAGCATTCTTATTGGCTGTAATAAAATGTCCTTTCTAGATCCTTATAAAAAATATTTACTGTGCATTACGCAACTATTTGCAAAATGCAGAGAAGAAAAGATGAGGAACTTGATTTTATTTGTAAACTTAAACATCTAAACTGAAATGCCACTGTGTTCATTTTATTTTAGGGACAGGGAAAGCATAAGCATGGTATTTGCTGATTTCCTTGAATAAAGAGTCAGTATGCTGTCTGTACTGCGAGGTCTGTTTTGCTTCAGCTTAGGAAAAGGTTACAAAATGAATACTTACATGTTACTTTTCTACAGTTTATACCCTGAAAAAGAAAGTACAGTAAATATTACCAAGCAAAATACAATGCATGAAAAAACCTTTGCTTTGTTTAATGGTTTATAATTATAGACACTTTATACTGACTCATTAAGTAGCGTAAAATAAATCCACCACTCCACCCACTAAATTGCGTTTGACATCTACTTGCTCTTAGCACTACAAGTATCCTTATAAAGAAATGAAGATTTTATAAGTTAGGATTGTGGGTCAAACACTACTCCAAATATTTCATCCATATAATCCTAAAATCACAAGAATACATTCAGCTAATGAATATAACAAAACATTACTCATTTTTATGGGTAGTCAAAGTATTCCAGTGCTACAGATGAGTGCAATTTGAAGCACTGGCTAATTACATTGTGCTATCAGCTTGGTATCAGAGGGTGGTTCTCCTTTAGGTTAACTTTGAGCATGTTATAGAATGGCTAATTCTAAGCAACTTTGTCTTTAGCCTTCACTTTCATCTTTCATAGTTCTGAATGATTTGCCACCTTCTGCCTCTTTCAAATGAGAGTCACTGACCCCATCTAAAAATCAAATACTCTGTAAAGTTACACATGTATTGTTATTTCTTTCTTTACTCAACTTTCTATTCATACACTCTCCCATTTATATTCCAGTCTCTTATTCAAATCAGTGCATGGTTGCTAGTGTAATTAGGACCTTAGTAACCAGATTGCTGAAATTGCAAACTGGAGAGTTGCTCAATAAGAGCTAAATAACTCAGAAACCACAAATAATAAAATTGAATAACCTCTTTAATAAATCAGCATTATGTGTGCAGGATCAATTATGTCTTAAATGAGTTGGTCACTAATGCTGTTGCTAATTAACAAATGTATTTTTAAAAATTACAAATTATTTTATTATTCATTTGTAAATTCTTACAAGACTAAGACTAATTCCACATAAGGGCTGGTCTCAGCCTGCTTTTTTCAGCCCCTACACGTGTATCTGCTTCCTTCTTCACCTGCACCTGGCACAATTGCCTGGGTGAAGGCACTTATGGTGGATTTCAGATGGATTTGCCTGCACCCAGGTTTACACAGTGGTTCCTAGTGCAGAAGAAGGAAGATGATGCCAGTGTAGGGGCTAATGCTTGGCCTATGTTTTTCTGCAGATCAGCCCTTGTGTGTGGCATCAGCCTTAGGCCTTTTAGGTACTTCAAATAGTCGGTTGCCTTGATTAATGTGATGCCTTACAAATATTAAATGATGTATTTTGTACAGAACCAGTGATGTTTACTGATCATTGCACAGTTGTAGTATAAATTATTCTGAAATGCAGCTATAACAGTAAATGTTTTTTTAATATTGTCTGTTAAGAACATAAACTCTCATTTATTGCATTGTGAAAAGCACAAAACCACCCCACATCACCATTGTTTTTACCCATAATGCAGTGTCTTTTCCCAGAATTCTAGGATAATTCTGGGATCCCATCCTACCACTAAGTAGTATGCACTACAATGTGTCCACAATTTACCAGTACTGTCCATATTGGTATTTTGCACACCAGTTGCAATTTACTGGAGTCAATTAAAATTGCATCATTTTGGCATGGCTGCACTCATGGCGCCAGTAACCAATTTAATGTGCAGTTCATTAGGTGCAATCAGTTGGGTGTGAAGCTGCAGAACTCAAAGCGAGCCTTGGAAGTAAAATTTGCTCAAGGCATTCTGGCACAAGTATACAGGATTAGGTATATGTCTAACTACATTTATGTTTGTATGCAAATACTCTGTAAAGTTACACATGTATTGTTATTGCTTTCTTTACTCAACTTTCTATTCATACACTCTCCCATTTATATTCCAGTCTCTTATTCAAATCAGTGCATGGTTGCTAGTGTAATGCAACTATGCAAAACATTTTTTGCATAGTTTTTTTTAATTTTCACAAATAGAGTAATGGTCTAGTTAAATCACTATGCCAACTATGCATCCAGAACCACAGATTCAGCCTAATAATTCATAGCCATATATCCAGCCATGCCAGTCTGGTTCAATCCTGTTAGATCTTATCAGTGCAAGATATTGTAACATGGCTTCTGCCAATATGCTGACTTCTTATGCATTCCACATCTGCATGTTTTTTTTAGCTGATGTGGGTTCTTCAGATGGTGATTAGCTTAAAGTCGCTTAACGTTCTTTGTATGTTTTGGTTGGAAAATTGTGTGTGTGGTCAGCTTTGGCTTGATGCCATACAGTGGATTGTGTAACTTAAACACACTTAATTTACTGATGGCATGCAACCTTATTCGTGTATGGAAATTGCTAAAATGGAAATTCATTTTCATTGCTTTTTTTGGGTTGATAATTAGGCAAAAACATAATTGTGAGACAAAGCACAACATAGCCTTGCATTGCACATTGGTTGGATAATTTATTTAGAAAATAAAGTGAACAGTTAAATCCAATTAAACTTAATATATGTAAATTACATCAATAAAAGGGAGTGTTACAAAGGCATATATTTAAAGTGGAAATAAATACTCCAAACTTTCTACATGAAGAGGCTGTTAAAACACATACAATAACAGGGTGCATAAATGTACTTGTCCACCAACTACCCCTGTAGGTGTGAAGGCCACTGACTTGCTCATGCAAAATAAAATAAAAATTTGTCCTACAATTGCATGCTGTTCAGCTAGTGCAAAATTGAGCCTCTATAGGTAAAAATCACAAAGGGAGTCCTGTACCAGACCAGGACAAGTATTAAATATGTGACCATGTGCAATGCCATCTATGTATGATTTGAGCTGTGCTGCTTATGTGCATGCACACTGAATCCATTAAATGCATACAGAGGTCTCAAAAGAGTGCCCGCACTGTACAAGCTAGTAAATTGAAGCAGTTCCGTATCATGGTCTTCTGATGTTTTCATGCTCAGTGCAAACTACAAAAAGATCTTCTGCACGCAGTGCAGCGAAAGCCAACTTTATGGCTACATCCCCTAATTACCATGTCCATTTTACAATGTTTTGGCAGGTTATTAAAAGCTAAACACATTTCTGAGCAGCAGAAATGAATAAGTAGTAAAATACAGAAAAGTTGCCTTCAAGAGATGTTTTCATCTTATGCAACCTTATTTGGTAAGCCCTTTGCATCTAAGGGCAACCATTTAGCTGAATTTCTTATTGTACCTCCATGGTACAAGTAGTGCATTTCATTTAATTTCTATAAACAGATGACTTGATTCATTTAAAGGGAACCATGTAATGTGGAAACTCCTATCTTCCTCAAGTTCCCTTCTGTCTACAAAGAGTGTTAGTTAGCTAACACATGGCATAGTTAATACTCATAAACAAAAGAGAATTTAGATGCACATAATTAGTTTAATGTATTCAAATAAACATTCATGTAAAGTATTTTATAAAAGCAAATTGGTTTGGTTAAATCTGACGGTAAAAGAAGGATTTTTTTGCAAGACTAAAGCATAAAATGACTGTAAAGCAATTACTTTCTGATTTGGTGATTTATTTAAAAGCAGGATTTCCCTTTTCTAAAGCATGATGTATAATTTGAGGTAAGATAATTTGCCAGGAATGATTACTAAAAACAAACTTTATGCAATAGAGATGCTTTAGATGAGGAAACAAAGGCAACACACACACTGCTTATTTCAAACAAAATGTGATCAAACTACTATGAATTACACATTTTTTTTAATAAATAGTGAGGGTAAAAGAAAGTTATTTGCAGAAATAGGTTATTTTCCATATCATGATCATTTGTGTATCTGAAGTATAAAGCATTCACCGTTTTTTAAAAGGGCATTTTCATTAAAGGTCAATGAATGGCTAAATAAACATTACATTGTTAAAGACCAGTAACCCAGGTTGGACACCTACAGATGTGGAAAGAGTCACTGACATGTAAGGTTATTACAATGAACTCAGAGTGTTTAAGAATAAAATGTACAGGAACTGTAGCACTAAACAAGGGATTAACTTGTTGGAATGCTTCAGTTGTGGCATATGTTGGGCCAATCTGATCCAGGAAACTGGAAAATTCAGGAAACAGCAAAATATGTGCCAAATGCATTGAAGTCTATGAGCGTCAATTTTTTTTGATGTGTGACAATTTCGCTTATCACTAGTGGCATAAAATATGTTGGATGTACGCTATGTTCCCTTCCAGAATGAATAAGAGAACAAATATATGCTATCCAACAAAGTGATGAGAAATCTGTTAGCAGGCATATTGCCTTAGAGTTTAGCAGATTCAAGGATTAGGGAGAAAGCTCCAATGCCTGTAAGAAAATTGTCATTCTATGTCCCCTTAATTCATGGAAGGCTTATTGGATTATTCATGTTGTGACATTACAGGGCAGATTTATCAAAGGTCGAGGTGAATTTTCGAATGAAAAAAATTTAAATTTTGAGCTATTTTTTGTGTACTTCGACTAGAGAATAGTCAAAATTCGATTTGAATTTGAAAAAAAAGTGAGCAACTTTCAAGTAATTAGTGAGCAACATGAGCTAAGGTGTCCATTTTGAAGTGGCATGTACAACTGAAGAATAGTCTTGTGCATGCTCTGTAGCTTAACAGTATGGGGTCCTGGAGTAATAGGCATGAAAGACAGGGACACCATGACTTCATCCAAAAACACAGGTTTATTTTAGCAAACTCTTCCTAACTTAAAGGTAACTGGAACACAGTTCATTAGCATTTCAAGAGCACGCATTCAAGACTCACTCTAGGGGTTCTCACCATACAGGGTGGCTTCCAAACCCTGCTAACTCTCCCCTTCAGGAATACAAATTCACCAGCCTCTGGCCTGGCTCAACTTCTGGCTTTCCTCACTTTTTGACTCTGTGACCTGGTCACGTCTCCCTCTGCTCCTTGTAGTGGCAGGCAGCACCCCCAGCCCTTCTGGGAGTAACCTTCCTGTTCTGTGCCCAGCTCTGAGAGACCTTCCTAACATTTAACTACAATTAAAGACCTTTCCACAAGACAACCTGCTTGGAAAAGTGAGCTCCAACATGCAAAGTGGACTACTGGAATGGATTGCCTGTTCCTTCCACAATACTATAGCTTCCACGGCAAGACAGCAAAATTCTTTAAACAGAGAACCAGGCCCAGATTTGTGGAAATGCCGCCAATGCCCAGGCCTACGGCTGCAGGATTTTAGGGGACGGCATGAAGCCGAACCACACCCACATTGGTTCGGAAAATCTTCTGCTGATCTTAAATTTCCCATGTGCCAATTCCCAGTGCTCCTGACCTAAAGATGAAAATTTGTGCATGTGCACAAATGAAGGGGAGGAGAAAGGGTGACAAACGGCAGCGGGCCTAGAGGCAGTTGCTATGTAAAGCAGGCATCCTTTTTCTCTGAGCATGTTCCAACTTATGCATGCTCCTGGCCTACTACTAACCTCCTGTATATGCAGTACAAACTAAATGCCTAGATTTACAACTCATGCTTATATGATTATATATGGTCTTGTAATAAATTTGGAAAAAGATAGTAAATATAAAGAGTATGGATGGGCTGCTGGAGGTCCTTTATTATGTGTGGACTTCCCATGTGACCTGCACTTCATTTTTGATTTCACTATTAGCCATTGAAAGCTTGTGGAGTACTGAGATGTTGACTATTGTGTATTCTCCAGAGTGCAAGCAGGGCCATAATTACAGTATATATAGGGCCTGTCCCTAGGACGTAAGCTTTATAAGGGTGGCCCTCCAGTGCCTACAAATCAAATCAATCTTGTGAGAGCAGCTACAATAAAGTCTGTGCCTTGGTTCATTGCAACAATGGGTATGCATTTCACAGTATAGGCTTCTAAACATCCATTCAGTGACAGGAGCCAGCTGTGGTTCTGATATGTATTTTTTCTAAAACTTCCATTCTTTGTCTTAAATTAAATTAAAAAAAAAATAGTTTTAAATGAAATGTAATGTTCTGTTGCATTACACTGGTACAACTGGTGTGTTTGCTTCAGAAACTCTACACTAGTTTTTATATACAAGCTGTTGTGTAGCCATGGGGGCAGTCATTCAAGCAAAAAAGGAGAAAAGGCACAGGATACACAGCAGATAACAGATAAACACTGTAGTATACAATGGGATTCTTCAGAACATATCTGTTATCTGTTATGAATCCTGTGCTTGAATTGCTGCCCCCATGGCTACACAGCAGCTTTTTTATATGAACTATAATTGTATTTCTGAAGCAAACATACCAGTTTTATCAGTGCAGTACCATAATACATTGTATTGTCATTCATTTAAAAACACTTTCATTCTTAGGTGTTACTGTTCCTAGTCACTTATGTACTGTGACTGTTCTCCCACCAATTAGCCAGCGGTGAGAACAGTCATAAGGTTACCACCTTTCTCTTGTATAAATTCTGGCCTGTGGTGAGAAGTGCAGGGGTGGAGCCCTGAGGGAGCAGATCAGTAATGTGAAAGGGGCAGATCAGTGAGGTAGGGGGAGGAGCCATGATATAAATGAGGCAGATCAGTTATGTAAATTGGCAGACTGGGGGTTGAAGGCTAGAATATGGGTGGTAAGCCCTGAATGGAAGTAGGGATTTAGAGAGGATTGAGGGGGCACAGGGGCAGAATGACAGGTAGTTACAAATTTACAAATATATTGCTGGTAAATTTGTAGTACTGGCCCTGGCCTTGGCTCGTATTTTGACAACTAAGCCAGTAAAATACCGGCCAGGTGGCAATCCTGGTGGGGGATAAGTGTGAGTCCTCTCTGGACACACTGAGTTGCCAAGAACGATGCAGCAGTCTGGCCTCATGGACTGCTAAAAATAGTGGGTAGTGATGGGCGAATTTGCGCCGTTTTGCTTCGCCGAAAAATTCGCGAATTTCGCGCGAAATTCACGAAACGGCGAAAAATTCGCGAAACGGAGCCGGCGTCTCGTTTTTGACGCCGGCGCCCGTTTTTGACGCCGGCGCCCGTTTTTCCGACGCCGGCGTCCGTTTGTGACGCCGGCGTCCGTTTTTCGGAAAAAAATTTTTTTGACGCCGGCGAATTTTTTTGGCGAATTTTCGCGGGCGTTTCGCGAATTTATTCGCCTGCCGCGAATCGCGCAAATTCGCCGCGAATTCGCGCCTGGCGAATAAATTCGCCCATCACTAATAGTGGGGCTTAACTATGGGCAGGGTATGAGTGAGTCAGGGTTGTGTTTGGGCATAGGCCAGATGAATCAATGTGTAGTCAAGAATGATTTTTTTGATTAAGCATTTTGTTTTGTCTTGAGTCCTTATGTTACCCCACCTAGAGGGCCTGGAATGCCAGTGAGTATAGGACATGGCTGAGCCCCTGGGGGGAGGGTCTGACAACTAAGTAGTATTCTGCAGCTCCCATCCTGTCCCCCACTGGTACAAACATATCAGGAGTACGAGATGTTAAATGCAGGTATCTGTAGAGATCTATCTCTTTCACACACAGACACAGTGCCCTCTTGTGATATTATCTCATTCAGATTGCTTGGACCAGTGTTGGTATATTTACAAAATGCTGATCACAGACACCCAGGCCCCTCACCATCCAGAGCTTTTCTCTTCTTCTGAACTGATGACAATTTCTTCACAAAGATTAGAGAACATGCAGAGCTGCCACAACTGCCCTATATATTTCAACAACAAGGCAAATTAGTGTTGATGGTACACATATTCTCTGCATTACAAATTGTACATCATTTTTGAGTTTGAAATAGACTCATGCTCATGTTATCAACTCATTTGTAAAAATAATTGCAATTTAAAGCATTATTCATAACAATCTCTTCTCTGTGTACAATCCTGGTTCTTGTCAAAGCTTCTGCTTCAATGTTTGGAAGTCACAAACAGCAGTGCAAAAAATTGAATCCATTCAAAATGTGTTACAGTGAATAGTTGTTTATATTTTCTTACATTATGCAAAATAAAGCAGTTTTTGGGTAGAGATCCCCTTAAAGTTCTTGCTTTCATATGAAAACATATAGTATATTGTACAAATGCCGTGTTCCTTGTTTTTATATCATCTTTTACAAAAGTCTAAAAAAACAGAACAGGAAAGCCCTCAGCCACAGAACTACAACTCTCAGCATCTTTTTTTCTCACTCTCTCTCAGTTGCACATCAGGGTAATCTGGATGCTGCACTCACAATTGACCAATTGTAGAATTAAATACAAAAATAATTATTTCATCATATTTCATCATATTTATGGCCCCAATATTTCCAAACAAAAATGTCCGTTATTCGGAAGTGCAATTCAACAGTAAATTCCAGGCATTACAAAGACTAAGGAACATAAATTATTTTCGGTACAGTAAAATAAAACAGAGAATGTCATCATCTCAAAAGTGAAAAGAAAAAATTAAATGAATTAAATGATTCAAAATGAACATGGTAAATTTGCTTACCCCTGTATGGAAGCATGTGAGCCCACATTCTTTAATTCTCTGGATTGAATGGCAATAAGACATCCCAAACATCAATATAATAACCATTAGCCTTTCCAAAAAGCTGTATCTCCCAAGGTGATATTGCATAGTTACTGTCTCTTTAACGTGAGCTCTCTAACTACAAATACGCTGCTGAGCAGAATGCTGTCCTGTGAGGAAGCACATACACTCTCTACACTCTGACTGGTTGTGACGTTCCTGTATTACATGAAGAATGCTCACTACCTGTTTATAGGGAACTATAGACTCCCCTCCTTCTCCTCCCTGCACAGAGGGAGAGGAGAACCAGCAAGGAGCTTTATCTGATCAGGAGTTAAGTAAGGAGATTGGCTAGCCAAAAGTTTTGTGCAAAAGGATCAGCCACTAAGCAATAGGCAATTCACTGGTTAAAGCTGCTGCTCTGTGCTCTGTCTCATTCTAACTGCTACAGGGAGAAGAAGGAGGGAGAGGATGGATAATAGGATTCTTACTGATTTTTTCCCTTGCTACCCAGTGCAAGGGGAGCAGTGAATTGGAGCAATTTCTTTAAAACTAATTGAAGTGGGTGGTTCTTTCATTTTAATGTCTTTAGTACTGCTTACTCATTCCTGATTCCCTACTATAAACAGGTAGTGAGCATTCGTCACACACATTCTTTATGTGTGATTTCATTGTGCATCTTTGCCCCCCACCATCAACAGTGCAGCATCCTCACCCTTCTCCATGTCATCTCTGCAAATGTCAATGTACCACTAATACCACCCATGTGATCATATTTACTGCACCGCTCTCCTCCCCTGTTGTTCTACATTCATCCTGGTGCTCTCCTTTCTTCACTGTCCTCTGAATATGAAATTAATAGAAATTGGGTGAATGTTTCTGTGGTAAGCTATAATCTCACATTTTGATAAGTCTGGCACAATGGGGTTTATTTATTAAATTCCGAATACTAAAAACACGAAAAAAATTAAGTATTTTCTACGATAAAATCTGAATTTTTAGTGGAAAAAAACCCTCATATTTTTCGAGATTTATTATACACCAAGGATGCAAAAAGTCAGAATCTGAAAATATTCCCTCTTCAACCTGCCACGGTCCTGTAACCTGCCAAGGTCCGGCGTCAAATCTGAAAAATTCAAATTTTTCCCGCGACAATCCGAATAAGTTGTGGTTTTCATGCACCAATCCGAAAAAGTCTTGTTTTTTTTTGGATCCAATGATAAATAAGGGTAAATCGTGAATTCTAGTTTGGTCTGACTTTTTTATTTAAAACATGAGAAAAACTGAGATTTTGGTAAATAACCCCCAAAGTGTTAGGCAGAGTGCTAAGGTGAGGAGAGAGAAGCACTGATAATACAGGCAGGGGTCTGACATGGTATGGAGGAGGACTAAGAAGGAAGAAAGAACAGATGTGAACTAGGGCAGGTTATGTCAGATTACTGACATAGTTAAAACCACATGTAGGAAATGCAAATCTCTGGTGGACATCAAGTGGACAAGGTAATCTTAAGAAAGTATCTTATTACAACTGTCCCTCTCCACCTCCCCCTTTTGACTGTATTTTACATTAACCCTTTATTCAGTCAGTGTTCAGTTCTCTTTCTTTAATGAACATCCACCATTTTTGCCACCAGTTTTATGTCTGTGGCAATATTTTATTACAAAGCTTGTCATACACAGACAAAAGTAACAGCGAAAGTGGAGTAAACCCTAAAATGAGGCACAACATTTGGGTTGATAAGATTTTCTAGTGCACTGTTGTACCAGAAAATACACATGCTTGAAGTTATAGTAGAGCTACAGTTAGGTCCATAAATATTTGGACAGACAACTTTTTTTCTAATTTTGGTTCTGTACATTACCACAATGAATTTTAAATGAAACAACTCAGATGCAGTTGAACTGCAGACTTTCAGCTTTAATTCAGTGGGTTGAACAAAAAGATTGCATAAATATGTGAGGAACTAAAGCCTTTTTTTAATACAATAACTTCATTTCAGGGGCTCAAAAGTAATTAGACAAGGGGTTCAAAAGTTATTGGACAATTGACTCAAAGGCTATTTCATGGGCAGGTGTGGGCAATTCCTTAGTTATGTCATTATCAATGAAGCAGATAAAAGCTCTGGAGTTGATTTGAGGAGGGGGGGTGCTTGTATGTGGAAGATTTTGCTGTGAGCAGACAATATGCGGTCAAAGGAGCTCTCCATGCAGGGGAAACAAGCCATCCTTAAGCTGCAAAGACAGAAAAAAACCCATCCGAGAAATTGCTACAAATTATTAGGAGTGGCAAAATCTACAGTTTGGTACATGCTGAGAAAGAAAGAAAGCACCGGTGAACTCAGCAACGCAAAAAGACCTGGACGTCCACGGAAGACAGCAGTGGTGGATGATCGCAGAATCATTTCCATAGTGAAGAGAAACCCCTTCACAACAGCCAAACAAGTGAACAACACTCTCCAGGAGGTAAGTGTATCGATATCCAAGTCTACCATAAAGAGAAGACTGCATGAAAGTAAATACAGAGGGTGCACTGCAAAGTGTAAGCCACCCAAACCACTCATAAGCATCAAGAATAGAAAGGCTAGATTTGACTTTGCTAAAAAAAAAAACATCTAAAAAAGCCAGCACAGTTCTGGAAAAACATTCTTTGGACAGATGAACCCAAGATCAACCTCTTCCAGAATGATGGCAAGAAAAAAGTTTGGAGAAGGTGTGGAACAACTCATAATCCAAAGCATACCACATCATCTATAAAACATGGCGGAGGCAGTGTGATGGCTTGGGCGTGCATGGCTGCCAGTGGCACTGGGACACTAGCGTTTATACATGATGTGACACAGGACAGAAGCAGCCAAATGAATTCTGAGGTGTTCAGAAACATACTGACAAATCCAACTAAATGCAGTCAAATTGATTGGGAGACGTTCATAATACAGATGGACAATGACCCAAAACATACAGCCAAAGCAACCCAGGAGTTTATTAAAGCAAAAAATGTATTCTTGAATATTAATGCCTGGCAGAGCATTAAAAAGGAGGAAACCCAGAATCTGGTGATGTCCATGAGTTCAAGACTTCAGGCTGTCATTGCCAACAAAGGGTTTTCAACCAAGTATTAGAAATTAACATTTTATTTTCAGTTTTTTATTTTGCCCAATTACTTTTGAGCTCCTAAAATGAAGTGATTGTGTTAAAAAAAAGCTTTAGTTCCTTACATATTTTTATGCAATCTTTTTGTTCAACCCACTGAATTAAAGCTGAAAGTCTGCAGTTCAACTGCATCTGAGTTGTTTCATTTAAAATTCATTGTGGTAATGTACAGAACCAAAATTAGAAAAGAAAGTTGTCTGTCCAAATATTTATGGCCCTAACTGTAGAAATCTCAACCAAAAGTCAATTCAAAAATCGCAAAATACTTTAAGTAAAAGTATAGGACCTGTTATCTGGAATATTTGGGACCTCAGGTTTTTCAGAGGGGCTTTCCCATAAATTGAATCACCATACCTTATGTCTGCCAGAAAACATTTAATCATTAAATAGACCAATATAGATTCATGCAGCATAGTTGCCATCCCAGTGCTTAATTTACAAATTCGCCAGGCTATAAGATCAGTAATAATGGCCTTATCATAGGGGCTAGGAGCACATTGCCCCCCATAATATATAATACAGGGGCTATTGACTTGTAATTTGCATAAGGAATTCCTTAAAATATTTCACTTTCTGAAAAATACCGTTGCCTTACAACCCCTTTAGCAGTGACCTCTGCTATACAATTGTATGCAGTCCCGGAGTTGTGGTGAGCCCACAAACGCCCGGGCGTAGGGCATCGAAATGTTAGGGGCGGCTTGCCACCCCCCGTATCCTAATCTACATTGACTATGGGCTATGGCCCATGCACATGCTCGCGGCGGGGGGGGATTTATCCGCGCAGGTGGTGGACGCTAGGTCCTTGGGGCGACACTCAGGGAAATCCAGCTCTGATAGTTTGATAATTACCAGTGCTTAATTATGCATTCTAATAAACATCAAGGTTTCCACTTGAAGGAATATGGCATTCCCGATTAGTCATGGATTAGTCATTTCCAGAGTCTTCTAGTCGAAAAGTCAAGTTGTAACATATGTTATACATTAAGGAAGAGATATTTTACCATTGCATCATTCCGAAAATATATATCCAGTGTGGGGAGATAACTGCATTGTTAATAATGGCTTGCCTGTCCACTATGATTACAAACTTTTCCGGCTAAAAACAAAAAAAATAAAAAAAAAGAACAACTTTATTAGCCACACACTCCTAGTTTAGGCCCTGGTGTACCCTCTTTAACAAACAATCCCCAGAATATATAAAAACTACTGTGAAAAGAGTCCATTGTCAGTTTAATGAAAAAGGGTGGGATGTAATAAAAGTAATTCAAGAAATAAAAATCTGCAAACTTAAGAAATAGCAATTACATTTTAGAGTAAAATACAATTAAGGGATCTGTTATCTGTAATGTTTTTGCTACAGGCATGGATTAATTAGTTACCATCAAGTTCAAAGTATTGTTTTATTATTACAGAGAAAAGGAAATTGTTTAAAAAAAATAAACTTTAATAGGTAAATGTCATTACTGTATTTTGGAGCTTTCTGGATCATGAATATTCAGATGATAGATTGCACCTGTACAAGGCAATATCAGAAAAGTCAGCATGATCAAAATGAACTGTTGCTCATTGAATACTGTAATGCAATACTGCAGAGAGGACTCATTCTTGTCAATAAAAAGACATCAAACACCAATAGCAGTGACTAGTCAGCAAAAGACGAAAGAAAAACTATGTTTCATTACTTTCAAGATTCACAAAAAGAGTGAGGAGGGAGATCCTACCACTCAAAAATAACAGTGTTGCAGAGGAAGTCAGATGGTCTTATAGATGATTATTCATTTTGTATAGGCCCTGCCTCCTAGTCTGGTAGAGACAATATTGCCCATTTGTACTGACATGGAAGGGACACAGAAGCAAATGATAAATATGTTGGTGAATATAATAAAAACATCCTTAACCAAATTGCAGACCATCTCTTTAAAATGTGCACTGAAAAGGGGTCTGCCCCTCAGTGAGGGTAAAGCTGGCCATAGACGCAACGATCTGATCGTACCGTGTGTGGAGAGTCCCCAACGTCCATTCTGGCGCGTTGGCGTGGGACGCTGCGCACGTTTGACGCATTGTCGTTGGAACATGCCATGTGGGATCCCTGGATGCCGCCATCTTGTCTCACCGGAGCGGCGGTGAGTAACCCTTACAGTATTGTCACTGTTTACTCTCTACTTCCTTTTTCGAGTTATTTCTGTTTGATTTTACTGTACTTTATGACTTCAGGATACTATTTAAGTAGCTTTTATTGCAAATGTGTTCTTTGCTGTGGTTTCTCTTGTTCTGTTGAAAGAGGAAGCAAATAAAGAGACACACATTGACACACTAATCACATGACAGAATAATGATGTCATGAAGTTAAAAAAAAGAAGAAGCCACTGCTGAGTAAATATACGTAGTTATGTCACATTACATAATACATAACTTGGTTACAGGGTAATTCCTCTAAAGCCAATTTATTTCGTTTTAATTTAAGGGTTTTCCTTTTAACCTGTAAAGAAAAGTAAAATCACAGTTTTAAAAGGTCGGTTTACTTTTAGATCACCACAGCCGCAAATCCAGTAATAGATACATGACCCAGTGGACATTTTATTATATATAATTTGTTTACTAATTGTCATGTGTCACTGCTCTGTTATAAGAGTAAGCACTACTACTGTGAGGTCTGTGTTTTATGTTACCTAGTTCCCATGCTTCATCTGCTTCACTTATAAATGGGACTACGGTGCAAGGTGCAGCACACAAGGGTACAGTGGTTTCCAGAACTATGCACTTATTATTGACTAGGTTTTAAGAGTGTTTGTGCACTCTTTTTTTTACATCCCGGAGAAATTGAATTCAAGTGAAGGGCTTCTAAACTCTATGGCGATATTCTGCCTTGGTGATGCTCCTAAAATGCAAGTTGATTATCTTCTGTCTAGGGGCACAGGCATCCGAGCATTTGATTTATTACTTACCATCAAGTTCAAGGAGTTGTTTTATTATTACAGAGAAAAACTAAATTGTTTTAAAAAAATAATTACCAAAATAGAACTCTATGAAAAATGGCATTACCAAGCCAGTGATTAAAAAATAAGCACCTGCATTGAGGCCACTGGTCAGTGTCGGACTGGCCCACAGGGATACCAGGAAAACTCCCGGTGGGCCCAGGTGTCAGTGGGCCTCTTGCTTCTAATCATTTGGCCTATTTCATGGTCATTCTCTATTTCTTTATGGGAATAATATTGGAAGAATAGAGTTAAATATGTAGAGAAAAGAGACTAGGAGAATAAAGTGGTTGAGTGAGGAGAGGAGGTATAATAATTTCGAAAGTGGGCCTTCAGCCTAAGGTTTTCTGGTGGGCCCCTAGCATCCCAGTCCGACACTGCCACTGGTAGCAACATCCAAGGGCTTGGTCAGCAACATGTTGCTCGCAAACCACTAGTTAGGGATCACTGCTCTAGAGTCACATGCATCTACACATTTAGGTGGCTGCAATTACACAAAATTCTGGAAAAAGCTGAACCATTTTTTTTGTCATGTCTCATTGATTTTTCTGGAATACTTGAAAAAATGATATCCTGGCTTCATAAGGTTTCAAACAAGAGAAAGTTGTGCTCACCACTATTTTTTAAAACCATTAGGTGGGGGTGCAATGAGGGTGTGACCACAAAATACATATAGTCAACTACAAGAGGTCCTCTGCACCCATTATCAATATATTTAAGACAGCGACATTTTGTGCATACTGCTACTAGAAAATGCCTTACCCTTTAAACAACACAGGGATTGTTTGTCCATATATTGCAATATATTTAAGCTGCCACGTCAAAGTCATCCCATATCTGGCCAGTCCTACGCTTAATTTTCATAAGGTTTCATACTAAGCTAGTGATCAACCGTGAAGGGCTGAACTGCATGAAACTATGCTTTTTTACAGCAACTGCACAGTTTGTATGTTATTAGATAAATGGAAATTTCAGCAAAGCTTACTGCAAGGAATATCTGTAGCTGGTTATGCAAAAGCTTCCTTCTCCCTTCAGGGCTCAGACAGGCACCAGTTGTGTGTCATACACGATAGCTGTAAGTTATACACGCAAGTAATGCTCTGTTTTTGCATTTTAAACAAAATGTGTAACTTTTTATCAAAGAGGTAGTTAAGCTTAAAAAGGGAACTATCGCAACAATTAATTAGATAATTGGTAATTTCAATAAAGCTTAAGGCAATGCATATTTGCAGCTGGTTATGCAAAATCTTCCTTCTCCCTTCAGGGCACCAGTTATGTGTCATACGCAGTTGCTGCAAGTTTAACGTGCAAGTAGTGCTCTGTTTTTGCATTTTAAATGAAATGGATAACTTTTTATCAAGAAGGTAGTTAACCTTTAAAAGGGAACTTTTGCAACAATTAACATTTAATATAAGCTTCATCATAATGTAATAAGTACATGTCAGTCAATAAGTCTGAACTGTTTTTTGAAATAATCAAGCTTTTCTTCATTATTCTCTTCACAGCATCTATTTCTCTTCATTCTATCTTAATGTCTTGAGGAGTTGGATGTCAGATTTTGATTTCAGATATACAGTAATACATCTTTTAGGGGGGTTGGGTTACTTTTTCTAGCAGATGTATTAGAGCTCAATCAAATAACTGATTCCAGCACAAACAACATTTTAAAAACCATTTGGCATAAATTTTGCATGTAGACATCTTTTAGGAAAAAAGTAGCAAAGCCTATATTAGAACTAACTGTCTTGAAAATCATTTTCCCAACTCCTGCATGAAGAGAGAAAGATGCTAAGATGGGACAGTTTAGATAGTTATAACTTTAAGAATATTTGGGACTCCAAATACATATTCACCACAGATCTCACTCCAACTAACTTACATGCTAGGATTTATGGTGTATTTAGGAGACCAAGTGGCCATTATTCACATTCTCACCCTAACTAGCTAACTCCACCCAAGAGAACCAACCCAACAGTTTGGCAGCCATTGTTGTATCTCCTCCATTGGATGCCAGAGGTTTAGTTTCCCAGATTCAGCTCACACATGCCATATTCAGTATGGTACTGGGACTAAATTTAGTTCCAAGATTAAGAAGCCACAATACTCTAAGTCAGGGGGTCTCTATATAGGATACGGTGTCCATATATAAGATTGTGTACAGTGCATGAACTGACTCATTTGTCCCTGTTGTTATTCATTCCCCCACTTTGGGGTCATGATTTTTATGGTATAGATTTTGTTACCAAAATGACATTGTGTACATTGCACATTATCATTCTACCATTTAAATGTTATCCTTGAACCAATTAATTTGTTTGTAATATTGGTGGGTAGGCAACCATCTCAGCACTTCATAATGGAACTACTTTCAGGCAGAATATTGTTTCTCCTACTCATTGAGTAGGTCTTTTTTACTATGGAGTGCTTTTATATCTACCAATAGGCGGGGCATAGAAGCATTTTTAGCAATGCAGGTATCATCTGTTGTCTGGTTACATTCCCATTGTTCTGCTGAAGGGCTGCTGTGGGAAGTGAGTTGGGTAATATCACCCCAACTTGCAGTGCAGCAGTAAAGAGTGGCTGAAGTTTATCTGAGCACAAGTAAATGACTGGGGGAACCTGAGAAACTGACAACATGTATAGCCCCAAGTCCGACTTACAAATTAGATATACAAAAAGTGTCCCCTTTCTTAAAATGGAGGAGCACTTTTAATTGATTTTTTTGAAATAATATGTTTTCCCATGACAGAATCCTTTAAGGAGTAACATTTCTAGAAAGATGAAAGTTTGATACCTGCATGTGCCCTTTCACCTATAGTGAATAGTGCTAGAGGCATTTGGTTACTGGCTTGCTTTTTGATCTGTGCAAATTGTAGTAAAATATATTTATACAATAATAAAAATTTATAGTAATAGAATTATCCTGGGTGAACCAAAAAATCCAAATGAGTCACTTCCACCTTAGGGGATACAACTGGCATTAAGGTAAAAACATCTTCTGTTAAGAAACATATTTGCATAATGTTCTCAACGGCTCCTCATCATTTCCAGCATAAGTTGCTTAATTAATTCCCGATTTCAGTCCTGTGTAACTGGAAGAGTACAATCTTGAAGTTCAAACGTGTCTGTATATGTTTAGAAACTGTTTTTAATGTATCTTTGTATTTTTTTTTTGGATATCTTTGTAAGTCAAATACTAATTTACAAACAAACACTTTTTACAACATAAAAATAGTATATAGAAAAACTGGAGAAATATGAGAGAAACTAAGAAACGCAAAAGCCGATTGAGGAGAGGCATAAAAATCCATTAATGGAGGATAGAACAAAGCAAGTTAAGGGACTAAGAAGTAACAGAAGAATATTTTCCCAATTCAGATCACCCATTGTAGCTATTACAGTTAGAGAAATCAAATGGAAAATGTCCTTTCCTTCAAAATCCAGTGCTTTCACATCCTTCAGCCATTTATTGAAAACAGGAAACTGATGGAATAAAATGAAAAGTCTGGAGAAAATTCTTGACATCAGTGTTCCTATACTCTCAAGCCTTTTAGTTGATGGACAAATCATACATTTAAATGATCGTTTCACAATAAGCTTGGTCTTATGATAACGAAAAGATCTTTTAAAAATCTTAACATCTATGGCCACCTTAAACTTGTCAACTTCTCAATCTCAAGATTAAGCACATTGATATCATGTTTATAGTTTTTTCTCCACTTTTTAACTCCCTAAATAGTTTTTTGCTATAAAGAATCAAGGATAAAATGTGTTTTTTGACACTAATAACCTGTTTTACAATACAATATGTGTATATATTATATGTATGACAAAATTCATTCAATAAAAAACAATACATGCAGAATACTCAGTGTTTCTGTCCTATACATGGACCTTCATCAGGAGAATGTACACAAGTAACTGTAGTGAGACTCCAGAATATGAATTCTTGACTCAAAATGGCTCCAAAACGGTGGCTAGGCAACAAATCACCATCTAATTTGGTGAGTGACAAGCTCTGCTGATTTTTTACAGTTAACTAGAGAAAGGGAGGTAGTACACTTACCATTGTCTATATAGAAGCCCCGTCCTATATTGTACACCATAGTTAATGCCTGTATGTATCAAATAATGGATATTGGAGTATGTCACAGACATATTTAGTGCAGGGTGCCAAAGCTGTAAAGCACTATCACTATCAGCAAAAGCAGGAGAAACTGACCTAGTCATTTCCCCAGCCAACAGAGAGGATGGTATCATTTTACTAGATAATGGCTACTACAAACAAGAATTCATGACAGCTTTCTGACACATGTACATATTGCAGACAACCTGGGGATCCAAACAGTCAATTTAAATCTGAGATGGACAGTAGATTGGATCATGCATTACAAACTTGTTGGATTTATCAGAACACTTTTGATTATTTAAAATCAGACTACCCGGGCTAATGTGGCATACTGTGTATAACTGTGGTTGTTTTAGAGAATCTTGGTTCTGGTTTTTCATTTATTTTTGTATATTTTGGATTTCTGTGCACAGGGGCAGCTGCAAGGTAGCTTAATGGAAGGTGGTGCTGTCCATGAATTTGGGATTTGAGGGTTAAGCCACATCTGAATAGTGCTTAGAAAGGCCAAATCCCAAACCAAATCTGAATATTATATATTACAGTATATAGAACTGTACTTTGTAGGACAATTGTATAAATACATATATCTATAATCTGTGAAGTTGCACCTCTTAAAGTCCACATACATTTTTCATGTACAGAGCACAGGTTTGACAGGAATAAGCGTGCAAAGTCGGGAGTCCCTAGAAATGTGTGTCCTTTGTTGCTCCTTGCTTGTAGGTTCTGAATGACACTCAAGTTAGTGGTGTGCCAGGGATGCCCATGTGCCTTCATCCACTATCCCCCTCTTCATGCAACATTTTCAAAGAGTTTCACTTCTGGGTGCTATGACATTTATATATAATATTATGTTATATTTTTTTGTTTATATTCTCCTTACTAATAGTAATGGTCATATGTGGATTTTCATTAAGGCTATATATCTACTTGAGTTTCAGCCAACACCTACCTAAATAGTTCAATGGAACCATTGTGATTGGATATTGGTGACCGTTGTTCCCTTTCCAAACACTTTTTTTAGTTGAGTTAGTTGTTGTTCAACATAAACAAAGTCTTTTTTCAATTGCTTTCCATCTTTTACTTTTTACTATTTTCACAAAATTGAAGCTTAAAGTTTAATGTTCATGTTTCTGGGGTTTCAGTCTGGTGGCTCAGTGATCCAGGAGAATCTCAACTGTTACAATTTGTTATATTTAGTTGATACAATTAGTTAAAACATTTCTTAGCAGTATATTAGCAACTATTTTATCAATTCAAATCACCTCCCTCTGGATCAGTTAACAGATCCATTTGGCTACTTTCACTTACACACAAATATTGTGTTGATGGTTGAATGCAAGTTTTTTCTCAACCTCATCTAATGTTATATTGTGTTACTTTGAAACTGCAGTAAAAAAGTAGACACTGTTATTTGCAAGGGGACTAAATATATCTGCATTATACTTTCTATGTATAAGATTTCCCATAAATGACAGTTAACATATCCCTTGTGCTTTGTGTGAAAGTAGAACAATAAACATGCTTAGCCTTGATTTCCGTAATGTGGATGAACTGAACTTTTCTCTATCATTTTGATAATAAAAGACTGCTGTGCATATTATTTTCAAAATAGTCTGGGCTTTGCCCAGGTCAAGTGAAAAATTACTTTGTATTTAACCATGCAGCGTGTGGGCCCATCATTAAGATTCAGACTGTAGTGCATTTTAGACAAAAATCCTCCCTGTGTGCCCAGACAGGTGAATTACAACTTTTGCCAGTGTTAATAATATGGAGTTGAATCAGCTCTTTCCTCGCCAGTGGAAAATCACAGGTGAAAAAACTGTTGTTGTAACATTAGACTTAGGCTACCCAAAAAAAAAATCACCCTCTGCTTATGGTTATGGTATAATATAATTTACATTGTTAAACTTTAACTAAATATAATTAATTTGAATAATGCAACAAAGATCACAAATAACATTGTACAGTGACACAATCTGGGTCTAAAACAAATTTGTTGAACTTAATAAATCCAAAATATCTTAGTATCAATTTTTTTTTATAATCAATACATTATCAAATGTATTGTGTTCATGCTAAAAGAGCAGTTCTTTATAAGTTGTATGTTCCACAACAGCCAATGGCAAAATAATGTTGTTTACCCATTCAACATATAATGCTGCTGAAGCTAAGAAATATATATTACAAGTTGACCCAAGGACAGCATGCTAACCTTTAATGCAAAGTACAACCCACTGACTATATTTGGATATCTCCGAGCTTATGTATACATCTGTTTAGAATGTTTGTAAATTGGAGCAGCTCCAAAATATGCACACAATATTTTCCATCCAGTGTTTACAGGTGATGTCTTTATATTATATTTACTTGACATTTATGTTGTTTTTTAAAGTTCAAGTCTGTATCGTGAAAATGTCTTTCTTCTTCTGTGAGGTACTCTCTGAGCCCTTAGTCCTCTTTTCTGTGTCAGTGGGATGAAGAAACTATATGTTGAGTGGTCATTTTATATAGGGCAAAGAAGCCCTGTAATAGAGCTGTTATTAATTTAATAGCACTCTAATTTAACACAGGAACGGTCTTTTAGAGTGCTCTTCCTGTTTAAAGACATCAAATCAATCACCATGCTACAGTATGATTTGACTTCCTACTTGTGGAACCCATACCTAAGCAAAATCCCCCCCAGCCTAACGCCAGACATTGGTGACTAAATCGGAAATTAGCAATTGTGCAGAGAGTCCTGAGAGGCAAGTGAAGGGGGCAGTGGAGATTGGGTCCTAAATACAGTTCTTTGTATTGGTCTACCATTGAATATGCTGGATTATCATCAATAGTCTTTGAAACTCATTCTCATTTTACAGATTTCATGATATTAGCAGTTTTTATACCACTAATATCACAAAGGTGTAAACTAAGCGCTACCCAGTCCCAGATATGTGGCAAGGCCACAAAACCCCGGGCTTAGACTGGCAAGATTTTAGGGAATAATCAATACCCCACTTTCTATTCATATGTAGATCAACAGAATAATTATGGAAGATATTGCATTATACTAAAATAGGCAGACTGCATGTTTACCTTCTGAAACTATGCCAAAAAGATTTGTGTCAAATTATACATTAAAATAATTCCTGTCAATATGGGCTGTGTACGGATATCTGCATTCTTTTATATGTCCTCCATTTGTGCAGTATAAAAGAAATAGCGTGCCAGTGAGTGCTAAGGGACTTAATCAGCAGCCAAAGACAGATGAACAGAAAAGTACAGGGTTTCCTTGGTCAGTAATGTTTTGCTTTGTGCCTTTGCATCAGTGAACACAGTAGTGTGTTGGAAGCACAAACAAAATACCGGAATAGGGGTAGCTGGAATAAATAAAGTAGTTAGGAGCAATAGGTCTGACATTCTTGTCATAAATAAAAATCAATATAAGCACATTATGGTGCAAAATTTACATCTTGAACCCATGTGAAATAATTGTGCACAAACATTTTTTCTTTGTTTTAGTTCTTAAATTAACCCAACTGAAAATGTTTCTGGCTTCACAGTCTGCTGCTTTGCATTTATATGTACCGTATCTTCTATTCAGGATGTTAGACACATAATATGGATACTGCTGAACCTCAGTACACTGTTGCTTAATGTTATTGCCAAACAGAGAGCAATGAGCAGTAAAAACATAATCTGTGTTCCATTAACTTTTGTGAAGTTGCTCAGACCACACATTGTTATTCACAAATGCTGTTGACAAAGGAATTCACTGTTCAACCGTGTAAGCAACCAATCAGTTCCTATGGAAGTATTTTGTAGACTTATACTTCTGTATACAGCAAAATATTTTAAACACTATGTACAGGTAACTGGAAACGAAATCATGGATGGAATGTTTATTTTATTCAACGTTTATTGGGCAATCATATGTTTGGTTTTCTAGATACATTGTGTGTTCTGGTTGTTTGAACCTGTGCTAGGATGTCTTTTCAGCACCTGAGTATCCATAAACATTGGGTAAGGATAGCAACTATTTTTCTCAATGATATCTTTTTGGTTAATCCTAGGTGCCTAGTTGCTTAGGGCTGTAAATGTGGTGGGTTCTTCCTTGCCTGGTGATCAATGTGGCCGGTGGCAAAAAGCTTAAGTTGACTTCACATGTGTGCAGCTCCACAGAAGGTTTTAACAGATCCATAAACTTAGTTCTGTTGGTCTTGGTACAGCTGTTTATTAGTGGATAGGAAACTGATTAAAGAATAGTGTACAAAGAGTGGTTGTCAAAGGTATCCTCTCTCCCCACAGGGTTCTGTATTGACATAGTTTCCATCTTCCAAATTCACATATATATATATATATATATATATATATATATATACATACTTATAAAGATCTAAACTATGTATATATATATATATATATATATATATATATATATATATATATATATATATATATATATATATATATATATATATATATATATATATATATACCAATACTTATACTAATTAACTGTACATTTTAAGATCACAATAGCCTTGGATGTTATGCTTGTTCAATCATCCCAGCCAGATTTTGCATTAACAAAATCTGCAACAATATTACCCAGCAGGGCATTCCACAACTTAACTCTCCATATCCTGTTGACAAAGGAATTCACTGTTCAACCGTGTAAGCAACCTATTCAGAATCAGTTCCTATGGAAGTATTTTGTAGACTTATACTTCTGTATACAGCAAAATATTTTAAACACTATGTACAGGTAACTGGAAACGAAATCATGGATGGAATGTTTATTTTATTCAACGTTTATTGGGCAATCATATGTTTGGTTTTCTAGATACATTGTGTGTTCTGGTTGTTTGAACCTGTGCTAGGATGTCTTTTCAGCACCTGAGTATCCATAAACATTGGGTAAGGATAGCAACTATTTTTCTCAATGATATCTTTTTGGTTAATCCTAGGTGCCTAGTTGCTTAGGGCTGTAAATGTGGTGGGTTCTTCCTTGCCTGGTGATCAATGTGGCCGGTGGCAAAAAGCTTAAGTTGACTTCACATGTGTGCAGCTCCACAGAAGGTTTTAACAGATCCATAAACTTAGTTCTGTTGGTCTTGGTACAGCTGTTTATTAGTGGATAGGAAACTGATTAAAGAATAGTGTACAAAGAGTGGTTGTCAAAGGTATCCTCTCTCCCCACAGGGTTCTGTATTGACATAGTTTCCATCTTCCAAATTCACATATATATATATATATATATATATATATATATATATATATATATATATATATATATACATACTTATAAAGATCTAAACTATGTATATATATATATATATATATATATATATATATATATATATATATATATATATATATATATATATATATACCAATACTTATACTAATTAACTGTACATTTTAAGATCACAATAGCCTTGGATGTTATGCTTGTTCAATCATCCCAGCCAGATTTTGCATTAACAAAATCTGCAACAATATTACCCAGCAGGGCATTCCACAACTTAACTCTCCATATCCAGAAGAAACACTTACATTGCTTCAAAAAAAGTTTGGTTACTCTAATCCAGGGGTCCCCAACCTTTTTTTTACCTGTGAGCCACATTCAAATGTAAAAAGAGTTGGGGAGCAACACAAGCATAAAAAAGTCCCTTGGGGTGCAAAATAAGGGCTGTGATTGGCTATTTGGTAGCCCCTATGTGGACTGGTAGCCTACAGGAGTCTCTACTTGGCACTATACTCAGTTTTTATGCAATTAAAACTTGCTTCCAAGCCTGGAATTCAAAAATAAGCACCTGCTTTAAGGACCCTGAGAGCAACATCCAAGGGGTTGGAGAGCAACATGTTGCTTGCGAGCTACTGGTTGGGGACCACTGCTCTAATCTAAAGGGGTGGCCTCTGGTGCATTGATATTTTATATAGGAAATAAAGATCCCTCACTATCTGTCTATAATGGCTTCTAATGTACTTGTAAAGAGTAGTCATGCCCACTTTTATTTAATTTGTTCATTAATGTCATTGGGGTGAGTAAATATTGTAAGATTGTAAATAATGGGGATTGTAAATAATATAAGAGTGTTTGCAAATAACACAAAACTATGCAGGCCAATTCATTCTATACAGGGTGCGGGTAGCAAATTGGCAGATGAGATTCAGAGTTGAAAAATTTAAGGCCATGCATCTGGGATGTAAAAATATGCTACCCACTTATACCTTCGAAGTGAAAATTTGAATTTTCAAATTTGAATTTTCGAGTTTTTTTTTATGGCTCAAATTAGACACGGAAATTGTTAAAATTCAATCCAATTTTTTTCAAAAATTCTAATTAGATTTTCAAAATTTATCATACACTGGCCCTTTAAGAACTCGAATTCGACAATTCGACCACCTTAATACTGCCGAATTGCTGTTTTAGCCTATGGCGGATGTCCTGGGATCAATTTGGAGTTGTGCGCAGGCTTCCTGATGTTCAAGTTTTTTTCAGAGAAAAAACTTGAATCAAATTTGATTCAAATTAGATTTGAATTCAATTCGAATTCTATTCGAATTTAAGTTTGCGGGTCAATCCTATTCACACGGGTTCCAAAAATTTGATCTTTTAATAAATTACAACTGGTCAAATTTCGAGTCTATGGGAGTTTTAAATAACTCCCATGAACTCAAAATTTGACCATTGATAAATCTGCCCCTTAAAGTGATACTGACACTAAAAAACTACTCTTCATATATTCAATATTAATGGACATGTTACCTATAGGTCATGCTGATCATTTTTCGCTGATAGGGCTGCTCTTGTAAGTAATTGTTACTTGAAGTTCCTAAACCTGTTTTGCCAGCATAATCAACCTTCTCAACCTACTAATGCTGCACAATTATGGCACCCCCTCACAGAGAAACATGAGGGATCAGGTAAGTAATGTAAAACCATTGGGCAAATACTTTTATGGCAAAATTATATGCAAATAAAGTGTTATTATGTTATGATAGATGTAAAAAAGGTTTAATTTCTGGTGTCAGTATTTATTTAACTGGAATACTGGAATATGCAGTGTAGTTTTGTTTCCAGTGCTCAAATGGGATACAGGTATGGGATCCATTATCCAGAAACCTGTTATTCCGAATGCTCCGCATTACGGAAAGGCTGTCTCCCATAGACTCCATTTTATTCAAGTAATCCAAATTTTCCAGAATAATCCAAAAGGTGTAGCACAGGTCTTTGCTCTTTTAAATGAAGTGCAGAGGCCTGCAGCCATTTTCATCTAACACGCTGCTTTCGACTTCGTAACTGTAAAACAAAATGGAAGAATATGTGAAGAGATGAAAGCCAAAAATGTAACTTTATACAGAAACCAAACTACAGTATATAGGCCAGTACATATTTTAAGTGTATAAAATACCTGGTGAGTTTAGAAACTGTACGTCACATACATAGGCCTGTTAGGATGTAATTACAATTATATATTTTTTCTTTATCTGAGACTAGGTACAAAGTCAGTTGTAAGTTTGCATACACCAAGATGCCAAGTTGTTAAATAGCTGGTGCCTAGCAGTGTAAAAAGTTAAAGCAGTTTATAGCAGATGTTTGAATTGAAATTGCATTGTGGGCAAAACTGCATAGTTTAATTACATTCATTTGATATTTACCATGTCTTATGATAAACTGGAAATTATATTTTGGGGGTATCTATACAAGAAAAATAGCGACTAAAAACCTGTGCACAGCCCACAAAATTGCTCTTCCACAAGGTGATCCGATGTGCTTATTGTGTCAAACTGGCTGCACACAACATTTTGGAGTTGTGTCCCTTTGTTAGGTACCTGGTATGAGGGTGAGTCCTGGTAATCTAATAATCTATATCCCAAGGACCAACATGGAGTAGCTTCGGTTTTATTTGACAAACAAAGCTGAACCTGGAACAATAGTGCATTGTAGCTAACCTCTTACAATACAGAATAAGAAAATAACAATATAAAGAAAATGTTTAATCTACATTGTGTAAAACATTGAAGTTCGCAACAATAATAGCATTTTTACGTCAAAGCATTATGTGAGTGATGAATAAAGTAATAGTTAACTGGCTACCGAGTCATGGGAGGAAGATCAGAAATAATGAAAACTAATTATTAACCGACATTAACTAGACAAATAAATACAAATTAACACTATGGGGTCTTTTGCTGTTATTGCTTTGTAATATTATGCACTCAAATTTTAAATTATTGCTGTTTTTGTTTTAAAAGATCATATCAACAGATGTCTTAAAGGAGAAGGAAAGGTCCATTTCATGCACTACCTCCCTCTATAGGACTCCCATTGATGTCCTTAATCGCTATATTTTCTTCCCTCCATTGTGCATAGAAAAGCAGAAAATGAAGGTTAATCTTCTGCTCTTCTTCTGTAGAACGTGGCAGCCATCTTTCGAAAGGATGTGAGACTTCCTTCGACTCTACATCAGTAATGCGCATGCGCCGGAAAAAAACTTCCCCCGACCGCGTCATATGTGACAAATCACTCATTAGCAAAAGCAGCACGAGTAGCAAGAGCGCGCAATAACTGTTAGTGCGTACATAGTAAGTATTTTCCTCTGTCCACCAATGTTTAATACTCGGGCTGCATATTTCACCTTAGCCTGCTTTTAAAAAATGTTTTGTCCCCCCACAGCGAACCGCAATTGACTAAAGTTGCCTGTTAGCTGTTCACAGTATGATTAAAAAAATATACGATCGTGCGTCCCCTTAGCTTGCAATATGATTGGCTGGGAGGCGTGGTTACAGGGGTCAATGATGACGTGCACATAGGTAAATTTACATGCGCGTCGTTTTACAAGGGAGAAAGGCTGCTCTGAGACATGCGCATTAAACTGTAATTGAGCCCAACGCGCCTCAAGGCTGCAGCAGGGAGGAAGCTGCCTTGAAAATTAGTGACGTCACCCGAGTTCAACGCTACATTCTCTGCAGGGCGCTGTTCCTTCTTCTAGACACCAGGGAGAAAGCATTAACTGCACTTTGTAAGTTATGAGTGCACCAGATTTATGATAGTGTAGCGCTACAGTAAACTGACTTGTGCTAGGGCAGTTTAAGCTACTTTCCTTGGTGGGCTAAGACCACCGATGAGCTCTCTTTCTCAGGGGTAAGCCCTCGCAGCGGGGTGGAGGCAAAGGGTGTAGTGTAACTGTAACCTGATGCGATAGCACAATGATGGGCGCCAGTAGTTCTTTAACAGTTGAACAAAGAACAGTATTTATTGAACGATAGCACATAGATCATTTAGCACATTGATCCACAATGGAGTATAGAACATACACAGCAGCATAAAGGAAGCATATACTCACAGCACGTATAGACTGAATCCCCACAGGCTAGGGAATATACAGCAGAGAGTAAGTTGACAGCATGTGATGGGTATTGCCCAGTTTTCAGGATATCTTCCAGTGGCAGGGGAACTCCTGACATCCCTATCTCAACACTTGGTTCCTTACTCTGGGTCAGTAATACCCTGGGATCTTAATCCCTCTAATCTCCTCGGCGGAGCCTTGAGCTGCTTAACTAATTAACCTCTCTCTCACTCCTAGAGCGATCTATAAAACGAGTATAGCTGTCTAATTACTAGGGCCAAGGTGCCTAGGGTCAGCACTACCCATTCCCTTCCAGCCTGCTTGGTTAGGCTAAAGCAATGGACCCAGAGCACATGGTTCCTAAACCTTTTATACTCTGGCACAGTGCCTCTAGAGTACACTGTGTGAACTGCGGGGGTTACATAAGCACAAGGTCCCCATAAGGACCCACTAAGGTGTCCATATTACTAGGGATGTGACTGTAAAGTGTAAGGGTGTCTAAGATTTTCACATCCCTACAATAGAAATCTACTTAAGTGTAACCTTTCCTTCTCCTTTAAATAGCTGACTCAGTAGAGTGTTCATGGTCATTCAAAAAGTAGCAAAGCCAATAAAATAGTTCATCAAGGGTCGAATATCGAGGGTTAATTAACCCTCGATATTCGACTGGGGAATGAAAATCCTTCGACTTCGATATTCGAATATCGAAGTCGAAGGATTTTGTGCAAATACTTCGATCGAACAATCGAAGGATCGAAGGATTTTAATCGAACGATCGAAGGATTATCCTTCGACCAAAAAAAGTTAGCCAAGCCTATGGGGACCTTCCCCATAGGCTAACATTGAGTTCGGTAGCTTTTAGGTGGCGAACTAGGGGGTTGAAGTTTTTTCTTAAAGAGACAGTACTTCGACTATCGAATGGTCGAATAGTCGAACGATTTTTAGTTCGAATCGTTCGATTCGAAGTCGTAGTCAAAGGTCGAAGTAGCCCATTTGATGGTCGAAGTAGCCAAAAAAAGACCTCGAAATTCAAAGCATTTTTTCTTCTATTCCTTCACTCGAACTTAATGAATGGGCCCCTTATTGTACTAGCTGCTGTACCTTTAAGGGCTCATTTACAAATGCAGCATAATCTGCAAACTGCAACACAGATTGGCATTTTTTACTCACAATACAGCTTTCGTCCCCAAAATATCAGTGTTTGCTGGAGCCCAATAATTAGGCTGCCATCAAATAGCACACAAGTTGTGTGGCAATCATTTCTATGGAAGAAAAAATAAATAAAAACGCGAATAATGGTGATATTGCTGTGGTGTTATCTAAATTTACTGTGGCGCTTTGGACACAAAACAGGATCAAACATTTCGGGACAATCCTATGGCCTTTCTCAAGTGAGAACCCACCATGGAGATCACAAATCCTTATTACAGTGACACCTAGTGGAATAATAAATTGTTGCAATATGCCTTTAAAAGCCACAATGATCATGTAACATCAGTTGAACAAAAAGTTTATAGTGTAGTCCCTGTGCTAGTCTATTTACTTTATTTATAATTCCAACATGTCCAAGAGATCCACACATTTTTAACATTCCATACTGCATTTCTGGGTGCATTCAATGCGTGTCTAATCATCCTGCTGGTTTTACGCAGACATTTTAATAGATTACTTCTGTGTATATGTATATCTGTTTCCTTATTACAGTAGAGTGATCTCAGTGCCTAATGTTGGATCAGAGATGGTAGCACCTTTGCTGATACTTTTACAATTCTAATCCTAAAAAACAGGGAAAAGTGCCTATCACCAGTTAACAGAGAAATAGTTGGGTTATCTGAGGTTTAGATTAAGGTAACTGCCTAAAGTGATACTGACACGTTCCTTTAAAAATCATAGGAATGTGTTTGTATAAAGTAAATGCTGCTCAATGAATTGTTTTGCTTAAAGCCGCCCCCAGCCTCCGCAAACCTGTGTGTTGCCTACTCGATCACAAAGCTAGCCGATCTTCAGGGGTGCTTTAGTGACGCTGGGCTGGGGGCGGAGCGATCCTTCCATAGGCTGAAGTCCTGTTTTCATTCGAAACAGCCTATGGAAGGATTGCGCAGTCCCCAGCCCAGTGTCACTGCTCTGAAGGACTTTTAGCTGTGTCAGAGGGTCAGGTGAACACAGGTTTCGGGGGGCTGGGGGGGGGCTTTGCGGGGTGCTTTGAGTGAAACGATTCCTTGTACAGCATTTACTTTATATCGACACATTCCTATGATTTTTATAGGAAAGTGTCAGTATCGCTTTAAATAATCACCTAGATCCTTGCCCCTTTGATAAATAGAGGAAATTTTCTAAATATTGTGCAGGTAGAGTGGTCATTTTGTAACATTAGCCAATATTTCCTGATTACTCTGTGTATTTGCTTAAAGATCCAACTAATTTTTGCGGGTGCGCCCACAACCCCTCTTTTGTATTTAATTAACAGTATCCAACAATGTATTCAAAAGTTTTCCACTCATTCGTTCATATACCCTTTCATCAGATGTAATATGTTTGCACCTCATTACTTGACTTTTAGGATGGAAACTGTCATATAGCAACATGCTATTTTTTTCTAATGGCTTCCTAAAGCTAGGGCCACATGGGAGCCAAAATACGCTGGCCAATTTCAGCCCTACCACAGGCAGTAGCCTCCTCTCTTTTACGCAATCAGAAGCTTCGGTGCAAACAGACTTTAGTGGATTTTGGCTCAAAATACAGACTCGCGGTTCTCTGTCGAAATCCACAAGGTATTTCAGATGGCTGATTTTGGCCTTTGTGTAAAGAGGGGATTAAAACCTTTATTTTCTCTCCATGTCTCAGCACGAGAGCTGTAGTAGGCTGAATTAATTGGTTATATTGCTAACCATATAATTTCCTTGTAACAAAGGTTTCAACAACTGTGTCATCTCCAGGTGGTCTAAAATATAGCAATTCATGTATGCATTAATATTATTTAGGTGTAAAATGTGTTGAGTATGAATATTTTACATTTTGAAAAACAAAATTAAAAACATAACATAACCCTAAGTCACATGGCACATCAGGCATTTATATTAGCTCTACTTACAAAGCCATGATAAGTGATATGGATCATTAAAAGCTTCAGATAGAATACACTTTTTTGTCTTCTTTTATTCTTTTAGGAAAACATTAACATTTGTCACAAATATGTCTGTTAATTGATATGGTTCACTTCAGACTTTCCAAGCATAATTACAGTTACTGATGATGTCATGTTGTATCATTTCCACAGTTTTTGTCATGCCATGAGCATATAGCATGAGTCACTGAACAAAGAAAGAATTTCTGAATTTCATGGTACATAAATAGTGATATCCTTTGGTTTGAACAAACAAAAAAAAACATTTTTAGGATGCAGGCTTTTAATAAACTAAAGCTCCAAATATGCTTTTAGTTAATGTCACATTTAAAAATGTTGAAAGGTGGCAAGGTGGTAAAAAGGTAAAACTAGTTTGAATGTATGTGCCTTTTTTGCATAATTTAAAAAATATTCATTTGCGCCTAACAGATTCCCCCTAATTTTTTGAGTGTTGTCAGGTCTAGTAACCCATAACAGCCTACCAGTATTTACCACATACTGCTCATCTATTTGAAAGGCAAATTTTGATTGAAATCAAGAAAAAACGAATGTATAGACAGGTTGTAGCAGAACTTAGCTGCATATTGTTTATTTAAACTGCCTTTTAAGCTTCCACCAACCATACAACTCAACTACATAATTATGGTAAAGGTACAACCCCACCTCCTTTACTCAGAGACTGGTTGAGGGTCACTGATCTAGTGAAAACACATGTTAACTCTTCTCATACAATATGTTCATACTTGTCAGTACTTGGTATCATCTTATGCTGCCCTACATGTGTAGCACACCCTTGGGTGAAGCCAAAATGTATGAATTTCCAGCACACTTAGTGAAACCCCTGTATTTTCCCCAGATTAACCACAGCAAGGTAAATGGTGTTTAAACAAGAAGATCCCTTTTTATTATTTGAGAGAAGCAAATGGGATGGACCTGAATATAACCAGCAATATTAAACAAACAGCATATTATAAAACAATAGCAGTTTAACACAATCATGTATGAACTCCCCTGTCACAGTCCCAAATGATTTGTGCACGTTGGGACCCTTTGGTATTAATCCTCACCAAATCAATGTCTGTTAGTGCTGTTCCTTTAGTTTGTTGGCCAGCAGTATAACTCTTGCCACTTAAGTGAAAAACACCATCCTTCCTGAATCACTTGTCATATGATATAGTTCAGCAACAGCAGGGTTAATTCATATGGATTAATAAATTCACAGTTCCCCACTTAAGTAGCATATGATATGAGCAGATATTGAGATGATGCAGGCAGTAGGGATATAGCGAACCGCCGATAATGTGTTCGCGAACGCCGTTCGCGAACACCGGCAAAAAATGCGGACAGTTCGCGAACAGTTCGCGAACTTCGAACATCCGAAAATCGTTAGATTCGAACGATCGAAGGATTTTAATCGTTCGATCGAACGATTTTCGTTCAAATCGAACGATCGAAGCCATTCGATTGAATGATTTCATTCAATCCAATGGCTTCGATCGTTCGATTCGAACGAAAATCCTTCGATTTTAGCGATCGAATGGTCGAACGATTTTGACGCGAACGCCTATTGGCGAACGTCGCGCGACGTTCGCGAACTTGCGGCGGACGCGAACAGCCGATGTTCGTGCGAACAAGTTCGCCGGCGAACAGTCCGTGACATCCCTAGCAGGCAGCTCTGTCCTCCAGCAGTTTAATCACCTGGACCTCTGTGCAGCCTTCCAGCCTGGGACTTTCTCAGCAAACAGTCAGACAGCTTCCCTGGGTTCCTTGGGTAATGTCCAATAAATTAAGGGATAGTTCAGATGTCTCAGTGATGAATTTGATCATGGGATGTTAAGTTAACTTCCTCCACAATCTCATAAAATAACGATACAACCCTCTTCCCCATGACCAAAATATCATCCACAAATAGGGTTGCCACTTTTGTTGGCCCCATACGGACCAATGATGAAAATGGAGCAGAGCTGGAATGCCTAGCGGCCAAAGAGGAGGCAGAATTTGGGCAGATCAGGGGCAGGCTGGGGTCAAAACAAACAGAATTTCCAAATTTACTGGCAAGTACAGTACATAGGCGGTAAATTTGTAATACCAGCCCTGGCTCTGGCTGGTATTTTACCAGCTAGGTTGGTGAAATAACAGCAGGGTGGCAAACCTTGTAATAAACAATGACAATATTATGTGCATATATTGTAGTATAGATTGCTTAGCAGAATGGGGAATAATAGATTCATAATCATAAGCTTGCACAGTGCATAGTTAAGCAAGTGCCATTTGGTTATACATCATAACCAATATGTGACGTTTTTCAGAGGTCCATAAAATAAGAGAAATGTATTGTGTAAAATGTGAGAAGATCAAGGGGTATAAAATTGAGGTGTCACTGAGTTTTGGTTTTGGCAAAAAAGATAGGGAGAGAGAAAAGTATGATAAGGGAAATAAAGACAGTGATAGGTAAAATGGAGGCAGTAGGTGATGTCTTTTGATTTGAATGGAGTAAAGTTGTAATTTAGTTATATTTGGGTTTACTTTAATTTACCTTCAACAGCAAGTGAAGTACCTAACATAGCAGCTCCTATAAATACATGGACATATTGTTTCAGCTATACAGAGGTAATTACGTACTACCCTATCCCTCTCAGTCCCTTTTGCTTTCCTCACACACATTTCAAATGGGAATAGCGTTATTTTTTATTGATTGATATGACATTTTTAATCCTCACATTTTCACCAATCTTGTCAATATTAATATCTACACTTTTGATCAATATTTACCAGTTTTATTTATGTGACACAATTACGAATATATGGGCAAGTATTTTCTGCATTTCTATAGTCTGCATTTATTAAAAAACAAAAAGCAAAAACTTGGCAAAAAAAAAAACACGCCAAGTAACAGCTGGTGATGTTCTATAGAAATCAGTTGAAATAATTCCTAATAACTTTGTTTATTTTCCAAGTTTTTTAAAACTTTTGACATTTTCAGCCTCATTGAAAATAAATGGAATAATATGGTTCTCGCTTGTGTGAATTTATTTCCACTGTGTTATATGTGTTCCTATTCTGGTTTTACTAGCCCTTTATGTTTGAAAGCAAAACAATAGTTGCCAAAATGCCTCAAAAGCTGTGCAAATGGCCTACTCATTGGTCATAAATGTCTACATTTCCTATTTTCATCTTTCACTGTGAATTCATTTTTATATTTTTAAAGAAACTGATTCAATTTTACAAATTGCATGAAATAACACAGCTACAGCTGAAACAGTCTTAAGACATCAGGAATGCTTTAATCTAAATGGAACTCAGGAATGCTTTGACAATGAACGGAAATGATCTTAGAAATTGTACATGTGGTAGTCATTTAAACATAGCCTTTTAAGATCTAATAACATATTTTAGTAAAACAAAAGTAGAATGATCCACACCTCTACTGTGATATTTTACAAATAAAGAAAACAATGCAAAATGAGCTGACATTGAAGGTTCCTAAATCTTTGAGCTAATGATTTTGGTAGTGCATTGAGCCTTTCTTTCTAATACTGACTAGTTTAGACAGTGTGTGGTTACTATAAGCAATCATACAATCTAGTCAGGCAAATATCTGGGGAATCATAAAAATGCCCTAATTCATTTTGAAAAACTTGTGGACAAAATGAAGAGGGTAATTCTGATTCATCTTGCTTTGCCCATGTTGCCTTACCTAAGGGATAATTTCCAATGTACTGTATACACTCAATATACTCTAAACTAGTAAGACCAAAGAGGCTGCATCTGTTCCTGGGGGCAGATTTGCTAAAGGGCGAAGTGGCAAAGCTGGCGACAATTCTCCCGCAGGGACATCGCCGATTTACTAATGGACGCAGGCACCAATTCACTAGCAAAAGAGATAGGCGCTAGCGCTCATTCGCACTCTATAACCAGGCGACAATTTACTCTGGCGAATGGACGTTACTCCGCAAATTCATTAAAGTGCGGATTTTACTGAACGTTACCTTTTTTGCCAGACTTGCCTTGCTCAGACCAGGCGAAGTGCACTGGAGTACATAGATCTTCCTCAATCTTCTGTTACTTACATAATATTCTTTAGTGGAAAAAGCATCAAAGTTCAAAAAACGCTGGCGTCTTTTCCTTTTTTCAGAGTGATAGCCTGCAAAAGTCCTTAAAATTTATTTTTTGGGTGACCGGTTTCCCCCATACATTTTCTAACATATAGAACAGTGAGCTCATGTGTAGGGCATTATAACAACTCTGTTGTCTTTATTAAGCTTCCCTGGACATGTGTAATTAACAGTGGAAATGTAATGTATTTGCAGCAACATATAACATAAAGATGTCCATTCTACTTTAAATTTTTGCAAATTAACCTGAGCACAAGACCTCTAGCGAATTTGTGCTAGGCAGAAGTGAACACTAGTGCATCTTCGCTTTGAATTGCTCGCATTGGCTAAGTAACAGAAACTATGCATTTTGGTGAATTAGAACGAATTTTTGCCTGGCGAAGTGTGGTGATGGGTGCGAATCAGTTGCTGACAATTTTTCGCAGGTTAGTGAATCTGCCCCCTGGTCTAGAATACTACACTTACTACACCATTTAAATCATTTTATAGACACAAACCTCATCTTAGTTCAAAGTGTCACAAGTATCACATAGAGCACAGAACTGTGCATCATTAAGTTATAGGGATTCACCGAATCCACTATTTTGGATTTGGCCGAACCCCCGAATCCTTTGCAAGAGATTCGGCCGAATACCGAATCAGAATCCTAATTTGCATATGCAAATTAAGGGTGGGAAGTGGAAAACATTCTTTACTTCCTTGTTTTGTGACTAAAAGTCACGCAATTTCCCTCCCCGCCCCTAATTTGGATATGCAAATTATGATTCAGATTCGGTTCGGCTGGGCAGAAGGATTCGGCCGAATCCTGCTGAAAAAGGCCGAATCCTGGCCGAATCCCGGCCGAATCCCGAACCGAATCCTGGATTCAGTGCATCCCTATTAAATTATTCAAATGTAAATGTCCTTATATTCTATTAGATGCCATCTGGCTTATAGCGCCCCTCTTTGTTGACATGTTTTTTTGTAGTTTGAGGGTGGCTTTATGTGAGTTTAAAGTAGTACAAACTCAATATAAAGATTTATCCTCTGATAAAAGGAATTAATGCAAGATTTTTATACAGAGCTCCTTATATCACACAATGAATGTAAATGAGTAATATCATATCATACAAAACAATCTTCACTATACTTTGACAAGGAGTCTGGATTTCTGATTATCCAGTGTTGGACAGACTAGTGGGGGAACATTAATATACAGAATTAGGTCTTCATCCAACTTTGTATATCAGTGAACACTAATCTGTCACTGTTTCCCTAATTTTGGTTTCCTGCTCATCGCAATTTTGACACTCGGGTGTTCTGTACCCTAGTGATGTGTGGGTTGACTTGAAACCCTGCAGGTTTACTTGTGGGTCAAGCAGGTTTGGTTTGAAATTTGGGTGACCATTGTAGGTTTGGGTTGGGTGCAGGTCAAACTGGGGAAGTACACTCCTTCTCTGCTCCTGAAAATTCTGAGCATGTATTTTGGACAAGTGTAAAATGCAATATAAAATGTTCATTAAGAAACATTCTGGTCAGTATGTTCCCCTTTTAAGCAAGGAAAGACTTAGCAAAACAAAACCATAATGATTTGATATAAAAGTTAAGGTTTAGCATTCAAGTTAGCCAGGCTAGATTTTTATCTGCTCCACTGCACCGAAAGGCCCAAGATAACAGAGCCTATTATTTCCTTTTGTGTCTGTACCCACTGCACCACCTAACTGAGGTGAGATGTAACAATTAGTGAGAAACAAGGGAAAGTTGTGCTCACCACTAATTTTTTAAAACCATTTGGCGGGGGTGCAAGGTTGAGGTTGTGACCACAAAATACATATATACAAATACAAGAGTCCTCTGCACTCAACCCGTTATCAATATATTTAAGACATTGAGACATTTGTGCCTTAAATCACCAAAAAATGCCTTACCCTTTAAATAAAACAGGTATTGTTTGTCCGTATATTGCAATATATTTAAGCTGGTCAACTATGTCAAAGTCATCCCCGATGTGGATTTTACATCATAATCCATTGAAGTTAAAGGGGACAAGATGACAAAATAATTCTGGTGACTGAAACCCTTTTGCAATACATATTATAGTTATATGAATGTCTTAATTTCCCTTTTGTATTTTGCCAGCAGACCAAGGACTGCAATTCAATTCCTCTTCATTAACTTTCCCTAAAAGTTAAACAGTGACAAACACTTAACAAAGTTAAAGTTAAGCTCTTCACTTTACTGCACATGTGTACTCATGCAAAGAAAGAAGAAGCAGGAAGAGGATCACAGTCACCGTATGTAATTTTACAGTTACTGGTCGTTGCCTTACATTTGCTTTTGCTTTTAGAAAAACTAGATTCTAAGCATTTACAGGATGCAAAGTGTGAATTGGAGGATAAGGAGAGACTGATTATTAGTATTCGGTAATGCCCTACACATTACTTCAATAACAATCCAAAGGTTCATTATCATTTAATGCTTTATGGACATACCCAGGTCTCTCTGCTGATTACTTTGTATATTGTGTTTGCTCTCTACCAGTTATTGTATATTTAGTAATCACCCTGAGCATGTGTCTACATAATCTTCATTGAGTGTATTCTCATCTTACAAATTCCTGGCCATGTACTTCATTCATACTACAGTGACAATTTTAAATATGATATATTTTTTAGGCAATCTCTTAATATCCATTCAAAAACCTCAAGATGTAAATGATAATGCTGATGTGCTATGAGCTGATGTACTATGAAATTAGGAAGACTTTTTAATCAGTTAAGTTTTGTGGGCAGGGCCGCCATCAGGGGGGGGCAGGGGGAACAAGTGTCTCGGGCCCGGGCATGAAGGGGGGCCCGGGAGTGCTGCACTTTTGAAAGAGCCGGGCCCCCCTTGAGAGCGCCCGAGCCGTGCATCCATTTCTCAAGTCCCGAACAGCCGAAATGCGGAACTGCCGAAAAGCTGAACAGCCGAAGAACCCAAAGTCACGAAAATAGCCAAGCCGAAGTCCCGAAGTGGCGAAAGCACCCGAAGTCACGAAAACAGTCGAAATTGAAGTCCTGAAGCGGCGAAAAGACCCAAAGTCACGAAAGCAGGTGAAGTTGAAGTCCTGAAGCCTTGAGTTCAATTCTACTGAACACCAATTTGTGTTTTGTTTTGTTTTTTAATCCCCTGGCGACCAATGTATTATTTTAATATTCTATATGTCCCTGCCACAAATGTTCTTTTTTCAAAAATATTTTTTGTTGCCCCAATTTTTTTTTAACTTGTCAGGGGGTCCTGGCTCCTATGTTTTTTGTACAAAAAAAATTTTGGGCACCAATTTTTTTTACTTTTAAGGGGGGGCCCTGGTGGCAATGTTTTTTAAAAAAGTATTTTTGGGGCCCAATTTTTTTTTAATTGGAAGGGGAGCCCTGGCACCAATGATTTTTAAAAAAAACTTTTATGGAGGGCCCTGGCGCCAATGTTTTTTTTTTAACTTATAAGGGGGCCCTGACCATTAATAGCTTTTTATAACCTGTGTGTGAGGGGGTTACTTTTTTAGCACTGATGTCTGTGTGGTATTAACTGTTATGTGGAGTGGTAGGGTAGTGCTTCAACAAATTGGGAAGTGAGAGATGTTTTAGCTTCTGAAATAATTGCTGGCATTACTCATACCACATGAGACTGGCTGACTTACTGCATAAAAGCAGGGGTTGTACTGTACAATTCATCTGAAATCCTTACATTAGAAAGGGTTACTGAGTACTCACATCATTATTTCTGTAATTCATCTTGTCTACCTGTGACATGTCCCAGGATAAATCAACCATTCCCATCTGTGATTTGTAGTGAACACATTGGATGATGGTGATAATGCCTGTACTAACAGGATCAGCATCAGAAGAAACTAAACAACATCATGAAATTGCTGTAAAATAGATTAAAAGAAAACAAATATTATCAATTATTATTATTACAATTTAAGAAAACAACAACTAGCTGGCTACTTTTTTCAAAATTTTTTAAAAAATTAGAAAAAAAAATGCCATTTGGTATTTGTTTCTATAAACAAAAATTAAATGCATTGTATATGTTTGTGATCTGTTGTCTAGACTCAAGAATATTAGGGACCTGGGGTTTCCTAAATCATAGGTTATCCTGTATTGCTGAGTAAAATGCCTTATGCTAATGTTAGATGAGGCTGATTTTCAGACTGAGAATAGATGCAATAATCAGCTGTTGAAAAAGTATGCCTTTGATTTCATGGGATTGCCATTAAAAGTGAATGGTGTAATTCAAAACACCAAGGCTTAATTACCCGTCTGCCATTGGCCAAAGGCTTTCTGTGCACTACGAAATTTGGAAGTTGAGGCAACCATAGACATTAATAGCAAATCACCTGTCATCAAGCTTACAGACTGATTTTAGTCAAAAAATGCACACAAACATTTTTGGGCTAAAATCTGCTTGTATGCAAAGTGATGGTTGCAAATAAATTAAATTAGTCTGTGTTGCCATTCTGCTTAAGGGTAGGACTCCACAAGCGATTTTTTCGCGATCCAACGCGCTGCGACAAAACGCAAGAGATTCTAGTAGTGTTTGAATTAAAGAATTTATATGTAGCACAAACTTCTGTATTGTGAATTATAGTTCCCTGCATCTTCCAAGAACGTTCTGCTATTTACGAGTGCTGTGAGCTGTAGTGTCAATTTTTGGCTGATAGTTTATCATCAATTTATGCTATTAGCTTATAATCAGGTGCAATTGTGCCTGAAATACATCATTCCTTATTTATACCCACCTATTTCTCTCCAAACTTTTTTCTCCAAAAAGCTATTATTCAACATGTCCAAAACCAATAATCTTAAACTTGCCATTCTTAAAGCAACTATATCATGCTTATGTCTTGCCCGGGTCTGCTCTGTTTTCTTTGGCATAGGCTTTTAACAAGTTCAATGGTTCACCCATTTTTAAGTGTGCACCTGCAGCTCTCCCAGGTCTTCCATCTGTCTGAAATAATAACCTGACTTGCTAGAATCAAACTTATTAGGAATTTTGATAAATTCACAAACACTGGCTTTTATAAATAAATCAAAATGTAGTAATGTAAGGTTATTAAAGGGGTAGTATACACAAAATAATTCTTCCAATAAAAAAACAACTGGGATTTCTGTTGAATATGTTAAATGCCTATTTTGTATTAACATAAAAAAATGTATATTTGTCTTACTTAAACAACCCTGAGCCTGTTTCTAAGACATGCTTGGTAAATGAAGCAAACTACACACCCTTTAATACAATTTAAAAGGGTCTTACTGGTACTGGTACTGAAACATTTTTTTCATAGTAAAAGAAAATGTTATTCTAAACAACTTTGCAATATACGTTTATTAACAATTTTCAATGGTTTTACAGTTGTGTGCCAATGTAATTGACATCTGCATGTTTACATTCTTTGCACCCTGGCTCTGACTCCTAAGACAGTGTTGCAGGCCGGCTGATGAAATTATTTTTTGGGGGGAGTATCCCTTAAGACTCGTAGCACACTTGAGAATTTCCTGTTATGATGAAAATGAAGCAACCACACAACACAAATACTTGTTAGCTACTAAAAAGACCCTGTAACATGCACACCCCATATGATAAATATAGTTAAAACCATTTAAAACCACATATAACAGATTGCTCCCCCGGAATAGCAAATATGCCCCTATCCACCAATGTGCTCGTTTGTGTGTAATATAAAGGTCTAAACGATGGAACTGGAACCAATTAGTTCTCAGTAACCTGGGTACATCCAAAATACAAACTGTTGTAAGTTAATCAAAATGAATCACTGAAATAACAGCTATGGCTGAAAAATAACAGTGTAACAACAGCTGAGAAGTAGCACAGCCCACAACATTCCACATGAATGTCATAGGAAGAAATGAAACCATACCTCTCTACAAAATCATTTACCTTCTTCATAATTTATTAAAAACTAGATTTTTTTTTCTTGCATGTCATTTTTTTACCATACTTCTGTCCAAGCAATGCTCCAATGGTTTTATTTTTTATTTAAAGGAGAAGTAAACCTTAACTAAGGAAGTAGGCTAGAACTGTTGTACATTATGCGTTGGGCTTCTGTACCAGCCCAAGGCAACCACAGCCCTTTAGCAGTAACGATCTGTGTCTCCAAAGATGCCCCAGTAGCTCTTCATCTTCTTTTCTGCTAATTCACTGCACATGCTCTGTGCTGATGTCACTTACTGAACTTAGGGACCCACACACAATATATAGTACACATAGAATATAAATGTCACAACATAGGGCTGATTAGTAATTAATATTGATAATAACTACATGTCACCACAGAAACCAGTGCAACTAGCATCAGAATTATTATATATAGCTTATATTACAAACCTCATTTTCTGCTTGATAATTTGCAACAACCCCTAAGTTTAGCTTCTCAACAGTTGCTCATGTGCAGCATGTGCAGAGCATGTGAGTGTCGAAGACACTTTCCAAGATGGTGACCCCCTGTGACAAGTTTGCAGTCCAGGATCATTGCTGCTGATGAGAAGCTGAAACTTTTGTTTGGTGCAGTAAGTTCAGTATATAAAATATAGCATTTTAACATATTCATTTTTAGGGTTTAGTTCTCCTTTAAGTCTTGTAAAGTAGTTTACATTAGCAAGATCACAGCAGTTATGCAGCAGCACACAGAGATTATTCACACTTCTGGTGCATAGCAACATCTCAACAAATGGCATTTCTCTTAAAGGAAAACTATACCCCCCAAACAATGTAGGTCTCTATTAAAAGCTACTGAGTAAAACAGCTCATGTGTAAAACCCTGCTTCATGTAAATGAACCATTATCATAATAATATACTTTTTTAGTAGCATGAGCCATTGGGTAATCATAAATAGAAAATTGCCATTTTAAAAAATAAGGGCCGCCCCCTGGGATCGTAGGATTCACTGTGCACACATACAAACCACATGTAAGGTCACATGAGCCAATTAACAGACAGAGTTCTGCCTTTTGCTTCCTCACTTCTTCCTGTTACAGTTAGTGTTATAGTATTTCTGGTCAGGTGATCTCTGAGGCAGCACAGATAGAGTCACGAAATGGTGGCTCAAGGCAAGAGATGTAAAAGGGCAAGATTTATGTAAATATATATTCCAGTTTGGTAAGATTCTTTAATATGTCATTCAATTTGATATAAACTATCTGTTGCTTAAGTATTCATTTTGGGGGTATAGTTGTCCATTAAGAAGAGTAAAATGCATCCATGAGGAAGCATACTCATAAACATTATATGTTGGATACTGCTGGTTTATATTCTTTGGGATTGAGAGCAATGGTTTACCAGGGCCTGCACTGAACAGCCCTTGGCTGGCAAAGCATATGCACCATTGCTCTCAGCTGTTCAGTATTTTCTTGTGTGTATCTGTGCACTTGTATGGGTTCGGTTGCAGGTATTAAGTAATTCTTATTAGATTTGTCAGGCAACCAGTCTCTTTATCTCCCGAGGAAATCTCCTCCATGAAATAATGCCACCTAGACTTATGAGATAAAGAAATCAGATAAGGTTTATTCCCGCAGGGAATGACACTCATGTACAAGTGTCCAGTGTTGGTCCTTTTATACCCCTGTAAGGGGGTCTCCAAAGGCTTCAGTTCTGACCAATCAGAGGTTAAAGTCCTTGTTTCCTTTAATCCATGTTTTGTAACGAATGCTCTAGGCCATCTTCTCTCAGATGATAATCTTGTCTGGAATTTTTTGAGGGACTTGAGACATATGTGATGACGATAATGATGATAATATCTCAGTAAGTACATTACAAGCCAAACAGCTCTTCTCCAAAGAAGAGCTGTGTACAATCCTTATGATGTAAACAACTAGGCTGTCATTATTCTAAACATAATTCAAACTATATACCGGTACTTATATTTAATTATCTTCATTCTTATACACATGAAAAATTAATATGCCATAACTTAGCCTCACAGATTGTTATCGCTATGGCACTGCCAAGTGCTGAACAAAGGTGGAACACAACTTGATGCATGTCACCTGCATTCAGTGCACATAATACTGTGAGCTCTACTGACATTTTATTTTCCAATTTATTTCATAGTAAAAATAACCAGTCCAGGTGTAAAGGTTAAATTAAGTGGACACTGACCTGATCCGACAAATCACATTATATCTGAACTGTCCTGGTTTTAATTCACACATTGTACTTTGTTCTGTTTAAATCTGTACTTGTATGTATTTGTTGCCCCAACTGCTTGTTTGTTGCTAATCTTTTTAAATAGATTTTTTTATTTATTGTTCTTTATGCTATTTAGGGGTTAATATCTTGCTTTGACATAATATTTTTAACTATACATCTATATTTTTAGGTGGGGATGTTTATTTCATTGCTCCACTTTAAATGTATTTGCATATGCTCTAGAAAAACCTTACGCCCCAGCTCTCTTTTATGTGGCTTTTCTACATCCTTGTTTGCTCTCATAGCAGAACAAAACAAGCCAGTAATTTTGGTTTACCCCCTCAATGATAAAAGAATGCAAACTACATGACCCTTTCCTTTAAACTCAGAGCTAAAGAATGTTCAGTTCTGTTTTTTTCATGTTTAGAATTTATTGTTGTGTTTGTAAAAAGAGTTATGACTCCCGTCACATTAAGAGAAAAAAAAAAATAAAAATTAAAAAATATATATACACGGGGAACCTTTAAAAAGTTATTAAAAATCCATAATTTTATTTAATACATTAAAAACAGGAGGTCAATGTTTCGGGCTGTTCCTAAGACCTTTTTCAAGACCTTGATCAAATTATGGATTTTTAATAACTTTTTTAAAGGTTCCCCGTGTGCACCTTTATTTTGGATTTTTGTAAAATGTTACAATAGGTAGCACCGAGGTCAATTTATTGTTGGTCATGGTGTGCTGAACATGTTGGGACTATTTATATATATATATATATATATATATATATATATATATATATATATATATATATATATATATATATATACATACTGTATATACATATAGTATGATGTAGAGAGTGATTCTGAGGCAATTTCAGTTGGTTTTAATTTTGTATTAATAAGGTTTTTGAGGTATTTACATTTTTATTCAGCAGCTTTCAGTTTGCAAGTTCAGCAATCTGGTTGCTAGGGTCCAAATTAACCTAGCAACCATGCATGGATTTAAGTAAGAGACTGGAATATGAATAGGAGAGTGCCTGAATATAAAGATGAGTAATACAAAGTAGCAATAATCTGAAATTCCAGATTGGAGAGCTGCTAACCAAAAAGCTACCTATAAATAATTTAAAAAATGTATTAAACCATTTGCATATAGTCTAAGAATATGAATGTCTACACCATACTAAAATCGAAGAAAGAGAGCTGCAAAGCAGGAAGTAGTGTTCTGTTATATTATACATCCAGTAACTCCAGCCTTTATACATTACATTTTTGGCTAACTAACTATATTAGAAACATTTTTTTATTTTGCACAGCCTATCTATTTACCCAGTTTTTATTTTTATACTGAACAATTCAGCATGATGTTAAATTGCAAAGAAAATTAGATCTACCTTGGTGATCAGAATGATAAGACATATATTTCTTTTCTCCTATATTAGGATATCTACCATACAAAGGAGACTGGGTAAAAGCAGAATACTTCATCAACCCTTCCATGTGGAAGAGTGAGGCATATTCTGTGAAGCCACTGAGATGTAATAGAGTAGACCAGGAAGGTTTATTAATGTAGTTGTTTTGACATTTTGTTTTGGTTGATAGGTGAGTATAAACCCTCTGTGTTAGGCCCCCTGTTCTCGCTCTATACTGCTTCACTAGGAAAACATATTCAGTCGTTTGGACTTCAGTATCACCTTTATGCTGATGACACCCTACTTTACTTGCCTACTCCTGACAAGTAACATGAGCCAGATGTCTAGATGTCTAAATAAATTTGGTCCATCTGTACGTATATTTCTTTCTCTCACTAGCACACAAGGAATTTAATTAAATGTAATTAAATAATAATTGGTTTATATTTTAAGCCTCTTGATCACACCATTTCTTTTGGTAGCATATACAGTTGTGGTTAGAATAATAGCAGTGTGTTTAAAAAAGCAAATAAAGCTCAAAATTGTTATAATAGCTTTTATTTCCAAACACACAAATGCATTGGGAGCACTGCACATTCTATTCCAAATCAAAACATGCAGAAAAATGTATCTAATTTGTGTTATTCCATTACAGAAAGTGAAGAAAGGGGAATATTAGGCTGTTTCCAAAAAAAAAAATAGTGTCTGCATTCTTCTTTAAAGCAATTTTGGAGAAGCCACACACCCCACCCGAGTGAAAAATATCCTCCCGGTGCCGAGCGATAGAGGAATCAGCCACCTCACAACCAGGTACGAGAAACTTCACTGGCACACAGGATTTGAAGCAGCAGGGAAAGCCCTTGCAATTTTATTAATGCAGTGCAAAGTGCAACGTTTCGGGGCCATGCCCCTTTATCAAGCATTCTTCTTTACAAACTCAAACATTCACTGTATAAACAAAATATATTCTTCAATATTTTGCTTTCCTTTGAATCACTGAACTAATATTTAGTTGTATAACAACTGTTTCTGAGAACTGCTGCACATCTGTGTTTCATGGAGTCCATCACATTCTGGCACTTGAAAATCGTTCAATCAAACAATTAAATCCTTCGAATCGTTTGATGCGAAGGATTTTAATCCATCGATCGAACGATTTTTCTTCGACCAAAAAAAGCTTAGAAAGCCTATGGGAACCTCCCCATAGGCTAACATTGCACCTCAGTAGGTTTTAGGTGGCGAAGTAGGGGGTCAAAGTTTTTTTTAAAGAGACAGTCCTTCGATTATCGAATGGTCGAATAGTCGAACGATTTTTAGTTTGAATTGTTCGATTCGAAGTCGAAGTAGCCAATTCGATGGACGAAGTAGCCAAAAAAATCATTCGAAATTCGAAGTTTTTTTTCCTCTATTCCTTCACTCGAGCTAAGTGAATGGGCCCCTAAGTTATTTAATCTACCTAACATTACTTTGCACTGTAAAGACTCTTAAAGGAATTCTTCAGTATAAAAACTGGGTAAATTGTTCGTTTCAAGACACATGTTTAAAGCTGAATCGTCAGATATACAGGTACAAACCATAGAATGCTACCTGTATCTGACAATTTAGCACTGTTCCAAATTTCCACCTGGGCAATCGACAAGCTGACCAATATCCAAGCCTTCTGCCAATATCGGTTGCTCATCTCCCGCCATACGAGCACCAAATATGGTACAAAAATTAATTTTCGTAAGATAATAACATTGAATGTATGGCCACCTTAAGGATCAATTGCAATGACCCCCCCCCCTTATAGTCGCTGACTTACTCAGAGTTAGAGATCTGAAAAGCAGGGAGTAGGGTTCTATTCGGTTTTGTTAGACATTAGCTCACTCGAGCCTTTATAGATTACATTTTTGCCTAACTATATACAAACTATAACCATTTTTTATTTTGCACAGACTATTTACCCAGTTTTTATTTTTACACTGAACTGTTCCTTTAAATACAGTAACATTTTTGTTATCCTGCTATATATAATACACAAAAGCCATGAACATCTTGTAAATGATATCCTTATAAACGGCTCTTAGTGATGTCATCAGTTATAAACGGAGTTTAGTGGTTGATCAGGTGGTCAGTCTAGAGGGGGTCCTGCCCAGTTTTCCTAATTTGGAAAACAAGAAAGGCGGTTTTGACTCAGGCAGCACTTCTGAAAACCGGGCTGTCTGGGTCAAAACCAGACAAGTGGCAACCCTACTTAAGTGTAAGTTCGTGACTGAAGGAAGGTTAACTTCAAATTGCACTGCGCATAGACAGTCAAAATTACCTTCCCTAAATTTCCTGTCTGCCTTGCACTAATAGTCACCCTGAGACACTATTCTCTTCTCACTGCTTGGTCTGGTCCTTTCCCAGCAGCTCATAGAAACCATTAGCTGGCCTGTAGTTGTGGAATTTTGGCAGATGTGGTCTTTATGATCAAACAGGGAACAGTCGCCAAAGCAACTTGTGAGAAGGAAGGAAAACCAACAGAGTGCATCAACACAACAGCATATAATAAGAAACACAAACATTTTATGGAACAGTAACTCCAAAAAATGGTTTAAAGTAATTAAAATATCATATTCTGTTGCCCTAAATTGGTAAAACTGACACTTGCTTTAGAAAGACTACTATAGTTTTTATAAACAAGATGCTGTTGAGCCATGGGGGCAGTCTTTCAAAAAAAAAAAAAAAAAGAGACGGCACAGGTTTACAGAGCAGACAATAAACTCTGTGTAGACTATAAAGGGATTCTACAGAACTTTCGTATTATCTACTGTGTAACCTGTGCCTTTTTTCCTTTCTTCAGACTGAATGACTGCCCTTATGGCTATGCAGCAATATGTTTATATAAACTTGTTTTTTTTTTTTTGCTTTCTTAAATAACATTTGGAGTGACACCTTGTGGCTGTTTAATATAGCACATTGCCATGCATGAATGCTGTTTGCATATACTCCAACATGGAATCCCTCTACTCATAATCTGATATGGGTTATTGTGATTCTTCGAGGACTAGCCAGACTGCCCAAGGCTTTAGCCAAGTTATTCTCTCGTATATAACAGGTTTTCTCAGGTGCAGTCAGCGACTTTCTATAAAGACACATTCGTGCTGAGTCAACTATAAATTCAGGTTTTTTTTCTCTCAGCATTAGTAGACTGATTCTAGCAAACCATCTTCTATTTCCAATGTATAAATGTTTTCAATGGTGTGGTTCTTCCAGCCGTACATGTCCCTGTCCTGCATTTTTACCTGCTACAGCCAAAAGGTCTGCAGCCAGTTATGTCTTATAGCGCTGAACAGGTTTGCAGTTTCAATAAAGCAGGCAGCTAATATATTTGCCAAACATATTATAGTAAATATTAGAGAAGCTTTATAAATATCCATGAAAATATAGTTCTGCCTATAAAAGATATATGTATAATACTTTTATATAGTTGCATTCCATCTGAAATCGGCTCTTACATGTGCCTTAATAAGAACAGTCCAATCAGTAAGCATGGTTTCTGCTGTCCCCAGTGGTGGAACGTATGTATGAAGGACATAGAGGATGGTTGCGTCCATGACTCCTGCAACACCTGACTCATTGCATCTTACCCCGAGCAAAACAATTGACTTAACCCTGCAAGTGCCAGTAAGTCTGTATAAGTGAAAATGAATGCTGTGAGAACTGGCTCTTCCAGCTTGTCTATCTTTATTAAGATATCTTTACACACATTGGCCCAACATGTATTTCCATGATATTTGAATATTCTTTGTTTGTGGCACAGGTGTGATTTAGTCTTCTGCACCAAGAATGACACTTTACAACTTCCTGCTGAAGGAAAAGCACTTTGATTAAAATCGAGATTGATTTTCATATCTGCCCAGATTTTACAGTATGGACTAAATGAGTCTGGGGTTAAAAGAATGGATATGATACTCGGGGTTTTTGCTTTCTTGTTTTGTCTTTGTTTCCATGTTGCCATAAATCATAACAGGTCATACACAGAAATGACTGTATAAGAGCTTAAGCTCAACAACGGAGATCATTAAAGGACAAGGAAAGTGCCCCAGACAGTATGCATGCACGTTGCAGATCCCAGGGAGTAGGGCATTCACATCCATCTTGCTGCCCAATAGAAGATATGAGTTGTTGCAGCAACTGACCTGTGGACCAGTTATCTTTTAAAAAGACAGCATACCCCATTGTTCAACATGAGTGCAAACCTGCAAAAAAAAAAAGTCCCACATAAAGTGTAAGGGCACTTTAAAGGAAAACTAAAGCCTAACAAAAGAAATTGGACAGAAATGTACATTATGTATGGGTCTTCTGTACCAGCCCAAGGTAACAACAGTCCTTTAGCATGCGATCTGTGCTCACTAGGTGGTCCCACAAATTGCTGGGTTGTCTATAGGACAAAGGTTTTATTTGTCAGTATGTTCTCCCAGTACACCCCAGTGTTTGTTAATAATGTGCTATATTTTCCACATTGCTGGGTGAAACATATGTACACATGGGACAGGTTTATTACCAAAATCTTTCTGCCGAGAGTGTATCAATAAGATCTCTTGATCTATCTACCTTCCTTTATGTTGTTCATAGAGAAGCAAATCTAATGGGTACTCTGTCTGTATTAACTGCTAACAGGAAACATTTTGGATAAACACTCTATGAACACATGAGCTCAAAGGTATGGATAATGAATACAATCCAACTACATTTGTATAAAATGCTGTCTAGAATAATGGGCAGATTTATCAAAGGTTGAATTTCAAATTGATGTTAATTTTTTTTTTTACTGTAATAAATTCGAATGTACTAACAACTCGAATGGGAGCTTATGAAAAAGTATGAACGTCTAAAATTCGATCGAATGGGAACGATCTGAAAATTAGTTTTGTATTCAAATACAAATAAAACTCAAATCAAATTTCCTCCAAAAAAACTCGAATGTCAGGAAGGCTATTAACATATTCAAATGGGTCAATGGACCTCTGCCATTGACTTGTAAATTAATTCGGCAGGTCTTAGGTGGCGAATATTTGAATTAGAGCGGTTTCCATGGTCGTGGTGTGATAAATCTCACATTCGAAATTACATTCAAATTGGGGGATTTAAATTTGAATGTGTCAATTTTGACACCGAAATAAATTTGAATTTACTATTCGATTCTTAATACAGTCATATGAAAAAGTTTGGGGAACCCCTCTCAGCCTGCATAATAATTTATTCCACTTTCAACAAAAGATAACAGTGGTAGTTCTTTCAATTCCCAGAAACATCTGAGTACTAGGGTGTTTTCTGAACAAAGATTTTTAGTGAAGCAGTATTCAGTTGTATGAAATTAAATCAAATGTGAAAAACTGGCTGTTCAAAAAATTGGGTACCCTTGTAATTTTGCCAAAGAACATATTACATAAATTCTTGGCAGTTAACGCATATGCCTGCCAGCACAAATAAAATATGTGCTTTGCCTGCTAAGCGTTAATGAATTCTACACAAATATCACTTGACCTGTGAAATGCAGTAGTACTCACAGTAAAACAAAAGGTTACACAATTCTGTCTTGATAACAAGTGTTATGGAGATTGAAACTGGGACAGTCATAAAATTATTAAAGAAGTACACCATGGGGCTAGTTTAGCAACATGCTAGTCAACATATGACAGACCAATAGAAATTAAATAAAAAATTAAAGTTCTAATTATAAAGGCAACATAACACATGCCATTTAAGTTTTATTTCAAATGAAAATTAGTGTTCAGTCTGTATTAAATAACAAAGAAGTCAGAAATCGAGCATAAATCAGATTAGAACACTCATTTTTCCTATTATTCTGTGATTTCCATGTTGATTTTTTTTGTCAAAATATACATCTCCCTGTAAAAGTGAATTTACTAAAAACACAATCAAATGTTACATCACAGTCACTATTGAAAGAAATCCAAGTGCCTGGATTGTTTTAAGGCACAGCCTAACTGGATTTGAGGTATGGTTGTATAGTTTTCTCAGCATGATGTGCAATTCTGCTGTGCATGCATAAACGTAGGTGTGAACAGATAAGCGTCAAATTTCTAGTGACCTTTTCCTTAGGCACGAATTACACTCACAACATCAAAAACACAAAAGCTGGAAATATTTCAAAAAATCTTGATGCTTCCTGTGACTACAATTTTCAACTTAGTTTTCAAAAAAATTATTCTTTTTTTTTTTTTTAAATGTCTATATCTGACATTTTTCAGTTTTGGCATCCTTAATTGTATGTCGTGGAAGCATTCTCCTTTACAAAGGAAAAACAGTACCATCATTTCAGCATGTTTCATTATGAACATGTTTATGGCTGTATTGCACTAAACAGATGAATAAAGTATACGAATTAAGCATTTGTTACCAAAGATATAAAATCTTTCACATGATACAGTACATATTTTAGAATTAGAAGACCTTAAGGGTTGACCTTAATATACAATCAAAAGCGGAGAACAGAGGAACAAACTTGCAGAATAACTGCTAAAGTGCAAATTTATTATAGTCCACACAACATGTTTCGGGCGTCAGGCCCTTTTTCAAGTTCACTTGAAAAAGGGCCTGACGCCCGAAACATGTTGTGTGGACTATAATAAATTTGCACTTTAGCAGTTATTCTGCAAGTTTGTTCCTCTGTTCTCCGCTTTTGATTGTATACAAGATTTGAGGTGTGTGGACGGAGCACCTGTGAGACAGAGGGACTGGCTACATTGCTGCTTTCTACGTGTATTAAATACAAAGTGGTTGACCTTAATATGTAATTGTTTTATGTAAAGATACCTAAGAGTTATAGAGTGCTCAGGATAGAGGAAGCATAAATTAGATCAAAACATACTAAATCTATGTGTTTTTTGTACATTGCAAAAAAGTTGAACATATATTGTGGTCAGTAAATGATTTGTGTACTCAAAGCAATCAGCTTTTCCCATGGAGTAAAGAACATAATCTACAGTTCATCATGCTTTAGAAATAAAGTGAATACTCATTTTTTTATTATAACAGGCAGGTGAATTAATATGCAGAAATGCTGGAAGATACATGTGCTTCCTGGACATCTTTAACCAGTAATATTCGAGTTAGCATTTGCTCCATCACTTCCTTATTTACAGGCTGTCCAGAATACCAGATAGGGCTGTTTGGGGCTACTACTGGTTCAGGAACTAAGTAAAAGGCATCTGTTGGTCCTCTCATTCCTTGTGGACTGCAAAAAAATATAAATACATAAATGAATCCTATAATATAACTTAGTTGCATTCTATAATCCAGATCTTAATAAAGATATGAAAAACAATATAGTGCAGAGACTCATATAAAGCATTTAACAAAAAGTTATAGCATCTCCTACTTGCTTTATTTACAGTATATATTGTTTGCTATCCTCATATTTGGGCCCTTTATTATTCATCTTCAGTACTGCCAGGCTGTTGCCTGTTTGCTAGGATAATGAAGCCCTAGCACACTTAGTTCAAAGGGGAACTATTGTGAAAATGAAAATTTAATATAAGCCTCTTCATACTTAAACTTTCTAAATACAAACAATTAAATATTCTGCATCGTTTCTGAAAAAATCAAGTTTATGTTCGCTATCCCTCTCTCAGCATCTGTTTCTCTTCATTCTGTCTTTATGCAGCAGTTGGGTGTCATATAGTAATTGACAGTTAGATCCAATATATCTTATAGGGGGACTTCCTTTCCTAGCAGATGAATTAGAGCTCACTCAAAAAACTGATTCCAGTACAAACAAAATCTAACAAAAAACCTGCCTTTTGCACAAATCCTGCATGTAGAGAGACATGATATCTGGGGATTTTAATACAGTGAGCTCTAATGCATATTCTAGGCAAAGATATATTGGATCTAACTATCAATGAATATTTGATACCCAATTCCTGCATGAAGAGAGAATGAAGAGAAAGATGCTGAGAGAGGGATAGAGAAGATGAACTTGATATTTTAAGAAACGTTACATCATTTTTAATTGATTGCATTTAGAAAGCTTTCATTTCAGTATGCTGAAGCTTATTTTAAATTTTCATTGTCGCGATAGCTCCATTTTAATTTAAAATGCAAAGGGAGTCAATTTCCTGCAATTAAGCCGGATTGCCTCAAGTGATAGTTATATTAAAATCTTGGTAATTAAAATCTATTTTAAGTATTTTTTTGGGAGATTTGTCAACTACAGTAGCGAAGAGTTAACTGCCAGCAACTAATCTACCCATGTACCATTACCCTAAATTTCAAGTCTAAGAAGCTCCGAACAAATGAGGGGAGAATGCCATTGAAACACCTATTTCAAGGGCATTTCCTCTTCGGCATAAAGCAACATGACCTCTTCAAGTATTTTTTATATTGAAACTGATCCATGATCCCTGTTATGCGATAAATAGACAATGACATTCCCATATCATGATGCTTGCACCACCATGCTTCCCTGGCTTTACAGTGTACTGTGGCTTGAATTCAGTGTTTGGGGGCCGTCTGTCAAGGTGTCTGCGGCCCCTAGACCCAAAAAGAAAAATCTTGTTTTTATCAGTCCACAAAATGTTGCACCATTTCTCTTTAGACCAGTCAATGTGTTATTTGGCAAATTGTAACCTCTATACCACATGCCTTTTTTTCCAACAGTGGGACTTTATGGGGGTGTCTTGCTGATAGCTTGGCTTCAAATAGGTGCCTTGAAATAGGTGTCTTCTAATTTTAACCATACTCACAGGTAACTTTAGACCTTCTTTGATCTTCCTGGAGCTGAGTCTTTGCCATTTTGGCTATTCTTCTAATCATTTGAATGGTACTTTCTTCAACTTTTTTCGGGTTTTTTAAGGTCATTTTGGCTAAGCAGCTTATTATTTTCTGCACTTCTTCATATGTTTTTCCCTCTCCAATCAACTTTTTATCAAAGTGCGCTGTTCTTCTAAACAATGCCTGGAACAACCCATTTTCAGAGAGAAATGCACTATAACCAGCATGCACAAAATTTGCTCCTTTCTTCCTTAAATAAGGGCCGTCATTGACCCCTGTTTTTTCACAGAATGAATGAACTCACTAATAGAACTCCACACTGCTATTATTTTGAACAAGCTATTATTATTTTGAACATGCCTCAATACAGATTCAGTTATACAGGACCAGCAGCATGCATGTCATGACTGTTGGTTTTCTATTACTCTACTACACCTACTAGTAAATTACTTGCCATGTAGAAATATAATTACTGCCAAAAACAGTGATGGATCAGGTTGGGCTGCTATTATTCTGAACGCAACTGTACATTTTTTTGCATGAAGCAATTTCCAACTATTATGGAGACAATAAGTTTTGTCACCACAACAAATACAGAAGACTGTATCACGTGTCATTGCCCACATCATAAACTGGCATTAAGAAAGATTACCAAACATACCATTTGAAGCGATAGAAATCATATAACTTAATGGGACACTGCAGTGGATTATCAGGGTTTTCAACTTGTTCCACGTAGGTTTCTTCGGTAACTACATCAAAGACAGGAGGAAAAGGGGCAGATATAAGGGAATGAAGAGAAACAATAGGTTTAGTTGCAGCAATGCAAACGTTACCTGATCATAATACTGACTGTAACAGTTGCCTACTAGATGCATAAAATTTAATGTAATAATGTTTTAATGCTTTAGATATACTTAGGTGTTATCAGAGTGTCAAGAGAAGTAAAAAGGAGCAGTCTGATTCTGTTTTCCTAAAGTTTCATTTTCCTGGTGGCTGTTTGAACATACCTTTTAAACCACTCTGAACTTGACCATACAGCCGTAGAAAACGTATTGTGCAGTTCTTATCTTTTCCTATTCCAGAGTTCTTCCTTGTCTGCTTTGTTATTTTGGAGAAAGCCAGCTGTGAATGCTGTTCTACAGTTTTTAAAATAAAATACCTGTGACATAAACGAAAGGCGTTAAAAAAAAATTATAATAATATTTTACTAGGAGGATTTAGTGGACAAACATAAAACATACCTGGTAACATACTTATCGGACACAAGTTATTGCAAATTGTAGTAAGCAAAGATTTCAATAAGACACATCAGTTAAAGAAGTCATAACCTCATATGCAATAAGCATGCATAAAATAACTGCACTGTGATTTTTAACAGAATACATTTTGATATGTACTCACAAATCAGCACAACAACGGATTGTTCACTTTCCAAACATTTTTTTCAGTTCAGTTGTTTTCAGATTGTTTACCATAAACAAATACTTTTTTCAAATGCTTTTTATCTTTTACTGTTTTCCCAAATGAACCATCCCTATAAAGTTTTATGTTCGTGTCTCTAGTGTCAGTGATCCAGGAGCAGATTCTGAACTGGTACAATTTGCTACATTCAGTTCATACAATTAGTTGATACATTTTTCAGCAGTATCTGTGTAATATTAGCAACTACGGTACCAATTCTAACAGCTGCCTCTTAATGAAATTCAGGGATTCTATATACAGTAGGTCTGTATAGGTATGCAATCAATCGATTTGTGGGGTAAACTTATTTAGCCCAAGTGGGGGGTGTTCACCTTTTGCAAAGTTGCAAACGAAACCTTTCTCGTTGCAATGATGAAAAATCAGTCATTACATTAATATTTGCATGTAAATTTTCTGCAAATATCTGCAGAGATCAGCAGCAGGTTGAAAGTTGGCTGTTGCTGCTTTAAGTGCTAGTGCACATGACTGAAAATATATCCAATGACTGGTATAACATTAGTTAGATTTGCTGCAAAACATGATCTGTGCATGTGCAGTACCACTTAAAGCTGTGCTGCTCCTCCAAGAAAGTTTATATCATTCGCTTATCTCCACTCTCCACATTAACAAGTGGGAGGAGGGGGTCGGCAGCCCCCTTCTCAAGAAGGGGGAAACCAAATTTGCCTAAGGGTAAGTGGTTTACTTGGCTTGTTTGTTAATTAAATTGTATCTAGTAGATACAATTATAACAACTGGACTTTCCAGTCGACCAAATAATATTATCTGGGGTGAAAGGGGACCCTGCTTATGCCCCCTTTTCACATAGGAAAGGACAGTGAACCTGGTCCAAAGCAACAAGTCATGTGAGTTTCCTCTATTTTTTACACGTTACTAAACATTGTAGGGTTTATTTGATTGCAGTGGCTACATTTATGGTAGCTGTAAAGCTGCAAAGAATCAAAACATAGAATACATGTAACTTGATCCACTTATCTTTGGGTCAAAATTACTAAGAAAAAGCAGTTCAGCCATTGTTTAGTAGGACTGTAAAAGTAATATCTCTTTGGGCTTGCCTAGTAAGCCAGCTCCATGGACAGTGCCAAACAGTGTCACATAGGGTATTACATAGGGCATTAGTAAATACTACCCTCACTACTTACTACTACCCACACTACTAATGATGCTGAAGGATAATTGATTTTAGACCAATTAAAGAGACCTGTAAAATTACTTACTTAGTGTTAAAATACAAAAGTGTGAAAAGTAGAGTAGTTGGTGAATGGGCACCAAGTTGTTTACAGTTCCATAACATTTCTTCAGTAATACAACTGGATATGATGTAACCTAAAGGAAATATTAAAACAAGAAATTACAGTGCACAAACATGCAAGACATTTTAGTAAGTAATGTAATAAATTATTTCGTACCAAATGGGTTTACTCTTGGGCACCATTCCTTAAGTACTTCATGAAGTTTTTCCAAAAACTTTGAATAGTAAAGGTCAGCAAAGACATTATCAATTCTGTTGTTGTCAAACATGTGCTAAAAATAAGAAAATGCAGTCAGATTAAAACTATACAGATAACTGAAAATAGTATAAAATGATTCTTAAATGTTCATAAATATAACTATTATAGTACAGGTATAAGATCCAGAAACTGGTCTCCCATTTTAATGAAATATTTAAAATGTAATTGTTTTCCCTATTCTTTGTAATAAAATGGTACCTTGTACTTGACCCAACCTAGGATATAACGAATCCTTATTTGAGGCAAAACAATCCAATTAATTTTAATTAATGCTTAAATGATTTTTTAGTAGACGTAAGAGTATGGAGATCCCAATTATGGAAAGATCCCTTATCCAGAAAATCTCAGGGCCTGAGCATTTTGAATAACCAGCCCTATACCTGTACAGAGATAAAATATCTTCCCCCCCCCCAACAGATTTTATCTCCCACCTTTCCTCATGTATAAACAAAAAAATAAATAAATATGAAATAGTTGCTGCTAAATATCATGCTAGAGAATTGTTGGAGATGTTCTTGACGCTGTCAATTTGGCCACAGGACAACAAGCTGCCAACTCTGGCCTGTATGTGGCCACCTTAACTGTCCTACCCCATCTGGACTGGTAAGTGTTTCATACCACAAAATACAAAGGGGTTTGTGGGAGAACTGCTAGGCTAAATAATGCATACATATAGTTAATTAGCTTTATAGCGCTCCGAAAACCTGCTTAATATACAATTAGTTATTTTGCAGAGAGGGAGGCCAAAGTTCCACCTGGCTGCAGAACCTCCAAAATGGTGGCCAAAATGGTAGTCAGCATAAGAGACCTACACTTCCCAGTGGAACACTACAAGGGGCTTTGGTCTCAGAACATTTTTCCTGAAAAATGCAACCAAATATGATGGTGCTAAACTGCCAGGTTACTAAAATTGTGACCAGATTTAAAGTCACCATATGGTATTGGTATGATGGCTTTATCATAAATTTGAAGCAGCTGAATGCACTGCAATACATAGCAAAACTCAACTTATTTGCCATTCAAAATGTACAGATTCTTCCCTGTAGCAGAAGAGGTTACTATTTTCTATTCACAATTACAATAAATCACCTTTTCATAACACAAACAAAAGTCTCTGCAGTCAGGCACTTTGTTTAAAAAAAAAAATTGGTTCCTTGCAAAGGTTTGTGAATAGCTACTTAAAAAAACAGACGTGTAATTAATAGTCACATATTCTGTACCGTGGAAAAATGAAATATCTAAATTTAGGCTAAAATTAAGTAAATGAACCCTCAAAGTAATGCTGCTCTGCTTTCCTTCTATTGTGTACACATGGGCTTCTGTATCAGACTTCCTGTTTTCAGCTGAAACCTCCAGGGCTAATGCTTGAGCATGCTCAGTTTGCTCCTCTCTCCCCCTCCCTCCTTGTTTACTTAGGTATGGTAAAGCATTCTGCAGATTAAATATAATTTTCTAGTTTGCAGTATTGTGGCTAATCTATTGGTAATAAACTGATTCGGTAGCTTTCCTTCTCCTTTAACACTTAAATGCCCTTAACACCAAACAAGGTTTTGTTGCCATTTCCTTTTCTCTCTCCCATGGGGAACTAAATAATGCACCTACTGGCATGAACTAGGTCTCTGTTTTATAAATGCTCATACAAAAATCAAATCAAATCTAAAATATTATTCAAAGTAAATGAAAACAAGAAATACAGGAAATACTGGTTTATAATCTTCTTTGGGTATATAAAAGAACAGAGAAGAAGGATAGGAACATATACCCAAAAGTAAAAGCAACTGACACCTTTCTGGCAACATTTCATCACATATAACATATGAATCAATCAAAGATTGTTTGCAGCACACTTTTTAAACTGATGGTAAAAAAAGTCATTGGTATGGGAGACATAGAATTCACTTTTCATAACATGTATAGTAGGTTTCAGTCATCTAAGTGGATCTGCACAAGTGTACATGTCTAGGCCATGCAGTGAAGCAGTAAAACAATTTTCACACAATGTGAAAAAGGCAGTTTTTATTTTATAGTGAGAGCATGTAAGACAACAAGAAGGGGCAATTAACACTTTTTTCAGGGAATAGTCACTGCTATGTTGTGGAGAATGTGTACAAATCCATAGGACAGCACAAATACATGTTAAAATGCCTTAGCAATTCACAAAGTAGCAACGGTTCAAGACTCTAATAAAAAGCTTGACAAAGAGCCTTAAGCCTATGTCACGCCTGGCACATTTATGCTGCTTTATAATGAAATTGTAACAGAGAGAATTAATGCCTGGAATTTCTTTGCACATATATCAGGCAGCTGTACTTCTAAGACACCATTATCAATTTTACACTCTTACAAACCTTTGCATTGATTCACTTTTCTCACAATTTACGACACTATAATATCAATCTTAAGCTTTGCTGTTGCAGTTTTGTGATGTGCAGTAACAATTAACCATTTGTAGCATTTCATATTTGAGCATGGTATGTTTATATTGGCAATGACTCACATTAAAATACCTACATTGAATACAGGGATTTAAACAGTGTGCATTAAATAATGCTATTTCGTCAATTTCAAAATGACACCATATAACAAAAACTGGTATTTGTCATTTGTGCCAGAAATCCAGGTTTATTAATATTATAGGTTTTGATTTGTTTTGTTGTCAAACATTTGTTCTCCCCCTGGCAGGAACATGCTACTATCTGCATGTACGATTCCCTACCCACAATGTTCATGGGTATTCAAACTTTTTTATCTCCTTTGGTTCTGCCTTAGTGTTTGAATTACTAGGGTAAGGCAGACAGGGAGCATATTGATTGAGCTGAAGTGAGAACAGGGAAACCGGAAGCAGTGACACCATAAACAAAACTGTTTTAGCTTGTGATATTAGTCTGATTAATTCAGTATTTAGACAATACTTGAAAGTAAAGTGAAACATGATGCTTTCATGAAGCCTTACTGTGACAAGTAAAAATATATTGACATTAAAGTCTTACCTTTTGCATACACAGAAATAAATAGAACAACATATCGGCATCATAAGAAGAACCATCCTGCTTTCTAGCCTCTTTGGTCATTAGGCAAAGTCCATAATTTAAATCTGCTATTGGCACTGAAAGAAGATCTTCCTTAAAAATGATTGGTTTTCTTCCTAGAAAGTACAAGAAACTAGAAATTAAAGGAGAACGTGGCTAAAAATGCTAATGCTGATTATTACATTCTAATGCTAGCCCTACTGGTTTATGTGCTGCCATGTAGTAATTATCTCACCCTTATAATGTGACATTTATATTCTATGTGAATTGTACTATATATTTTTATATATATTTTGAGTTGGTCACCAAGCTCAATAACTGGCAGCAGCAGACAGCATGTGCAGTGAATCAGCAGAAAAGAAAGGGGAGCTACTGAAGCATTTTCAGAGGCACAGATCATTACTGCTTAAGGGCTGTGGCTGCCTTCCACTAGTACAGAAGTCCAAAACATAATGTACAATATTTCTAGCTTCTTCTATAGTTAAACCTTAGTTCTCCTTTAAAGTATAATTTATGTTGTGAAGTATTATAGCAGCTACATTATCATGCTCCCTCTATTGTAAAATATTAGGACGTTCAAAGTCGACAAAAATTTCCATGACCTGATAAAAGCCCAAACATACAGGTATAATATTTCTTATCACAAACAGGTTGAAAATATAAATGAAACATGAATATCTGTAAATTACAGTTTTATCCAAGAGGACAATCTCATGTTGTTTGCAAGAAACCTAAGCCTTGGGAGCAGATTTGTCTTCCAGCAAGCCAGTGACCCCAAGCAAAAACACAACTCCACACAACAATAGCTTAAAAACAATGCATGTCCTGGAATAGCTTAGTCAAAGTATGTGTGGTAGGGCTTAAAAAAGCCCCACTCATGCATGGCAGAGCTTGCACAGTTTTGCAAAGGGAAATGGTGAAAAATTGCAGTGTCTATATGTGCAAAGCTGATAGTGACCTGTCCACATATACTTAAGGCTCTAATTGCTGTCAAAAGTAAGCCCTCCAGAAAATAATAGCAACCATATACCAATGTAACCTGGAAAAGATGAGACATGGCATTTTGATGCGGACAAAGCTTTTAACAGGATATCCCATGCACATCTCTATAGACTACTAAAATTCCAACATTTTGGGATCCAAATCATCATTTATTTATATAGCGCCGACAAGACACACAGTGCTTTACCTAAGTAATAACAAACAGGGAATAAATAGTGATTAGCAAACAAGGGTTAGAGAGTACAATAGGATTAGAGGGCCCTACAAATTAGAGTTTACAAACTAAAAGTTAGGGTACAATTGAGACATTAGGATTTTAGAAACAATTTTGTTATTTATGATACAGCTATGATTTATTAATTAAGGTACATTGAATAAGCCTCTTTAAACAGGTGGGTCTTTAAGGAGCGCTTTAAAGTTTGGAAAGAAGGAGAAAGTCTGACAGCTCGAGGCAGAGAGTTCCAGAGAAAAGCAGAAGTCCGAGAGAAGTCTTGTAGAAGTCTTGGGCAGAAGTGATGCAAGGAGATGCAAGGCGAAGATCAGAAGAGCAAAGGTTCCGTGAAAGAGTGTATTTGGAGATCAGAGATGAAATATAGGGGGGGCTTCATTATTAAGGGCATTGAATGTGAGTGTTCGTAATTTGAATTTGATTCTAGAGGAGATTGGGAGCCAGTGAAGGGACATACATATGGGAGCAGCTGATGTTGAGCGGTGAGATAGATGAATGAGTCTAGCAGACGTATTTAGAACAGATTGTAGTTGTGAAAGGTGACTTGTGGAATACCTGCAAGGAGTAGGTTGCAGTAATCAAGGCGGGAGATGATGAGAGACTGAATCAGTGTTTTAGTTGATTCTGAACTGAGATATGGTCGTATTCAGGCAATGTTGCGCAGTTTAATACGACAAGATTTTGCAAGTGTTTGAATGTGTGGTGCAGAAGACAGATGTGAGTCTAGGATAACTCCTAGGCAGCATGCCTGTATGGTGGAATGAAAGGTGCTGTTGATTACTATGAGTGAAATCTGAGGGACAGGGGAAGATCTTGGAGGAAATATAATGAGTTCTGTTTTTGAAAGGTTCAGTTTCAGGTGGCGTTGTGACATCCAGGAGGAGACAGCTGAGAGACAATCTGTAACTTGGGAAAGGACAGAATTAGAAAGATCAGGAGTAGACAAGTAGAGTTGGGTGTCATCAGCATAAAGGTGATACTGATACTGAAGACCAAATGACTGAATAAGTTTTCCTAGCGAAGTTGTATAGAGCGAGAACAGCAGGGGGCCTAGAACAGAGCCTTGAGGAACTCCAACAGAGAGAGGGAATGTAGTAGAAGTAGAGTTAGAGAAGGCAACTTTAAAGCAACGGTCAGACAGATAAGATGTAAACCATGAAAGAGCAGTGTCACGAATGCCAGCTGAGTATAGAATGTCTAGGAGTGTGTGGTCAACTGTGTCAAAGGCTGCAGAGAGATCTTGAAGGATTAGTATGGAATAGTGACCTTTAGACTTTGCCAGTAGAAGATCGTTGGTTACTTTGGTGAGTGCAGTTTCAGTTGAGTGTGATGGGCGGAAGCCAGATTGCAGGGGGTCGAAAAGGGAGTTGTAAGTGAGATGCTGGATCAGGCGTTTGTAAACAAGCCTTTCTAGTCATTTGGATGCAAATGGAAGAAGGGAAACCGGACGATACTTAGCGGGAGAGCTGGGATCAAGGGAAAGTTTTTTTGAAGATAGGAGTGATTAGTGCTTGTTTGTATAAGGATGGAAAAGTACCAGTAGAGAGTGAAAGGATAAATAATAAGTGCAGGAGACAGTGTATCACAGATTGGATAGAGGAGGCAAGAGGGTATGGGGTCAAGGGAGCAGGTTGTGGGTTTTGAGCAGGCTAGAAGTTTACTAACTTTTTTTACTAATTATCTAGTGTTGCAGGGGTGAAGGAGTGCAAAGTGGATGTGAGTGGACTGCACGTTAGTCGGAAATTGTTGTCAGACGGTATGCTCAGCCTAATGAGATTGATTTTTTCATTAAAGAAATGAGCAAGATCTTGGGCAGTTACATTAATGGGTGGAGGGGGGGATAGAAGTGAGTTAAATGTGACAAACAGTCGCTGTGGTTTCGAGGAGTGGAGATTAAAGAAGAGAAGTATTGTTGTTTAGCTAATGATAGAGCTCGATTGTAGCAGGAGAGCATGAATTTGAAGTGGATGATGTCAGGATCAGTTTGTGACTTTCTCCACCGTCGCTCAGCTGATCTACTACATCTTCTAAGGTACCGAGTTATGCCAGTGTGCCAGGGTTGGGGTTTAGCTGGTCGGCTGTGATGGGTGGTAGAAGGTGCAAGGGAGTCAAGAGCTGTTGAAAGGGCATCGTTGTAGAGAGAAGCTGTCATATTGGGACAGGAAAGATTGTTAATATGAAAGATGGGTTGTGCCGATACTGTTGATAATTGTTGTGGATCAAAGGCATTAAGGTTTCTGTATGTGTGGGTAGAGAGAGATGGTTGTGATAGTGCAGTTGAAAATATAATCTGAAATGAGAGTAGGTGATGGTCAGATTGGGGGTAAGGAGAGTTAGTAAGGTTGGATGGGCGGCACGAGTGGCAGAATATAAACTCAAGAGCATGACCCTCGATGGGTAGGTGAGTCGGTCCACCGAGAGAGGCCAAATGAAGTTGTTAGAGAGAGGAGTTTAGAGGTGGCAGGAGAAGCAGAGTTTCCAGTCCAACTCTGATCCAACTACTGTCCAACTCTGTCTAACGCTATATGTTGTACTTAAACTTTCTGTACTTTAAGTTGTTACATCTGCCATAGCTCTCCTGCCATTCTTCCCCTAGAGTGAATGTCCTGATATACAGCAAGGGGGTCACATGGGTGAGGGCCAGCAGTTGATTAAATAAAGCAAGTTTAAAGACAGAAGAATCTCATAGTTTGGTTATCTAACAGAACATCAGTAATTAAACAATTAATGGGACTGAGCCAGATGTGGCAATAACAGACATACCAACCCTTCAGTAGGAAAGTTGCTAGATGAACTGAAATCAAAATAACATTTAAGACATACCCCACAATTTAATTGGCAATGGTAATACAAAGTTTTGCAGCTGATCTGAGTGGAGAGTTGCAGAAAGCAAGGAGCAGTAAATTGAATTAGGAGGAATTAGACATACCCCACAATTGAATAATTGGCATGGTAAAGTTTTGCAGCTGATTTGAGTGGTTAATCCCTTCCAAGCTCTTTACACACAAACACACACACCAGTCAATGGACTTAATTCAGATGCCTTTGTAAATCAACGCATCACCAGGCAAGGCTGCCCATTATTGACACTACTTTTCAATGTGGCACTTGATCAGACATCAGACATCTTCACTCTAATGAAATGTTTCAAGGAATTCAATTAGGTAGCCAATAGCTAAAAATTACAGCTTTTGCTGACGATATCCTCCTTTTCGTTCTTAAACCAAAAACATAACTACCAATGATCCTACAGAAAATATTCGACATTGGTAGCATAGCAGGCTTTAAAATCAACCTGGAAAAATCTGAGGCTCTCCAATTATTTGACACCAACACCACTGATTGAAATAAATCATTCCACAAGTCACAATCCCACATCACATTCCTAGGAATTACATTGACATCACAAAGATCTATACAAACTAAATATTATACACGATATTGACCAAATAGACCAGGAAACACACAAATGGCTAAAAACCAACTTAATATTCTAAGCAGAATTAATTTGATAAAAATTATACTTTTTCCCAAACTCCTAAAATACAAATGCTACCATCCCGCATCTCACCAAAAGTCTGTTAACGACTAACAAAAATACTGAGAACCTTTATATGGAATAAATAAGCACCTGGATTGTTACCTTTTACTTTCAACAAACAATAACCTATAGAGGAGTCAATCTCTCAAACATAACTGAATACTGCACAGCAGCTTCACTGCAATATGCGGGTGACTGGTTCCATCATAGGAGCATCTATACGCCATTGATGAGGCTATGACAGCAGGCCCATTAATGAATTTTCTCTTACATTCCCCTGTTAAGGACATCCCACAAACCATTTAAGATTATCCTCTGTTCCTCTACACTTATAAAGCATGGCACACATTATGCAGGAAATAAGGTCTCTCCCTCTACAACTCAATACACCTTACATGGATAGGGAACGCTAATTTTACTCCAGGGAGACATAACATAATATTTCAAATATGGCAACCGACTTGACAAAGAAATACCCATTATTACAAACGCAACCCTTTCCCTTATTACAACTACTAAATTTTGTCACAGAACTATCTCAAATAACAGACGTAGATAAAAAATAACTCTCTATATTCATTATAGACAGGCCTGGACTGGCAATCTGTGGGTTCTGGCAAATGCCAGAGGGGCTGCTATAAGGTGCCATAGAAAGTCAGTATTTAGTGGGCTGGTAGGGGCTGTTTGGGCCTCTATGTACCTGAAATGCCAGGGCCTTTTTTAATTCTCAGTCCGGACCTGATTATATACATGACAAGCGACTATAAAATCTACGTGACATGACATTCTCCAGTACCATACCCACATAATGAAATGCTTACCGGCAAGTACTTACCAGGAAATGTCTCTTCAAATGTTACACTACTCATATTTTATGCAGCTTAAATTATGCCACATTGACACAGCTCCTTCAGACAAATGCTTAAAATGCGGCAGTACATATTTTTCAACATACCACCTCGTATGATACGGAGCTTCTTCGGGATAACCTGCTGCTGATCAAGTGTTTACACAGTCTGTCTTCTCTAACAGAACAGCAACACATTCACCCCCCCCCCCCAGGAGCCCCCAAGCTGATAGAATGTTAAGTAACTACTCAGAATTAATGCCATGATCTGTAAATCCAATGCTGCACCAAAAGAACCACAATCTTGTGCTGAGTACATGTAGTCCCCCACCTTAACTGAATAGAAGTATCCCTGAATACACTTCACCTTTTTCATTTGGTCACAATGTTTACTTTTTCTTATTTTAATAATTTTTTATAACCTGTACTTTGTAATTAATGTTTAAGCTAACATGTGTATCTCTGCTTTGATTCAACTCAAATAAATACAAAGTAAGTACTGTGGTGTTTATACAAATGGCCTGTAGATGTCACTGTGCTCAGACATACTGTGCATACTTCCTGGACAGCTTAAAAAGTGAAAGTTACTGTTATGTAATGGCTGTCTGACTTTGCTAATAAAGCACTGTTATACTCATCCCCAGCTACCAAAACATAACAGATTGGCGACAGGATGGCTCTTCTACCTCTGCAGCAGTCTGCACCTTTTCTTCCAAACCCTGGTGAGCCTACAATACCTTTTACTGCTTGGATCCGTATGTATGAAAATTACATTATTGCTGCTGACCAAGGGGAGATTTCTGCTGCTAGAAAGCGTGCTTTACTTATTCACTGCCTGGGAGCAGAGGGAAAGCGTATATTCTATACATTACCATTACCTGATGATACTTATGAAACTACAAAACTAAAAAAGTAACTAAAAAGTAATCTAAAAAAAGAAAAAAACATAACAATTATGTCCATTGCAGATAAACCAAAAATGATAAAATAATATCATATAATAGATATTATGATAGCTAAGCTTCTTACTTTCAAAACATGGCAACTTATTTTCCATTTCCTTCATGGTCTCTGCATGTTTTATCTGTGCCCAACTCTTCCAAAATAAAGCCCCTTCCTCTGGCTTGAGAGTGCATGGAAAATCTGCATTATTTTGCAGACGTAGGTGTGGTTCAGCTTGTGAGCTCTGTAGGCCTTCAGACTAGATAGGGAAATAGAAATATACATTAAACCATCAGAATCAATAACTTTTCAACAGGAAACTTACCATTGATAAAGAAAACATGAATACAATTATTAAGTGTTGATAGTATACTACAGAAATTTTTGTAGGTTATATACACATATATACTACAATATTACCAAGAGCATCTAATTAGCTGACAATAAAGGCAGAGATATTATTGAATGCTATCACAAATGTAAAAAATGCAACGGTCAATTTAGAAATTAAGTTGTTAAAAAAGCCCCATAACCTCTGAAGAGACCAGACAGCAGCAGGATTTACTTTGGTTTAGCAAAAAAGTTGCATTTCTCAGGGGACAGAATTATCTAAACTCCACAACACCAAGGCACACTAATAGCTATTTCTAGATGTCTTTGAACACAAAAATACCAAACCATAAATATACAATTCTGATTCTTACACTTATGGAAAATCAACTCATAACTGGAATTTAACAACCAACCTACATGGCCTACAATACAAAACAAAATCCGATATATGATTACCAATAAGGTAACTAATGGATATAAAATAGAATTGTAAAATAGATATTTTGGATAATTCAAAATGGGTACATTTTGTTTTCCAGGCAGTACTAAGGAATAGCAATCCTTGGTTAAACATAGTATTTTAGCCCTTATGTTTAATGTAAAGAAAAACAAAAATGCAACAAAATCATTTAAGAATTCAGGACAAAAAAAAAAAAAGAAACGGATTAGCGTGTATGGGTGTAAGAAAAAAAAAATAACATTCTTTAACTGTGTTTTTTTAATCTTCAGCAAAACAGCACCCACTGCTCTCTAGTGTGGTGAATATACAAAATGCAGTCATGTTCTTCAGTAGCAACTTGTAGTCTATACACACTGAAAGCACTTCCAGCCTGTCACTGCAAGCACAATGGGACCAGGGTCAAACAATCAATAGAAATGTCACAATTCCCTTCAAACCATGGATAATTAATGTCATTAAACAGAATATACCTGAACTTGATGATCCCAGTATTTTGATGGTTGATACCCTCTTCCTGTACTTTGTACAGACAAAGATATTGGGATATTCCCATTCATATTGGTCAACTGCATAGGGAAACCTGAAGTGCCTGGAGCATGTACAGTTTTCTCTGTATTGGTTTTTTTTGCTTCAAAGCTCTCTTTATTTTCTTCTACCTTAATGCTACTTGTGGTCATTGGAATTTCTCCCATTTGGACAATACCACAGGAATCCTGAGGAACAGAGCTATGCATAATAGTCTGAGATTCAGGACATTTTGCATGTGCAGAAAATATTGCCCAAGATTCAACGTTGGGCAGCTGACCAGAGGTTGATGTACTAGCTGGTACTAGCCCATACAACTGGCTACTATCCACAGTTAGCAGCTCTTGGCGAATCGGAATATAGGCCTGTTGCTGGCTCTGCACAGGTAATGCCAGTACTGCAGCAGCAGATGCACTCTGTAAGGTTGCGTGATTTACGTGATAGTTTTCAACAGACAAGTCATACTTTCTTTTTTTAACTGGCTGAGATAATCCTGAGAAGCATTGTCTTTTTTCTTGAGCGTTAGATGAGCCAGCAATGCTAGTACTTTGTTCTTCTGAAACTGGCTGCGCCTCTACTTGCTGCTGCATAGGCTTAGCAGATTGATTTGTCTGAATATCCACATAGTGACCCTGCCGTAGTGAAACATGGTGAACAGGAATGTGATGCTGATCAAAAGGAACACCAGGGCCACCTGTAGTATGCTGCAAAGGAGATGCAATGGGCCTAGCCAGCTCCAACAAAGAACCTGCCACATCTGTGCTGTCCATGTAAAAATAATGATTCAGTTGTGGATATACTGAAATCGGAGGATGTACAAACTGCTGCATTTCCTCACTTCCCTTAGCACTAAGAGAGTCCAAAAACTCTTTCATACGATGTGGCGGTATAGTTTGGGCTTTCATCCTCAAATAATCTTCATAGGGAATGGAATTTTCTAAGGAATAGTTCATCCTTTAGGCAATTGGAAGAAAACCTTAAGAATAAAAATAAGATTAGTATTAATAAATGTGCACCACTTTTTAAATTCTGTTCTATCATTTCTGTTCTATCATAAAATATATTCATAAGAGAGGGAAACATACAAAGGTTTGACTAAAAAAAAATACTTTTTTTTTCCAAACTGAAGACAAAAGTGGTCAAATTAAAGTGAAAGCATAATCTGAAACATTTCTTGCAGGATTGTACCAAAATGTTTCTGGCGGTTAATGCAGGCCACTGCAGAGTTTCCCTTCATCAATAGGGACACAGCAATCAATTTATCAATTTGTGAAGGAAGGGATTGAGTCTTGTCAAGAACAACTGTATAGAATGCAAGGAGTGCTTTGATGCAAGTACCTTCAATAAATGGGACTTTTCCCTTCAAAGCCCCTTTTCTTTTCCCTTTCAGAACAGAAAGTATATCCCCTAAATCAGTGATCCCCAACCAGTAGCTCGTGAGCAACATGTTGCTCTCCAACCCCTTGGATGTTGCTCCCAGTGGCCTCAAAGCAGATGATTATTTTTGAATTCCAGGCTTGGAGGCAAGTTTTGGTTTCATAAAAACCAGGTGCACTGCAAACAGATCCTCAATGTAGGTTGACAATTCGCATAGGGGCTATTAAATGGCCAATCACAGCACTTATTTGGCACCCCAAGAACATTTTTCATGCTTGTGTTGCTCCCCAACTCCTTTTACTTCTAAATGTTGCTCACGGGTTCAAAAGGTTGGGGATCCCTGTCCTAAATCAACACCCAACCTGACCCTAGAATTGCTCCCAGTGGATTCTCACCTACAAATGGAGCCTCTTTCATCTTGCCCTTCTTAATAGCACACTCAGCTAAGCATTGTTAGTAGCAACTTACAGCGACGTATCAAAGTTACTTTCATTAGTTTTGCTGCATTTGAATAATCAACGTGAACTGCTTATTGGTTGCCAAGGGTTACAGCTATAGTAAAATGACTGCAGTTACGTGAATCACCCCACCCCCCAAGTCTTTTTGTTCTCACAGATCAAGGTAGGAAATTTTGTCTGCATAAAAGTACAAGTCACTGCAGAATGCATATCTGCTTCAATAATCAATTATGCTTTCATCAAACAAATGCACTAAAAACACACTTCAGTAGTGCAGAGAACCGAGAACTCACATTGTTGACTGAAATAATATATTGTCCTACTACATGGCATTAATCCTTTCACTATATTCCATGTATTGGACACTCACAGACACATGGCGATATAAAAAAAAAAAAGGTTCCTTACATATAGAATAACAGTACACTATACAGCAATCAAAACGGTATTGTCAAATCAATATGTACACAACAGTATTGTCAGACATAAATAATGCCAGAGATTTTTCATAAATGCAGTTATTGAATGGAAAGGAATTTTTGAATGTTTTCTGCTCTTTGAATTTAGGGGCAATGGTTAGGTTATGAAAACATTTATATTGGTTCCCGCCTCTGCATTTTTGTGTAATTCTACTCCTGTAATAAAAACAGGGCTCTACATACCTAACAAATTATAGTTCATAATATAGGTGAATATATAAGAAACATAATTTATTTTAATCAAAAGCATTTAAATTATAGGAAAAGTCCCAGAAAAAAAGTATGGGTTTTAATAAACACATTCTGAGGAACAAAAATTCTCGGTAAAGAAGCACTAAGGGTACAATTTTGCATCACTTAGTTTCACATCTCGTGTGTCTGGGGCACTGATAACGCAAGGTGCAGAACAATATTGTGCACCAGGCTGCCCTGCATTGTCTGCTATAGGCAGACGGCGGCTACAGTCTTTGTTGCACCAACCACTAATTTGCACGTCTGAATAACAGAGGGGAGCAAAGTGCAAACGTCATCAATTGCACCTGTTTTGCTTTTCTTTTTTTTTTTTTCTTTTTTTTTTAAATACACCCTGCCCTGCACTTCATAAATGTGTGAAGTATTTGTATTATTCTTCAGTGAAGTGGAATGTAAGACTAGGAGGTTTTCAGCTACTTAAAATGTGTCCAAAACAGCCATATGTACCATGTCCCTTAGACATGTATTTTGAAATTCATATTGTTAGTTTTCCAATTAATATACCCTTTTCGAATACTTCTATCCATTCGCAACCCCCATCCCAGGTTACTCTTGCACTATAAAATGTGGCACTATAATGGACATCAATGGAATATCCAAAACAATGGCTAAGTTAACTTTAGAGAGTGCTTTTCTAAAAACAGTTTTGCATTACTTGCTTTGCTCTTCAGCCTGCTATTTGAAAATAGCAAAACAGAATGGAAATGTGGTTGAAAAGGGGTATGATTACAGCCAGAAAAAATATACTGCTCTCTGGGGCTATTATATCAGTGTCAGAATTTATTGCTTATCTTTCTATTAAGGCCCTCTCCAATTCACCTTCTAGTCTGTGATTCAAACAAATACTTGGCTTCTAGGATAAATAATTAGTTGCTTGGTTGGTCTTGGTTTTGCGAGTCATAACTATCCTTGAATTGTTATGAAGGTACAGATTAAACAAACCCTTGAATGTCTACGGTCTTCCTGTACAATGGTGGGCTTGAAGTGTACCATAAGCTGGTATCTGCCAGTGTGTTGGGCCTTCCAACGTGCTTCCACCACCGATATCTGACCAGAAATAAGCCACACATTGATCGGGCAGGTTTGATTTCCCCTCAGACCAAGGACTGCATCAGCTAGTTGATGTTGTCATTATCCCATAGGCCTCGTCAAACAAGCTGATCTTATAGTATGTAGCCACCTTTAGTTCTTTTTGTATATATGCTGCACTCCAAACTGTTACAAGATCATTTAAAGCATTTGATCATATTTTTAACTCCTTTTAAAAATATTAGCATGTTGTCTTTCACATGCCTAGATGTAAACATAAAAACAGGCCAAAAATGTACATCCAGGCTTTAAATACCAACCAATTGAAGTAATTTATGCTTGTGAACTGGTACACAAAAAACTAAGTTTGCAAAGCAGCTGGGATAAAGGAGCCTTCTATTTTCTTGCACTACCATCTGCTGAAGGGCACAGGAATGTGGTGCAGCATGGGGCATGGTTAAATCACCTGTGAGTATGTAGCCTAAGGGATGCAATGCAAAGGTTTTCTAAGAAAGTAGATATTTTGCATTCCAAAGCCTTGCTGCCCCTGATTAGTTAAGAGATGATTTCATGTATAATATGAATGAATTTTGCCATCCAAATATTAGGTTAATGACAGCTGCCAAAAATGTTTTTCCTGTGTATGCTATTCACTACGGGATGGAATCCATTATCCAGAACCAGTTATCCAGAAAGTTCAGACCTACGGGCAGGCCACTGTCTCTGCTATCTACACATGGTTTAACATCTGGTTTATGCAAATTATAGGGGGTAAAAGTCGCATACTTTGCATCACAGTTCTATAACTAATCAGAAGTATAATTAACTGATCATTTCTACAAAAGAAAATATTGATAGGTTACTAGAGCTAATGCAAACGTTGCAAATGGTATTTTATCAGCATTTTAGTTATGCACGGTGTTAAGTAATTACATGCAGGTTTTCCACAAAAACACAAGTAGGTTAGCATGCTGTGTTTTACGATAAATAGGCCCCTTAATGTTGTAAAAATATGCTCAAACCACAAACAGATGTCACCATTCTTCAGATACTAAGGGGCCATTAACAAATGCCACGTGCAATTGCAAAGAAGTTTACTGCTCGTTCAGGTAGCACTTGCGTCAGGAGTGCAGGGAAGACCTGTTTTTACCATATACCATAGAGCAGGTTGTAAGAGAAGGGCCCCGTTACAGACTGTATAGACTGTTACTCCCTAAATTTTTTGTCTACACACAAGTGGTGCTGTATTCATGGAGTGGCAAGCAGAGGCCTCTTGCAATTCATTTAGTGGGCAGGGCGCAAAATGCAAAAAAATTGCATTTTCTATGGTCTGATTTACCCTAGCAACCAAGCAGTAGTTTAAATTAGATACTGGAATAAAAATAGGAGAAGGCTTGGATAGAAACAAGTTGTGAAAAAATAGCAATAGAACTGTAGCCTCACAAAGGAATTGCACTTTTGTTGCCAGGGTTAATGATCTTTAAAAGTTGGAAAGGGCAAAAGAAGAAGGAAAACGAAGAAGGCAAACCTTCTGAAAATCATAAAAAGGACCAACTAAGATCAATTGAAAAGTTGCTTAAATATACCAAAGTTAACTTAAGTGAGAATTACTGCTTCACTGATGCTTGAACACTTAATTATTCAAACTGGTAAACCTTTGTAATTTTAGAAGAGACAATACTTTAATTTTAATAAACTGCACGGAAAATGGGAGAGAAAAGGAAATGACTTTCATTCAACTCATACACAGGCTAACAAATGACGTTGACATAACCACATAATAATTGTCGTGTATGCAAAAAAACAAGGCAGGAATATGTATTCATACATAACCAAGAAGCACCACTCTCATCTTCATGAAATGTAGTACAAAGTTGATCTATGTTCTGGGCCCATTGACATCTTGAGAAGTAAGGTAGGAATTATTCTTCCCCTCTACCTCATTAGAGGGACTGTGATTAGGGTTTTTATCAACTTCCTTCAACTCAACTAACAGTTAGGCAGGTTTCATGGGTTTCAAACCAATCTACTATGTTACAATGAGAAACAATAATACAAGGAATGACTGTGTGACTAAACAACAATCCTGTGAATGTCTAGAAATAGTCCTGTGCATAAAACTTGGACAAATAATTGTATCCAATAACAAGCAATCCAAGGAATGGTTGGCATCCTCTAGCAAGTCATTAGCCAATATGAGTATTGGTACTGTCTGGAAATTGAGAAATATTTTTAATAATGCATATAGAATACAAGACTGGTTATTTACACACACACGCGCAGAGCTCAAAGTGCAATTCTGGACTCTAGTTGTCATGTTTTTTAATCACAACTGAGCGTTTTTCTCTGTAATCTCAACATAAATGTGGGACGCAAGGGGAAGATACACTTTACCCAGTTGTGTTCAATAGGTGAAAATGCGTGCGGCTATGCTTGTGCTTCCACAGGAATTAGATGCAACTGTTATTGGGAATTGGGCCATTCCCAGTGCTCAGATACAATATGTGTGTGATTATTTAGGGTTAGTGTACACGGGGGTATTCGGGAAGATTTAGTCGCCCCGCCAATAATGGCCTCTTCTTCTTATGGGCAACAATGTTTGCCGATCTGCATTCCCGCCAGTGATAATGAACAATCGCCAGCGGGATGGCACTTGCGGCACTTCGTTTTCTGAAGTCGCCCGAACTTTCCCCGTGAGGCAACTTCGATTGACTTCAGAAAACGAAGCGCAGCAAGTCCCATCCCGCTCGTGATTTCTCATTATAGCCAGAAGGAAGGCAGATTGGGGAGTTTGTCGCCAAGAAGAAGAAGAGGCGATTAGTTGCCGGGCGACTAAATCTCCCAAATCTCCCCATGTGCCTTTACCCTTAGGCACAATTGTGCTGCACCTATTGACACTGGATGTGGGAATCATGGATTTGAACACAAATCCCACAAAAGTCAGAGCAGCTGCAGCAACATTGAGTACAACTATACAGAAGTGTAAGGAGCAGCTTTGGACACAAGTACTTTAATAAATGAATATGAAATGAAGTATTTTTCTGCACAACTGCAACTAGGGTTCCTACAGTTATAAAAAAATCCCTAAAGACTTTAAGCCTCTCTCTGAATTAATCTGTGTTGTTAATAAAGAAAGGGTAACCTTTGACACTTCTAATGTCGCTGAACTACAACTTCCAGTAGCTCCCTTTAGTTTTACTGAATTGTAGTTTTGCAGGAGATGAAGTGCCCAAGGTTGACCATTCGTGAACCTGCAGACCTGTTGGCGTTGTGTCCCCGGGATGCAGCAGCTCCATAACGCCCAACAGTACCGTGACACTGCTGCTTTTCATAACACAACTTGCCGTTCCGAATCACTGTTGTAATATCCCTGTTCGCTGTTTAAATGTGTAGCTCCTGGGCTCCTGCCGACCAGCTCCTCCAGACAGAATACATCAGCGTCACAAGTCTCATCTCGCGAGACCGCGACATTACAACTACAAGTTCATAAGCGCGGTGACGAAGCACGTAGCGCCCTCTGGAGAGATGCGCAAGGGTGTGGTGTGATGCTGTTGCTAAGCAACTAAGCATGAGCTAATGTTTACACGGGGTAGCGTTTGTAGGGAATGAGCTCCTGCTTTTGTCAGGCAATAAAGGGAAAAAATATGTTTGTTTTTATTTCGTGGTGATTGTCAGACGTATCAGCTGTGATTTGTGCCTTTGCTCCCAAAATTTGATTCAAAATAATTGATTCTTTAAAGTCCAATAAAAACTGTATTTTTCCTGGTCAGAAATAACTCCCAATGTAGATGCTTCCCTCAATATTTCCTCAGAAATCATTTTGTTTCTGCACGCAGCTCCTAGTGGAGGCCAGGACAGAAAGAGAAAAAAACATTTTCATAAATTGCCTATGCAACCAGAGCCTCATTCAGGGGCGATCCTGGCCCCTCCGTTGCTGCTGCCCCCCCCCCCCGGAAATTCGCTGTTGAAGTACCAGGAGCAGCATTTTTGCTGCCCCTGGTACCTAGTGGGGCGCTGCCGCCTGAGGCGACGGCCTCAACTTGCCTCATTGGCACCCTTGGCCTCATTGTATAACCAAAAGTGCAATATTTGTTTCTCTGATCGGAGGAGTGACTTGTGCTAGGAAACAAAGAGATTTTGTGACAACTAAAGATGTGGAGGCTTACTTATCAATTCTCATTTTGATGGTTTTAGAGGCTTTTGAAACCTTGATTAAACCCACTTTCTCTAAAACGAGAAATGTATTGAACGGAATGAATAAAAAAAGCACGAAAAACCACTGAACAATATGAATACCTCTAAAGAATTTAGTTCTTCAAACAATTACTAGAGAAAAAAAATCTGAAAAACTCTAAAAATCTGAATTTACTACAAACGGTCCAATACGATTAGCACAGCTCCCAATGACTTCTATAGGACCACCTTGACAGAATGCATCCTACAAATTGGACTAATACAAAAATCTGATGTGTAAACAACATGGAAGATTTGCTTCTTGACGCAACACCTCTATCGGATGTGAACGCTGCATGTTGTGTTTTCAACTGATGAGATAAAATCTGATGCTGTCGGAAAGACTTTTTCTTTTCATTGAAATACATTGGGATCTTAATGCATGAACAAAACACACCATCCAAATGAATCTGATGACACATTACATTACAGATGTGGGGATCAGATTTTGTGTTGGTTTTGTGTGGTGTTTTATGACAAGATCGGATAATGTCTAACCCCCAAAATCTGATCACAATCTCCAGAGTAGTTTAGCCCATAGGGTTAAACCACGGGAGATTTTGTAGGATGATGTCAGATCAACAGATCGCATCCTACAAGTCGGTTGTATTCGCTTGGGTCAAAATATAATAGACAGGAAAAGTTGTGCTCACCACTAATTTTTAAAACCATCAGGCGGGGTGCAATGAGGCTGTGACCACAAAATACATATAGACAAATACAAGAGTCCTCTGCACTCAACCCATTATCAATATATTTAAGACAGAGACATTTTGTGCATACTGCTACTGAAAAATGCCTTACCCTTTAAACAAAACAGGGATTGTTTGTCCATATATTACAATATATTCAAAATGGCCAACTACATCAAAGTCATCCCATATCTGGCTAGTCCTATGCTCAAATTAAATTTGATTCATTAATAATTTTATTGCTTCATTATACATTTTACAAAGGGACTAAGTTTTTCTTGCAACTTACTTGCTGCTTTCAAAGTAAAGCTTTCAAAGTAAAACTCCCAAACTTGGTTGCCCTTTTACTAGCAACTAGTGGGATCACCTAACTATAGCTGGGAATGGTTGGGGCTACAACATGGAGCTGGCCACAGCTCCTGTTTAAACTATAACAAACAAGGAAAAAGTTTTACCTGCAACTTACTTGCTGCTTTCAAAGTAAAACTCCCAAACTTGGTTGCCCTTTTATTAGCCACCAGTGGGATCACCTGACTATAGCTGGGAAGGGTGGGGCTACAACATGGACCTGGCCATACCTCCAGTTGTTTTTGGGGAATGCTCTAGTTAAACAACAGCTAGATGGAAGCAGTTTTGAAATCACTGATTTATGTATTTCTCCAGCCCCAGGGGCGCTTCTGCCATGAGGCAAGGTGAGTACCTTGCCTCAGGCGGCATCTCCCCAGTAGTTACAAGGGGCGGCAAAAAGCCTCTCCTTTTAACTTTAAGAGGCGAATTTCCGGTTTTTAAACCGGAAATTCGGCTTTTCTAGCACAGAGAGCGCAATTTCGCTCTCTGCGCTAGCGATGTGGCCCTCCCTGGACCCACATCGGTGATTTTAAGGTAAGCATGACAGGCAGGGGGGGCGGCATTTTAACCGCTGCCTCAGGCAGCAAAACCGCCTGGAGCGCGCCTGTCCACCCCACCCTCGACCTCTTCAGGTGGTGGCCCCAGCCTGCATAGTCTTTTATGAAGAAAGTTCTTCTCTTCTGCATTAACTTCAAAACTGAGATTTTCCATACCTTTCCATACCTCTCCAGGGTCCCATTTGAGAGCTGGTGACCAAAACTGTAGGGCATATTCTAGATGGGGCCTTCCCAGCGCTCTGTACAGTGGAAGAATAACCCCCTCCTCCTGTGAATCTGTGCCTCTTTTAATACAGCGCAAGACTTTGTTTGCCCATGTAGCTGCTGACTAGCATTGCTTGCTACAGCCAAGTTTATTACCTACAATGATCCTTTTCCCTTATGGATTTGCCTAGTGTAGTCCCATTAAGGGTATAAGTGGCTTTCATAGTCTTGTTTTAAAAATTATTGTTTAAAATGGTGTTTTTGTTAATGTTTAGTGCTGCTTGCAATGTAAAACCATTTTCTGGAAAATATTACATCGGTCATTGTCACTAAGCAAAGGTTAGCATGTTCACAAAAGCCATTTGTTTGCAAACCATCAATAGAAAGTCCATCAATAGGACCAGTCCCATGCATCCTTGCATAAAGGAACATATGAGTAAATTATGCTCAAACATCCCGTTGATCTACAATGGTTTGTTTTTAGCCATTGCTTGAATATGCAGCCCTCTCCAAAGCCAGAATTTTGGGTTGATGTATTGGCCACCTATGGTACTTATCCATGCCATATGAAAGAAAATAAGCAAAGAAAAATATGTATCATACTCATGAACATAAAAGGCTTATTGGCAGTTGTTCCAGAGGTTGTGTTACTGTTGCAAGGCTAACAACATTGATTTTAATAGAAGCTGTTCACAGGCACATTTCTGAACCAGCTTTGACCTTACGTTCTGCTATTAATTAGTAAAGGATCTGGAGAATGCATGTGCAGCTTCTCTAATTAAGGTGCTGAGGGAATAACAAATAAAAAGTCATTTGTAATTTCCCCTGCAGTGACTACTATTGACATCAGCAGTGGGAATAAGAGAGCTGAGGTTCCCTCCTTCCTTCACACAGGAGATGACACCAAGGACAGCTCATTAGCTGAAAGCAATTTCATAGTAGGTTCAGGTACATCTGTTCACGTTTTGTTTTAATTTGGCCTGTGGTTCTAATAGTTGTATCCATAATTTTAGGTTTGAACGTAATGATCAACCATTTATTTAATATATTTATTATTGTGCAGAAAACATTATAATATATATATATATATATATATATATATATATATATATATATATATATATATATATATATATTTAACATGTACGTTCAAATGTAAGATGAATTGTAATGAAATGTAAAATGAACAACAGCTTAGAAACCATGAAGGTGATATATAGGTATTCTGCTTAGGCTTTGGCACCTGAAGAGTTAATAGGATAAATTAACTCATGCATTTAACTTGTTTTAATATAAATGTGATTTTATGATATTGAGGAAGTAATGCATGTAGTAGAGTACAGAAGAAACTGATCATTTCCCACTCTGACATTTATTACCAAGCTAAGGGAGATCTATAGCCTTCCTATAAATCAGATGAGCTGATTGGGGAGGAAACCCCGGCAGTGGAAAAGGATCTGACTGATGGGTTAGCAGAGCAGATACAAACAGAGCTGAGATCTGCAGCAAGGGATAAAGTTTTAGACCAGCAAGGGACCTGAAGTTCCAGAATGCTGTCCTTTGTGAAGTTACCCTATTAGTGTGTGCATGCCAATATATACAGTTATCCAACAGAGGATGATGAAGAGAGTCAGTCTGCATCCTAGAAAAATGGACCAGCATTCAGAAGTACCTTTGATCAACCCCAAGGCTCACTGAAAGCCTGTCAAGAGGAGCAAAAATAATAGAATGGCTTTCCTTAAGCTATCCCTCATGGCTTTCAGCTTTGTGTTTTGGATTGCTGGGTTGACCATGCTGACAATGGGCATATGGACAAAGCTCTCATTAGAAGAATACCTGGTGCTGTCTACTAATGATTACCCAAATACCCCAGTAATTCTGCTAGGGAGTGGGGCTGCTGTGCTACTCTGGGGTTTCCTCGGCTGTTTCAGTGCCGCAGCAGAGAGGCGTTACCTGCTTCGCACCTATGGACTCTTCCAGTTGGCTGTGTTCCTAGCTGGGCTGGCTGCTGGGCTCTCCACACTCTTTTATCGCAGGTAAGCAGTTCCCCTCTGATAGTAACCTTTCCTACAACAGTCACCTTTCCTGTGCATTGACCATCACTCTCCTTCCATTTGCAGCATTCAATAAACTAAATAACTTCATGTTTTCAGCAGCCTTTTATTTAAGAAAAAACTTATAGGCATTTCAGCAATTTTAAATACTTTTACAGTTGGTAAAAATGGTTTATGTTTTAATATATGATGAAAAATGTACCATACTCTCAGGGCTTTTCATTTATTATTATTACATTATTTTTGCAATAAATTTTGTCTTTTTAATATCCCCTAGGGGGTTTGCACACAGAGCCTTTATCAACAGATGTATTTTGCATATACATCCAGTGCATCAGCCTGATATTGTGGCATATTTACAGCACTCACATAAACATTTGTTTTTGAAGGTTTACCCCTATGCTACTCTATAAATATTTGGAAATATATTTATATAGTCCAGTGACTCGTTTGGCAATACTGTACATGCAAAAATCTTATCGGTAGCTGATATAAATCTTTAAACCTGTCTGATCTAACTATTGATTGCCATGGCACAAAAAATGTTGGAACACTCCACACACTATCCAAAAATCGTACAAAAGGAAGATTCTGAATCTAAAATCTGGCTATGGTCGCTCTCTGTCTTCCTGACTCCCATCACTCTCCCCTGCAATAATTCTTGAACTCTGCTGCTAGGAACCCCTGATCTCTCCTTAGAGGGAACCTTTTCTACCCCAAGTAAAATCTTAAGCATGGCTGCTTGTTAAAGGAGAACTAAAACCTAAAAATTAAAATGGCTAAAAATGCCACATTTTATATATTGCACCAGTTTAACGTTTCAGCTTCTCAATAGCAGCAATGATCCAGGACTTCAAACTTGTCACAAAGGGTCACCATCTTGGAAAGTGACTGTGACACTCACATGCTCTGTGGGCTCTGAGCAGCTGTTGAGAAGCTAAGCTTAGGGGTCATCACAAATTATCCAGCAGAAAATGAGGTTGGTATGTAATATAAGCTAATGCTAAATAAAATTCTGATCCTAATTGCACTGGTTTCTGTGCTGCCATGTAGTAATTATCTGTATTCATAACTAATTAGCCTTATATTGTTACATTTATATTCTACAGTATGTGTACTGTATATTGTGAGCAGGTCCCTAAGCTAAGTGACAGCAGCACAGAGCATGTGTAGTGAATCAGCAGAAAAGAAGATGGGGAGTTACGGGGGCATTTTGGAGACCCCCGTAACTCCCCAAGACCAGATCTTTACTACCAAAGGGCTGTGGTTGCCTTGGGCTGGTACAGAAGCCCAAAACATAATGTACAACATTTCTAGCCTACTTCTTTAGTTAGGCTTTAGTTTTCCTTTAAGCAAAATATAGCAAATAAAATCCTTCTGATAACATTCTAAGACCCTCACTCCTCTGCTCTTCACTACATTTTTTCACTTGTCTCACTGTAAGTTTATGGCCATCTCCTCTGCTTCTCTCAGAGGTCTTTTCATCATCCACATCCACTGCCACCCTCCCACCTTTCTATCTTAATCCTCCTTACCTTACACATAAAGTTATACATACATACATATATACATAGATTCTGCTAACACAAAATCACCCAGCAGGGCATTTCACAACCGCATTGCCTTCTCCATGAAGAACATCCTATAATGCTTCAAATGGAAGTTCTGTTCCTCCAGTCTAAAGGGGTGGCCTCTGGTGCATTGATCTATTATATGAGAATAAATATTCCGTGCTATCCGTCCATATTGTCATCAAATGTACTTGTAAAGATTAATCATGTACCCTCGCAAGCACCTTTTCTCGAGAGATAGATGGAGAGAAAGAAAAAGATAGATAGAACTTCAACACCAGGATCTATATCTATATTGTATATAAAAGCCAATGCAACATTTTGGTTCCTATTAGGGACAATATATAATGGAAAGTCACTCAAACGGCAGATATGGCAATACCCTTTCCTAAGGAAAAGACAGCAACACATAGCAGGCAGGTATGGGGTCAATATATATGGCATAACATTAATCAGTCTAAAAAGAAAATTGTGTCATCAGATTTCAGAGTCTGCAGCCAGTTGGGCTGAGTGTGAGTGGTAGAATGCAATGAACATTGGCTATAGTGCACCTAGGCAAGCAGAGGTCAGCAGCATATTGCTTGTAGATTGTTGGTGAATCCATACTGAGTTTACGGCCTATTACAGGTAAGCAAACACAATGCAATACAGTTGAGATTTTTACTGTAGAGAAAATGTTTTACATACTGGATAGGAATAAGGAATGAATAAGAATAAGTGATATTCTAATTCAAATAAATAATTTTTAAATAATTTCTAACTGAATATGTTGCTAAAGAACAATGGAACAATTGCAGTTTTTTCAACAAAAAATTTCAGCAAGAAAAATTGATTGTTTTCTTCTATGGGAATGCCTTTGATCTATTTCTCTTGTTACTAAATTCTAGAGAGTGGAACAAAAATAAGAGGCTTATACATTATACCATCAAGTGTAATGCTTGGTAAGGTTATAGTAACACAGCAACCAATACACATGTAGAATTTATGGCCGCAGTGTGACAGCACAGAACTGATTGGTGTGTTTATGCTTTGTAACAGGGACATTGCAGAGGGATTCCATATTGGCCTACAAAATGCTGTTCAATCATATGCAGAAGATGAGGCGAAGGCATATGTTCTAGATGATGTCCAGAGGGCCTTGCGCTGCTGTGGCGTTCACAGTTACCATGACTGGTTTGGGTCACCCTGGTCCCTGGAGCAGCTGGAACAACATCAGTTTTTTGGAGAACACAGCAATAATTCAGTGCCCAGCAGCTGCTGCCAGGTGCGTAGAGGGTGTCAGAACAACCCTGTGCTTCCAGGTGCCCCAGGAATCCACTGGGATGGATGCTTTAAGAAGGTGTTTGACTTTGTAAGTGACAACATGTTCTACATTGCTACTTCTGCTTTGGGCCTGGCATTTATTCAGGTGGTTGGTATTGTCTTAACATGTCTGTTGGCTACCAAGATCCCTAACAGAGAACCAGAAACAGTTCCAACGTGAGCCGACACCAACCTGAATGACGGCAGTTTAATGCTAAACTCTAAATCTTTTAAAAACTATATTTAATACCAGAATTTTTAACTAGTAGTTGAGATGTAAAAAGAAAAGCTGTGAACTGTATTTACTCAGAGGTGAACAAATTTTGAACTGCATTTACTCATACGTGAACTATGTTAATCAATTGGTTTGTTCTATAATGAGTAGTTATACATAAGAACATGGTTTCAGAGTAATAAGTTTTGTCAAATTAGGGATAATCTGTGGCTTTTAGAGCATGTTTATGGAAAATGAAAATGTTTTCTTTGTGTCTGTAATTATAATCCTAATGGCTACATAATGTACAATAAATGGAAGGGGCCTACCATAAATCAGTTTTAAAGAGAAAGGTGATTGTCCATTTTTGTACTTTCTGGGGGTAGCTAAGGAATGTTACTGAAGAAGTCAATTGTTATACAGGGTGTAACTGGGCCCCAGAAGCAGCATATTTTTATGATCACCATCTCCACAATTTGGTGAAGATTCTGCACTTACAAATATATAATTTAGGCCGTAGCGTCTGCTATATCTCTAGTATGGTTTCTGTGGCATTGCAACAATTGATGGCCTCCGGATTATCTGATATGCCTAAACTGATGTTCACTAGAAGTTGAGAAAGCCTGCATTATTTACAATATAACATTTTTTTGGAGACGAGTTCTCCAGATACAGTGTAGTGCTACAGACACTTATTTACGCAGTATCTGCTAAAGTAAAGAATGTTGGAAAAATAGAAATCGTATAAATACATATCAGTTAAGAACAAAAGCAGAGCAATAATTTAGGGAAGAACATTTAAAAGCAAAAAAATGTGAAAACACTTTGAGACATGCATTATTTATGGCAAACTCAATGGAGAACATGGAGGAGATACATATAAACATAGAAAAGATTATCTGTTTCACACATTAATGGGGCTATTTACAAATGTTGGATGTCAATGGGGAAAACTGATAATATTATTCTGAAAAATGTATGTTTCTAAAAATTGCATAAAAACATCATATTCCCATTATGTATAAAATTCATGAGAAAACTTCCCTAGTACCTATTTATACACCAAAAGAATGTGTGCTTTTAATGCATTATTATAGACATCTCTGGAACTGGCAATGTCCTTTTAAATCAATAGGAACTATGTTACAGATGTTCAATGAGTAAATTGTAGCTTCATACAGATATACAGTATACCTCATTATGACTAGTGTGAATGATGTATTTTTTCTTTAAAGCGCTATGTAAATGTGTCAGCAGTATATACATTATAGATAATAAAAAGGTTCTTGAAACCATTTGTGCTCATTTACAGGTGTGCATTTCTTCTCCTTCAGCCTGCTCTGATAGATGATGTGCAAGTGCACACAGTGCCACACGGGAACCCTGGAATTACAGTCAGAATTTTGCTGGCAGTTAAGTCCAGGGTACCCCTAGCAAGTTGGTCAGTAGCTGTAACTGACTTAGATCAAGTGAATTGGATACTAATGTCATTAATGCCAAATGGTGAAACTAATGCCACTCGGCCACAAATTCACAAATAAAATGAATGTTTTGAAGGTGTGGTTCACCTTTAAGTTATAAAAACTTATCTCACTGTTTATCAAGTGAAAACTATATTGAAGTCTATGGGAATAACTGAAACTGGATTTTAAAAAAAATTCTCCTCAAATTGATGAGTTTTCATGTGATAAACATCTGGACCAGAGTTTGATAAAATGGAATTTCTTTAATGATAAAATGTGGTAATTATGTATCAGATGTATTTCCTGAACAGATATCACTTCTGCAGATCTGGGCTATAGAAATGATTTCCAAAAAATAGGATAAAACATTGTGCTACTGTACTGCTATCATTTCCATGCCTTCACTACCAAACCTGGAAGCTGAGAATATTACAAAATTAAACACACAGGACTCATATTAGAATTCTGTTTATTGATTTTCAATGCTATTTATTTCATTCAGCAGTGACAATGATAAATGGTGCCTTTTAAGGTTACATGGACATATCCCAAGATACTATTAAATGGGAATATTAACAGCTGCTGCGTTCTTGCTGTATACAACACATACATTCATTTATTCTAGATTGTAAATTTCTATTACTAAAGCAACCCTCTACACAACTTGACAATACCCGTATGTATGCCCTTCCACAAAAAAAACACTTAGCAATTATAGTGTGCCTTATTTACTTTATTTGTGGGCACAGTGTAGAAATGGGTGCATTTTGCCAATTTTTTACCTCAATAGTGGTAGTTGTGACTGTTTGTGAATTGTGCACAAGATGCACTTGGAACATTCTAGTCATCACATTCTCAGGCCATGGCAGTATGCATACATGCCCCTCACTTACAAGAAATTTACTCCTAGGTGTGCAAGTTATCTTGAGCCTCAGCAAGCTGCACCTAGCACTTCACTTACATTAATAAGTGTAATTGGAACAATTACACACAGATCATGGCAGTTTCAAATGCTCTGTGAATGGTATTTACAACAATGCATAACTTGTGCACAATGCATTTTTTTTCCTACATCAGTAAATAAGGTCCAATACTTTTATCCCTTAAGTAGTGGGCCACTGGAATACCAAATCCCAGAGAGTTAAAACACGTTTTGTGTTTGAATGCAGATGCGTTTGCATTATTGCTTTTATGACTGGTTTCTGGTTAGTTGGGGGAATTTCCCATTGTGTATAAGAAAAATGAAAGTAGATCAGAATTCACTTCTTCTAGCTATTGGGAAACTGCACCAAGCAGCACCATCCATGAATGAAAAATATCTCTATTAAAATGATACATGACTATTTGGTATTAGAAAATACAATATAAAAACAAACTCTACTCTTGTTGTTATATTTAGTGAGCATATGCTTTCAAACAGGTTCATGTAAAACTTAAACTTGAGGAGGAAAACAGACTCCTTGCTCACAAATCATGGACACATTGCTGCGCAGCAATGCTTTACTTGACCACCATGCAAACATTTTCCGTGCCATGTCTGTACCTGTGAATGAAAAAATAATTCTATTTTTTATAGTTATGTGCACGGTAAGTTCAGATTTATAGTCTAGTCTAGTTATGCCTGCATCACATAGCATTTCTTTACAGCTATAGTGGTATAGTAAGTTACTCTTTATTATGTTTTCAGGAAAACATAACAACAAATGTCCCCCATTTAGAAATGTTTTATAGCATGTGACTTTGTAGATTAATATGCAAATATATAATTTCTTTTATGTACATATTAGTGTAAGCTATACTGCTTGCCTCTGCAAAAGATTTTTCGACATACTGCATTATAACCAATATAGTGGTTAGAGACTCGAGAAGTGGCTGAGTGGATATGCTCCAAGCTGGTCATCGGTATATACCGTACAAACATGAAAGGGATGACAAGTAAAGTATATAATACATTCAGTTTAATGAATAAGGTTTGAACACAAGTAGGCAGGAGTGCTAGAGAGGGTATCCCCCAGTTATCAGGAATGGATAAATCTATGAGATTATATAAGGCAGATGAATAAAACTGGCCATATATAGTAAGACCTGCTCAGCAGATCATTACTTGATTTGGCCACCAACCAGCTGGCCAAATCTGGGTTGATATGTCTGGAGTGTTATGGAGTAATGATATTTGAATTCAATAATCATAATAATAAACATCTAAATGTGGTTCAGTGTGAAAACATAATTTCTCTAACCCCCACATGGATACCAGTACATTTGTGAATGACATGCGTGTGCAGTTTTGTACCCTTTTGAGTGCTTTGCAAATTGTACTTTTACTGTTGCTGCAATTAAGAATGCTTTTATGAAGCAATATAACAGCTTACACTCATATGAACATTAAATGAGATAATGAACATATAAGGAATAATTTGTGCGTAGGAATCAATTGTAGCATAAGTTACTGTTCATGTTACCATATATAAATAGAAGATCATCCACCCATACTATAAAAAGGTATATTGTCTTGTTAACTTCAAATACATTGCACCCATTTTTCCCTACAGCTTACCTGAGTGAGTATGACTTAGCAATCACTTCATTGGAGAGATGAGGGCTCCTTTACCCAAACATAGATCCAAAAAATGGGCAGCACACTTTTAGAGAAACAATTCACTGTTTGCTATCAGCTGAAATATCATTACTGAGTTATGAGTGTTTACTGCGCCTGACCACAAGTCAGTAAATTTGGTTGCAGTATATTAAAGGCTATGGTTTGCATAAAAAAGCACACATTGGCCAAAATCATTAACCTCTTAAATAGTCAAGGAAAAAAGGGGATTAATTAGCTATAATTAATGCCCCCAATATTATATTAGAGAATAAAAGGTCTATATGTTATTGATCTTAGCATGAAGGGTTGTGTAAATGGAGCATATTAAACTTTGTTTTGATCCTACTAGTTATCTTTTCCCTGGGTTGATTCATCGGATTAACTTGAGCAACATCACAAGAGTTTTCTTGTACAGCAAAACCACCCAGCCCTGGGGCAGCGCATGCACAGTCTAGCTATTCCAATCCCCTGTGCCTGTCTGCAATCAGAGTCAAGCAGCTTGAATAAATATGGTGAATGCGAAGACCCCCAGCTTGCAAGAACCAAAGTCATTACAAGCTGGGAAGGTATGGAGCCAGAGGCACAGGGAGGAAGGAGGGATGTCAGATGTAGGAGGCTACAATGTGCCCCGCAGGTTGATGCGGCAACCTGAACCCCATAAGAGGTGTTGAGTAATAAGACATAGGGGTAATGATGAGCAGGTGATCCACGAGTTTGCTTTGCCTTTAAATCCTGCACTTACACTAGTGTACACAACAATGGTGGCTGTGAAAGCTTTGATTGTGTGCAACAGATGCTCAATAGGTGCAGAACTGGTGGAAATATAAAGGGGAAATTAATAATCAGTCTATCAGTCTATATCCATATAATATGGATATCAGTATGCTTAGTGATGGATGAGGTTGGATAGTGTACACTATCGGCCAGTGTAAGGTTACCTTTACACTTGGGTGTTCACAGGATGGAAGAACTCCCTTGAAAAATACTATTGGTCTTTAAATCAAATATCAAAGGTAATATGATTCTCTCAAACAGCAATCAAAACTAATTTTTATTGGGAACCATGATATGTACAGTGGTGCTTGAATGTTTTTGAACTTTTTTTAAATGTAATATATCTTCTTAAATATGACCTAATACATTACTATTTTCAGGCAAGCCCTAAAGTCAAAAGGCAGCAACGCAAGCCATTTACCAAAAATATTGCTTTTCATTAAAACAAAAAGGTTCTATCTTAATCTAATACACCCACAGAACATTCTTCTAATGAAATTCTGATTTATCCATGTGGACTTTAGCAAAATGTAGACAGGCAGCAATATACTGTTTGGACAGATTTGGTTTTCTTCACGTGCAACCCTGCCATGCAAATCATTATAGTTCAGTGTTCATCTGACATTCACCTATGCAAGAGAGGCATTTTGTTCATTAGACAATAGCCTGTGATTCTTTGAGATCTCCCAAAGTATTACATGCCTTACTCTGATTGTGATCTTTATTCGTCAACCACAATTTGCCTGACAGTGGACTGGTCACTTTAGAAATAGTTTTGTAAACTTTTGTTCAAACCATGATGCATTTCCAAAATCCCATGATCAGACTTGGATAGTGAAGATGCAGATTTCTGCTCTTTAAATAAGACATGGATGGCTTCAAATACACCAGATTATTATCCCATTGCTTGAAACCTGAATTTCCCCTTTAAATGAACTGAGACTCCTAGGAGGGAATGTAATATTGGTCGCTAGCGCAATAATCATTCGTAATCCATTTGCAATGCCAATAAATGTTCGCAAAGTGAAAATTTTGCGAACACTTTGCCCCTCACACGACAGTAAGATAGCGATTACAAATTTTTGAGTTTGCGAACGTTGTATGTAATAAAATTTCGTAATCGTAAACCATTTTTTGAGACAAAATACAAAACTGCAGAGCAGGTGTTTATGGTTGGCAATGCGCAATTAAGATTTGCAAAGCAATAAAAGCCTAATAAAGAATATTTCATTGTAGGCAATTTTTTCATTTGCAAAGATTAGCTCTTTACTTTCCCCCCTAGAGCTTCACATACTTTTGCCAGGTACAAATACATAGTTACATAGTTAGTTACATAGTTAAATTGGGTTGAAAAAAGACAAAGTCCATCAAGTTCAACCCCTCCAAATGAAAACCCAGCATCCATACATACACCCATCCCTACTTTTAATTAAATTCTATATACCCATACCTATACTAACTATAGAGCTTAGTATCAGAATAGCCTTTGATATTATGTCTGTCCAAAAAATCATCCAAGCCATTCTTAAAGGCATTAACTGAATCAGCCATCACAATCACCCGGCAGTGCATTCCACAACCTCACTGTCCTGACTGTGAAGAACCACCTACGTTGTTTCAAATGAAAGTTCTTTTCTTCTAGTCTAAAGGGGTGGCCTCTGGTACAGTGATCCACTTTATGGGTAAAAAGGTCCCCTGCCATTTGTCTATAATGTCCTCTAATGTACTTGTAAAGTGTAATCATGTCCCCTCGCAAGCGCCTTTTTTCCAGAGAAAACAACCCCAACCTTGACAGTCTTCCCTCATAATTTAAGTCTTCCGTCCCTCTAACCAATTTAGTTGCACGTCTCTGCACTCTCTCTCCAGCTCATTTATATCCCTCTTAAGGACTGGAGTCCAAAATTGAACTGCATACTCCAAATGAGGCCTTACCAGGGACCTATAAAGAGGCATAATTATGTTTTCATCCCTTGAGTTAATGCCCTTTTTTATGCAGGACAGAACTTTATTTGCTTTAGTAGCCACAGAATGACACTGCCCAGAATTAGACAACGTTTTATCTACAAAGACCCCTAGATCCTTCTAATTTAAGGAAACTCCCAACACACTGCCATTTAGTGTATAACTTGCATTTATATTATTTTTGCCAAAGTGCATAACCTTGCATTTATCAACATTGAACCTCATTTTCCAGTTTGCTGCCCAGTTTTCCAGTTTAGACAAATCACTCTGCAAAGTGGCAGCATCCTGCATGGAACCTATAGTTCTGCACAATTTAGTATCATCTGCAAAAATAGAAACAGTACTTTCAATGCCCACCTCCATAAACAAGTTGAAAAGCAAGGGACCTAGTACAGAGCCCTGCGGTACTCCACTAACAACACTGGTCCAATTAGAAAATGTTCCATTTACCACCACTCTTTGTAGTCTATCTTTTAGCCAGTTCTCTATCCAGGTACAAATACTATGTTCCAGGCCAACATTCCTTAATTTAACCAGTAACCTTCTGTGTGGCACTGTATCAAATGCTTTAGCAAAGTCTAAGTAAATCACATCCACTGCCATCCCAGAATCGAGGTCTCTACTTACATTCTCATAAAAAGAAATTAAGTTAGTCTGGCAAGATCTATTACGCATAAAACCAGGCTGGCACAAACTCATAGTATTATGATTTGCTATGAAGTCCAGTATCTTATCCTTTATTAACCCTTCGAAAAGCTTTCCTACCACTGACGTCAGACTAACTGGCCTATAGTTTTGAGGCTGAGAACGGGATCCTTTTTTGAATAGAGGCACCACATTAGCAATTCGCCAGTCTCTCGGCACTATGCCAGATCTCAATGAATCCTGAAAAATTAAGTAAAGAGGTTTGGCAATCACAGAGCTAAGCTCGCTAATTACCCTGGGATGGATACCATCTGGCCCTGGACCTTTGTTAATCTTAACATGTTCTAGTCTCTTTTGAATTTCTTCATGTGTGAACCATGCATCATTAGTTGTATTACTAGAATTGGGACTGTTAAGAAGGAAACCTTCACTTACTGGTTCCTCATTTGTGTAGACAGATGAAAAATATGAGTTCAGAATCTGCGCTTTTATTTTGTTTTCATCAACAAGCTGACCCCCCTCTGATAGTAAGGGTCCCACCCCTTCCTGTTTCATTTTTTTACTATTAACATATTTAAAAAATAATTTTGGATTTTTTTTACTGCTAGCTGCAATATCCTTTTCTATAGCAATTTTAGCTTGCCTTATAGCTTCCTTGCATGATTTATTGGCCTCCTTGTACCTTATAAATGTTTCGGCTGTACAAGCTAACTTGAAAGCCTTAAAAGCACGTCTTTTCTTACCCACCTCAACACCAACGCTTCTATTGAACCAAAAAGGTTTTGCTTTGCAATGACGTTCCTTGCTTACATTATCCATAAACACATAAATGCACACACTTTATGTTTTTGACTCAATTATGTAATTAGGTTATCATTATTTAGTTTAAGGACTTAGGCAAAAAAACACGTTTTAGGTCATATTTATGCAGAAATCTTAAAAAATTTAAATGGGTTCACACACTTTCAAGCAGCATCTAATAAACATATACAGCCCAAAGAAGACAAGATTGTTTAGAAACTACAGACAGTTTATGCTGCTCTTACCTAAGAGGGTCAAAGAAAACTGTGCTTTTCATTACAAACTACACAAATATATTATTAGATTAATTTCATGTAAATGGTGAAAAAGTAGTGGGTTCAGTATATTCAGAAAATACTTAAATGCTCCAAACTCATGCAGCAATTAGTGTGTTTGTGTAATGAACCACTAATTTTCAGTAATCCAAAGTAGTTATAATGGTCATAGGCTCCTCAAAAGAAGCCAACATGACCTGCTTTGGTGGAATCACAGAAATTTCCCCAGAATCTGGGGAGGAGTGACCACAATCTATCTGGGTAGTTACATGTTCCTCCCTGTCCTCATATAAAGTGCTAATGTGAAGAAGAGGGTGACTGGGATAACGATTAAACACACTCATTGGTTCTGGCTTCACCTGGCTGATTGTTACACTCGATGTAGTCACTGCTGCAGATTTCCTGTGGCCACAAGTAAGAAACAGCCCAGAAACAGATACATCTCTACAGCTCTCAGTTAATGGCCGATTCTCCTTTCCTGTGTCTGCAGTTGGCTTTAGCATATCTGGAAAACAATAAAATCCACATGCACATTTGAAGATATATTATGACCCTTTATTATGTAAGGCTCATTTGGTCTCCCAACATCAAGGGTCATCAATTCAATAAGAAAAAACACATGTGCAGTTTCAAAATAATATTGTAAACATGATTCATACTGTGAACAGCATTGCACCATTAAAAACCACAAAAGTATTGATCCATGCAGTAACATCTTCATCTGAAAGATAAGCTGTTCACAATATCACTTTGAGAGTACTCGCAATATTTGGGGAAAAAAATACTTTGGCTATGGATGGGGGTTTTATTAGGAAATAACCGTAGAGGAAACTGAAATTGTACATTGTCAATATTCAGTGTGGTAACCTGTGATTGCTTGCAACGGCTATATTAACTCCATTTTTACTGAAGAAAGCGCCTCCTCTTTTACCTGAGTAGGAACACTTATTTGTTCTCTTCAAAATATATACCACAATTTATTGATAAATCAGTTGGTTGGATATGACCTACTATTAGCAAGCATAACAAAAAAGATTTGGAAAGATTTTATTAATCTGGCCATCTAAGTAGTATAACAGAATCACAGGGGGCACTCAGGGCAAGTGCAGCAGGAAAAACACTTAGTCTAGTGAAATGTTTCAGAGCCACGACCCTTTGTCTAACATTGTATTACTGTTTTTAATCTTGAAAGGTTTCTCCCTGCTGGACTTGCCTTGTGTACAGATGATTCTATTCTACTGTTTTAGGGCTGTGCCTGTCTCCCCACTGCTTAACACCAGGCTTCCATTAATGCAGAAGTTTTCAGCACTTAAACACAAGAGTTTGCATTTTGGAGCTGAAATTTGCCGTATGTGACTGCCTATGCAATGGTATCAGCTGCTGGCAAGAAAGAAGTCTGATGTAAAAGTAGTGGCCACAGGCCAAGATCAGCTCCTTGTGGCATCAGCCTAAAGCTTGGAAGGTAAAGGTATGTGAGTGACTCCCCTTTTCATTATCATCCAAGTAGTAGTTCATGTCAAGATGTTTAAAATATAGGAGGGCACTCCACTTAATTTATGGCATCAAATATAGATACTAAAGAGTGCAATGGAAGGCAGTTTTCCAAAACCAAATAGGTTTAACTGCATTAACAATACATACAAACACATAAACATACCAAAGGGATAGACTTAAAACACAAGATAAGGAAGAACCAGGAAAAGCAGACATGTTTCAAGAATGATAAACCCCAACATTTTGGAACAGAGTCCTTTTTCAAGGGGAATCTATATAATATGCATATATAATATGCATGGGCATTCCTGTACCAAGTGATTATTTTTTAAATCTCTCTCACAATGCCAATACACCTTTAAAGAATGACCTTACCTTTTGCAGATGTTACAGAATCCGTTATTCTTTCTTCATGGTTCAGGAAGCCACTCTCTTGGCTTTCAGACATAGCAATTGGAGCACTTTCCTGTGTTTCTGATATGGGTATTTTATTGCTAAGGACATATGGATGAACATCTAAGGAGAAGTGCCGAGAATGCTTCTTATCTCCCATGATGCTCATATCAGCTTTAGGAGACATTGTTTGAGAGGAGCATTTGGAAGAAGCTTCTAAAAAAGGGGCTATTAAGCTCTCTGTAGCAGTTTTCCTCCTCACAGGTTTAAGCTTTTCGGGCTTGCTGTTTTCAATTTTCATAATTGCTAACTGTTCCTTAAAGGGTTGAGGAAGAGGGTTACTACTTGGAATCCACTTCATTTTCTTCTTTGGTCGTTTTATAACAAGCTGTTCATTCACATCAATGTCTGCTGGATCTGTGTTAGGGTCAACAGTCTGAATGCCTGAATCACGCATGGTGGGTGTGGCATCGTAGTTTGACTGTGCCAGAGCCGCCAGCAGTTGACGAACCACATTGTCAAACATCAGATCACTCTCATTTGTGATGAAGTCAAGTCGATTCAAGGATTTGATATGGTCCCGATTTTCATTGCAAAACAAAGCAAGAATATTAATATCACAGAACTGTGACTTTTGCCACTGTTTCTTAGTCTTAATGCCAACTTTGTTAAGTTTGTCAAATATGAAGTTGGACTTTCGGACAATAAAAAGATGAATCAAATTGACAAGGATAATAAGATTTATGAAGCTAAGAAGAAAAATATCCACTGAAGCAATAATTCGTTGGAGCTGAACAGCTGGCAGTTTACAATTCATTCTTATGTGCAACTTTGAGTTTATGGTTTTATGATGGGGCTCTCCCAGTGCACATATAAATTCATTTTGCTTTTGGGTTTCATAATAAGTGCTTAGATATGTTATTGGTATAATACTTAAAAAAATAATGAACAAATGCCTTGCTAAATATAATTTGGCTAAGACGTTACTCCGACCTCTTCTTTCCAAGTACTTTTCAAAAAGGTTTTGTTCAGGGCTTTTTTCCTTTTCTGCATTTTCTATAATCTCTCGTTTCTCTCGTTCAGTAATACTCGGACCTTTTGACTGAATTTGCTTCTCAATTTTGGGTGCACGTCCCTCTGCTGCCCGGTGATAACAGTTGTCAATCTCTTGAAGAAGAAAGTTTAGTTCTGAAGTCAACCTTGTTGAGGCAAGAAACTCCCAACCCAGTGCAGGTATGTACATTATTCCAGCAAAAGCTAGAAGAGCATAGGGCAGAAACTTGTGCTCAAATAATGAAGGCCATTGATTAATGTCCACTCCTGGTAGGGCATCTTTAAGCTCTGTCCAGCAAAACCCTCTTGAATACAAGGCTTGATCACGGGTGAAGTTTTGTGGTGTGTAGCAGTATATAGGCTCCTCTGAATAACAGAGAGAAAAGTCACTGCTATGGGTTTAACCTACAAAAAAATCTACAAAATAATGTAGATTTTACTTTTGCTGATGATGACTAAACAGCATGACCCTAAAATAAAATAATCTGGAATCAAAATTACTTTGAAAAAGTAGCATTTTTATAGATCAAGAGCATGCTTCATTAAATACATAGATAACCCTCACTGTAATTCCATGTTGATAAGACACAACAATTTGGCTTTAAATTTTATTGCAGTAAAAGCAGTATTTGTTTATCATTGTCTGCTCTCTGGGTCTCATATTTCAAATAATGTACTGTTGGAAAAGTCAGTTAAAAACTACAGGGGGAGCAGGGGGTGAAACTGGGCCAGGGTCCGCACACCCGCAGGGCCCCCCCGGCAGATCGCACGCTATGCAGCCGGCTGGAGTCGGCTGCAGCCGCAGAGAAAACTCACACGGACGAGGGTGGAGGGGCAGGGTGCCCGGCTGCACGGCCCACACCAGGGGCCCGGCTGCATGGCCCACGCCAGGGCCCGCCCCCACCTAGTTCCTTCACTTGGACAGCTTTTAGGTGGCAAATGGTGGAAGTTGAGGTTTTAAAGTGACAGTACATGATAAATATCGATATTCGAATTTCGCAGTTTTTTTCAACTTCGAATCGAAGTTGGACTTTTCGATGGTCGAATTACCCAAAAATTTGTTTTTTACATCGAAAATTAAATTCTATCTTTGATAAATCTGCCCCTAACTGTTGCAAGTTTGAGTGGATCCAGGCAACACAGGTACCTATGTCATATTTTCCGCAATTTTTAAATATTTTCTTAAAGAAAAAAATAGTAAATTTGTCCCCTATAATAGTAAACTAGTAAATGTAGATAAGGTGTGCTTCAAAAGCGGATTAAGCTTGACAAAGGGCCTGCGTAGCCCGAAACGTTGCCTATGGCATTTAAGTAAAGGTTTACAAATTTTCAAAAATACCGGAGTGCTGCTGCTTTATTCACTATAATAGTAAACTATTTATAATGCCATTCTCCACCACATTATCTTCCATATGTTCTATTACCCCTTGGATGTTGCTCCCAGTGGCCTCAAAGCAAGTGCTTATATTTGAATTCCTGGCTTGTAGGCAAGGTTTGGTTGCATAAAATACAGGTGTATTGCCAAACAGATACTCTTGTACACTGCCAGTCCACATAGGGGTTACCAATAGCCAAACAGCTAATATTTGGCACCCGTAGGAACTTTTTTGCATACTTATGTTGCTCTCCAACTCTTGTTACCAATGTGGCTCAAGGTCATAACTACAATTTAGCCCACATCATTGCACTCTATGGTAAAGAATAGTGTATTCTTTTTTGCAATAACTGGTTAGAATAAGCAGATATGTAATTTCAAAATAATATTCGTTTGGTATTACTTGTCACTTAAAACCAGCATATATGGTTTATGTGTCAAAATCCTTTTCTTACATGTTACAGGCACCCAAATGAAACACATGCTGTACAGTTCACCATTGGTAAGAATTTTCAGAGGACTGGAACTCAAACAACTGTTCATAGCAGCTGTCTACCCCATTAGATTAGGTTGAATGGATGGATGTATCTGGCTGTGTACAACAAAGGTCACATTGCTTTCTCATTAAAAAAAAAAAAAAAGATGAACTTTCCCTTTGTCTCTGTACTTTGTTCTTCTCCTGCACTTCTGCTTTAACAGTGCCAATGCTGGTGCTTTGACACCAGAAATTGAGCAAGGAAAATGCAGTGGCTAAAATGCCTAAAAATCACTAGTGGTGCCATCGGCCTTAGATTTTTTTAATTTTTTAAATTCGGATGAATTGAAACAACCCTTAAAGTCTAATTGAATTTGATTCGAATTCGGTCAAACTTAATATGAGTTTTTTCTCTGAAAAAAACTTGAATGTCAGGAAGGCTTCAAACCTTCAAATTGATCCCTGGACCTCTCCCATTGACTTAAACAGCAATGATACGTTACATTTTTAGGAAATGCTTACCATTTGCTTCTTTGTGATGTGGCCTTCTAAACAAAGCTTTGCATCAAAAGCCATAATTGAGTTTAGTTGTGTTAATGTTTTTATTTACATAATTTTAGTGTGCTATGGATAGGTGGCTGTAGATATAAAGTGCACCCTCTGAATATATTTCACTTACCAGCAAAGTTCTTTGTGAAGACTAAGGTAACGAGGAGTATAGGTATAAGGACAGTGCCAATGGTCACCACTCTGTCAAAGGGAAGCTCAAGCTTAAGCTGCACCATAAGTGCTGCCAAAGAGCCAGCTCTGTCATCTTGCTGTCCAGGCAGTATCAGTTCCATGAGTTTCTCTCCAGCCAGCAGAGCAGTAGCCATGTCTGGATGGTTATCGATGATATGTTGCATATGCGAATGAGGTTCTGGTTCATTTGAGGCTTCTCTCTCTCTTGCTTCTGTGTCCGGTGTTCTTTCCGGTTAATGGAGCAAATATGGTTAGCTTGGTTAAGTAGTCAAATCTTCAAGGAAAAGCATACATTATAAATAGTAGCATCAGAGATGAATAAAAATCAAAATCAGCATTGCAGCTGTACCAATTGGTTTTATCCATGAGTAGTTAAATTAAACATGATTACAAATGGCTGCAGATAAAAGTAGCTAGAATAAATAATAAAACTTCAGTAAGATTTTTCATTTTCCTAATAGAAACATCTGCAGTCAGCTGCAGTCCAAAAAAAACACACACCACACATTTGTACACAAGTTACATAGAGATGCAATATCTATTCACCTGCTGCCGCTGGTCCCTGTGCTCCTAGGAAGATGATATGCAAGACAGTGGCCATCCACAGATTTCAGGCAGAGTAAAAACTTACATGTCATGTCACTGGAAGTCGGCAAATCTTTAAACAAGGCTGACAGAGGTTAGATGTTCATTCACTGTGATGTTTGTTCCCAGCATTGAAAGACAGCTGGAATGTTCTACCAAAAATGCTCTGCAACCTCTTTGCATCCCAGTAAAAATACAATAGGGCAAACAGCTGGTAGAATAGAGATGAAAAAGGTCTTTCGATGTTAGCCATACAATCAGTGAAGGAAGAGACAGCATTTCCAAATACTGCAGGCTACAGAAGGGAGGCGGGATTTCTGACTGTACGCTCTGTACCACAAATGTGTTCTGCATTTCCCTTTCTCCTGGAGACAGACTCCTATTCACATGGTACCTTCTGTTTGTGCTAAATCCTTTATGTTTGTTGATAACTGGAGAGCAAATATTCCAGAAATGCATATGTCTTTCCATATCTAAAGATTGCATTTGTGTTCAAAATAATGCTGTATATTATTGAAAATTTCACAAACACTAGAAGTGACTGCAAGGTTAGAGCATACACCTTTGTGTATTTACTCGGGATGTTTAGCTGAGCATTGCTTTAGTGCATTTGACATGACAAATAATCATACAACATTTTTGTTAATGATAAAATTAGTTTTTAATGGCAGATCCAAATTAATGGACAGAGACCTTAAAAGCATACTATCATCATCATTTATTTATATAGCGCTGTCAAGATACGCAGTGCTCTACTATGAGAAAAGACACAGAGGATACGCTTCAGTGAAGAATGCAAGAGTAACTACAAATTGAAAAATTAGTCTTTATTTTGCTTGCAATTGCTTCTAATAAAGGTACCTGCACCCATACATGCTTATATCTTGCATTTAGCACTGATAACCCAGTTCTACCCTAAAAAAGTGCACGTAACTGAGGGAGTTCAAGAGTCTTGAGGTGACTTTACTTTAAGACTTCCCTTGGTATTTTGTATCTACACTTGGCAACTGACTTGCACCTAGTGAATTGCACACTGATGCTGCTATTGGCTGTTTCCTAGGACTGATGCTATTTACACAAAAATTCAGCATTAAAAAGCGTTCATGCAACAATTTTTCATTAAACAACTTTCATGAAATTTAGCAAAGAGAACAGTATGTTGCATATACACTGATAAATCACACTCATGTTGTGGAACACACCATTTAAAAGGTTTTGATAAAAAAAAATGTTGATTGGCTTGTTAATTTTGCACATGGCATGAATTTAGTAAATGAGCATTTATATGTAGCGCTGGCAAACCAGTACTTGGTTTAGAGCATTTGGTTGTGTTTTATACCATTTATTTGATAACATGCATAGATTCTCAAATACAGTATGCAGTAGCATGGGAAATGCATCGCCCACTATGCAAATAATAGCTGAACATGATTTGTGCTCATCAATCAAAATATAGCCTTGACTCATCCACAGCAATAATGACCAAAATGATAAAGGGACAACCCAACTATAAAGCTGTCCCTCTGTGCCCTTTAGTTCTTGCTAAAATGTGATAAAAAACATAATTACACATGGAAACCAATACATCATGAGAATTCAACTGATCAAAACATAATTACAGATGCAAGAGAATGCTCATTTCCAGCACTAAGGGCTCTTACACATGAGCGTTTTTACCTGCGCTCCCCTGCGTTCCGTTTTTCGGCGTTCAGCCGCAGGGGAGCGCAGGAATAGACGCATTTAATTATTTCAAATGGGGCTGTACTCTCACAGGCGCATGTAGGCGCCGAACGCAGGTTGAGACGCAACATGCTGCATTTTTCCTGCATTCGGCGCCTACATGCGCCTGTGTGAGTAGGGGAGCGCAGGTAAAAACACTCATGTGTAAGAGCTGTTATTAGTCATACATCTTGCTCTTATCTTAAATACAGAGATTATTGTGTCATTATTTTATTTCATACAGGTATGGGACCTGTTATCCAGAATGCTCAGGACATGGGGTTTTCCAGATTATGTATCTTTCTGTAATTTGGATCTTCATACCTTAAATCTACTATAAAATATGCCTAATAAGCTGATTTTGCTTCCAATAAGGATTAATTATATCTTAGTTTGGATCAAGTACAAGGTACTGTTTTATTAAAAAAAATTGGATTATTTGATTATAATGAGTCTATGGGAGACTGCTTTTTCCTAATTCTGAACTTTCTGGATAATGGGTTTCCGGATAATTGATTCCATACCTGTACCCTTCTATCTATATATAAACTGTGACAGTAAATACATAAGTACCTCTCTTTTGACTGATACAGAAATCAAAGGCATTGGTCCAGCGTAACACAGCATATTTAGCTAATTTCTACAGCAGAAAACATATCCCAAATGGCTCTTGCCTAACTTTAGATCAGTACCAAATGGTGTGACATCTTAAATCTTCTGTTTTGATCTTGTTTATAAGAAATGGATCCAATGACAAATATGACCTTTGAGGATACACATTTGACAACTTAATGCATACCTCGCAACTGTCCCTTTTTTAGAGGGACAGTCCCTCTTTTGACAGCTCAACACGCAGTCCCGTTTTTCTCTGCACTGAACATGTAGAAAAAGAAACAATGTTTCTAACTTAATTGGCTTTTGGCAGAGAGCCCAGAACAGCCACAGCAGCATGTAAGATACTTTTGTAACAATTTCGAGATAAGCAAATAAGTAATTGTAACAATATAAGATAACAAGTCCCTTGGGACAGGTCCCTTAAGGACAGCTTAAAGGGCAATTCACCTTCATTAAGCTGGCCACAGATGCAAAGATCGGACTTTCCCATCTCCCGATCTGCCACTAACCATTCAGATCAAAGTCTTACCATTCATCAAATAAAATAGTTAATGTACAGATCAGCCGATGTTCTGCCCCTGACAGCAATCGTACGATAGTTTTGTCCGACAAAGCTAGTGACTGTCTCCCACTGAAAATCGTCTGATCGGCAATACATGCAGAGATATTATCGGCAGCCGACAGAAATCTTTTAACCTGTCCGATCGACCAAATGACCGATCTCCGCCGGATGAAAAATGTCGGGACTCTGAAAACACGGTCTGAAAATCCAGTGGTAGTTCACTCTGTTCTGGGGCACTAAGCGCTATAGACGCTTAGGGGCAAATTCACTAAGATTTGTAGTTGCGCCAGGCGTAACTTCACGGCACTTCGCCACACTTCGCCAGGCGTAGTTTCGCCAGCGCTTCGCAAATTCACTAAAATCCGAAGTTGCGCTCAGGGGTAGCGTAAGGTTGCGAAGTTGCGCTAGTGTTGATTCGCTAAGCGAAGCAAAGTTACGCTAGCGATGGTTAATTTGCATACGGCGCCAAATTCAAATTTCAATGGAGGAATACGTAGAATCACTACAAATGCCTGGGAAACCTTCAAAACATCAAATAAAAATTTTATTTTGCCCTACACATGTGCCCACTGTTTAGGTAAGTTGCCATGAGTCAGGAAATGCAGGGGGGAAGGAGGGGAGCCCCAAAAAAATGTACGATCTTTTTCAGCCTTTCACCCATAATGTATAAAACACGCCAGCATTTTTTTGGACTTAGAAAAAATTTTGACTTTTTTTGAAGCAATCCCTATCTACTCTATTGCGCTTCGCCTGGTCTGAGGTGGCGAAGGAAGTCTAGCGTAAAAGGTAGCGTTCAGTACACTGCGCGCGTCAGTGAATTTGCGTAGTTACGTCCATAGCGAAAATTTGCCAGGCGTAAGGGTGCAAAGTAACACTAGCGAATCTACGCCAGCGTTCGTTAGTGAATTTGCGCAGTAACGAAAATGCCAAACGCTAGCGAAGTAACGCTAGCGTTCGGCGCTTAGTGAATTTGCCCCTTAGTGCTCCAGTGTCAAAAGATGCGATGCGTGCAATCTTGCGGGAGGGAGGGGCGCCGGAGGACACAGGCCTCAGGGTGCCGTGAGGAGAAATCTATGCCTGGTAATAAATGGAAAAAAAACACATAAATATGTATAAACTAGGGATGCACCGAATCCAGGATTCGGTTCAGGATTTGGCCACGATTCTGCCTTTTTCAGCAGGATTCGGCCGAATCCTTCTGCCTGGCTGAACCGAATCCAAATTTGCATATGCAAATTGGGGGCAGGGAGGGAAAACTTTCGAGAAGGGTTCGGGGTTCGGCCAAATCCAAAATAGTGGATTCAGTGCATCCCTACTTCAAACAGTCAAAACCTGACAAATTTTGTAAAATGAACATGGTAATTAGGGGTGTGGCCACAAAAATGGGCGTGGCCAAAATGTCAATGCGCTATGTGCGCCAACTTTTTTGTCCCTCTTTTTATTTCCAAAATGTTGGGAGGTAAGCGTTATGCAGTGACCACGCATTACCAGCAGCACACGCTCATGCGACTACTTGCCGCCGCGTCACTGCGCTTAGCTAATTGTAGTCGTGATGTCACAATCTCGCGAGATGAGACCTGATGCTACTGTATTCCGGATGAGCTGGCCGTCAGCTGCAAAGGAGATAGTAATTTCAACGGCGATCCGGGACATTTTACGCAACAACCCAGGGCTGCGAGTTGTGTTATGAAAATCTGGAGTGTCCCGCAGCAGGCGGTAGGCTTCATCTGCAATGTTAAGGCTTTTAGGCGCCCATAACATGCCGGGCTGTCATGCCATATGTTTCCAAGTTTGTTGTCTGTTGGTGTTCCCCTTCTGCAGTTCTTGCAAATGCTTAGCCGGTATATAGGAGTAGGGCGTCATTCACATGTTTATCATATATTGCAGCAATACCAGTCAGGCGGCTGATGTAAGCTTTTGTATAAAAACCTTGCCCTTCACATATTGCCTGTGAGTGTGTATGTGTGAGAGTGTGTATGACTGTGCTGCGCTGTTACGTTGCTTCTCTGACAACTACTTAGTAATTTAGACGGGGAGGCTTCATTTTTGTTTTTAAGGTGCTGTGAATTAGGACCCCAGTTTAATGGAAAAGATTTTAAGTGTTGTTCTCTGATTTTAGCAACAAACTTGTTCCCACAGTTACTTGTCTGAGGCTGCAGGGAGTCCAGGTTTGGCATCAGCTTGTGAGTGTGGAACATTGTCATTAAATTGGGTCATCCACCCAAAAACTTTACTATAATGAAACAAAATGTAACTCTAAGCAATATTCATTAAAAAATGTCAATTATTTTAAAGCTATATGTTTATATTATTTGCCTTTGAACGCAGTATCTGCCTGGCCATCTATGTTCTCTGAAATACTGCTGCTGACCTGGAGGAGAACTGACGACATTCTTTTAAATGTCAGAAACCAGAAAGGAACAAGCAGATACTACATTTACTGAAATCTTTAATGTATGCTACACAGTTGCCTAGAACTTTTTATTATGCAAAAAAAAAAAGTATTTAGGTGCAGATACAGAAATATAGATAAATGGAGAGCACACTAATAGAAAACATTTTTGGCAATATATATTTAGAGGTGCAAAAAAGCCTAAGGGTAGGACTACACGGACAATTCCCGCGCAATCCGATGCACTGCGCAAAGACGCAGGCATCACGACGGATGCGACAGAAAAAGGTAAGCGATCTGATGTGCTGCGCAAACATGCAGGCGCCAAATTGGATGCAATGGAAATAAGGTAAGTGAATGCATTGTCGGATGGTGTCTCATCGTTGATCCGAAACGACTGTCGGATGCAGACGCTGCGCGCCAAGTCTGCATCCGACAGTCGTGTCTGATCAACGCTGCGACACCATCCGACAATGCATTCACTTACCTTATTTCCATTGCATCCAATTTGGCGCCTGCATGTTTGCGCAGCACATCGGATCGCTCCAAAATCGTCCGTGGAGATCCTCCCTAAATTTACCCCTACATAGAGTAACAAAACACTCACAATATCAAATATCAGGTTTGCACACTCAAAAAAAAAAAATGAATCCCAAAGGCTGCCAAAACGTTGGGGTTATTCTCATTTTTGGCAGGTTTATCCGCTCCTTGTTGCTTTCTTTCTGTCGTGTACACACCATTGGGTGGTATGTATATTACTGTTATATATGTGGACTGTTTTTGTAAGCATTATTGTAATTGCCAAATTGATTCTTTTAAACAGTAAAAAGATTTTTGCGATTCCACTTTAGGTGCAGATACCCCTGTAAATTGTAGAATTGACATAAAAATTTAGTTTAGAGAAGTATAGAAGTATACTCATCCTGTGGCCTTTAACATTGGTTTCCTCAGCAATATGCTGCTGGGAGTTAGAGATGAATAGCAGAAGGAAGGTCTCTGGGTGGACAAAACCGGTTTAAAGTGAGATTTAGCTTTCTAATGAAGTTTGTTATTGCTCTTAAACAGCACTAGCAGAGGATCTAGGCAGGTTAAAAGATTATAACTTTTAAAGTAAATCTTAAATTATATATGTTATTCACATATTCACGTTGGATGCGACAGAAATAAGGTAAATAGTAGCATTGTTGAATGGTGTCTCATCGTTGATCTGACACGACTGTCGGATGCAGACGCTGCGCGCTGAGTCTGCATCCGACAGTCGTGTCGGACATCAAGCGACACCATCTGACAATGCATTCCCTTACCATATTTCCGTCGCATCCGATTTGACGCCTGCATGTTTGCGCAGCGCGTCGGATCGCTCCAAAATCGCCCGTGGAGATCCTCCCTAAAATTACCCCTACATAGAGTAACCAAACACTCACAATATCATATATCAGGTTTGCACACACAAAAAAAAAATTAATCCCTTGACAAAGGCTGCCAAATTCTAGCTGAAAAATTCTAGGGGTCTAAGAGTCTTTACCCACTGTGTTGCAGGTTACCACCTGTACAGAAGTCAGTGTATCTTGTATAAACTTTGGGATCTCCCTCCCAGTATGGGTGGCATATCACTTAATTTTCTGCCCAAAGTAGTATTGTTTCTGTTATTGCTCTTAGCGCACATCTACAAAGGGGGAAGGTATTTTGGTATAATTGGTGCCCTTTAATATACTGCAAATGTGCCATTTTTAAAGTAACTATAAGCAATTAAATGTAATTTAATGTACCTTAGTTAAAAAATATAGTTTATTGTGTGACCAGCCTTTACTTTTGTTCCCATTATTTATTCAAGGTTATACTCATAGCAGTTGTGCTAAGTTTTTTTTGATTTTTTTTTTTAGCTGGAACAAAAAGAACATTAACTTTGGATATGCAAATAATTTGTAGGAATGGGTACATGTAATAAAACAGTAACTACCGATTTATGAAACAAATTGTCTTTCATCCACACTGCTTATATTTATCCAGGTCAATTATATTATCTATTATAATAAATGTATGTCCATTGATGTTGGAACGCCTTATTTACATGATGCAAACTGTATCATCACAGTGGCTCTGTGCTGCATTTTTATCAGCTGTAAGTCAGAAAAAATCTCTGAAATATCACAGGGCATTTGACTTTAAGGGGCTTCTTAACCCCAAAAAATCTGGTTTCAGGTATCTTTTCAAAATCATCCTCCTTATCGACACTATACCTGTACTAGTGGCTGCATGAACCTGATTAAGAACATACTATCTTTTTATTGCTAGTCCATTATGATATTTGGGTGGAGACCGTATGTAAAATAATATACATGCAGGAAAGAAAACATTTATATATGCCTTGGGTGGAGGGTTCTGCTGTCAGGGGTTTTGATTTACATGTGCCCCCAACACAAGTCCCCAAGAGATGTTAAAGTGTGATTCATAGTTCATGAATTGAGTGGGGCTTGGGGGTAGATGGTATTTGGGTGGGTCATGGATGGGTCTTTGGCCTAATGGAATATGACTTAAGTGTATTTGGAGCATGGTATTCTGTGAACAGGCCATTTCATTTTCATTGGCACGCCATTTTACATGGTGAAATTCTTTCCTCCATCAATAAAGTGATTCGCCAGTGTTAAAACATATGCAGCATTTTGGGTCTGATGAAAAATGAAGCCACACATATGCTTTACCACCAGTGATTTACTTTACCGCCAGTGGGAAATCATTTGGAGGAAATTAGTCATCCACAGAGGATATTTGTTTTGGATGACTAATCTCCTCATGTGTCATTGCCCTTAAGACTGTAGTCTTCCACTTGGCAATATTATCCTCTTTCATTGACAAGAACAATAGAAATAGAGCTAGCACAACTTTATCCTTATCAATTTAATAAACTTGGCAAACCACATAAAAACATCTGATTAAATACTGAATAGGGATTCTGAATAACAGCCACTATTTTGCTTTTTTATGTTAAGGCGAGGATATAGGCACCAATAATAAAGTGAAAAAAAACAAAATTGATAGATATAAAAAATAAAGTGATATAGATTTATTTTTACATATAATTAAAGGAACAGTAACTTCTAAGAATGAAAGTGTTTTTTTTTTTTTGTTTTTTTTTAAAGGAATGACAGTATAATATACTGTTGCCTGCACTTGTAAAATTGGTGTATTTGCTTTTATGACTTGGGGCAGCTGGGAAATTTCAGATTTCAAAATTTAATATAAAAAAATCTGTTTGCTCTTTTGAGAAATGGATTTCAGTGCAGAATTCTGCTGAAGCAGTACTATTAACTGATTCATTTTGAAAAAAAAATTTTTTCCCATGACAGTATCCCTTTAAGTAGGTGGGTTTAGTTCTGCAAAGTAAAATAAATGGTTTTTGACCGTGCCTCTTATTTTCACAGGTTGCATCTTTCTTGGAATGACGGAGAATCGACAGCGAGAGGTATGCTGGCACTATAGATTTTGAACTAACAATACGCTGGACAACATGCGTGCCATATTTCAAGCAACACAGCTTTGACTTTCATCATATTAAAATTTAATTTTGTTTTAATTTTGCCTAGTTCTAACAGACAGAGTCTGCCATCTTAAACAGCATTTTTTTCAGTTTTTCTAAACTGACATTCCGAGCAATGTTTGTGTGCTTGTGACCTATTTTGTAAACAATAATAAAATTGAATGTCTTTCTGTTTTGCTGAAGGATAAAAACTATTGTGTAACTGGTATTCTGATAAAGGCCTGCTGTGCCTTTGGCCTTTTGGTTCTGAAAGGTGTCTCTGCCTGTGCACAAAATATTCCTTCTCTCCCCAGCTGTTACACTACAGATGGGATAATTTGTAGGGGCTTCAATATATGTTCATGTTCTTATCAGTCCAAGAGCAATATATATTCCCTTGGGGAAAATAGTATTGTATATCGATTTTCTTTTATACCAAGTGAGGTCTGATAGAATCATCCATTTCTATATATTAATTGAATTAGGTCTTCTGAAGCACACTCAGTGGGTTTTTTTTGAACATGTAACAGAGCAGCATATGTAAATATAATTATCTTCTTGCTGCAAATGTATCTTCTAAAGCGTCTAAAAAATGTTTTTAGCAAACCTTGAATACAATGAAAAGAATTAATACTTTTTAGCATATGTTATGTGTTATTTTCAGGTTGCTGCAGAGCCAGTGCCAGAAGATGCACCCAGGGAGTCTTTAGGTATACCAAACAACATCTGTAAGTATTTGGTTTCAGGCCATCATGGCAAAACATGTCTGCTAAATAGCCAGTTTATAAAAGAATACCATATGGCTTATGGCACACATGCGTTTGCTACACTTCTCTATGCCTAATAAATATTAATGAGGTTATTTGAATCTGATATCTCCACTTTGCTCTGTGTACCCGCATACATGGGGAAGCTGTTCTTCCAACTTATTTCAGCCCGCACCTTTGGTTGGGGATAATATATTTTGGCAACAGGTGCCTTTTAATATTCATTAGGTGGAGAGAAGCGCAGCAAACTAATGTGTGCCCTTAGCCTAAGAACAGCTGAGAAATACATATCTTAAAGCAGTTCAAGAATACTTTGAGCCCACATATGATGGAGCAACTTTCACAGAGAGATGCTCCCAATGATTCAAAGAGATATTAAGACATTTTCGAGGTACATGACATGCCACATACCATAATGGTTACTAATAAGGTGCTTTCTCAGAACAGTGTGTTGTAATAAGCTATTCAATATCACATCTCATGGCTAACATTGAAACATCTTTTAAAGAAGAATGAAACCCTCCACCCTCAACCTCAGGTCTTCTCCATAGGCACTCCTCTATGCACCACATATTACTATCAAAAGTGTCTTTTTTTTTTTTTATTTGCTATAAAAATACCAGGTTGACAAGCCCAACTTTGGATCTTCTTCTCTCAGGTTGAAAACACTTACCATACAAGACCATGTACAGTTGAAGCCAATCCGGACATATCTGTTACTGACCATGCTCAGCTGGCAAGCTCTAAAAATAGAGAATCTAAAGCAGCACAAGATGGTGTCTGTAACCCACGGTGGTGTAGGGGATCAATTAAGGGGACTTGGGTGAAGGGATTTCATACCTCCCAACTGTCTTGTTTTCTGCGGGACAGTCCCGATTTTGACAGCTCAGTCCGCAGTCCCGGGATTCTTACTGACGTCCTGAGTTGCTCTCTGATCTCCTGCATGAATGCCAGAAAAAGATACAACATTTCTGAAACTTAATTAAAATAAAAGGCTTTTTCGCAGAGAGCCCAAAACACAGAGAAGCTGCACTCTGATACATTTGTAACAATTTAAGATAAGCAAAGAAACAATGGTAACTATTTAAGCTAAGCAGGTCTCTTGGGAGAATTAACAATCACAGCTTAAACGGCAATTTCACCTTCATTAGCAAAACTGTTATAACACATAAACCATGGCCCTAAGGCTAGGACTACATGGCCAACATTGATGCGATCCAACGCTGGACGACTAAACGCACGCGTCAAGTCGTATGCAAACGCTGCAAGCTGCATCCGACAGTCGCATCACCGTTGCGACACTATCCAACTTTACATTATTTACCTTGTTCCTGTCGCATCCGACTTGATGCGTGCGTTTAGTCGCCCAGCGTCGGATCGCATCAATGTCGGCCGTGTAGTCCTAGCCTAAAACTCTCAGAAATGTGTTCAAACTTTCACAACCTGGCAAATTTGTTAAAATGGACATTGTAATTAGTGAGTGTGGCAAAGCAGGAAGTATGTGACATTGTTGTGGCACACCCCTCTTTAAAATTAACATAGATTACATTACATTTGAGTGTATAAATGTGGAACTGTTGTTTTGGCAGGTAATTAAATAAAAAAAATCACATGGCTAACCACAAATACATTTTCCCATGCAAGCACAAAAGAGGACTTTTTCAGAAGAAAAGTAAATCACATTGCTTAAGATACCATTACCGTACACAGGAAGCCCTTTTAGTTCTTTTAGCATGGCTATAAAAATGTCCCTCTTAGGGTCGCGGCACAAGCTCAGATTCGGAGAGATTAGTCGCTCGGCGACAAATCTCTTCTTCGGGGTGACTGATGTCCCTGAACTGCCTCCCATCGGCTAGAATCTAAATCGCCAGCGGGATGGCACTCAGAGCGATTCGTTTTTTGAAGTTTCCTCGTGAGGCAACTTCTGGCGACTTCAGAAAACAAGTCGCTCCTAGTGCCATCCCGCCGACGATTTGCATTCTAGCCGGCGGGAGACTAATCTCCCCGAATCTGAGCGTGTGCCCTGACCCTAAGACATTTCTTTTTTCTTACTTAAGCTGATGAGGATGCCTTCAGAATCCTATGGGAATTGAAAATGAAGAAAAGACAGAAGCGCCCATCTCTTCCAGATACTGTGACAGAATTTACTACTGAAGAAGGGAGCAAAGTCTATATTGTAGGCACTGCCCACTTTAGCGACAGCAGCAAACAAGATGTGGTTAAGGTATGATTACAGACTACATCACATGAGTTTTTATCATGAGTGTATTGTCAGTTTAATATCAACAGACTGGACAGTACTTTGTCATTCTACAGCAGAATTGTAGCAGCAGAATTTATATACTTGTGCTTAGGGCTGTGGCCTAACAAAAAGGCTGTTATGTGCATTTTGGGAATGAAAAGAGTTAACAGTGCCTATTAGTCAGTGCCTATTAGCCTCAGTCAGAGCTTAGAAGGTAAATAAATGTTTCTCTTAAGTATTAAAATAGCAATGTCTGTTCTTAGACCATCCAAGAAGTCCAGCCAGATGTTGTTGTAGTTGAACTTTGCCAGTATAGAGTATCCATGTTAAAGATGGATGAAGAAACACTGCTTAAAGAAGCTAAAGAAATCAACCTGGAAAAACTTCATCAAGCGATTAAACAGGTACCAATTTCTTTTCATTCTTTTTTTTTTTTCTTTCTAGTGGGGGTTGGCGGATTTAAAGCTTACTAGATAGGTGGAGCTCTTAAAGAACAGAATGGAGCTAAGGGAAAGCAAAAGTGAGAAGCAAGAGGTGCCATATAAGTTATATTTTAGTTTAATTGGAGAGAAAACATCTGACCAGAGGTAACACTAATAATGTATTAAAGAAAGCATAACATTTTTATTTATCAATACATATAGATCCATTAGGTACATTTCCCCATTCTATTCTACAATGACATAATGTTGAACAATATAGATTTTTACTTATTCTGAGCAAGTGTGGCACATACGGTACTACCTGAAACAAGTATCGCTATTTGGAAGATTGATACTGTGCAACGCTTCTTACTTGCATGTAGAAAGTAGCCCTTTCTGACAGGAAAATGTAACATGTCTATACCATGCAAAGCAACTTCAAGAAGCATTTTTTTGCCCATATGTTGTACATCAAACAGCTGCAATCAGTTTCAAAAAGTTTTATCTTGCAGCCTTATAATCTTCTTTCATCTGTGATAACCAAAGTACTTGGAAAGTCCCACTGTTGCAAAATAGCCATTGTTCGTTGTACAGCTCTATTAGATGGTTCATGTGGCATCAAAGCATTGCATGGTTTAAATAGTTGATTAATAGTTAACTGAATATATTATACTGCAAATTTCTACTTATTGCTTTGGTCTCTCCTGCAGTAACGATTGAAACCAAATTACTGTACATAAGCTCGAAAAGTGGCTCTACTCTTAGTCTGTATTATCTTAACTGTGATTATACATTTAACAACTTCTTAGGGTAAGGTCACACTGGCCGATTTGGGGAGATTTAGTCGCCTGGCAACTAATTGCCTCGTCTTTGCGAAGACCAATCTCCCCAAATGCCTTACCTCTGTCTTGCGCCAGCTAAAATGAAAAATCGCCTGCGGCATGGCACACGCGTCACTTGGTATTCCGAAGTCGCCCGAAGATTCCTCGTGAAGCAACTTTGGGTGACTTCGGAATACGAAGCGACGCATGTGCCATGCCATAGGCAATTTTTTATTTTAGCCGGCACAACACAGAGGTAAGGCATTGGGGAGATTGGTTGCCGCAAATACAAGGCGATTAGTCGCCAGGAGACTAAGTCTCCCCAAATCGCCCAGTGTGACCTTACCCTTATTATGCTTCTGTTAATACTAAATGTTTTTATTGCTTTTTACCAGAATGGCGTCATGTCTGGTCTCATGCAGATTCTCCTGCTGAAGGTGTCTGCTCACATCACGGAACAATTGGGAATGGCCCCTGGTGGGGAATTCCGAGAGGCTTTCAAAGAAGTATGTTCTGTTATTTTCGTAACCAAAAAAACTTTTTGTGAAACCTGTCATTAGGCCTCATATTTTACGGTGATTGTGTCTTAAAGCTACTCTGGAGGATCTGCCATTTTATAATGTCTAAGACTAAATAAATATCTGATCTTCCCTGTAGTCCCATTGACCCCCCACAAGAAGACCATGGTTCCCCACTTATAACCATTATGTTTTGTTGACAGTTTTTCTAGGGTACAGACTGATTCAAAAACCTTTTCTGTTGGGCAAAGCAGTGGACTTTATATTAGCTTGGTTCAAGCTTTACTTACAAAATTTCCATTATTTGGCATGCTCTGTCCCAACCAGGGATTTCAGCAATAGCCAGTTTTGGAAACCAATTTGATGAATGCATTTGTTTGAATACCAAAAACTCATTAATAACTGTACATTTGTGATGCCAAATCCAGTAGTCCTCTGCCTCTTATCTGCAAAATGTCTAGCATTGTTATTGTAACTGACATTTCTTGTAGGCAAGTAAAGTTCCTTTCTGCAAATTCCACTTGGGTGACAGACCTATTCCAGTAACATTTAAGAGAGCCATAGCTGCACTATCAATATGGCAAAAGATGAAACTTGCTTGGGGATTGTGTTCTCTATCTGATCCTATCAGGTATGAAAAACAAACTGTGTTCTGGTTACTATATATTGCCATAATTTTGCAATAATTTTTTGATGATTGTAGTAACAGTGTTTTCAGGACTGATGTTATGTTGGAGTTGGGTTACTTTGGTACAATATACCAATCATTTATTAATATCTTTGGTATCCAAAGAATACTATGTCATTTTAAATGATAAAAGTAAAATCAAAGTCATTTATTTCTGTAAATTATGGTTACTATTTAAGGTCCCAAAGAAAGTTAAGTTTTTTTTGTTTTCTGTTTTTTTGCTAGAAGCCAGGTCCTTTGCAGCTTAATTTACAGCACATTTCACCCAGTAATCAAAGGTTTAATTGCACTGCCAAAAAACTCTTATGAGATAACGAAAAATTATATGAGTAAAACTGGGATATGTAACATAAACTACAGACCAGTTACTTCTCTCCATGGAAGTAGTATATGATCTCTAAGTCTTAGTACAGGTATAGGATCCGTTATCCGGAAACCCGTTATCCAGAAAGTTCTGAATTATGGAAAGGCCGTCTCCCATAGACTCCATTATAATCAAATAATACTAATTTTTAAAAACTATTTACTTTTTCTCTGTAATAATAAAACAGTACTTTACAGTTGATCCCAACTAAGATATAATTAATCCTTATTGGAAGCAAAACCAGCCTATTGGATTTAATTCATGTTTACATGATTATCTAGTAGACTTAAGGTATGAAGTTCTAAATTATGGAAAGACCTGTTATCCGGAAAGCCCCAGGTCCCAAGCATTCTGGATAATAGGTCCCATACCTGTATTAACTTAAAGGTAAAATACAATTTAATATACTTATAATTGGGTATACCTACATTTCTTTCTTCCAGTGAGGATGATGTTGAAAAATGTAAGCAGAAGGACTTGCTGGAACAGATGATGGCAGAAATGATAGGGGAATTTCCTGACCTCCATCGTACTATAGTCTCAGAGAGAGATATTTATCTCGCCTACATGCTAAAGCAAGCTGCTAGACCAACTGAACTACCTCGTGCCTCAGAAAGTAATGCTCTGTTATCTACTGTACTTGTCCTGCCTGTGTGAGTGTGGCATTACTAATCTGTATTTCATACACTGGCTTCAACCTAACAGTGGTGATTCTGTTGTAAATAAAACAGTAGTCAATAAAACACAGTGCTCTCAACTGTGAGGGACACCTGCTAAGAGCCAGTACAAGCTGAGGGCATGTCAGCAATTAAAATTTGTGCAGGCATGAATCCGCTTTCATCAAGGCTGTGGCATTTGTACATAAATCCTCCAACTCCTCAGTTTATGGTACCTTTGACTCCTGTGTTTTTAAAGGAACAGTAACACAAAAAAACTGAACGTCTATCAAAGTAATTAAAATATAATTTAGTATTGCTCTGCACTGGTAAAACTAGTGTTTGCTTCAGAAACACAACTATACTTTATATAAACAAGCTGTTATGTAGCCATGGGGTCAGCCATTCAGACTGAAATAAAAAAAAGAAAAGGCACAGGTTACATAGCAAAACAGGTAAAACACCATTGTGTTGGATAGAGATTATCTTTGTGCTATGTAACGTGTGCCTTTTCTAATTTTTTTGTTCTGGCTTCAACAGCAGCTTATTTGTATAAACTATAGTAGTCTTTCTAAAGCAAACACACAGCTTTTACAAGTATAACAGTATATTATGTGTTAATTATTAAATAATTAGAGTAGGTAAATTTTGTGCCCCAAAGCTCTGGCTCCTACTGAAAAATTAGCAATAAGGATGACTTGCAGTTATGGAACCTACGCTGTCAAATTGTTTGTGCTTCTATAACATTGATGCACCTTCTAACCCATATTTAAATTATAGAAAATACTGGAAATTGTGGCAAAACTCTTAATTTACCCTCCATAGACTTTCATTCTAAATCACCCTTACCCAGCCAGAGCAGTCCGTTTAGTTATCACTTCACAATGCTTTCTTCCATGTCATTGGGGTATATTTATCAAATAGTGAAGTTAGAGATCGTCACATTCCTCCTGGGTGAAATTCCGCCACTCTCCATTCATTTCAATGGGATTTTTTCAATGGGTGAAAGTTCATCCTTTAATAAATACGCCTTTCAAAATCCCATAGAAATAAATAGAGAGTGGTGGAATTTCACTTAGGACTGTGGTGATCTCTAACTTCACTCTTTGATAAATATACCCCTTTGAGTGCTAACCATCTGATTTCCACTTGCACTGGCAGAGGGATTACAATGAAAGATATGGAAGGTCAGTATTGAGGGTTTTGCTGCCCACTGAGCAAAAATTATGCCAGCAGGAAAATTATTGTTGTGCAATGTACCATAGCCTTAGTGTTAATAAAGTGTATCATGTGTCAGATACCATTATTTATTGTACCACTTCCTTCATGAGGCCAGTCTATGTGTTCACATTCTTTTTAATTCTATCTTCATCTTCTCTCTTATGATTTGCATAAGAAGCATGCACTTTTGTGTTTGTTGCTTTTTAGTGTGATTTGTTTTTGTGCAATTTGTTATTGAGGCTGTTTGTTCATAGAACATTTTTTTTTACTACTTAATATACCTAGCTGAACCAAGAAAAAGTATCCCGTCTGTTGTTGTTGGAGTAGTTGGAATGGGACATGTGCCTGGAATAGAGAGGAACTGGGATCGTGAATTAAACATCCAGGAAATTATGAGGTATGCATCTATCCTGTTTAGCCAATAAAAATAGCTTCAGTTTGTGCAGAATGTTGCTACCACACTTTTGCTACAAGCAGATATGTTATTGCATCTTTTTTTTTCAATAAATCATTTATTTAACTAGGTTTTCTTCATCTACTTTTAGGATTTGTTTGAAAATCAGATGTTTTAGATCAAATTCATATAAAAATATAGAAAATTTTAAAGGGTTCACAAACTTTCACGCATGACTAAATATGCTCTTAGCTTAGAGCTGCTGACCCAACAGACTGTTAGGTACATGGATCTTGTCCCCTTCATGGGAACAGAAACAAACAGTGAATTCCGTATAGTGATTTTTTTTCTCCATTTTACAGTATACCTCCACCATCAACATTGAGCAAGGCTGTTGCATTTGCTGCAAAGCTTACCTTTTTTGGCCTTCTTGGTTACAGTTGTTACTGTATTAGCAAAAGGACTGTGCGAATTATACTCTCCGTGCCAGCTACACAGTATTGCCTTCGAAGACTCAACCAAATGGGCCACTGAAATAAGGGTGTCGCTTCTGACAGATCTCCTATGACCTGAGGAAAAGGTGGTAGTGAAAAATGAGCTGCACTAATATTTGTTGCAGGACCGTGGTTTACAGGTCATTTTTTAAATTGACTGTTTCTATTCTCCACCAGCTCGGTCCTGCAGTTTACATTTAAACGTATGTTGACTATTTGTTTATGTAAATGGTCTACATGGTCCAAAAGGTACAGTATGTGGTTAACTGATATAAAAGTATTCAGTTGTGCTTTTACCAAATTATCCTAAAACAATTGATTTGCTCATGCTCACACTAAACCTGTGACATCCATATATATTCCTCTGGATCAACTGGCAGTTAGGCAGGTTAAAAAAAAAGTCAAAAGGTTGAATTTGATGGACATGTGTCTTTTTCCAACCTAACTTACTGTTACTATGTTACATATGTAGTGTCAGATTTGCTTAATTACTAGGCAGGTTCAGCTTAGGCAGTAGCTTTATTTAAACTTAATGAACTGTATTAAACCAAAAATTTTCTTTTTTGATGATACAGATATGAGTGGAATCTAACTTTCCTGCTTTTCTAAACAAAATTTGGCATTGTTTAGAACATAAAATTCCAAAGTACTCTTAGGAAGAACCATAGTGATCAGAAATTCCATCCAAGAGAAAGGGAAATGTATTGCATGTGGCATAATAACTGTTTATGCAATGTCTGCATTCCCTTGCAAGACTGTTTAAGTGTGAAATGGGAAGCCCATTTTTGTCATTAAAATGGGATGCAGCAACCTGAAGTTAAGTTTGGGTTCTTTCTGAAGAAGGTTGCCGCAGTCATATTGCCTCATATGCAGTTGCGTATGATGAAACTGACCAGAGACTCTAGCAAAACACCAGTGCTCTCCTACTTTACTATCAGTTCTCAAAATGTCTTATAAGTTTGTGCATACCCAAACAACATAGAAGGGCTTATCTACAAATGCCAGAAGCAAGATATATTCATTAATGTGCAATACACATAGCACTTGTGCTTGATGCAGTTCAAGTATGCTCTACACCAGTGGACCCCAAACAGTAGCTCATGAGCAACATGTTGCTCCCCTACCCCTTGGATGTTGCTACCAGTGGCCTCAAATCAGAAGCGTATTTTTGAATTCTTGGCTAAGAGGCAAGTTTTGGTGCATAAAAACCAGGTGTTCTGCCAAGTAGCCAATCACAGCACTTGCTTGGCACCCCTGGGGCTTTTTCATGCTTGTGTTGCTCCCCAACTCTTTTTACAATTGAATTTGGCTCACAGGTAAAAAAGGTTGGGGACGCCTGCTCTACACCTTTGTTCCATTTGCACCTATCTTAACCTTCTTTACTCTGATGTTAAGTACAGGACTGTGAAGCTTATTTCTCCTTGTGAACCATGAATAATGGCCAAGGAAAGGACATTCTTCTGTCCATGTGCCTTCTCTTCTAAGTGCCACACTGTTAAATTCAAGAGTACACCATTCTGTAGACATCTCCTAAGGGAGCAGGTACAGTGTGGGACAAAATATGGTGCTTTGTGAACATTGTTTGTGCTTAGAATATTGTCCACATTGAAAAATGCCCAAAACAAAAGATGTGAGACCATGCCTTATATCTTATGAACCACTAATGACCTAGGTATGTTAGGTAGGTATTGCACATGTGACCATACTGTGTATAAAAAAAAAAAGTCATTTTGTTTAGAACAACATTTGCTTTTAATATTTTTTGTTTTCAGAATAGCTCCAATATGAAATAAGATCTTTTACTAAGAGAGAAACTTAAATGTAATTGTCAACATGTAGGAGCTGTGCTCCCAGTGCCTTTTGAACCATGGCAGGCTAAGCCGGAATGTTATCAGTGTACCCTGCCATACAGTGCCTTTCATAACATTCTCAGTTAAAAGCTTTAGAACTGTAAGTTTTGAAGTTATGGAATTTATCGTCTTGTGGGCCAAACAATTGGACATTTTGAGATCTGGATATGCATGTAAAAAGGGGCATGGGCAAATATGATCTGCAGTTTGCACATACTGACTATAAAGGTGGTATGTTCAAACTGTCCCCCAACTTCACTGGGCATGTATGGCTACATTTACCATTGGGTTGTACAAGCCTGTAGGTCTTGTTAAAAATATTTAAACATAATTTTTTTTAGAGTAACACAATACAAGATGAAGATTGATTATCAATTACTTGGTTAATGTGGTTTGCTCAGTCTTGACTTTCCACTTGATACTATAATTTACAATCATTGTCTTCTACAAGCATTCTGGAAATGGTAATTTAAGAATCCTTTAAAATAATTAGCACAGTTTGTACAATTGTAGTGTTGATATCTTTTTTGAGGGGGGGGGCACATTTCCAAATGTAGCTTGATTTTGTTTTAATTCGGATATTACTACTGATACGTTTTGATTACAAAAACATTTTGATGAATTCAAAAATCCAAAAAAACACCAGAATGTACACATTTAGCAAGCACTGTACTCTGCTTTCCCAGAAGGCCTAACTTGGGACACATGACCTTTTTTCCCTTTAAGGTTCACATTCTTGGAAACTTAAATTATGCCATTAATTCATATTACTAAGGCCTGCCCTGCTTTGCTCTACCTGTAGAACTTATGATTCATTTATATATTTGCACATGGTTATGTCCCAATAGTGCAAACATTTGAGCTGTGCTCTCAGGTTTTAATGCATCTACATGACCAACTAGATGTTTATCGTTGAGCAAGAATGATTGACAGGTATTAAAAACCTGAGCCTTAAATATTTTTTTTTTTTTTTTTTGCCAAAAGTTAATGGTAACATTGTTTTTGCTAGTATCCAAAGCCAGCCCCTTATTTTGCAATATTGTTATAATTTTAAAAAAAAAAGGCTGTGGAAGTAGAGTTCTACTAAGCAGTACAGGTATGGGATCTGTTATCCAAATTGCTTGGGACCTGGGGTTTTCAGCATAAAGGATCTTTGCGTAATTTGGATCTTCATACCTTCAGTCTACTAGAAAATTGTTAACATTAAACCCAATAGGCTGATTTTGCTTCCAATAAGGACAATTATATATATATTAGTTGGATCAAATATTTTATTACATAAAATGGAGTCTATGGGAGATAAACTTTCAGTAATTCTTTCTGGATAACAGGTCTCCAGATCACTGATCCCATACCTTTAGCTCATTTAGCTAATATTCATGATATAGACAGATCATACCAGTCTCATTTAAATTATGCTGCTCTCTCTCATTCTGGCACAGGTCTTCTAATTTTAGCATCGTGTGATAAACCTACAATGATGTACCAGTTTCTAATTGCACATTCTTAAATTCCTTACTGGTTGTGCAAATGATGTCACTGGGAATTGGGGAAAGAAAGGAATCTGTCACCTAAAAAGCAGTCTAGAAGTTTAGGGTCATACCTTTTGTTGAAGGGTTGCTGTGCTCAGGAAAAAATATAACTTCCCTGTGCTAGAATGCAAAACTAAACAATCCATTTATCTTTAAAGGGCAAGTTAACATTTCAAAAAATTTTATTTATTTTCAAACATGCTCCCAGTCGGGAGAAAGGCTTTGATCTACTTTCCTTTTACTTGCAACCGGTTGTATTAGCACATACGCTGTGTTGGCTGTGCATGAGAAAGAGCTAGCAATTAATGGCATGCATATCCATGTGTCACCAGTCAAAGTGGTGACCATGAACATGAGTGCTTAAAGGAAAACTATACCCCCAAAATGAATACTTAAGCAACAGATAGTTTATATCAAATTGAATGACATATTAAAGAATCTTACCAAACTGAAATATATATTTACATAAATATTACCCTTTTACATCTCTTGCCTTGAACCACCATTTTGTGACTCTATCTGTGCTGCCTCAGAGATCACCTGACCAGAAATACTACAACACTAACTGTAACAGGAAGAAGTGAGAAAGCAAAAGGCAGAACTCTGTCTGTTAATTGGCTCATGTGACCTTACATGTGGTTTGTATGTGTGCACAGTGAATCTTACGATCTCAGGGGGCGGCCCTTATTTTTTAAAATGGCAATTACTAGAAAAGTATATTATTATGATAATGGTTCATTTACATGAAGCAGGGTTTTACACATGAGCTGTTTTACTCAGTATCTTTTAATAGAGACCTACATTGTTTGGGGGGTATAGTTTTCCTTTAAAGGAGAAACAAACCCTTATTAAAAAAAACCCTACCCTACATAGACCCTCCTCCCCCCAGCCTAGCTGTTGCCCCCTCCCCCCGGCAAATGCCCCTAACTCTTTGCTTACCCTTCCATGCAGATTCTGTCCAGCGGAGTTCACGGCAGCCATCTTCTTCTCTGCAGTAATCATCTGAATGAGATTGGCGAAGCGGCGCATGCGCAGTTGGAGCAATTTTATGTATTACGACAACTACACATGCGTCAAAAATTGAAGAATCACCGGTCTCATTCCGAAGATTACCGAAGAGGCTGAAAATAGCGCCCGTGAACTTCGCTGGACAGAATCTGCACGGAGGGGTAATTAAAGCGTTAGGGACATTTGTTCGGGGGGGCAGCTAGGTTGGAGAGGAGGGGGGTCTATGTAGGGTAGGGGGTGGGGTTTTTTTATTAAGGGTTTGCTTCTCCTTTAAAGTAAAATTTCAGAACATTTATGCTCAGATGCCAAAATTTTAAGCTTTAAATATTAGCGTTTGAGGAAAGGCTAGGGTACGATGGACCAAGCCAAATTAACACTGTTAACTTGCCTTGTTCTTTAATTATATATTGTATACTGTAAATACTAACCTTTTGCTGCAATACGGCCTGTAGATCACTGTGGAAATCCGCTGTTGAAGGCAGAGGTGGTATAGTCTGCTTAACCTAGTTTCTTCCAATTTCTTGTATGCAGTGTGCAAACTGTTTGTTTTTCTTTAGTTCTATGTTTAGGAGAAATGCATATTTTGTGGGTGTATAGGAGCAAGTACTGCAATCTGTCATGCAATTTACTTCTGTGAAAACACTCACTGCTTACTGTATTATGTAAAGAGGTTATGTGAATATGGTATTTTCTGTGTGCAAGCAGAAATCATTTTGTACATGGATTTTCCTATGTTTCTGAATACAGTATGGTTCATTACTAAGCTAGTAACTTGAATTTCCACATTAGTAAACTTTAGCATTTGGCACACAGACATTAGCAATTGCCACAGTTCTCTTTAAATATCACAGCAACACTTGACTCTGCTGTAAGCCACTTTTCATTCACTTGAAGGAAAGGCGTCCGGCAACAGGCATGTATCATTCTAGAATATTTACATCAATGTTCCCAAGTGATACATGTGTGACAGCTATAGAGTCTGCCAAAAGCAACATCTTTTCCATTCAAGGTGCGGCTGGTAGAGACAATTCTTCTGATAACAGGTTTTTAAAGTTCTCAGCGCCAATGTGCCATGGGCCAATAGTTGAACTCTGCTATAAAATCTATTGCACATCCCATTTTTTAATTGGTTAAACATGTGCCTCATGCTTTTTTTTTTTTTTTGCTTTTTTTTAATCTGCCATCTACTATGTTCCCAAATAAAGTAATTTACCTGCTAGTTTTATTCCCTTAATTGTGCTGGGTTCACTTGCATAAATATGATGTATTATAATGGCTTGCAAAATAAGCTATTTTTTTCAACTTGGTAATGCATTCTTGTTCCTTGTTGTATGTTCCTTCACTTTAATGCTAATTTTGTTGCTGATATAACTTGAATAATTATAGTTTGGAACCCCAGTTTATCATATACTATTCAATTTCATGTTGCAAAATTCGACTACAGAAAATGAAGGGGCAGATTTATCAAAGTGTGAGTTTAGTGCTTAATAAATAAAAACTCACCTATGTTCTATTCATTCCTATGGATTTTTAGAATTGTATTTATCAAAGAAAGTTAGAACTCCCCATTTGATTAATGTGGTTCGATGTTTGATAACTCTGTTGGCAAAAAGAAGTGCACTTCATAGCTAAAGGGGTTGTTACCTTCCAACGCTTTTTTCAGTTCAGTTGGTTTCAGATTGTTCACCGGAAATGGACTTTTTCCAGTCACTTTCTATTTTTCTGTGAGTGTTGTTCTAATATTGAAATCTAAAGTTTAATTTTTCACCTACTTGCTTCTTTCTGAAACAGCTTTGGGGTGGGGTGGGTCACTGATTCTGAACTTGTTCTAAATTGATACATTTATTATCTTTGTCCCTACTGAGCAGAATCCCTGAGTTTCATTAAAGGCAGCTGTTAGTATTGTGACAACAGTTGCTAATATTCCACAGATACTGCTGAGAAATATTAATGTAGCAAATTGCAACAGTTCACAATCTGCACTTGGATCACAGAGCTGCCAGACTTAAACACCAGTGAAAGGGACATTTAAACTTTAAAAACTGAAAAAAAGTGTTTGGAAGGTGAACAACTCCTTTAAACACTTCTGCCACCATGTAAATGAATGCAGTATTCATCTGTAATGTCTCCTAACATTGCTATCTGCTGAATGACTTGGCATGAAAACTGGCCAAAAGAATACATCTGTTATTAAAAGAATAAATGGGCAAGGTTACATGTTGTTGGCTTCAACTACTGCAAGAGCTTTATAGTCACGTTCTATCACTTTTAAATGATGAAAGCAACAGGCAGGGTGTTAGAATGCCGTGAAACAAATCGTAAGCTTCCATCCAACTGCATAGGCAGACTATCCTTTATTGCTTTTGTATTAATTAAAAACTGCAAATAATCCATGAAAATGGTTCTGTACCTAGAACCCAGAATATTGATGTGTTTGTACTTGAGTCGTCGGTTTTATTATGTGGTATTTCCATTTAATCGTAAAAGTAAAATCGCTCATACACTTTTTACAGCTGAAAGCAAAAGTTTTGGGTCCCTTTGCAAATTGCATATTGTGTACTAAACAAGTACTACAAGAATCCGTGGATTAATAAACAACATATTTACAAATGTTAATTCAGTTATATTTCATTTCACAAACTTTAAAACATAGGAACAAAGTATAATTTGTGGCAAATTGAACTAAATCAGTTTTTTTAATTACAGCATTTTGAAAGCTAAACTATAAAACGTCCCCTGGAAAATCTCCCATCTTGGGAAATGTGTTTTTAACTCTGTTTTAAATAATGTATCAATTGCAAAACACGTGTAAGCCTTTTCTTGAAAAGTGTAAATGCATAATGTTGGCTTGCCTGGGTCTTATAAAAGGTCTCCACCTGCTCTCTGGCGGTGTACAGACTTTGCAATAGCAGTGTGCCTTTTTTAAGGTTTTAGGGGAACATTGTGATTTCTTATGTAACAATAAAGAATTCTAAACAAGTTCTCTGTGACTTACTATTATTTCTGTGATCACAAATCTTTTTCTGTCCTTGAAACATTCTCTTTAAAAGAAGTGCAACAAATCAATTATACAAGTAGCAATTAATATGGTGACTTTTGCTGGAAATTATAGATAAAGCTGTACTTGAATAAAATATTAGCTTTCTAAAATTATGTTAATAATTGTGGCCTTGAAGACTGAAAACTCTGAAAGAATAGTAGATATTGGTTTACAGTAGGGGTCAATGACTCCTTTCTAAACACCGCAGAGAGACTCGATTAAAATAAATTCTAAAGTTTATTATATAATTATTCAGTCTTGTGGACACAGACATATACATATACTTTAATTCAAATTATAATTCAAATATTACATTCATTTTAAAAATGAATTGAAAAGCTGTGTCCTTAAGCTGGAATCCGCAGTGGTACAAAACAGTTACCCCCATTGATTGAAGAGGTTGTTATTAAAAACAACCAAGTCTACAAAAACCCACGATTCTAAGAGTTTATATTGGCAATGTTTATACGGCAAGTGTCAAATTTGAGCAACCATGGCATCAGCAATTCTCTAAAACAACATGAAAGATTTTTATGTGTTAGCTTCACATTGACAAGCATTTACATCTTTTCACCCAGGCATAATAACCATTAATGAACGAAACCGTAATAACTAATGTGGCTAAAAATGCCCTTTTTTATACTGAACTTATTGTACCAGACTAAAGTTTCAGCTTTTCAATAGCAGCAATGATCCAGGATTCAAACTTGCCACAGGGGTCACCATCTTGGCATCTTTGGAGACACAGATCTTTACTGCTTAAAGGCTGTGGTTGCCTTGGGCTGGTACAGAACCCAAAACATAATGTACAAAATTTTTAGCCTACTTTATTTGGTTAAGCTTTTGTTCAGTTTTAGTTCTCCTTAAAGAGATACAGCAGTCAATGTAACATCTTATTATCTATGTCATATGCTCCATGCTAATATCCCACGTGCATAATTGGTTAATGCTTGTACTGGCATAATAATGGGTTTAAGTGAAAACACACTTAATTGCCACAAATATGCCTGACATATTGTCATGCCTTTAGTTGAGTGCAACAAGGAGAACATTTGCGTTGTCTTATCAACTTTTTAGTTGGTATTCATGTTGTTTGTCTTAAGCCATAAACATTAAGGGGTGGTGAGCTTGTCAAATGCGGATCAATTAAAAGTTCTAAAATGTCCCAGACCTGAAAATTCCTGGACCATTTTAGGACCTTTTTCAAGGTTAATGTGCATTGTGCAAATCCGCTTAAAATAGTTCAGATAGTACAAAAGGCCCCAAAATTACATTATAGTTCTAGCAATTACAACCAATTAAAATTCATCTAATTAAAGTACAATGAAATGGTGCATGGTGCTTGTTATATAAAGTGCAATATACCATGTCACCAGTAGGTGTCTCCATCCTGTCAATTCAAAATCTTTTTTATAAAACTTCATGAATTATTCATTCGGCACACTATACAAAAAATACAATGTTATAATAATGTATCTAAAAATGTACTTCCTTTTTGGTTTCTATTAAATATATTAGTCTATAAAACATGTTACCTTTTAAACTGAGTGATTCTTTAAGACTTTATTACCTTAAATTGTATCCATTTCAATGTATATTTTCAAATCAAGAAGCACCAAATGTCATTTGTCCATTCAGACCATTCAGGTGTTACATGATATAATTCATAGTTCCAAAAGGCTTCTTTTCTCCGCAATTAATTTCCAATATCTCCACCCCTGCACCGAGGTCTGACAAGATCATTCTGCATGCATCTGAATGTCGGTGCAACATGTCTGGCCTCAGCCTAGTGTTTTTGCAACATGCTGCTGTGCAATGTCTTGCTTCTTTTTACATTCACCAAGTTTAACGTGTTTTACATATTTATCAACTGGGTCTGATGGATTCAGTTGTTCTTTAAGACTCTTTGCTCAAGAATAACTAAATGTTGGTCACTTAGGGATCTTTGCCACCAATTGTTCATCAGTAACAATTACTTACAATAATTTGCCAATTTAGAATAGTTTGCTTTACTTTTTCACTATTGGCTGACATAATACACATCTTGATCTCTCTTACACATAGATTAACTGTTTTGAATTTTTCTTTCCATAAACACCTGTGTATGATCCACTGATTCTGCCCATTTAAGTTTAATGAGTAAAATGTTCTTAGAGAGGGGTTATGCCCAAAAGTTGATCCAAAATGACATAACATGGGCAGAATCACTAGGAAAACAATGCAGTAAATGAACAAACAATATATAGCAAAAAAGGTGCCAAGCCGTTGCTTGGCAACCTAAACCACACCCATCATTGGCATCACAGTGTAATCACATAGAAAGTGCAGTAGAACTCCTTGTGGTCATAACACCGGGTCCCTGGAGTATATACTCGCCCCTTCTAGGCCCACTCAAGCACAATATCTCATGCAATATACACCAGTGGAACTAATATAGACATGAAGAAGGCAAAACTGGTGTGCCCCCTATTATACTACCATTTACAATAGAGGTTGATGGGCTACTCTAAGGTGAACCCCAGGCATTGGCAACAAATCACACAGTCTCCTCCCCACATTTCATGATATCCTTGGGAGTAATCTATGATGAGAGCCCAAGACTTCCAACTCCAACCCAATCACCACTTATATAAAGAAATACTGGGCTGCCAGTCTGAACCTGAAATCACAATAAGGTATTGTATGAACCAGGAGTAGAATAGCCCCCAAGCAGCCATAGTGCGCTCATGGTTTTGAGAGTTGGAGTATAGGGACCATAAATGAGGGTGGTTGCCAAATGCCACTGGCCACATTTCTGCACCAGTAGTTTGAATCACAATGGGGACAACCAAGCGAATCACTGAAAGCAATTGAGTGCCTAGTCCTACCATCAGGGCAGCCATCAGGGGGAGACAGGGGGGAGAGTTGTAGGGGGCCCCAAGGGTAAGGGGGGCCCTGCCACGTCACACTTTCTTGATTAGCAGGCCCCCCTGCTTTCTGAGAGCTGCTGACTTCAGGAAGGCAGGGCGGGAGCACAAAGGGAGGTATCTTCTGTCCATTACTTCCCCTTATTGGTCACTGAATTTAAGTCCCGGTTGAGCTGCTCAGGGATTGGGTAGCTGAGGTTTGAACTTCTCCTCCAGCTCATCCAATCACCATGCAGCTTTACCAGGACTTTAAATTCTGTGACCAATGAGGGAAGAAAATGCTGTCACTGGAAGAAGATGCAGCCACCTGTGCTCCCCTCCTCCCTTCTGTAGTTGACAGCTCATGGACAGCAGGTGGACCACACTAATGAAGTAACTGTAACATGGCAGGGCCCCCCTAAAGGTAACTCTTTGTGGTCGCTGTTGTGTGGTGGGGCCCTGGGCACCAATTTTTTTTTAAACTTCTGGGGGTGCAAGTTTTTTTACATGGACGTTTAAGGGGGCCCCTGGCCACCAATTTTCTTATAACCTTGGGGGGGGGCCTGGCCACCAATTTTTTTCCCCATGTGGGGTCCTAGCCACCAATATTTTTAATGGGGGGCCCTGACCACAAATGTTTTTTTTAATGGGGGGGGCCTGACAACAAATGTTTTTTTCAATGGGGGGGCCCTGACCACCAATATATATTTTTTTTTTTATTAACATGTGGGAATCATAGCCACCAATGTTTTGATTTTTTTAGTGTGTGGTGAGGGGTGGACCTGTGGGTGGGGAGGGCGGACCTGGCCCACTGGAACCACTTACATGTGTTCGAGGCCTCTGAGGTATGGATGGGAAAGTACCTGTCGGGAAATAAAGTACGAATGAACAGTGGACATAATAGGGCAGAATCTTCCTCAAGGAAAAGACTATACCAAGTCTGGGAGATGGAAGCTCAAAGCTCAAGGCTTAAAAAGCAAAATGATCAGAACATTAGAAAGGAGGCCACAGGGTCAGAACTAGGGTACCTTCTCTGTCACCTAGCCCCCAGTCCGGTCCCCTCTCTCCCGACTCTCTGTGCTTTCTCCTCCTTTTTTCGCCAATTCACGCATGTGAGCGCCAGTTCGCGCATGCTCACTCAGCCGGCGTCGCGACTGGCCAGGTTGCCTAGGGAGCCTGGCTGGCCTGGCCCGGCTCTGGGAGGCCATACTCTTTAATGGGGTGGTTCTGAGTCAATTTGCAATTGGTTTTCATTTTATATTATTCAAGATTTTTGAGTTATATGGCTTTTTTTATTCAGCAGCTCTTCAATTTGCATTTTAAGCTGGTAGCTAGGGCCAAATTACCCTAGCGACCATGCACTGATTTGAAAAAAAGAATGGAATATGTATAGGAGATGCCTGAATAGAAAGATGAGTAATAAAAAGTAGCAATAACAATAAATGTGTAGCCTTACAGAGCATTTGCTTTTTAGAAGGGTTCAGTGACGCCCATTTGAAAGCTGCAAAGAGTCAAAAGAAAAAGGCAAATAACTATAAAACTATAAAAAATAAACAATGATAACCAACTGAAGAGTTGCTTAGAATTGACACAATCACCAGGAACCCTATGACCAGCTATACCTGTATATCCTCCCTAAAGCTTTTAGTTTCTGACTATTAATGATATCTCATGTACTTCATGAAAGTTTATGACAGCATCTGTGGCATCTCCTTTTATATCAATATGAAAGTTTCTGTGTTATATCACCAATGAGTTGCCACAGGGTCATCTTCTTTTCCTGCCACAAGAAAACTCTCGTATGCATCTGTTTCTAAGATGATTGTCAAGATACACACAAGATAGAGGCAAGTACATGTGCTTAGGTATTCTGCACTTTATTACTAGAATGATTTAATAAAATAATAATATTCACAAATTTCTAAAACACCCTTATGTGTACTTAGAATATAGTTTAAAATTGTATATTGACAGAAAATAAAACCATAGAAATTCCAAGCCAACTATATCATATCTGCATTGCTGCTATGCTATTTGTAAACTATAGTTTTGTTTAAGGTGGCCATACACTATAAGATGAGAGGATCTTTTCCTTGATATGCCCACCAAAGGCAAGGCAATATCTGGCTAATCCGATATTTTATTGATGGGACAAAGAGACCACATCAACTAGCCGATGCGGCCTTCAATCTCAGCAGAAAATCAAACCTTCCCAAGAGATATCTATCTGATTTTCAGCCAGATATCAGTCGGAAGGCCCCATACATGGGCAGATAAATACCAAATTGGCAGCTTAAAACGCCCATGTATGGCAACCTTTACAAATGTCATAAATGGGTGGATAAAAGCTGCAGACAATGTCGGCAGCTTATTGGCCAGTGTTTGGGGCCCTCCAATGGGCTTCCCCGATTAATATCTGCCATTTATCAATTGGACAGGTGTAGAAATCCAGTTGGAGCAAGTACTGCATCGGCTCATCTATACAGTCCTCACTCCAACCTTATGATTTCTGGTCTTTGAGATTGGGCCCTAGGTGAGAGATTTGCTTGTTACTTTGGTTGTTCGTATCATAAATATAATTGTTCTAACTGATATATCATAATCATATCATGTCATTGGTAATGTGACAAAATATAAGGATGCAAACATACACATTTTGGCAAAACTTTTAAGAAGCAACTGCATGAAATATTCCAAATTGCCACATTGAATCAGTTTTCTGAATATTTTCAGGCTAAAGGTGGCCATACACGGATAGATCCGCTCGTTTGGCGATGTCGCCAAACGAGCGGATCTCCCTCCGATATGCCCACCTTGAGGTGGGCAATATCGGGCTGATCCGATCGTGGGCCCTAGGGCCCAACGATCGGATCCTAGCGTTCGCCAAACGGGCGGTCGGATCGCGGGACCGCATCAACGAACAGATGCGGCCGCGATCCGACGGGATTTTTAACCCCATCCGATCGAGATCTGGCCGACTTTCGGCCAGATCTCGATCGGGGAAGCCCGTCGGGGGCCCCCATACACGGGCCAATAAGCTGCCGACTTGGTCTGTCGGCAGCTTTTATCGGCCTGTGTATGGCCACCTTAAGTTTCTAGTGTCTATAATAAATATATTTTCTGCTTCTGGAAAAGCAGCAGAATTGCCAGAATTGACAGTGAGACTTTTCTTTCCTTCATTATCTGTCCAGGTATAACCGAGAAATACACTGTTTAGCAGTTTCCCTTGAAAGGAAATATTTACTTAAATAATTGCAGTTCACCATAGTGCCAGCTTGTATTTTTCAGTCACAAATATGTAAAGGCGTACTACCATCTTACAACCCTTGTTTATCCTACTACCATCTTACAACCCTTGTTTATCCTACTACCATCTTACAACCCTTGTTTATCCTAAAACATGTTTTGTATTTAATCAGTTTTTGTCAAGAAAATGTTATGGGGGTTATGTTCTAAAACGTACAAGGTTTGCTACAGTTCTAGTCACCTATAACAACCAATCAGAAGGTAGCATTTACTGGTTCCTTTTTTAAAACAAACTTCTTTCTGGTTGCTATTAGGTACCGCACCTAGGGAAACATTGTGACTTTTACTTAGTTTGTTCTGATACTATAAGACAACTTGTTTTGCCTTCGGGTTTCTTTGGCTTTTTTTTATCATTTTTAAAATAAATTGTACTTATCACTAAATTAGATTAAATTATTAGGCGGGGTTCGAAGAGGCTGTGACCACAAAGACAAAGGGCATCTTCATGCAATGACTGTAAGACATTTTGTGCAAAATATCTTACTGCCAAAAAATGCCACCTCCTTAAACAAAACAGAGATTGTCCATAATGGAAGTAAAAAGGAGAACACTCCAACACATGAGAAAGGGCACTATTCTGGGTTAGTCTGAAATAAACTGCACTTTAGCAGTTAACCTGCTTGTTGGAGTGCTCTCCACTTCTATTAGCAGTACATTCAAGGCGGGCAGTACATCTTTAAAAAGGATTGATGCATTCAGTGTATGGGCTGCTTTGGTAGTGCTTTGGAATATACAATATTTTTTTGGTGTTTGTCCATTTATTCAAGTTGGCCAGCCAGGGATCTACCATGAAGACAAGTGAAAAACTTCAACTGCAAAGTTCTTTATTGGGGAAGTAATTGCTCCACTACTTTTTGGGCTAGGCCCAACTTGATAAAGAGCCTAGCACGAAACATGTAGTGGAGCATCTACTTCCCCATTAAAGCACTTTGCAGTCAAAGTTTACTGCCATGTATTTGTCCTGTATACTACCAATATTTCGTTGATCGTGTAATTTGGGTGTTGACACAGAATACCCCTGCAGGATAATCTACAGAAGAAACGGTATTGGTGAGCTACAGTTTACCTAATTATATAACTTGTCCAATCAAAGCTACTCCACTCCCATCTGCTCCTTGCTATAAGTGCACTGACTAGCACTTTGCCGGCTTGGGGGATCCCACAGATTTTTCCACGATTTTTCCATGCTGAAATCTGTAAACTACAGAAAAGTGTTAAATTTATCATCTCCTTGACATTGTGATAATCTTTTCCAAGGGGCTAAAACAAAATCAGAAAACATGTATGACTTCTTTAACTCTTTTTATTATGTTTTCCGGCATTTTTGTTTTACCACAGGCATATATAAAATTAAAGCCCACTGCCTAAAAGCTGGTGCCATTTCAATGAATTATCAAGAATCAGTTTCTCTTTATTAAAAGTAATCATACAATTATTAGTAGAGGTATGGGATCCATTATCCAGAATGCTCTGAATTATAAAAAGGCCATCCTGCATAGACTACCTTTTAAGCTAATAATGCAGATTTTAAAAGAATTATTTCCTTTTTCTCTGTAAAAAGAAAACACTACCTAGTAGTTTATCCGAACCAAGATATAAGTAATCCTTATGTGATGTAAAACAATCTTATTAGGTTTATTTAATGTTTCTATGATTTTTTAGTAGACAAATTTGGTAATTCAAATTACGGAAAGGTCCCTTATCCAGAAAGCCCCAGGTCCAAAGCATTCTGGAGAATACCGTAAGCCCTATGCCTGTAAAATTTACTTGAACGTGTGTACTGCAAATGAAAACTGCATATTCTACACCAAACAAGTGTCCATTAACCAAAACACTTGGTTTGGCTTTCACACTCCCCCCTCCATCCATGCTATTGTTATGCAGAATTTGCTGCCCTATATAGCAGACCCCCTGCTTCCAGTCTGTAGGCTATAGCACATCATTAATCTGCAGACATCTTAGGCAGACTGATCCATACGTTTCCCTACTCCCTCCTGTCTGTCCCGGTGCTATTATCATTAGGCTAATTTATGTGTAATTGTAAGAAGTGTCAATACCCCTCAGGTTGTCTAGTGCCTCTTAACCCTTTCAGTCCTGCAGCCTCATTATTAGCAAATTGGTTATCCTTTCAAAGGGGTCTAGTAACACAAGTTTCACAAAATTTTAAATTTTCCTTCATATTGTGAAAGAAAGAGATACTGCCAGATCTGTATTAAGCCTGGCAGAGATCACTCTGCACTTTACATGCTCTTTCCTTAAGTTGTATGACTATGATTAGATTTTAATGGTAAAGCCATAAAAATTATTTTATTTGCCTTGTTTTAAAATAAATTGTGACCCAAATCCAGAACAGTATTGCAGAATTTAAAATACAGTAGAATATTATTTTAGCAACAGATCTAAGCATTTCTAACCCCTTTAAACATCCATAACAAGGCAGACAGTAGGTTCATAAACGAGACCATACGTTGATATTGATTTGTAAGTAAATGTTTATTTTGACCCTAATTGTTTTGTGTAATGGGTTTAGTATTTGTAAATTAGAAGTGCAGTGCAACCCTACAGAGCCTGCAATATTAAATGAGTAGAAAACTAAACTACAAAATTCAATGCAGTGTTTAAGAATAAAGAGAAACTGTACTGTTATGCAATTTATTATGCAATATATGCAAAATGCAATTCCATAATTCAGAGCTTTCTGCATAACAGATCTCAGCAATCCATCTCTATATGCAGGATCATGTAGCAAGTTGTTTATTTTTTAAAGAACAGTTTGGTTAAATTCATAACTAACCTGTCTAGATGATGACTGAGAGCTAACTATGCATCAGGAAAAAAACACTCCACCACAAAGCTTGTAGGTAAAAACAGAGACTGATTGTTGATAGGAAGTAAGTGAATCGGCTACTCTGGAGACAGTGTATTTCTGATGAACATGCTTTTCTCCAGGGGTGTAACCTGTTACCTTAGGGGCCCCTCTGTCTGATATATTGGGTTACTTGCGATTTTGCATGCATCGCAGGCCACCCACAACTCACCCTCATGAGCCCTCTAGAGTTAAGGTGGCCATACACGGGCCGCTAAAAGCTGCCGACAGACCGAGTCGGCAGCTTATTGGCCCGTGTATGGGGGCCCCCGACGGGCTTCCCCGATCGAGATCTGGCCGAAAGTCGGCCAGATCTCGATCGGATGGGGTTAAAAATCCCGTCGGATCGCGGCCGCATCTGTTCGTTGATGCGGTCCCGCGATCCGACCGCCCGTTTGCGAACGTGAAGGATTCGATCGTTGGGCCCTAGGGCCCACGATCGGATCAGCCCGATATTGCCCACCTCAAGGTGGGCATATCGGAGGGAGATCCGCTCGTTTGGCGACATCGCCAAACGAGCGGATCTATCCGTGTATGGCCACCTTTACACCACTACTTTTCTTATTGTATTCAATGTTTCTGGTATTCTTTAACTTTAATGCCAGCAAAGTACAATATACATTGTTGACAGGGAAAAACACAGCTTCCCAAACTGTGGGGCTGTCTTTAGCTGGCCATAGACGAAAGATTTGATCGTTCAAATCCTCAAATGATCGGACTTCCCCATCTCCCGACCTGCCGCTAACCATTCAGATCAAATAAAGTAGTAAAGAACAGATCAGCCGATGTTCTGCCCCTGACAGCAATCGTACGAAAGTTATGTCTGGTAAGTCTCCCACTGAAAAATCATCCGATCAACAATACATGCAGAGAAATTATCGGCAGCCAAAAGAAATCTTTTAACCTGTCTGATCGACCAACATCCGTGGGAGGAAAAATGTCGGGATTCTCCGCACACTGCCCGAAAATCGTACGAATTGAGGATTCGTACGATCGGATCTTTGCGTCTATGGCCAGCTTTAGATATCCATAGAAGACTAACAATAAAGTCGGTAGGGTGAGATGTGTGAATCTTAGATAGTTTTGGATTTAAAGTAGGATGGCTGATAATACTACAGTTCCATATATAGTATCTGTTAGCATTGTAAGGTGAGGGAGTGTTTAAGTGTTGGACCATATACTGGGGCTTGAACCCAAAATGTCTATTTTAATGGAACTGTATAATGAAAGTGAGTTTATCATTTCATTTTTGTCAATAAAATTATTATGTACTGTTCAGGAATTCAGTATTTAAAACATAACAGTGAAACAGAAGTGTGAAAATACAGACAGACTGCTTTTGGGAATTTTACATCAGTTTAGCAGGCTGAAAAGTCCCACTAGATTCCATCCTCTGGCAAAGCCAAGGAACAGTTATTTGTGTGGTGAAACCCCTTTCAGCAAATGTAAGGTCACCTCCGCAAACTTTGTTATATACATTTTTTATATAAATTATGTGGTGGGGTTGTGGATGAACATAATATTAATATATATATATATATATATAGTAATCATTTTTTTTTCCAGATGCTTTATGCACTGTTAAAAAAATAAAAGGATTAGTTTCACCCAGGATATATTTTTTAATGGCAAGCTGCCCTACACAGAAAACAAACAAGTGTGTCTGTTATAAATATTTAATATGCTCTCAATTTATACATATAATATTTGCTCAATTTATACATATAATATTTTCTCAATTTATACATATAATATATGCTCCGTTTCTACAATGCTCATATAATTGCTGCAATTTTTCCTCTACAGCATGGTAATGGGATGCGTTCAATCCAGCTGTTATAATAGGTCTTTCTATTTTACAATATATATATATATATATATATATATATATATATATATATATATATATATATATATAACTATAAAATATATATATAAACTAAATATTTACAGTTTGTTTAAAAATAGTGCCTTGATTATTTACAAACAATGTACAAGAGTTGTATTAACATTTATGATGTCTCCACCTCCTTGTGGCCAGTGTCAGCTGAGAGTCCTTTTTTTGCCAGTGGAATATTCTGTTGACTTTAACCTTGCCATGATGGATGTCACCAGCAATAACATACACTGTGGGTCTGGTCCGTATCAGCTTCTGAGCACAATTCTCATTAATCAGCAGCCACTGTTCAATCATGGTACGTGTGTCATATGGAAGGAGCAGACCTTGTTTAATGAACTCAACTGGGCCTTCAGTCTCATATTCATAAAGTCCTGAAGCTGATTTCTTCTTTGCCAATTTCACTTTAACAGCTATGGGAAAAAGGAGACAGCAGATTAATTAATGGATCTTGATATCCTATGATTTCCATTATGTATATCAAATACAGTAGTCTATTTTTTCCACAGAACTCATTGAATATTGTCCAATTCTTATAGGGACAATATCACTTAAGAGTCTATATGTTGCTACTACATGCTAAGAACAGGGAAAAACTAATAAAATTGTCTGCCAGGGCTATAAACATCAATGAAAGCAGCCTTAATGTGGCCACACATGTAGAGATCTGCTCGTTTGGCAATTTCGCCAAACAAGCGAATCTCTCCCTGATATGCCCACCTTAAGGTGGGCAACATCGGGCTTATCTGACCGTGGGCCATAGGGCCCAACGATCGGATCATAATGCAAGTAATATGGGCAGTTGGATCGTGGGACCACATCAACAAAACAGATGCGCTCCACGATCCGAGAGGATTTTTAGCCCTGCTTGATTGACATCTGGCTGACTTTCGGTTAGATATCGATCGGGGAAGTCCATCAGAGGGCCCCACACTTGGGCCAATAAGCTGCCGACTCGGTCTGTTGGCAGCTTTTATCGGCCCGTGTATTGCCTTTAGTCTTCTTACGCCACCCATATGGACGACAGTACCATGGAATAAATTTCCTCTACAGGCTTCTTAAAAGGGGTTGGTCACCTTCCAAACACTTTTTTCAGTTCAGTTGTTTTCAGATTGTTCACCATAAACAAAGACTGTTTTCAATTCCTTTCCATCTTTAATTTTTTACCGTTTTCCCAAAATTGAAGTTTAAAGTTTAATGTTCCTGTCTCTGGTGTCTGGCTGGCAGCTCAGTGATCCAGGGGCATTCTGAACTGTTTCAATTTGCTACATTAGATGATACAATTAGTTAATAAACTTCTCAGCAGCATCTGTGGGAATATTAGCAACTTTTGTATCAATTCTAACAGCTGCCTTTTTAATGAATCTCAGGGATTTTGCTCAGCAGGGACAAAAATAACAAAATGTATCAATTTAAAACAGTTAAATAGTCATTGGATAAACTCTCTATTTCTGGTGAACTGTCTGAAATCTACTGAACTGAAAAGTGTTTGAAGGTGAACAACCTCTTTAAGGTCTGTACTAGATCTCAAGGAATCTATGCCAGTAATATGCAATAAAAAATAGCCCTGCTGTGTTTATAAAGAGTCATGCTACTGTCTAGATGAGCCCACCCCCTACCAGAAAAAATACAACACACACATATATCTATCTATCTATCTATATATATATATATATATATATATATATATATATATATATATATATATATATACACATACACACACACACACACAAGAAAGAATAGAAGAAATACTCACCAAAATTATTGTCACAGAAAGCTTCCAAGACTGTCTTGTGTGAGAAGAATTCTTCAATCAGCGGGCAGCCCTGGCAACTTGGCTTAGGCAATTCTAGGTAAATTAAAATAAAAATGTATGACATGTAAAACTTGTCTAATATATACACCCTTCAATAAATATACATATATCAAGTTGCCATGCCTTAAACCAATATTTCCAACATATTTCAAAAGCCCAAAGACTGTAATAACAAAGCACAATGTGCCCTTTCACACATAACAATATATATATATATATATATATATATATATATATATATATATATATATAGTACAGTAAAACCTACACATATATATTATTTCAAAATGCCCCCCTAAGCAATGGGTGATACATAATCTCTAGCAACACTGAAGTTACATTCTATGGCTTTTTGCTCTGTGTTTATGCTAGTATGTACAATAACATGAGGAGGGTGTTTACCTTTATAGGAGTACTGATACTCTTTGCTGAGAGTGTCCAAGCACATGTCTTCCCCAGCTGGGAACCTGTCACAGTCTAAGCTTTCAGGCCAGGAGTGCCCATGACATGCCAGAACTGGAGCACAACTGTCTCTTACAGCTACACACATACTACGGCAGGGCTGGATGAACCTGTGGGAAATAAACATTTGGCGTGTTATTAATAATCCTTTTAGGAATACATTGTAGCCCCATGTCCCATACAGCTGAGCCCTGTCACACACTTCCTCAGGGCTGTTCAATGTAGTCACTTGCTGGGCTGTTTAGGTGCCAAAGAAGTAGTCACATCAGTTACCTATGTGTGGCCACTGACAAGACTAACAGGAGCCATTGCTGTTGCTAATATGGGTTTGGGAAGTTCTCAGTCAGGGTCATTTAAAAACACTGGGTAAATTTGCCCATGGGCAGTAACCCATGGCAACCAATCAAATTGCTGCAATCATTGTTCTACTTGCAGCTAGCTTAAAAAAGCTAATCACTGATTGGTTGCTATAGGTAACTGCCCATGGGCAAATTTGCCCCAGTGTTGATAAATGAGCCCCACAGTAAGTGTAGCTGGTACCCCACACGTTGCAACACTTATTCACAGAGCCCATGTCTCCTACTCCCACCCCGGCAGTATCACTAGGCCTGACCACAATTGACCCCTCAGTGCAGACTAGAGAGTACTTGGTACTTACGTGTCCAGGCAGACTGGGGCGAACAGGGAGCACAGGAAGGTCCTGGCATAGGGGTGGCAGCCGGTTTGTAGGAGGTTCTGCCACTCTGCTGACTTGGGCACGACTTCTGCCATGTTAGTGTGTCCCATCAGGTTTGGCAGCCGCATCTCCGAGTAGCCGACGTCATTGCACATGGCCATCTCTGTGGGAATGGTGACGCACTTGGTGGATAATCCTATGTCAAAGGCGGCGGTGCAGGCCAGCATGGAGGCGCAGAGGAGCAGGAAGACTCCGGACATGTTCGCAGTTGAGTGAAGTGCTGAGCTACTGCCTGGGTTGCCGGGTAGCGCCTTATATACAGGAGGCCCCTCATTATCTGTCGCTTATCAGCGGAGAGACAGGCCGGGCTCAGCTCACTGCCCATTCAGGCGATTGTTGTGATAAGTGAAGAGGTGGAGACACAGGCACGGCAGACTCTCCTTGAAAGGTGCATTTGCATAGGAGATTTCATTAGGGACGGCAGGCTGTATGCTGGATGTGGGACACCGTCCTGGTTATTAAAATGGGACAAATTGGAGTTTTGTTATGTAAATAGTTGTAACGGGTGGAGAAATGTACATGGGCAGACTGGCTGTCTCCTGAGTCGATTGGGCAGACTGCATTGTGGTATTGCCACTGCTCATCTGACACAAATATCTGACTGACCGACTGACTGGAAATGTTTTGTTATTGTTAATTGCCCCATGTCTCTCCCTTCCCATTTCCCACTGGATCAGCTGCACTTTCTCTTGGTGTCCAGCTATTATCTGGGAATCAGCTCCAAGCAGCAGGTCAATTGTATGTCTGGAGCCTTCCCCAAATAACAGACACATCAACTGGAATTATCCTGCTGCTGCCCATCTGCCTCTCACTTAACTTAAGGTGGCCATAGACGCAAATATCCGATCGTACAAATTTTCGGACCGTGTGTGGAGACTCCCGACATTTTTTTTCTGGCGGAGATCGGTCGTTTGGTCGATGAGACAGGTTTGATTTTGTCCCGACCGATCCCACCGGAGCCCATTGTGCTCTCGTCATAATCTGATCGTTCGGCCATAGGGCCGAACATTCAGATTACCCCCAATATAGCCATGCCCGTTAGTGGCATATCGGGGAAAGATCGGCCATAGCAACATCGCCAAACGAGCGGATTTTTTCGACTATGGCCACCTTTACACATTACCCATTTATCCAAAAAACGAACCTATTCTCTGGAAAATGTCAGGAGAATGTAGTCAAGCAAAAATTAATTTTCAAAACTGCTTATTTGGTGTTTATGTTATGGAAAAGGGACTCCAGACACCTGTCACCCCCTGCACAAATTTACATTGTATGATTTTCAGGGCAAGGCCCTATATCCTCACAGCTGCGTTATATCTTAAATGATTTATCACTGTGCATATCAACAATGGAGACAGTGTAAAATATTGGGCACATACTTTTGGTGCTATATCCCTAACGATAGGCATAGTGTACACACACACACACCCATGGCTTTAGGTTGTTGCCTGTTTGGTATTTTACTGGCCACTGATGACAAGTAAGAAGATAAAAATATGGAAAGGCCAGTATTTTTTCCAGAAAAGGTGGAAGCCCTAATAAGCCTCAGGGGTGGAGTGAGGTACAACCAAAGTGGCACAGTCACTGCTAGGTGCTAACCAATTTTTACTAAGGAATAGTGGCCTCAAATATACACTTCTACAGGGCCTAAGTGGAAAAAGCTTTTTTGTAGTTCTGCTTTCTTTTTTTTATTAATGCCATACAGCTGGAAGCCTGTATTAATATTATGTGGAGTCTCCAAACAAAAGAGTTCAGTGTGACCACCAACCATTCCAAAAACTCTACTGCCTTTTTTATATGATGCAATTTGGCTTCTGAACATGATATATATAAGCAGCCCTCTGCATGCAAAAGTTGGAAAGTCTAATGACACCTATTGCCATGTATGGTTTCCATATCTACGGAAACAGGACACATGAAAAAACAGCTATGCATGGTATGCTGCATTCTCTGGAGACCCATGTCAACTGTTTTTCATTACATCTCCATCAGAGCTTTGCAAGACATACACATGATATTAGCAAAAATATTGGTGTGTGTGTAGTCCTATACTAAATGAAATCAGATTTCTTCCAGATATTGTTGTTTCAAGTTAAAGGATGTTAAGTGTTGTCTATCAGTAAATATGAGGAGATAGCATGACACACTCTGGCTGAAACTAACAGCTCTGGTACATTAGACACATCAAATGAATGGTAATCTAGCAGGTTTAATGGGAAAAAAATGCTTGATATTGTAATAGGTTTGTCTAAAGATATAGGAGCATATCATTCTTGGTCCCAATTGATGTAAGGGACCTACACTGGTAAGCAGGCATTCTATCCAAAAGTTGCTGCAGGATTTCTTGTTGTGTATGAAGGGAGGCAACTGCCAGATTACTGTTCAGTAATTACTCAGAAATAAACACAGCTGTGTATTAGCCCAAATCACAGAATTTAGTTCAGTAGTATAAATGTGTAACTATATTGCAAGAAATACTATTGCTTCAATGTCGGACTGGCCCACTGGGATACCAGGAAAACTCCCGGTGGGCCCAGGTGTCAGTGGGCCTCTTGCTTCTAACCATTTGGCCTATTTCATGGTCATTCCCTATTTCTTTATGGGAAAAAAGAGGCTTAATAATGGAAGAATAGAGTATAGTAAGTAGATATAAAAGACTAGGAGAATAAAGAGGTTAAGTGAGGTGAGGAGGAATAATAGTTTGGAATGTGGGCCCACAGTCTATGGTTTTTTTAGTGGGCCCCTGGCATCACAGTGCAACGTTGTATAGATTTATTGCTTAAAAGGTAGAAACTAGAATTGTGTTATAGTTTTAGTACACCTCTAGAATGAACTATGTGCTATGCAAACCTACAAGGCATGAATTAAACAGAAATGTCTGCTCTCTTTATATTAGTAACCCAGCTTGATATGCTCAAAATATCCTGAAATTAATATGACTCCAGTGCCAGTGCAATAAAATTCCTTCTCACTGCTGCTTTCTTGACACCTGTACTGACAGCAGACAAGAAAGATGCCTGTCTCCTGGCCTCATTTAGGAGGAGACAAGCAGCAGGGCAATTAGGTGTATTGATAACCACTTATCCATTAACACTTCATTGTCAAGTTCAGCAGGCAGTGCATGGGTTCACACTGTGTCCCTCTGATGGGACAGTGCCTTCTCACTTGTAAATTGGATTATACATCAAAGTCTTCTTAAGGGCTATTCCACACGGGGAGATAGCGACGCGTTTGCGGTCGCGGCGACAAAGCGCCGCGACAGTCGCCGCGACCGGCGCAGGCGACAGTTTTGTATGGGCGCCTATGTAAAAACGCCTGTGCTAACCACACGAGGCGATGCGCTTTTCAACAGTCGCCTGAAAATGCCTCGCCAGGCTTTTTCAGGCGACTGTTGAAAAGCGCATCGCCTCGTGTACTTCCTGATGTTAATAGAGATTTTTAATAGGCATTGTAATTGTCTTTCTGGCACATTATAAAGGTTTTGTAATAATCCGGATTATGAACAGAGAGAAGCATACACTTGCAGTGTGCCAAGATTTAAATAAAGGCTTTCAAATGTTTCCAGTTTTCTATTTAGAAAAAGCAAGAACAATAGGAATGCTGCACAATTCTTGCTAGTGTGTAATGAAATGCAAAGACGGTGTTTAGATGGATGGACACAGCAATGGATATACAAGTCTGATTTCACAGTTGGTATGTGATGTACACTGTCCATGATCTGGTCTGAGTTCAAAAACTTGCCATAGTAGAATGAATATATGAGTGGAATTTATCTGTTTCAAATCAATCTTTATGCTAATATCCTGACAGGATAATGAGGTACAGCAATGTTAATTGCATGACTACAGCAATTTCTAGTTTGGTTAATTAGTTTGCAACATTTATAATAAAAGTGTGAATCTGAAGAACAGGTTGTATATTTGGTGGTGGCTGCATGTGTGTTTCTTATTGTGACATAGTTGCCTAGTGTTTATAACTTATATGCATGGAACCTATTAGTAAATATATATCCCAGTACTTTTTATAACATCTGCATTTCTTTAAATTTCATAGAAGTACCTCTCTTTTTCTATGGCACAAAACATCATATAGCCATAAATATTGTACCAGTTTTGTTATGATTATCAGTACATGTATGTTGGGTGGGGGATCTTGACTATATCTTTATACCATGCTTTATCTTTTAAAGGAATGGCAGCTCTACTTAATGTCTTGCTGTTCTGATTATCCACACAATTGTTTATTCATATAAACTGACTTTCCTAGGCTCTGCTCTCTTTCTGCAAGCTAGAAGTCATGAATAGGCATCCTTATAAAGGTCTTATCTGTTTAAGCTTTTCATGTGCAGTGGTTGACGGGTGTAACACACAAATTCTAGGCCATAGAGCTTCGGCACACACGTGTAGCATATCTCCCAACATTTGAAAAAAGAAGAGAGGTACAAAAACTTGTTGTACGCGAACCGCAGTGAAATTGTTGGCCATGCCCATGTTGTGGCCACACACCCCTAATTACCATGTCCATTTTACAAAATTTGGCAGTTTATGAAAGTTTGATAACATTTCTGGGAGTTTTAGTGCAATATTTTATGTGTTATAACAGTTTTGTTAATGATGGTGAATTGCAATTTAAGCTGCTGGTCTCAGTTCTCCCAAGAGACTTGCTTATCTTAAATAGTTACAATTGTTTCTTTGCTTATTTTAAATTGTTACAAATGTATTCAAGTGCAGCTGCTGGCTGTTCTGGGCTCTCTGCCAAAAAGCCTAATTTTAATTAAGTTTCAGAACTTTGTATCTTTTTCTCGAGTCAGGAGATGAAAGAGAAAAATCAAGACATTTCAGTAAGAAACCCGGGACTGCTGGCTGAGCTGCCAAAATTGGGACTGTCCCGCAGAAAACATGACAGTTGGGAGGTATGGTGTAGTTAGTAAAGTTATAAATTTGAGCTCAATCATACATTATTTTACCCACAAAATACAAATGCAGCAGTGGTGATAGCTCTAGGGTTCATTAATAGGCAATTGGCTAATAGGAAAAGTGCACTTTGCTCACTGCATTTGTGGATGTAAATGAGTCTATATGATTACAAGTAGATTATTAAAAAATGGTATACAGAGTTTGGTTAAAATAGCACATAGTTGGAACAATTAAGTTTTGTATATAGTATTGACCATACAATTCTAATGTCTGCAGTAATTATTGATGCTTTTACAAAAAGCCTAACATTCAGTGTAATAGAATGTCTCATTTTGAAATGTTAAAGGCATTTTCGCTTCCCTGAGATCCTCAGGTTGTCTGTTTGGTGCCTCTCTGACAAAAAGGTTTTCTTGCAGTCTGACCTTATTCATACCCTGAAAACCTAACATACACAGATTTACTAGACACTATTTATTATTTGTCATTGGGTGCGGTCTATTGCAGCTTGTAGACATGCTGTTCTAAGCTTTTAACATCACATAAGTTACTATCCCACTTGAATAGGGCACATGTTTTGTAAACATTGCACATAGTCTGACACATGATAACTCTGCACAGTTTTGAATAACTTCTAACACAGCACTAGAGATAACCTAGCACTTTGACAGTGGTTTACATTTCTGTGAACTATAAATACAGACAACTCATCTGAATAATGTGGACCATATTTTATTAAGTAACATGTATGCAATGTGAACTAGAGAATTCTGGGACATTTCTCCTAGCAAGGTCTACCAGAAATGTGGTAAGTAAGCAAGTGGAGGGATTTTTACTTTGCACAAAAGCATTTTATAGGTGAAATCCATCCTGTGTGCAGTGATAGGCAGTTGCTCTTAAACTCAATAGTGATTTGCACTGGTGGCATTCTGTAGTATTGATTGGTGCTCAATTAAACCATACAAAAATAAAAAACATTTTCTATCTTACATTTAAGAGCTAATAAAACACTACTTGGTGGTTACTTTAGTTATCGACTGTGCTGTTTATACTATATATATATATATATATATATATATATATATATATATATATATATACATACACATACATAATAACAAAATATGTGACCCAGGTGCTACCCTCTGGAGCTGAATACAAAAAACAGGACAAAGTGAGGGTGCACACAGGAAACCTTGTCAAAAAGTATTAAAAACAGGTCAACATTTCGGTCTGTTGCTAAGACCTTCCTCAAGACCATAAACACCCAATAAAATGTTATGCAAATAAATAGATAAAACACTGAAGCACTCACCCAACCATGTGCTTCCCCGAAGAACATGTGACAAGAAATTCTAATCCTCATTAGAAGAACATAGGTTAATCAAAACAACATGAACCACACCCCAAAACAATGGAACCTAGCACACAGGCAAAAATGTATCTATAATTGTTATGTATCAAAATGTATCCAATATAACAAAATTACACTTAACTTCCTATTAAGTTAACATTAAAACACAGAAAAAAACAATGTTCATTTAACCCTGATGGCAGGGTTAAATCCAGTTAATCCAGAACACATCTCTCTGAAGCAATATTTTTGATCTATTCCCCCTCTCTTGAGTTGGGGGATATGGTCTGTAGCAATGTATCGAAATGTGGGTAACCTATTACCTACTTCTAAAAAAAATGATTAGCCACTGGTTTATTCGTGTATCCATTTAGGGATGGATATACAGATAAACCTGTGACTCAACATTTTATCAGTGTTTTATCTATTTATTGCATAACATTTTGTTGGGTGTTTATGGCCATGAGAAAGGTCTTAGGAATAGATGAAATATTGACCTGACTTAATGCCAGGAGGACAGTATCCCTACGTGACTCTTATGTATATACTGTACATATAGTGACTCTTATGTATATACTGCACATATCGTTTCATTCATGTAATTTTGGTAATTATAATATGTTGTGTGCTATCATAATTATTCTACAAAATAAAAGGTCCACTCACTGTATTTAGCCCCCCCGGCAATCCTAACCATGTTGTCCTCACAACATATTTAGGAGTGGCACCATGTTGTGAAACACAGGGGATAACATTCATCATCTTTGTCATGGGAAGAGTCTCAGTTCATTGGCAATACACTGATAGCACAGGTGGACAGTTCTGATCCCTAAATCAGGAAACAAGAAAACTAATTAATAGGGATATGTACATGTAAATTTTCTAATATTTTTACTATGCTATATAGCTCCACAATTTGAAATAATCTAATATGATACAGTAGTAATGGCATTCTAGAGAAAGTGGCTAATTCAGTAATGAATATTGTTTTGACTTCCAGACAGATAGCATGGAGAGCTAGCATTTCTGCCTTAGGCTACTTTGTCTCAGGACCACTGGAGACTGTTCACCCACCTTCTCTGGCTGCACTAGTGCAGATACAAAGGGATTAGCCAGAGGCAATCCACAAGGATTTTGATGATGTTGTTTTACAAAGGTCAGAAGCTATGGTTCGACTGAGTTTTACAAATAAGAGACAGTAGAAGGCTCATGTCTGTTATGTCTTTACACGTTACTTCAAGGGTGATTGGATTGCAACTTTCCTTTGATCCACTGTGAAAGGTCCCTTTTAGTGCTTACCCCATTACAGTGGATATGTTTTTAAAACAAGAAGCAAACAGTTAATATTAACAAGGAGCAAAACCATATGTGTTATATATTTTCTGGTGTAGCCATTGCTATCAGGGGAAAGTGATGCATGTCAATGGCCATTTTCATTAGTGCTAAACAGTAAGCAGCAGGTACAGTGCACTAGTGATACCAGCAGATCGGCTATTTCTCACTAGCCTTTAGGTGGCCATACACAGGGAGTACTGCTCGTTTGGCGATGTTCCCAAAAGAGTGGATCTCAACCTGATATGCCCACATTGAGGTGGGCTGATCCGATCGTGGGCCCTAGGGCCGAACGATCGGACCAGAATGGAAGCGATATGGGCAGTCGGATCGCAGGACTGCTTCAATGAACAGATGTGGCCGCGATCCGACGGGATTTTTTACCCTGCCCAAATGACATCTGGCCGACTTTCGATTAAATATCGATCGGGGAAGCCTGTCGGATGGCCCCACACACTGGCCAGTAAGCTGCCGACTCTGTAGTTTTTATCGGTCTGTGTATGGGGGCCTTTAGGGTGCCCACAGGCCATACACGCTATTATCGGATAGCATTACAATATTTGGTGCGTGTATGGCAGGAGACAAGGTAACAGATATTGGCAAAAGACTATTGGATATCTGTCATTTCATCGATCAGCTAAGACAGAAAATTCTGAACGGGCACCTTTGAACGGTTTGTTGCTGAATCGTCAGATAGAGGTAGAATTCTAGTTTTGACAATTTAGCTTTTAACTTTATAATAACAATCTTTCCTGGGACAATTGTAATTGTTACATGTATGGCAGGCCCGGACTGGCAATCTGTGGGTTCTGGCAAATGCCAGAGGGGCTGCTGTATGGTTCCATTGAAAGTTACCATATAGTGGGCTGGTCGGGGGCTGTTTGGGCTGGTAGGGGCTGTTTGGGCCTCTGTGTACTTGGAATGGCAGGGCCTATGTTTACTCCCAGTCCAGGCCTGATGTATGGCCACCTATGTTAAGGTGGCCATACACGGGCCGATAAAAGCTGCCGACAGACCGTGTCGGCAGCTTATTGGCCCGTGTATGGGGGCCCCCGACGGGCTTCCCCGATCGAGATCTGGCCGAAAGTCTGCCAGATCTCGATCGGATGGGATTAAAAATCCCGTCGGATCGCGGCCGCATCTGTTCGTTGATGCGGTCCCGCGATCCGACCGCCCGTTTGGTGAACGCTAGGATCCGATCGTTTAGCCCTAGGGCCCACGATCGGATCAGCCCGATATTGCCCACCTCAAGGTGGGCATATCGGAGGGAGATCCGCTCGTTTGGCGACATCGCCAAACGAGCGGATCTATCCGTGTATGGCCACCTTAAGTCAGTCTGTCAGTATTAATGACCTTAGACCAATAAGGTGTTGGGACCATGCAGGCAGTATTGACTCTTTGTCCTCACTGAGCAAACTTATGTTACACCCATGTCATAAATGATTGTGCCAGCCTCTTGCTGGACAGTAAAAGAAATATGGCGGGATGGATGGGGCAGAATATACATTTAGCAGAGCCTAAAAAATTAGCTCTGCAGATGGACAACAAAATGTACAGAATTGCTCCCTATTCATTTCTGAGTTAATTGCCCAGTCAGGTGATTTCACTTGGAAACACGACAGCAGTACCCCCACTGTTCCAGGCAAATGGAATGGAAATCAATAGGCAGGAATTACAAGAGTTTGTTTAACTGGAAGACAAAATTCACAAAATCCGCCCTTATGCTATAGCCCTAAAATATTTATAGGGTTTCACTAGAAGTCTGTTTTCTCTCATGTTTTTTTTCCCATGGTCTGATTTTGTTTGATAATGTCTTACAAAATACCTGTTTTGTAAGTAGGTACATTTAATAGGCTATCCACACATTTCTGGAAATTGTTATACTGTGGTTCTCTGTCATTCTGGACTGTACAATATATAATTCCAGCACTATATAAATAAAGAATACTGATAATCAACGGTGTTCCAGGGGAAAGGAAAATGCAGATGACAACATTTACCTTGTGCGATTACCCTTAAGCTTACAAGATCATCCAAAAAATGAGGGATCTTTAGAAAGACAGCTGACAGAATTGCACTAATTAATCAGTTGATTTTTTTGGTGTCCTTGTGGGAGTTTTAATTTTACCTTTCTTGGTTTGTCTCCACATTTAAATGACTGTGATCATATCTTGTAGTTAGTGGAGGTTGCCTTTTAGCAAAGTAAGGTCCAACATAAAATGTAAGAGCTTGTTTACTAGAACAAGTCTAGAACAAGTGCAAAACATTGAAATGGATAAAAAAAGGACATCAGAAAATGCTATCAACTAAAATAACACTATATAATTATATATAATAGTAAATTTAATCATAATTAAATACATTAAAGTCAGTTTAAGACCTGATCTGACAAAGGATGACTTTGATGTAGTTGGTCATAATTCTTATATTCCTATATTTTACATTAAGGGGGTATTATTTTTTAACAAGTTTCAGGGAATCATGTGGCATCATATATAAGCAAAGACTTGACACACCTAAGCAATTTTTTCATGTATACATTTAGCTGGTTATTTTTTTATTTTGTTTAATGGAAGGTTATAAGTGACAAAACTGGTGTTATAATGGTAATGACGCATTGGCTGGCATTTTAGCCATTTAGAAAACGCCATTTAGAAAAATGTGACATCAAAATGCTCAAAACTGCCTTCTATAAGAATCAGCCTGTGCTGGTGCTTTCAAACAATTTGCACAGAAATAAATGGAAGGAGATTTTGAGCATTTGCCAGCATGTATTTAGATGGCAATAGACAGACAAAATACCTCAGATGATGACACACATATGCCATTGCCCTAATAGTTGATCAAATTAGTAATCAGTCAAAAAGAACATATACAGCTTTATTTCTCATGCCATGTGGCTTGTTTATGTCCATGAGATCTTTGCAAATGAGGAAAGAAAGTGAAGCAGGGGATCTAACATGCCCCTGTTAAGTAAAAGTAGTTCTTACGTACTTAGATCTTTAGATTAATTCTTTCATTTGAAAGTAAATGTCAGGTACATAACAATTGTTTGTTAACCATTGAAAACGCAAATATCTTGTCTGCTTCTAGTGACTCTTTGTCTGTGTTTAGTAGTCGGCTTCTGATTAATGTGATAAGACAAAAGCACTTGTGGGTTTGACCATTAGTCTGGCCTGTGGATGCTACTGGGAAGTCTACGTGCACTGTCTGGGCTACATGCTCAGGTGAGTGCCTGAAGCTCCTATCTATCTTGGCATTCTATTAGCTCAATGTTATCTTTAATAGTAGTTAGCATAAATTATATCATTATTGTACCTAAGTAAAGCCGGTAGTCTCCCGGGGGTGGTGAATTATTAAAAGTTAATGTCTGGTTCCAATTCCTTTTGGAGAAGGTTGTTGGAATGTCCATTTTACATCTTACATGTGAAGCTTTGTTATTTACTTTTCCCTAACCCCATCTACAGCAACAAGATTAGTTATCCAGCACAGTCTATGGGAAGCTGGAGTTTGTGGGAATGCTGTGGCCCATGCTAGAAAATGATGCTTCGTTTAAACCATTCTCCCATTGACTTCCGTAGACAGTTGTTCTTGCTGCCCTGTTTGCAATAAGAATAAAGAAAAAAAAGCAATGATACAATGAAGAGTGCAACACACTTCACAACACTTATGCTGAGATATTTTCGTTAATTTTGGGAAAAAGTGCTTGCTTGATATACTGCCTGCCTAAAATACGGGCCAATACTGGTATTAAATTGAACTAACATACCATATTATTCTTTGTCAAGAAAATGTATTTGCATGTGGTGTATAAAAAAGAACACTGTGAAAGAGCACTTCATGAAAGATACAGGATTTGGCCAAAAAATAGAATCCTTAAAAGATTATACACGTTTCCCTAACTTATAAGGAGGATTTTAAAAACTGTTTAGGAAAATTCGAATTTATTATAATAAATAATAAATAAAATAATAAACAAAACTAGAATTTTTTTTAAAAAAATTGAAAAAAAGAAGGAGGCTCAGAAGAAGGGGCTGGTGCGCACCTATTGACTAGAATAAATCTGATAGATGCAGCAGTTTCAACTGAGATGGCAAATTAGCATCAGTGTTTCCAAACATATTGAGCGTTTTTTATCAAATATGCTTGTTTTCTGTCTCCTTGCTCTCATTTCTTTCAGTTGGTGCATGTCCTATATTCTACTTATACAGTCCTGGATCCTGGATGTTTTCTGGTAACATATAAGATTGGCCAACTTTTGATTGGGACTTGAACTCAGAGATAGTTTGTCTAAAAGCTCAGGCAAAGAGTAAATAAATATATATATATATATATATATATATATATATATATATATATATATATATATATATATATATTATTCATCAAACTGGAGCACTCGTGTAACAAAAAACAGCTGCCTGGGTGCAGGTTAGGGTTATTATGTAAATCAATCTACAGAAAAAACCGCACTCACAGGGCTTGTGAGGTGCAAAACAAAAAGAAACGTTTTTGTTTTGCACCTCACAAGCCCCATGAGTGCGTTTTTTTCTGTATATATATATATATATATACTTGCTACTTCAGCAGCAGAACTGGGGGCAAACAGAGCACTTACTTAATACTTGACTGCTATTCCATATTTGTGCAGTAGTTTATATTCCCCTTGAGTACATGGTTCTGACTGCTGCATTTATTCAGTAACACATGCACTGCCATGAAGCAGTTGACCTGATTCTGCAATCCATTTCTTTAGGAACTAGGCTGTTATCCATATGAAAGAAAATTAAATGTACCCATTTTGGCTACTTATTCATCAGTTTATTGTTAAACAATTTGGTAAATCATAAATTCTATATACCATGTCAGTGTTGTAGTTATATAGTCATTGCTACTTTTGAGCCAAACAAATGACTGTATCGTGGACAAATAGGTAGTACTAGACACATGAGATTAAAACAGCTCAACTATACAGTAGTAACATATTTCTATACATTTCCATTAAAACCAAAAGTAGTGATCTCAAATGAAAGATTAAAACCTACATGGTGTATGTAGGGCACAAGGGTAACAGAGCTACATATTTTAAAGGCAAAGTTTTCTACCAAACGGCAGGTATCATTTACTGATCACCTGTTTGAAAGTAAACACCTTTATGGTTCTATGGTTAACTAACTATTACATTTGTGTATATATATGGGGAAAGACCTGAAGATCCCTAGGTGCTTTATACCCCTGCTTCCTCACTCCCCTGATTCAACAGTCTCTTTTGCTACATTTCTTCTATGCACCATCCTAATAGTATTCATTCAGCTTGACATTATGGGAAAAATATATACATATATATATAAATATATATGGCTTTTGCAATACACAGAAATTGCTGCTTCATGACTAATCAATAGGTGTGTAAAGAGAGGTCTATACCACAACTTTCCAGGGGCTGACCCTTTGATCCATTCTTTCCTAATTTCAAACCATAATTTCTCTATAGTGCCAGTGATGAAAAAAACTTTTTTTTTCTTTCTCTTCAACGATGTTTTATTGGGTTTTCGTAAACACAACAGATTATGGTTTACAACATATTAAGTATGTCAAGATAAGCATAGAAGAAGAATATACATTGCTGCATGACATACCAAGGAATTGAACAAATGAGTATATAAAATAAAAGGGAAAGAAATAAATAAAAAAATAAAATAAACCAAAACCTCACTCAGTGGTTTTACAGATTTACAGTAAACTTAATATGTAGAACTATCAGATTTGCAATATCCCTAAGATTTCTATTTCATGACCAGGATCAATTTGTTGGAAGAAAAGAGACCAGTTATCTAAAACTCTGCACTTTAAATGAGGTCTATTTTTTTTTTGTCCATAGAGCTTCCTGCCAACATAATTGATTTATCTGTGATAAAACATCTGTCATGGAGGGGAAGCTTCTGAGAGCCAATATAGAAGAAGAGTTTTCTTCGTAGCAGCAACGAAACGAAGGATCAAGTTATTGAAATCCTTAGTATTGGATTTATACTGGTTTATTCCAGAAATAAAAGGGGAGCCTATATTTAAGAGAGCAAAGGCTGGAGACAATATAATGTGTATCTTTAACTTCAAACAAAGAAAATCCTTTAGTCTTTGCCAGACCAACTCAACTTGGGGACAACTCCATAAGTAATGGGAAAAAAACTTTTAGTAGTTAGGAGAGTATCAGCCAATTTAAGTTATTAACCTTGGATGGATTATGCAGAAACTTATTTTTTATGACTCAGTGGGTCAGTAATGTTTACAGAGTAGAACATTATCCTAATATATCCAAACCTGCTGTGCTGAACAGGCTCTAATGAGCTGGCTTATTGTACTGTACAATAGATACAAAGTGTCAATAGAAACAGTCCAAACTCATTATGGCTGTCTATTAACTGTATACAGATTTACAGATGTTGTCTATATTCAGAATAAGATAACCGAAAGCATATGCATATAGAATGTTCGGGTGGTGGCAGATGTGTTGTCCCTGAAGTTTCCTCATGAGGCAACTTTGGAAAAACATTCTAGCCGACGGGAAGGCATTTAGGGGAGATTAGTCTCCCGAAGAAGAGGCGACTTGTCGCTGGGCGACTAATCTCCCCAAGTAGCCACGTCTGCCATCACCATTGCAGTTTGTGTAATACCAGTAGCCTTTCCAGCAGACAGATAAGTAGCTGAGGACAGGGAGCCTGTATTCAGCATTTTGCTCTCTATGTTTCTTTTGCCAACTTCAAAGCAATGGACAATTGATTCCAATTATCATATCTTGTAAGAAATTCACTGATAAACATGTCTCCACCCTAATGATTAAGTCTCATTCAAGACAAGGCTGAAATTAGTGACTCCACAACCCATTTGTCAGTCTGGACACAGACAGCGAATGTATAAAAAGTAGAATAATTGGAACTCGGCTCATTTACTTCAATTTGTCAGGTGCCTCTGAGTACTGGTCTAGAGGGGAACTATAAGGGGCATATGATAATTATTTAGCATTTTATACAAATGTATGCTTATTGCAAATGCAAAATAATCCTTTTTTACATCTATATGTGAGAAGGAAATGAGAAGTGCCTGCTCTCCAAATACTGGTCAGGTGGCAACCCTACCTGCATTGTCAGTTGAAAAGAAAGAAATTATAAACCCAATTTATGGCTATAATCTATCTTTCAATTAACATTACCCTTTCAAGTATTGCATAATATTTTGTGTTATAGAGGGTGAATTAAAATGGGGCAAGAGATGGGGACCTGAAATTTCCTGAAAGTTTAAAAACATTTTAATAAATTACAGGTATGGGACCTGTTATGCAGAATGCTCGGGACCTAGGGTTTTCCTGATAAAGGGTCTTTTCGTTATTTTGATCTCCATACAAAGCAGTGATCCCCAACCAGTAGCTTGTGAGCAACATGTTGCTTGCCAACCCCTTGGATGTTGCTCTCAGTGGCCTCAAAGCAGGTGCTTATTTTTGAGGCAAGTTTCGGTTGCATAAAAACCAGGTGTACTGCCAACCAGAGTCTCCTGTAGTCTGCCAGTCCACATAGGTGCTACTAAATGGCCAATCACAGCCCTTATTTGACACCACCCAGGAACATTTGTCATGCTTGTGTTGCTCCCCAACTCTTTTTACATCTGAATGTTGCTCATGGGGGAAAAAGGTTGGGGACCCCTGCTTTAAAGGATAACAAAGCCCCCGCAAAGTTAAAATCCTCCACCCTCTACTGGCCCCCCTCCCTGCTTCCTCCCAGCATAGTCTTCTACTGTACTTAATTGTAATTGTATATTGCTATGGATACTGTTTTGCATCCCTAAAGTAGAACAGTTCTATTCAGTCTCACTAAGGGCACTGGCACCCTTGGAGATTTGTTACCTGCAGGAAATCTGTGCTACTCATGGGCGACGAATCTCTTGGAAATACCTCTCCATAACATTCAGATCGCTGCACGACTCCAAAAAGCTCCTGGAGGGAATTCTGGAGGGCCAGTGTTCGTCAAGATAAATCAAAAGAGAGAGAAAAAGCAGGTGTCTACGTCTATGGACATTTGGCTAGGGCTAGACTGGCATTGTTGTCTGTTACACAGACCGGTACTGGATGAAACTTTGGACCCACAGGGAAGTGATACTGTATTATTGTGTATATGACTAGTGGGAAAGGCTGAAGATGTATTTATAATGGCATATCATTAGGAAAGTCTGATGAACAGTTTAGCTCATTGCAAAAGCATGTCTCCAGTGCGTTCTGCAGTGCTATTGAATCTCCTTTATTTCTATCCAATCAGCTGTTTAACACTGAGATAATGGGGGGGAGGGGTCCCATAATGCAGCTCTCCTGCACTGATACAAGGACAAGTGTACTAGTTTGTCTCAGTAAAAGGCACATGGATATAAATCCATGATCAGCAGCTGTGCTTGCGCCAATAGCAACCCAGTGACATGGATTCTATGGTTAATGATGGGATCTGAAGCAGCAAGATAAACACCAATGGGCAAGCACATAGTACTTATTCTTGTTCTGTGCCCATCAGTGTGTATGTGTGTGTATGTGTGTGTGTATGTGCTTTCCTGTCTTGCCTGCAGCCCTGTGCACACCCAATCCTGACATATTATATCCAGTGCTGCAGTGGAAAAACTTTTACACACACACAATAATAATGGTGGGAAAATAATTATGCGTGTCAAGTGAAAATGGCACCCACGACAGAGCATTTTGATATTAACTTAGGAGATAGGATTGCAGGAGAAATCAAAGGTATTTTGAAAAACGAAATTAGCAATCAGGAACAGTAAGGGGGCACAATAACATACTGAAGAGTTGATATAAAGGCTTTCATTGTCCTTTAAGTAACTTTGCACCCAAACCCAACAATGTACTTGCTTACTATTTACTAAAGTCATAACTGTAGCTTTTCTTGTGGTCATCCATATGATCAGTCTTAGCCTAAACTAATTGTAAATGATTGTCTTCTGGCATTCAGCTGGTCTAAATCATCATATTGCAGTGAACCAATGGTTTGGTCCGTGGCCTGCTTGGTAAGATAGTGCTAAACTGAGAGTGCACAGACTATTTATATTTCCTTGATCCCTCATGACATACTGCAAGTGTTAGTGAGAGTTCATTCCCAGAAACCAACTTGGCAAATGATTAAAGGGGATGTAAAGAAAGAGTGGCCCTGGGATTACCCAATGGTACATACTAGTATGTTAAAGGGGAACTATCGCGAAAATTTTAATTTAATATTAGTTTCAACATACTGAAATAAGAAACTTTCTAAATAAAATCAATTAGAAATTCAGTATTGTTTCTGAAACAATCAAGTTATCTTCACTATCCCTCTCTCAGCATCTGTTTCTTTTCATTCTGTCTTCATGCATGCGGGTTTCAGATATTCATTGACAGTTAGATCCAATATGTCTTATAGGGGCGCTCCTTTTGAGCTCACCAGACATCATGTCTCTCTACATGAAGAATTTGTGCAAAAGGCAGTTATTTTGTTTGTACTGGAATCAGTTATTTGAATGAGCTCTAATTCATCTGCTAGGAAAGGAAGCCCCCGGATCTAACTGTCAATGAATATCTGACTAGGGATGTCGCGGACTGTTCGCCGGCGAACTTGTCCGCGCGAACATCGACTGTTCGCGCTCGCCGAATGTTCGCGAACGTCGCGCGACGTTCGCCATTTTGGGTTCGCCTTACCTGGCGCTTTTTTTTGCCCTCTCACCCCAGACCAGCAGATACATGGCAGCCAATCAGGAAGCTCTCCCTCCTGGACCACCCCCACACCCCCTGGACCACTCCCCTTCCATATATAAACTGAAGCCCTGCAGCGTTTTTTCATTCTGCCTGTGTGTGCTTGGAAGAGCTAGTGTAGGGAGAGAGCTGTTAGTGATTTGAGGGACAGTTGATAGTAAGTTTGCTGGCTAGTAATCTACTTGATACTGCTCTGTATTGGAGGGACAGAAGTCTGCAGGGATTTGAGGGACATTTTAGGTTAGGTAGCTTTGCTGGCTAGTAATCTACCTTCTACTGCAGTGCTCTGTATGTAGCTGCCTGCTGTGGGCACTGATCTCTTCTGATCTCATCTGCTGACTGCTGTAATAACCCAATAGTCCTTGTAAGGACTGCTTTTATTTTCTTTTTTGTTTTTTTACTTTGCTAGTTGCTACTATAAGAGCCCAGTGCTATTAGTCTAGCAGTGTTGGGGAGTGGGACTGGTGTGCTACTGTGCTGCTCCTAGTAGTTCAGCAGCACCAACCCGAGAATTTTTTTTTTTTAATATACATATAATTTTTTTTTTATTTTACTTATCTTACTGTTCTTTAACGTGTACAGTGCTGTTTGCTGTTCTTCATAGTAGTGCACCAATAGTAGTGCACTTGCAGGCATTATTTGCCCAGTGTGTTCTTCATTTTCAAACAACTGCCATCTAGCTGTGTAAGCTTGTTCACATTCTGTCTAAATATCAATAATAATACCATCTCCAGAAACACCACCTGAGTGACGTTTTACAAGCAGCAATAATATATTCCGTATCCACCACTGCTGTAGTGTATACGTTGACCTTGCAGGCATTATTTGCCCAGTGTGTTCTTCAAACCACTGCCACTTAGCTGTGTGAGCTTGTTCACATTCTGTCTAAATATCAATAATAATACCATCTCCAGAAACACCACCTGAGTGACGTTTTTCAAGCAGCAATAATATATTCCGTATCCACCACTGCTGTAGTGTATACGTTGACATTGCAGGCATTATTTGCCCAGTGTGTTCTTCTAACCACTGCCACTTAGCTGTGTGAGCTTGTTCACATTCTGTCTAAATATCAATAATAATACCATCTCCAGAAACACCACCTGAGTGACGTTTTTCAAGCAGCAATAATATATTCCGTATCCACCACTGCTGTAGTGTATACGTTGACCTTGCAGGCATTATTTGCCCAGTGTGTTCTTCAAACCACTGCCACTTAGCTGTGTGAGCTTGTTCACATTCTGTCTAAATATCAATAATAATACCGTCTCCAGAAACACCACCTGAGTGACGTTTTTCAAGCAGCAATAATATATTCCGTATCCACCACTGCTGTAGTGTATACGTTGACCTTGCAGGCATTATTTGCCCAGTGTGTTCTTCAAACCACTGCCACTTAGCTGTGTAAGCTTGTTCACATTCTGTCTAAATATCAATAATAATACCGTCTCCAGAAACAGCACCTGAGTGACGTTTTTCAAGCAGCAATAATATATTCCGTATCCACCACTGCTGTAGTGTATACGTTGACCTTGCAGGCATTATTTGCCCAGTGTGTTCTTCAAACCACTGCCACTTAGCTGTGTAAGCTTGTTCACATTCTGTCTAAATATCAATAATAATACCGTCTCCAGAAACACCACCTGAGTGACGTTTTTCAAGCAGCAATAATATATTCCGTATCCACCACTGCTGTAGTGTATATGTTGACCTTGCAGGCATTATTTGCCCAGTGTGTTCTTCAAACCACTGCCACTTAGCTGTGTGAGCTTGTTCACATTCTGTTTAAATATCAATAATAATACCGTCTCCAGAAACACCACCTGAGTGACGTTTTTCAAGCAGCAATAATATATTCCATATCCACCACTGCTGTAGTGTATACGTTGACCTTGCAGGCATTATTTGCCCAGTGTGTTCTTCAAACCACTGCCACTTAGCTGTGTAAGCTTGTTCACATTCTGTCTAAATATCAATAATAATACCGTCTCCAGAAACAGCACCTGAGTGACGTTTTTCAAGCAGCAATAATATATTCCGTATCCACCACTGCTGTAGTGTATACGTTGACCTTGCAGGCATTATTTGCCCAGTGGGTTCTTCAAACCACTGCCACTTAGCTGTGTGAGCTTGTTCACATTCTGTCTAAATATCAATAATAATACCGTCTCCAGAAACACCACCTGAGTGACGTTTTTCAAGCAGCAATAATATATTCCGTATCCACCACTGCTGTAGTGTATACGTTGACCTTGCAGGCATTATTTGCCCAGTGTGTTCTTCAAACCACTGCCACTTAGCTGTGTGAGCTTGTTCACATTCCGTCTAAATATCAATAATAATACCGTCTCCAGAAACAGCACCTGAGTTGTTGTTGTTGTTGTTGTTTTTGTTTTAAAAATAATGCCAGGCAAAGGCAGGCCGCCACGCAGAGGCACTAGGGGCCGTGCTGCTATGCTATCCTGTGGCCCTAGGAAATTGCCCAGTTTTAAAAAGGCAATGACCCTGAACTCCCAAAATGCTGAAGAGGTAGTTGACTGGCTTACACAGCACACCCCATCCTCTACCGTTTCTAACTTTACCACAACATCCTCATCCTCCACTGCTATGGCCACCCCACGTAACACTTCCTCCACCACCGGCGCCCCTTCTTCACTGGAGTCAGAGGAGTTATTTTCACATGAGTTTCTTGAACTGAGTGATGCGCAACCATTATTGGCAGAAGAAGATGAAGGAGATGAGGACGTTACACCAGATTTAATTCTGGCAGAGAACACAACAGAGATGGACATAATGAGTGATGAGGAGGTCCCCGCTGCTGCTTCCTTCTGTGAGCTGTCAGAAGAAATTGATGCATCTGAGGAGAATGATGATGAGGAGATTGATGTTTTGTGGGTGCCCAGTAGAAGAGAGCAAGAGGAGGATAGTTCAGATGGAGAGACGGAGAGTCAGAGAGGCAGGAGGAGAATAAGACTTGGAAGAAGCAGGGAGGACAGCTCGCAGGGAACAGTAGGGCAACAACATGTATCGGCACCTGTGGTCAGCCGGCCAACGCACCCGCCATTGCAGCCAACGCCGCCAACTTCTACTGTTACCGCCAGATTGCCAGCTTCAAAAAGGTCAGCAGTGTGGGATTTTTTTAATGTGTGTGCCTCTGACAAAAGCATTGTAATTTGCAATGAGTGCAGTCAGAAACTGAGTCTTGGGAAGCCCAACAGCCACATAGGTACAACTTCTATGCGAAGGCACATGAACGGCAAGCACAAAGCACTTTGGGAGCAACACCTCAAAGGCAACAGGCAAACTAAAAGCCACCCTCCTTCTGGTCCAGCATCTTACTGCTCTACCTCTGCTGTCCTTGACCCGTCTGAACCACCCTCCACTCCGCCTTCCACCTTGACCACCAGTTCCCATTCCCAGTCATCTGCCCCCAGCCAAGTTTCTGTGAGGGCCATGTTTGAGCGTAAGAAGCCAATGTCTGCGAGTCACCCCCTTGCCCGGCGTCTGACAGCTGGCTTGTCTGCACTCTTAGCCCGCCAGCTTTTACCATACCAGCTGGTGGACTCTGAGGCCTTCCGCAAATTTGTAGCAATTGGGACACCGCAGTGGAAGGTACCCAGCCGCAATTTTTTTTCAAAAAAGGGAATACCACACCTGTTCCACCATGTGCAGAGCCAAGTCACCGCATCTCTGTCACTTAGTGTTGGGCCAAAGGTCCATATGACTACTGACGCATGGTCCTCCAAGCATGGTCAGGGCAGGTATGTCACCTACACTGCCCACTGGGTGAACTTGGTAATGGCTGGGAAGCAGGGAATGTGTGGCTCAACAACGACAGTGGAGTTGGTGTCACCGCCACGGATTGCACGCGGTTCTGCCACCACCTCTACTCCTCCTTCGCTCTCTACCTCGTCTTCTTCCTCTTCTTCCTCCTCTGCTGCTGGGTCCTCCTCCACACCTGTGCACCCCCAGCTCCCCCTAGGCTATGCGACGTGCCAGGTACGCCGTTGTCATGCTGTCTTGGGGATGACGTGCCTGGAAAGCAGAAACCATACCGGATCTGTACTCCTGTCATCTCTGCAGTCACAGGCCGATCAGTGGCTGACCCCACACCAACTGAAGATCGGAAAAGTGGTGTGTGACAATGGAAGCAATCTGTTGGCAGCACTGAGACTGGGCAATTTAACACATGTGCCCTGCATGGCACATGTTCTGAATTTAATAGTCCAACGTTTTGTCTCAAAGTACCCAGGATTCCAGGACGTTCTCAGGCAGTCCAGGAAGGTGTCGGCCCATTTCAGACGTTCCTATACAGCCATGGCACGCCTTGCTGACATTCAGCAGCGGTACAACATGCCAGTCAGGCATTTGATTTGCGACAGCCAGACTCGCTGGAATTCAATGCTCCTCATGTTGGAACGTCTGCTGCAACAACAAAGAGCCGTCAACGAATACCTGTTTGAACTGGGTGGTAGGACTGGATCTGCAGAGCTGGGGATTTTTTTCCCCCGTTACTGGGTGCTTATGCGCGATGCCTGCAGGCTCATGCGCCCTTTTGAAGAGGTTACAAACATGGTCAGTCGCACCGAAGGCACCATCAGCGACCTAATACCCTTTGCTTTCTTCCTGGAGCGTGCCGTGCGACGAGTGACAGATGAGGCTGTAGACCAGCGTGACGAGGAGCAGGAAGCGCACGATTTCTGGTCGGAATCACCAGAACGAACCCAGGCACCTGCTGCAACGCAGGGAGAGGTGTCAGAAGTGGAGTCAGAGGAGGAAGGTGGCTTTGTGGAGGAGGAGGACCAACAGGAGCAGGCTTCACAGGGGGCTAGTGGTGACCTTTTGGGGACCCCTGGTCTTGTACGTGGCTGGGGGGAGGAGATCGTGGATGATGCAGTCCTTGATAACGAGGAAGCGGAGATGGATACCTCTGCATCCAACCTTGTGAGAATGGGGTCTTTCATGCTGTCATGCCTGTTGAAGGACCCCCGTATCAAGAGGCTTAAGGAGAAGGACCTGTACTGGGTCGCGACTCTACTAGACCCTCGGTACAAGCATAAAGTGGCAGAAATGTTACCAACATACCACAAGTCTGAAAGGATGCTGCATTTACAAACCAGCCTGCAAAACATGTTGTACAATGCTTTTAAGGGTGATGTCACTTCAGGAACTCATCAACATTCCAGGGGCAGAGGTGCCAGTAATCCTGCCACGAGCGCACCTGCAAGGACAAAGCACTTTGGCCACTCTGTAACGTCAGACATGCAAATGTTTTTTTGTCCAAGGCAGCGCCAGAACCCTTCTGGATCCACCCTCAAAGAACCCCTCAACCGGCAGGTAGCGGACTACCTGGCATTAACTGCAGATATCGACACTCTGAGGAGCGATGAACCCCTGGACTACTGGGTGCGCAGGCTTGATCTGTGGCCAGAGCTGTCACAATTTGCCATGAACCTCTTGTCTTGCCCCGCCTCAAGTGTCCTCTCAGAAAGGACCTTCAGTGCAGCAGGAGGGATTGTAACTGAGAAGAGAACTCGCCTAGGTCACAAAAGTGTGGATTACCTGACCTTTATTAAAATGAATGAGGGGTGGATCTCGGAGGGTTACTGCACGCCGGAAGACTTGTTCTGAGTTTCTGACTCCCCATGCAGCTGTCCTTCTCTGCACGCCTCATGACTCCACACACAGCTGTCCTTTAGCGTCCTCCTCCCTCCACCACCGTTACAAACTAGGGTGCAAACCCTACTGGTTTAATTTGAATCCAGGTAAATCCTGAGTTTTTCTGGCCTCTGTGCTTCAGTGGCTGCGACAAAAAAAATGAATATTTTCAGCATTTATATGGCATATTGTTTCTGGCCTCTGTGCTTCAGTGGCTGCGACAAAAAAAAATGAATATTTTCAGCATTTATATGGCATATTTTTTCTGGCCTCTGTGCTGCAGTGGCTGTGACAAAAAAAAAATGAATATTTTCAGCATTTATATGGCATATTGTTTCTGGCCTCTGTGCTTCAGTGGCTGTGACAAAAAAAATGAATATTTTCAGCATTTATATGGCATATTGTTTCTGGCCTCTGTGCTTCAGTGGCTGCGACAAAAATAAATGAATATTTTCATCATTTGTATGGCATATTTTTTCTGGCCTCTGTGCTGCAGTGGCTGTGACAAAACAAAATGAATATTTTCAGCATTTATATGGCATATTGTTTCTGGCCTCTGTGCTTCAGTGGCTGTGACAAAAAAAATGAATATTTTCAGCATTTATATGGCATATTGTTTCTGGCCTCTGTGCTTCAGTGGCTGCGACAAAAATAAATGAATATTTTCATCATTTGTATGGCATATTTTTTCTGGCCTCTGTGCTGCAGTGGCTGTGACAAAAAAAATGAATATTTTCAGCATTTATATGGCATATTGTTTCTGGCCTCTGTGCTTCAGTGGCTGCGACAAAAATAAATGAATATTTTCAGCATTTATATGGCATATTTTTCCTGGCCTCTGTGCTGCAGTGGCTGCGACAAAAAAAAATGAATATTGTTTGCATTTATATGGCATATTTTTTCTGGCCTCTGTGCTGCAGTGGCTGCGACAAAAAAAAATTAATATTGTTTGCATTTATATGGCATATTTTTCCTGGCCTCTGTGCTGCAGTGGCTGCGACAAAAAAAAATTAATATTGTTTGCATTTATATGGCATATTTTTTCTGGCCTCTGTGCTGCAGTGGCTGCGACAAAAAAAAATGAATATTTTCAGCATTTATATGGCATATTGTTTCTGGCCTTCTGGTTCAGTGGCTGCGACAAAAAAAACATAATTTTTCAGGAAAGTACACATGCCTAATTTTTCAGGGTTCTGCAACAGTGGCAAAATCGCATCTTTTATGGTCACCGCAGGTGATCAATAAAGTAGACCAAAACTGGGCCCACACTGCAGAATCAGTGTTTTTTGGTTCACTTCACTGTACATTGAATTACCTCTGCCTGACCGTGCACGTGCGCACAAGCACGGTGACTGCTAAACACACCACTACAGAAATATTGCCACCAACAGGACGAACATCCTGGAGGTGACAAGCTCAACTAGTAATTAACAACTATCATTTGCTCACTTGACGGTATCATTCATTAAAGCTCTTTGCGTTTTTTTGCGTTGCAGTAAGCGCCGCGTTTCGTCTTTGCGTGTGAACAGGCTGTAACCTTTACATGTAGACGCCGGACGTTTTAAAGCATTTTATTACACAGGTTTAGAAATGTAGTGTGATTTCTGCCCTTTACAGCACAAAACGCAGCGCTGTGTCAACAATGTATTTTTCCGATACATTTTTGCCCTTGATCCCCCTCTGGCATGCCACTGTCCAGGTCGTTGCACCCTTTAAACAACTTTAAAATCATTTTTCTGGCCAGAAATGTCTTTTCTAGCTTTTAAAATTCGCCTTCCCATTGAAGTCTATGGGGTTCGCGACGTTCGCGAACCGTTCGCATTTTTGACGCAAGTTCGCGAATATGTTCGCAAACTTTTTTTCCGACGTTCGCTACATCCCTATATCTGACACCCAACTGCTGCATGAAGAGAGAATGAAGAGAAACAGATGCTTAGAGAGGGATAGTGAATATAAACTTGATTATTTCAGAAACAGCACAGAGTATTTAATTGCTTCTATTTACAAAGTTTCTGTATGATGAAGCTTCTATTACGTTTTAAGTATATTATTATGAAAATGGTTTACTCACATGAATCAGGGTTTTACATATCAGTTGTTTTATGCAATATATCTTTTTGAAGACCTACATTGTTCGGGGATATAGTTTTCCTTTAAGCACCTCTCCTTGCAGTGCTGATCTATATTTACAAAATTATAAAGGATTGGCTGATGGTGGGAATTGACTGTGCCCTCCGGTGGCTGGTTTTGCAAATGCAGCTGTGCAACATCTACTGTGTTGCTAGAGGCAGAAAATTCTTAGGACAGAAGGAAATTACTCACCTTACTGTAACAAAGCTGAAAACCATAGAGATATGATGGAATAGATCTTTATTAAGTAGAGAGATATAAAGAGAGTCACAAACATGGATACAAGTGGAAGAACTGAGATATATAATTGAATAAGAAACAGGAATAATTAGAGAAGGCAGCAAGCTGCCTTGTCTTCCCATCTCTTTTACATACGTACATTATGGGGCAGATTTATCAAAGGTCGAGGTGAATTTTCAAATGAAAAAAATTCGAATTTCAAGCTATTTTTTGTGTACTTCCACTAAGGAATCATCCAAATTCGATTTGAATTTGTAAAAAATTCGAAAATTAGAATATAACATTTCTAATAATGTACACGTGTCAAGGGACTTCACTAGCACTTTTTAAAAGGCTATTTTACAGAATATTTGTGGCTGTTGTGTTTTATTCTTGTTCAAATTGTCCCTATTTGTGACTGCCGTAGTTGATGCTTACAGTATGGACTATATCCAGGGTTTACCTTTTATACAAACAGTGGAGAACCCTGGATATAATCCATACTGTAAGCATCAACTACGGCAGTCACAAATAGGGACAACTTCAACAATATTGCAACAAGACTGAGAGCATGGTGCACTAGACAGGGAATCTTGAGTGATATGTTCTGGGTAGCCGAGGATGAGTAGAGTATAACAGTTCTTTATTAGCAGGCTCTCATGCTGGCCAAAATCTCCCCTTGGTCAGCAGCAATAATGTAATTTTCAAACAGGGTTTGGAAGAAAAGGTGCAGGCTGCTGCAGAGGTAGAAGAGCCATCTCGTCGTCAATTTGTTATGTTTTGGGTAGCCGAGGATGAGGAGAGTATAACAGTGCTTTATTAGCCGGCTCTCATGCAGCCATTACACAACAGGAACTTTTACTTTCACTTTTAAGCTCTCAGGAAGTATGCACAGTATAAGTCTGGGCACAGTGATATCTACAGGCCATTTGTATAAACACCACACTGAGCTTCTTATCTTACCTGCTGTTTGGAAAAGATAAAGAGCTCTTTGTACCTAGTAATTTATTTCAGGCTCTGCACATTTTTGGTTTGTCCTTTGCTGATAGAGTTTATTTACAGATGATCATCTCCCACCAGATTATGTCCCCAGTCTCCTTTCCTCTAATCAGATTTTTATATACAAATTACTGCAGCTAAACACATCGTTAGCTACTGTTCTGTAGGTATCAGCAATCAGCAGAGACATTAGGACTCCAAGGCAGCCAGCCTGATGCTGTACTATATCTATCCCTTATCACTTGTCTCATTGGAACCATCCTGTCCTGGGAACAGATAGAAGCCTCATTTTAATAGGCCAATTATCAAGACACATAAGAACCAGACCTTAAACTTGTGTTCTTTGATAAATTAGCTGCACACAGGCCAGTCTTTCCGTTACCTGAATAATCAGTGGTCAGCTAATTTTGACAACAAATTTAATGGCAAAGAGCAAAATTTAAAAAAATAACATAGGGACATTCTCCCCTTGTCTCTTAAACTGGCCATAGACGCAAAGATCCGATCGTACGAATCATCATACGATCAGACTTTCCCAACTCCCGACCTGCCACTAACCATTCCGATGAAATAAAGTAGTAAAAGAACAGATCAGCCGATGTTCTGCCCCTGACAGCAATCGTACAATAGTTATGTCCGACCAAAGCTAGTGACAGTCTCCCACTGAAAATCATACGATCGGCAATACACGCAGAGATATTATTGGCAGCCAACATAAATCTTTTAACCTGTCCGATCGACCAAACGACCGATCTCCGCCGGACGAAAAATGTCAGGACTCTCCACACACAGTCCGAAAATCATACGAATCCACGATTTGTGCGATCAGATCTTTGTGTCTATGGCCAGCTTTACCACTGTGTAATGTAAAGACACAGATAGGAGGGCAATAAGCATTTCTACAAATAGTCCCAGGAAAATTCCTTGCCGTCAAAACATCAGCTACCCATGTGCATACAATCACACTTTATTATCAAAATTAGTTAAAAGTTATTCACTTTGTATGTTGTTAATTTGTAGAATTAGTAGCTATTCTATCTGTCATTCAAATGTTCCCACACTTCAATGCCTCATATTTCTAATAGATTGGTCTAATAGGTGTCCAACACTGTGACCCCATGCAGTCGGAACCTATGGATAGTGATGGTCTGTGTGCTGCCTCAGAGATCACCTGACCAGAAATACTACAACTCTAACTGTAACAGGAAGAAGTGTTGAAGCAAAATACACAACTCTGTCTGTTAATTGGCTCAGAGACCAACATTGTTTGAAGGGTATAGTTTTCCTCTAAGTAATAATAGGATACTGCAGCTCCTCATTTGTCAGCACACATATATCAGCTGGAATGGTTTATTGGCAGATAAGGTTTTCAAGAAGGCCTGAACTCCCGATCAACTAATATCCATAATACGTGGTTTATCGTAAGGATTGGTAAACCTGCACAGTAAAATGTACTTTATTTCTCATTATTTTATCTGTGCTTGTTTGGCCATCTTTAGCCCCCCATACCTAACACCAGTAGCTCATATTCCTTCCCACGTAGCAATAAATTTGATGTACTTGTAATGTTTACCAAATTTGCTAAACGTAATTAATTGTAACAGAAGCTTCTTTGCCTTATTATGTTGTAAATTGTTTATTTAGGCATAAGGTCAAAGTGCAATAAATGCTGTGTCTGTTGCAACATGTCCACAGTCCATCACTTGTTGGCTTGAAGCAGTCAGAAAAGGACTAATATTCAGACCAAGGCAAAAGTAAAATGGTACCATAAGTTAATTTGGCCTGTTGGCGCCACCTAGTGCACAAAGAATATACCACACCACTGGAATAGGAAAGAGTAGGCAAGACTTCTATCTGGGATTGGAGAGAGAGAAAAATGAACAGAACGCACTGGTAGACATGACTGTATCAGACAATCAGACAGGGTCAATCAAATACAAAACTCCATATTCACGGCCTATTTCTATATAGCTAAAGTAACAGAATTGGTCAAATTTGTAGATTTTTCACCTATTTATAAAACTTATCTTAGACAGAAACAGTTCATTCTAATACAGAATGGCTGTGATTAGGGGCAGAAAGAAGAGGTACATTCCTAGCACCCCTCCACCATTGCACCCTAGGCATGTACCTCTTCTATCTACCCCTAGTCACAGCCATTCTGTATAAGAATGAACTGTTTCTGTCTAAGATTACGATTTATAAATAGGTGAAAAATCTACAAATTTGACCAATTCTGGTACTTTGGCTATATAGAAATAGGCCGTGAATATGGAGTTTTGTTGTACTCTGTCTACTTCTAGGCCTGTCCCCCTACCGCCTGCCCATCCTTCAGCTTCCCCTGCCACTGTTGTTGATACAAGTGGGGAGGGGGAAGGGCCACAGAGACTGCCCAGGTTGCCTATTGCCCAGCTTGCTTGACCCACCATTGCTGATTGCTGTTACTGTAACTCTTCCCCTACATAGACATTTTCAGCATCCATGGCAACTAGTAAAATGAGTACTAAATGTTCCTTCTTCAACTCTTTATATTGTAAATATGCTCCTCACTCATGTGCCTGCTGTATGTATCACTAGTAACAGGCAGTTGTGTTTTGCTTCATTGTGGCGCGACTGCTGCATTGCAATGCTGGTGAATGACACATAATTGGAGTTCACGTCTCTATGGGTGCAAGTTCCAGTGCAGCAATGGTCACAATATTGCCACAAACACACAGGAGCTTTGTGAAAACCATTTGTATTGAGCAATTTTGCATTGCACTTTGTATATGTATTCTACTTAATTTCTAGTCCCAAAATATGAAGGTTATTCTTAACCTGTCCACTTTTAAAATACTTACTTTGAAGCTTCAGTGATGTTTCTATAGCATCTATTGTTTGATGAAGATGTTATACAGGATACAGATATACGTGAGATCTTAAGATATAACTCGTTTATAACATGGCATCTAAAGTGAATTTCAATTTATTTTTACAAAATGCATAGCAGAAATGAAGGCACAGACAATGTGCAAATGTATTAACCCTTTTTAACCCTATTTTGAAGCCAAGTCTGTATTCCACAAACTACAACTGTAGAGGTATTTACTGGGACACCAATGTGGGGGAATTGCCTTATGGCTTCTGCTATTCATTCTGGTCTATTAACAACTGACTACAATCCCACTTTGCAGATGGTTTTAAGAACTCAGACGGAACAAAATGTGGGAACATTAGACAGAAGTCGCCTTTTCGTGCTTAATATAATATGCCAATTTGAATTGTGGAGTACAGCTGGGCCTGAAAAACCACATTGTTGCCAAGAAGATAGACCTTATGTATACTAATATGTATTAAATGCATGACAGAGAGAAAAAGAACAGTAAGATTCTCATTAAATCCTCAATTACAGAAAAATGGATCTGACTGCTCCATTTAGTGGCAGAATATCTAGATTTCACTGCAAGTTCTCCCTCTTCACCCCCCCCCCAAATATTCAAATTGATTAACTCAAATTGCACTAGTATTTATTATTCATATGAAGAACTGACACTGCATTATTATCTTTGTTCTGAAAGGGACAAACACCTCCTCTGTGCTATAGCTTGGCCTTTTTTTTTTTTTTATAGATTTTCTTTTACTCTGTAATAATAAAACAGCACCTTGGACTTAATCCCAAGATATACTGAATCCTATTGGGTTTGATTAATGTTTAAATAATTGTTTAAATAAACTTAAGTTATGGAAACCCAAATTATAGACAGACCCCTTATCTGGAAAACCCTAGGTCCCAAGTGTGGTGTTTATACAAATTGCCTGTAGATGTCACTAGACTTATACTGTGCATACTTTCTTTACAGCTTGTGGTGTTAGAGTTGCTTCCTGTTGTGTAATGGCTGCATGAGCCTGCTAATAAAGCAGTGTTATACTCTACTCATCCTCGGCTACCCAAAACATAACACCGAGCATTATAGATAACAGGTCCTATACACATCCGCAACACTGTTGCCTTGCAGGACAAGTTCGTATTTACCTGTGTCCTTGTGTAGGGTTTCAGCTTTGCTGTACACCAGAAATACCTGTAAAACTGCTGCAAATGTTGGCACTATATGAAGAATAATTGGAAAGTCCGTTTAGTGAGCAGCGGGCTGAATGGAGACTGATAAAAAAAAGGAGCACTACTTGCCAACAAACCTTTTGAATGCTATGTTAAAGGGCAAGTAATGCCTCCCAAACACTCCCCCCCCATTAAATGCAATACTTTTCATAGAATCTACTTACAGAATTTCTTACCTTCAACGGTGACAGAAAAGTCAGGCAAGCTATTGCGTTCTGTACAGTAGGGTAATGTCACTCTATGTGAAACAATCTCCTTCCTGCACGGCTCATCTTCAGGCATAAGCAAGAACAAAGCCCAAAGACCCACATTACTGCTGGTCTTTGCCTCTGCCAGTGGTGGTGTGAAGGCTGCCCATATGACTTGTGTGTTATCACTCACCTGTCCCTCCTGTTTACAATACGGACATACAGACTAGGAGAACACAACCAATATGGTGGTGGATAGGGTGTTGAGGATCTTGACATTATAACACGGGGTGGCATTTTGCTGCAATTTGGGTGACCCTTTCCATTCTTCTTTAAATAACACCACCATGAAACGTCAGGCTTTGACTGTAAATCACCTTAAAGGAACAGTAACTCTGTAAAACTGAAAGTTCCTCAAGGTAATTCAAATATAATGTGCTGTTGAACTGCACCATTAAAAGTTTGGTTCAGAAAGTCTACTATAGTTTATATAAATAAGCTACTGTATAGCCATGAGGGCACAGGTTGCATAGGAGATAACAGATTAAACATCATTGTATTATACAGGGTTTATCTGTTATCTGCTGTGTAATCTGTGCCTTTTCTTATTTTTCCCATCTGGAATGGCTGCCACCATGGTTATACAGCAGCTTGTTTATATAAACTATAATAATCTTGCTGAAGCAAACAGGTCAGTTTATCCGTGCAAGGTAACAGTACATTATATATGAATTACTTTAAAACACTTTCATTTTTTTGGGTTATTGTTCTTGTGTTCTATAAGGAATGCCATAACTTTCTAGAAAACCAAAATAAAACAAGGGACAGAATCATTTGTTTAAACCGTTAAGGGTTAAAGCCCAAACTTCCTGCAGACAGTTATCAGCGTATGCACAATTTGTAGTTCTAGTTCTACTCCCTATTGATTTTGGGGAGAAATTCTGCACCAAAAATTAAAGTGTTTTAAAGTAATGAATAAATAATAAAGTATTGCCCTGCACTAGTAAAACGGGGGCGTTTGATTCAGACAAACTAGTATAGTTTATCTAAACAAACTGTTGTGAAACTATGTAGGCAAGATTCAAGAACAGTTTACAATGTAGAGAACAGATACAAATACAAGATTCCTCTGCACTCAACCCATTATCAATATATTTAAGACAGCGACATTTTGTGCATACTGCTACTAAAAAATGCCTTACCCTTTAAACAAAACAGGGATTGTTTGTCCATATATTGCAATATATTTAAGCTGGCCAACTACGTCAAAGTCATCCCATATCTGGCCAGTCCTATGCTCAATTTTATCTGATTCATTAAGAATTCTATTGCTTAATTATACATTTTACACAGGGACTAAGTTTTACCTGCAACTTACTTGCTGCTTTCAAAGTAAAACTCCCACTGGTGTCTAATAAAAGGGCAGCCAAGTTTGGGAGTACTTTGAAAGCAGCTAGTAAGTTGCAGGTAAAACTTAGTCCCTTTGTAAAATGTATAATGAAGCAATAGAATTCTTAATGAATCAGATTTGAGCATAGGACTGGCCAGATATGGGATGACTTTGACGTAGTTGGCCAGCTTAAATATATTGCAATATATGGACAAACAATCCCTGTTTTGTTTAAAGGGTAAGGCATTTTTCAGTAGCAGTATGCACAAAATGTCGCTGTCTTAAATATATTGATAATGGGTTGAGTGCAGAGGAATCTTGTATTTGACTATATGTATTTTGTGGTCACAGCTTCATTGCACCCCCGCCTAATGGTTTTAAAAATTAGTGGTGAGCACAACTTTCCCTTGTTTGTTATAATATATATATATATATATATATATATATATATATATATAGTTTGTGAACCCTTTAAATGTTCTATATTTTTATATGAATGTGACCTAAATCATCTAAAATTTGTTATATTTGGTCATGTATTTATTGAAAAAAATGTTCCAATAACATCTGCCTGTGGCAAAAGTAAGCGAATCCTTCAGATTATCATATAATTTGAAGGTGAAATCTGGTGTTTTCAGTAAATGGGATGACAATCAGTTGAGTGAGAGACCTAGTTTTATCTAAAGAATGGGGATCCAGCAAAGCCTGATCACACCTACAACACATTTGTGATATGTATCATGGCTTGAACAAAGGAGGTGTCGGAGGACCTCAGAAAGAGAGTTGTTGATAGAGTTGCTTTTCCAGCCCATAAAGTTGGAAAAGATTACAAAACTATCTCTAAAGAGTTTGGACTCCACCAATCAATATTCAGACAGATTGTGTACAATTGGAGGATATATTAGACCGTTGTTACCCTACCCAGAAAGTGTCTGACAACCATCAAATATAACTCCAACTGTTAGGCATCAAATAGTCTGAGAGGTTACAAAGGAACCCAGAGCCATGTCTAAGCAACTAAAGGCCTGTGTCACATTGGCGAATGTTGATGTCCACGAGTCCACTATCAGGAGAAGACTGGGCAGCAATGGTGTGTGTGGCAGGGTAGCAAGGAGAAAGCCACTTCTCTCTCCCAAAACTATTGCTGACCATCTACAGTTTGCTAAAGATCATGTGGACAAACCAAAAGGATACTGGAAGAATGTTTTGTGGAAGGATGAAGCCAAAATAGAACCTTTTGGCATAAACGATGAGTGTTACATTTGGAGAAAGAAAAGCACTGCATTCCAGCATAAGAACCTTATCCTATCTGTGAAACATTGTGGTGGGGAGTGTTCTGATTTGGGCCTGGACAGTTTGCCATCATTGATAGAACAATGAATTCTGAACTATTCCAGAGAATTCTAAAGAAAAATGAGAAGATATCTGTCCGTGAGCTGAATCACAAGAGATAGTGGGCAATGTGCCAAGCAAAGTGGGTTTTTGAGACCCAAATTTCAATTTTACCTTGTACCACATTTTTTTGAAAGGTAATACTGTAGCTCATGGCAGCAGCAGAAGATGGAAAGAAGATGGAAGTGCAATAGTATGTGTACTTATAAAATGGTTTATTTTTTCCATGCAGCACAAAAACATGCAGTTTCTATTTACAACTCCTTATGGCAACCAAATATTGTCATATTTATTTCCTGAGTTTCTAAGCACCAATGGCAAACTGAATGGGGTCCCACAAATCAGCAGATACAGAGGCAGCAGATGTGAGAGCAGTGAGAACAAAGTGAATTTTCCTCCAGGAGATGAATGGACCCCCCCCCCCTTAACTAACCTTAGCAGTTCAGGTTTTTAGCCATTGGTATTATATACCATCTCCACATAAAGCAAAACACTCCTTAGACCCAAACACATTTCTTTGGATTCATGAGGCAGAACTATCACAGGTTAAAAATGACTTAGTATAAAGAAATGTACAGAGTCTCGCCAAAGGAGCGGTTACAATGAAGAATGAATTACATGACACAACAAACAATATCATTTCAGAAGAAATGGCTGTTAATCACATCTGCCTGTTTCAATATACAAAGCAAAGTCAGGCTTCACAGAAAATATTGTTTGGCTCAAAATGCATCGCAACATTACATATCCTTTTATTTGTCCAGCAGTCAAGCAGTTTTTGGAATGTCTGTGTGTTCAAATGAACTCTGTGTAAATCTAAAATGCCAATGTAAAATGGACGGGACAAGAGGGTCTTCCCCTTTACAATGTACTAGTAAGGCCCCATTAGGAATATGCTGCACAGGGACATTATTGAAATTAGTGGACCATACAAAGAGCTCTCTGCTGCCTTATTTATCAGTTGATCTTTACAGATGAGATGGTTAAAATAGAAAAGTTTGGATGCCTTCTTAGAAACCAACAAGGTTACAAATTTGAATTCTTGTATGTAAGTGTGTATTATTTCCACATGATGATTTTGGAAATACTGTATAAATAAACCCCTCACCCTAGGCTACAGCCTGATATCTTTTTAGATAAAGACCTTGCTCTTAAGGTGGCCATACACGGGCCGATAAAAGCTGCCGACAGACCGTGTCGGCAGCTTATTGGCCCGTGTATGGGGGCCCCCGACGGGCTTCCCCGATCGAGTTTCGGCCAGATCTCGATCAGATGGGATTAAAAATCCCGTCGGATCGCGGGCGCATCTGTTCGTTGATGCGGTCCCGCGATCCGACCGCCCGTTTGGCGAACGCTAGGATCCGATCGTTGGGCCCTAGGGCCCACGATCGGATCAGCCCGATATTGCCCACCTCAAGGTGGGCATATCGGAGGGAGATCCGCTCGTTTGGCGACATCGCCAAACGAGCGGATCTATCCGTGTATGGCCACCTTTAGGGATCAGGGAGTAAAATGTGGATTTAGTTTCCCTTTTGCCCTGTTCAGAGAATAAATGAACAGAAACCATGGATATTTCCTAATTAAAATAGGCAAACATTATGTTCAGCAAAAGCCGTTTTCAATACACCAAAGCAGAAAAAGGGAGCATACTGTCCGTTTCAGAGTTAAATTGCCTGTTCCAGTGTGGCAGCTGAGAGAGACAGTTCTTTAGTATAAGGCACCATTTTATATAGAGATGTGCCAGATTTGTACCTTGCTTTGGAATCCCAGTCACTGTTAACACATAGCAGTGTTTAAAAAATATGACTAAACACCAACATAACATTCTAGAATGAAATGGCATTCTTGTGGAAGGTGCCACTCCATTGATTCAGAAAGTAGCTGCACTCGTATGCTGGTCAATGGTGGTGCACAGTCAAAGTATAGTATCCACAGTTCAAAATGGACCAGCACTCCAACAGTTTTGTCAAACAGTTTTATTCACACATCACTCGTGTTTTCCAACGTTTTGGCCCTTGTTGGGGACTATGATAACATATTATTGAGAAGGAAAGCTTTCTGGATCCACCAGCTGGATTGTGTGGCGCCTAAAGGATTAAATGGGCGACAGGCTCTAGGGTGCTTTTTGGTTTAAACTTACTTTTTCTCCTTTTTTATTATTTAGCAGCACTTTGACAATGCAGAAAATTGGTTATAGTGTAATATGGTTAATGTATGATTAAGATAATTGATCTTTTCCCTAAACATTTGGAACACAAGTTACAAAATGGTGAGAGAAGATTTGTTTTGATTTACAGGTGCTGCTACTGTGTATCTGCTGATTCTGGAAACATTATAAGCAACAGTGTAACCTTTTTAACTATCACTCAAATGGAATAACTACACAGATTCATTTTCACTACTTTGGTGACACCCAGTGGCACAAATTGAAAAGGTACTTTTTGTAATTTTGTAATTAACTGCACCAATTGCTTAATGCACATTGTAATGAAGTCATTTTGGCGCACTTTTGGAGGGAATTGTGGGTATTTAAGTTGTTGATCTATCACTAGCACTTTATCCTTGATAAAGGCCCCAATGTGGGTCAAAACGTTGGATGCACAGTGATTATGCAATAAATATTTATTGATTGATGAAAATGGTGTGCTGGTCCATCCTGAATATGTGTGTATGTGTGTGTGTGTGTGTGTGTGTGTGTGTGTGTGTGTGTGTGTGTGTGTGTGTGTGTGTGTGTGTGTGTGTGTGTGTGTGTGTGTGTGTGTGTGTGTGTGTGTGTGTGTGTGTGTGTGTGTGTGTGTGTGTGTGTGTGTGTGTGTGTGTGTGTGTGTGTGTGTGTGTGTGTGTGTGTGTGTGTGTGTGTGTGTGTGTGTGTGTACACAAATTATCTACCTGGAGCACTCCTTATATATGTCCAGTGCCTAGGTGCAGGTTATAAAGTAAATACAAAAATAATAAATGAACCGCACACCAGGTCTTTTAAAAAGTGAAAAAATAAAACAGTATTTATTTCAACATTTCGGCTTCTAATTCAAGCCATCCTCACCTTCCTGAGGACGGCTTGAGTTAGGAGCCAAAACGTTGAAATAAATACCATTTGATTTTTTCACTTTCTAAAAGACCTGGTGTGCGGTTCATTTATTATTTTTATATTTATATACATATATTGTACATCACCAGCAGTTGGGTCTAAAGATCACATACCTGCTCCTGCATTGTGGAGACAAAAAAATAAACTGTAGCTTTTTGAGAAAGATAGTGTCTAGCTCATAGATTTTCTTACAACTTGGCTAATTTGGTCGTCTCTGCTATGAGAAGTGCATTTCCAAATGAACACAAAACAGTGGCATTAGAAACGGACTTGATGCCAATGTTGTAGACAGTAAAAAGATCAGGGTAGGGGTAGAAAAATAAATGTCATTTTGTAAGTGCCCTGTATTACCCAATCACCACAATTCACAGTATTTAAACTGGAACATGACAACAATATAGAAGGAATAATTGTGAATTTTGGCACTGTAACTATGGTTGTTAATAGTTGCGGGTACTTACCCCCCTCCCGTCTTCTTTTTTTCTGTATCCTTCCCCAAACAAATTTCCCATTAATAAAAATGATATGGGAAAAAACCCAATATAGATGGAGCTTCCCACTGCACAGACAAGAAACATTGGACACTAGCAAAATTTGTTTTTTTTAAGCATTGAGGGTGCTGGTCCACATAACTCAGTTTAAATAGTTTTGGAAAGAATGCAGGCAGCTGAATTTGGAACTCTAGTTCTAACATCTATTGAAACACACTTAAAGGGATCCTGTCATTTTTTTCAAAACGCATCAGTTAATAGTGCTACTATTAACAATTCTGCACTGAAATCCATTTCTCAAAAGAGCAGATTTTTTTTATATTCAATTTTGAAATCTGACATGGGGCTAGACATTTTTTCAATTTCCCAGCTGCCCCTGGTCATGTGACTTGTGCCTTCACTTTAGGAGAGAAATGCTTTCTGGCAGGCTGCTGTTTTTCCTTCTCAGTGTAACTGAATGTGTCATGTGGGACATGGGTTTTTACTATTTAGTGTTGTTCTTAGATCTACCAGGCAGCTGCTATCTGGTTACCTTCCCATTGTTCTTTTGTTTGGCTTCTGGGGGGGGGAAGGGAGGGGGGTGATATCACTCTAACTTGCAGTACAGCAGTAAGGAGTGATTGAAGTTTATCAGAGCACAAGTCACATGACTTGGGGCAGCTGGGAAATTGACAATATGTCTAGCCCCATGTCAGATTTCAAAATTGAATATAAAAAAAAAAATCCGTTTGCTCTTTTGAGAAATGGATTTCAGTGCAGAATTCTGCTGAAGCAGCACTATTAACTGATTCATCTTGAAAAAAATGTTTTTTCCCATGACAGTATCCCTTTAAGTCCTAAAAATACTCAATAGTGTTCTATTGCCATTAACTTGGGTTTCTGAGCTATAATTTAATAATAATTACAGTATAAGACAATGTTATAAGCTGGTTATACTTGGGCTGATATCAGCTGCCAACCTGGTCAGTGCTTATTGTAAAGCTCCAGAACAACAGAATGCTGAACCAATGCACAGCCAGATTTATATTTGGCAGGTGTAAAACTCCTGCCATGCAATGACTGCTCCAGGGCGTTGAGGCAAATCCTTTCCTGAAGGGACAGCCACTATTGTGATCCAATTGCTAGCCTGTGGGACAAATTAATTCATAAGCCAAGCAAATGAAGCATTAATGAAGTATTCTTTATATCAACAATACACAGTGTGGAATATTATTGTCCATTTTCAGAGCATTTTGGATGAGAGAACCCTTCCAACAAATGACCCAGTTTACAAATCTTAGATTGCATTATGTTTGACCCAAAGCTCATCCAAGTTTATCGGCAAATGGAAATGACAATCGCAACTACTATGCAATGGATATGTATTTGCTATTTAACAGCCAGAAGTAATCTTAAGCACGGGGCAACAACCTGCCCATGGTCTATAAGAGTGGACTGTGTGAGGGGCAAACTCTTGTCATGCATGAAAGTCTATGGAACTGGCTCAGAAACTCCAAGGAGTTAGTGACTTTCTGTAGACTCAATACATTTATATATTAGTCACATTGGTGGACAAGTGGGGCCCAGGAGGTATAGGGGCCCCCATGAGGCCCTAATTAATTATGAATTATGCCTTCTGGATATGTTGGGGACCCTAAAATTAATTTGCTGTGGGGTAACATCCAGTTATGTCACTGACTGCAAGCATGTTCAGTCTCATGTAACAAACACACAAATATTTTAGAGAATCTTTTCTTCTCTGTAGCCATTGTTTTTTAGCTAGAACCCTAAGATTTCATATATTTTGGTAATTTGCTGCACCATATATCATGTATTTGCTAATTAATCTAGCACAGCCTCTTCCCAGTATATACTCTGTCGTGATCTTGCAGTCAGTTTAGGAGACATACCATCTTAATTTGCCTTTCTGCTCAAGTCTGACTCTGAAACTCCTACAGTTTATAAATAGCTGAAACTTATCATTTCACTCTTGACTGTTCTACAATTCTCATGGAGAAAACATGGACAAGAAGTATCTTGAATAATGCATCTGGAAAGATATTTCCTTGCAATGACTGTTATTAATGAGACATTAGAACTAGGACTGCGGGTGCATGTGGCTGGGGTGGAGCAGAGGCAAAATAATGTCAGAGAGGCATTTAAATGCAAAGCAATGAGAAGGGTAGAGTAGTGTGGTTAAGACATACAGAAGTTATTTTAGGAGAAACGCCAGTCTTGATGGCAAGCAATGTTTATAGGCACCATTTCGTATTACAGGGCAGTAATGCCTATTCATTTACATTTTGACTTAATGCTTTATTTTAATGTAGTGCTAAATGTACCAATGGGTCCAGAGAATTATGTCAGGTAGTGTAAGAGTGAAGCAGATGACAAAATACTGGAACAAAAATATTTAAACAAATAATGTGAATTTGAAATGGGCACTTAATATAGTACATTAAAGGCTGGTTAGCAACAATGGCAATATTCCATAGACTTAAAAAATATTAGCTTTCTATGATTTATGTACCATTTTTATTCCTAATGTGGGGATTTAAGCTACACTACATACTGAAACCATATCAGCAGAGCAGAAAGAATACAACCCTAACAGAAATGAGTATTTTAGGCAGAATAAGTTCACATCTACCTAGTGCTAAGGTTTGTGGGAATATATAGTGTGCTAGTACAGTCAGACCACTCATACAAAGGCAAAAGCAAAATTCTACACTTACACTGAATCGTCACAATGGAATGAATCATTTCATTTTGTACACCATTTCTTCACAATAATAGCACATTATTTGCAGCAGTAAGATAACGAACTGGCAAATCAAACACCCCTACAAAGGATATACAAAAAGGCACTAGATCCATGTTGGGGGAGCAACACAAATGGTTCCTACAATAAAGACCATACAGTTTACATCCAGTTAAAGTCCAGTTTTGAACAGTTACAGCTCACATTTGTTTGCAGCCTTGTGACACATTATACCGAAGTTTCCTTTGAATCGGCCACCAATGGCTCAAAGCTAGTGAGCTCCTCGTGTGTGAGCCCTAGAGAAAAAGAAAATACACACTCAAAAGTCACATTAATTAATGACCAGTCTGTCACATAGTTTTTGATGGGATGCTAGATCTGTAGTGCAGGCTTTGGAAGATAGCAACACACTCTGATAGCACTCTGCAAAGCTCAAGTAAAAATGGTGCTAAGGACAATACAGTACTACTGAAAAAAGGAGAGAAAAAAGGTTCCCCGACAGACCCTGAAAATGTGACTATAAGGTTCTCATTGAATTATCTCTAGCTGCATTGGAAAATCTGTAACTGAATGAAGGGATTGTATCTGGCCCATTTAGGGCCTGGGGTTTTCTGTATAAGGGGTTTTCTTTTCGTTTGGATCACCATACCATAAGTCTTAAAAATAAACATTTAAGTAGGGTTGCCACCTGGCTGGTATTTCACCGGTCTAGCCCCCCTTAAATTCCCACCCTTTCCTGTGCATCCAGAATTTTTCTTAAAGGATCTCCCATAATTTTCAGCTTTCCAAATAAAAAAAATCTTAATCTGCAAAAATCTTAATCATTTAAAAAAAAAAAAAAAAAAAAAAATTCCCCTACAGGGTTTAATTTACTCCAGTGCTCTTTTGGATCCATTGGGTCAAAAACTACCAAATCTGCTCCAAATTCAGTCAACTAAGGTGAAAAATCAGGAAAACTAAGGGGGGGGGAGGTTATCGTAATACAAGTCAATAGGAATTTCTGCAATTTTTCACTTAGGGGAAAAATGCTAGAAAACAATAAAAAAAAAATATGCGTTTCCTGGCACCTCGTTTCAATGTTAATGAAATGTGAAAGGAATATCATTTTTATCCTAATTCATATGGTATGTTTTATGGTCTACATTTTTAGGACCAGATGATAAAGATGTTATAATGCTGTTGTCTCCTTTAGTGATAGGCAATGAATTTCTTCCTGTATCTGTATACTTACGTTTCCATTCCTCCAGGGGAAGATTTACATTGTCAAATGAATCATCATAGGGTTCTGCTTCAGTCTCGTCATCAATATCATGGAACTGCTCAAAGTAAGCATGTGCTAAAGCCTCTGTGGCAGTTATCCTCTTCTCTGCATCCAGCACCAACATCTTCTCAAGGATATTTACAGCTGAGCAGTGGGGGGGAAAAAAAAGAGAAATTGCAAATGAACAGACTGCTGTATTTTCATTTAACAATTGGAGATGTCTGACCAGGTGGCCAGGATACAGGCTATCACACAGAAGATATTGTTACTCAACTGGAATACTTCCAAATTTAGTTTCAAAGTAAACTTGAAATCGGAAAACATATTTAAAAAAAATAAATAAATCTTAAAATGTCAAAATAGATTCAGAAACAGTCAATATTTCTAATCTATTACACAGAGTGAAATGTCAGCAATATTGACAACTACTACTAAATACATTTTATAAATCCTTTAGGAGACATAAGCCAAGAGAATGAATTGAAATAAATGTACTTGGAATAAAGATACAATCTATACAGGTTGGAAAAGCCATCTTCCACAGACTACATGTTATCCAAATAATCCAAATTTTTTAAATAATTTCCCTTTTCTCTGTAATAATAAAACAGTACCATGTACTTCATCCAAATTAGGGATGCACAAATCCACTATTTTGGATTGGCCGAACCCCCGAATCCTTTGCGAAAGATTCGGCCAAATACCAGACTAAATCCGAATCCTAAATTGCATATGCAAAAAAGGGGTGGGAAAAAAATTTTTTACTTACTGGTTTTGTGACAAAAAGCACGTGATTTCCCTCCCCATCCCTAATATGCATATGCAAATTAGGATTCAGATTTGGTTCAGCCAGGCAGAAGGATTCGGCTGAATCCTGCTGCGAAAGGCCGAATCCCGTACCAAATCCTGGATTCGGTGCATCCCTAATCCAAACTAAGATATAATTAATCCTTATTGGAAGCCAAACCAGCATGTTGGTTTTATTTAATGTTTTCATGATTTACTACTAGACCTAAGGTACGAAGATCCAAATTACAGAAAGATCCGTGATCTTGAAAACCCCAGGACCTGAACATTATGGATAACAGGTCCCATACCTGTGCTGAAAAAGAGCTCATTCTAAACATGTAATTCATTCTGAAAATTTATATCTCCTTTCCGGACCACACACAAAAAAACGGCATGCAAAATTGTGGATAACAAACAGGATATACAGGGGATTACCAAGAGGGTTTGCATATCTTAGCAATGATCCAAAGTCTTTCTTCTGCACTTTAGGGAGACTCTTGATATAGTTTTTAGCCTGGAATACAATATACATATTTTTATTATATTCTCAGTAAACTTGTCTGCACACATCAGCACAAGAATACCAAAGCTATAAGGCAGTTTGGAGTTTGCTTTGCACTTGAAAGGGCAGATGGGACCTGGATGTCAAACAATTTCAAAATGGTCTGCATCTCCTAACGTCCTGTCCTAAATGTTTGTTGGGTAAAGATAAAGGGAGCCAAGCAATTTTTAACCATTAATAAATAACTTCATTTGTTCTACATAGGGACTGTTAAAATATGCAAGAAAAGGTAAAACAATAAACACAAAGTAATAATGTGATGAGCAGACCTAACATTAACACCGCTGCATGTACTATGTTGTTGACTGGGAGTTAGTAAATAGCAGCTGTAGGTTGTGACTGAGGAGCTGCTAAATGGAAGAAATAAATCATGGCATACGCACATCAGTACTCTGGAGCTTCTGGACAAAATCCTGAGTTGGTGTCCCAGTAATTTTCATGATTTCTGTTAGCTGATTCAGATCTATATCCTTGATTAAAGCAATAACATTATGGAATGACACCTGTTTTCATAAATGACTGCAGATAAGTACCTCTCATTTACCAAATAATCTGCTTTCAGTAGAGAAACTCAATATATTAGATTACAGTCTGCTCTAAGCAGAGTAAGAGGAACATGGTGCCAATTTGACCCAGTACAGAAAGATCCCCATGCTAAGATAAACAATTCCTGCTCTGTAAATATCCTATTGTTTATGCCAGCTTGTGTAGATCTTTTTCCTCAGGTCCAGCACATTCTTCTAGCTATATTTTTCTGCACCACTCTGTTCACAATGACCATGGCAGAAAAAGCCTGGCATAACAACCAAAACAGTTGACTTTGGCTGCAGGGATTGAAGGGCAATCTTATCCACTATGGCCCAGATCTTCTGCCCAGTACTGTTTGTAAAGCTGAAAAGCAATGCTGGGCAGGAGATTCCAGCCTCCACATTTAATATATGGAAGATGTTTGGACATGGGATGATTTTTTGGACAGACATAATATCAAAGGCTATTGTGATACTAAGCTCTATAGTTAGTATAGGTATGGGTATATATCATTTGTGTAAAAGTAGGGAGGGGTGTGTGTATGGATGCTGGGTTTTTATTTGGAGGGGTTGGACTTGATGGACTGTCTTTTTTCAACCTGATTTAACTATGTAACTAACTATGTAACTAACTATGTAACTAACTATGTAACTAACTATGTAACTAACTATGTAACTAACTATGTAACTAACTATGTAACTAACTATGTAACTAACTATGTAACTAACTATGTAAATATCTAATTACAAGGAAAACCTGAAACAAGGAACAAGTACTCAGAGCAAAAGGATACGGTCATTTCCCTTGAACAGTGGCCTCCCGGTGTACATCTCTGCCATGATACAGCCAACTGACCAGATATCCACTAGGTATAAAAGAAAATATACTATTAGAAGATATACTTGGCTTAAACAGTGCAACCATTACAATTATCAGATTCTTCTAGCAAAAAGAAATTCAAATATATGAAAACAAGACTGATCCTGTGTTGTGAGTCAAACCTACATTTGGAAGGATTAATCTGGAAGAAAATACAAGTTCATATACAGGTATGGGATCCGTTATCTGGAAACTCGTTATCCAGAAAGCTCCGAATTATGGAAAGGCCATCTCCCACTCCATAGATTCCATTTTATCCAAATAATCCACATTTTTAAAAATTATTTCCCTTTTCTCTGCAATAATAAAACGATATCTTGTACATGATCCAAACAAAGGTATAATTAATCCTTATTGGAAGCAAAACCAGCCTATTGGGATTATTTAAGGTTTACATGATTTTTTAGTAGATTTAGGGGCACATTTACTAAGCTCGAGTGAAGGATTCAAATGAAAAAAACTTCGAATTTCAAAGTTTTTTTTGGCTACTTCGACGATCTAATTGGCTACTTTGACTATGACTTCGAAACAAATGATTCAAACTAAAATTCGTTCGACCATTCGATAGTCGAACTACTGTCTCTTTAAAAAAAACTTCGACTACCTACTTCGCCACCTAAAACCTACCGAGCACCAATGTTAGCCTATGGGGAAGGTCCCCATAAGCTTTCTAAGCTTTTTTTGATCGAAGGAAAATCCTTCGATCGATGGATTAAAATCCTTTGATTCGTTCGATTCGAAGGATTTAGTTGTTCGATCGAAAGATTTTTCCTTTGATCAAAGCATTTGTGGTAAATCCTTCGACTTCGATATTCAAAGTCGAAGGATTTTACTTCGAGGGTCGAATATCGAGGGTTAATTAACCCTTGATATTTGACCAATAGTAAATGGGCCTCTTAAGGTATGAAGATCCAAATTACGGAAAGATCCATTATCCGGAAAACACCCTCAAGATATTTATTATTTGTATTTTCCTGAAATTTAAAGAAAGCAAAACATAATTGAAAAATGGAGCAAAAGCCTTCAGTTTCACATCTTGTCTTTCTTTGTAGATGATAAAAGCTATTTGATAACATTTCAATAAGCACTCATTGTGGGAGTGAAATTACTAGCGTTTGCATGCCTATACTTCAGCAATATACTTTTTATTGTGTAGCATGGAAGTAATGCGCCTACAGAAGTGATGTAAATGCAGGTAACAGAATGTCTATGAAAAGCTTCCTAGAGATTAATGAGAAACTTGCTGTAGAAAGGCCGGCTCCTCACTGAGATGTGCATTTATCTAGCAATGCTCACATCTTAGCTAAACATTACATGCACAAAAGGACTGCCACTTGCTTCTACTTTTCCCCCAGTATTTCATCATAGATCATTTATGTGGAAATAGATGCACAAAGGGACTGCCACCTGCCTTTGTGCTTAAATAAATGCTAAACAAAAAAAATTTATATTAAAGATTACTTTCGTGAAAGTACAGTAATCTGGCACATATTTTTAACATTTTACGGATGATAAAAGGTTTGTTTAAATAATGGAAAATACATACTGTAGCTCTTTTAGAAGCCAAGGCCAATGAAGTTACAAAGTTAAAGGAACAGTAACACCAAAAAATTTAACTGTTTTAAAGTAATGAAAATATCATGTAGTGTTGCCCTGCACTGGTAAAACTGATCAGTTTGCTTCAGAAACACTACTATAGTTCATATAAACAAGCTGCTGTGGAGCAATGGTGGAAATTTAAAAAAACGGCTATATGGCACAGGTTAACTAATGGATAACCGATAACACCATTAGACAGACAGAGCTTATTTGCTATCTGCTGTGTAACCTGAGCCTTTTCTCCTTTGAATGGCTGCCCCCATTGCTACACAGCAGCTTATTTATATAAACAATAGTAGTGTTTCTTAAGCAAACACAACAGTTTTACCAGTGCAGGGCAACACTGCATTATATTTTCATTACTTTAAAACACTTATTTTTTTACGTTACTGTTCCTTTAAGTAGTAGTGTACCCATTGAGTTAGGTTAGCTTAAAGGGGAACTAAAGTCTAAAATAGAATAATGCTAGAAATGCTGTATTTTGTATACTAAACATAAACTTGAACAAACTGCACCAGCAGCCCAATTAAACACATGATTTATGTTTTCTAAGTTGGCAGCAGGGGGTAACCAACTTGTAACTATGTTATACATCTCTGCAAGACCAAGACCATGCACATGCTCAGTGTGGTCTGGGCTTCAGTTGGGAGGTTAAGCTTAGGGATTGTCATAAATTATCACAACAGCACAAGACAAATAATATCTGCCATTGAAGCCAATACAGCAAGACTGATTAATAATCAGAATATGCAGACTGCACTGGGTCTGCGGACACAAATCTCTACACAGTCCCCGGCTGCTCTACAGGGAAACAAACAAAGCTGTTCTGGGAAGTAAGATGGGGGCCTCCCCCCTGCCATTTGAAAGTATGATTGTTTCCCTGCAGAACAGTTAGGGGCCATCTGAAGTTTCCTATCTACGGCTGTTAGAGCAAGTAAAACGAAAGGGGAATTTCACTGCATACAGTTAGGTTTCTTATAAAAATGGTACACATTTTTTCATTAAAGTAAAAATGGGATTATTTGCCTTTACATCCCCTTTAATCCCTTGGTTAGAATTTAAAGAAAAATTCAAACTATATCAGCCTGATAGATATTTTTTATCAAGTGTGTCAATGTGGTCTTTCTCTGATTCATGATAAGAATAACCTTAAAGGCATACGGTCATGGGGAAAAAAATTTTTTTTTCAAAATGAATTCGTTAATAGTGTTGCTCTAGCAGAATTCTGTGCTGAAATCCATTTCTCAAAAGAGCAAACAGATTTTTTTTTTATATTCAATTTTAAAATCTGACATGGGGCTAGACATTTTGTCAATTTCCCAGCTGCCCCAGGCCATGTGACTTGTGCATGTACTTTAGGAGAGAAATGCTTTCTGGCAGGCTGCTGTTTTTCATTCTCAATGTAACTGAATGTGTCTCAGTGAGACATGGGTTTTTACTATTGAGTGTTGTTCTTAGATCAACCAGGCAGCTGTTATCTTGTGTAAGGGAGCTGTTATCTGGTTACCTTCCCATTGTTCTTTTGTTTGACTGCTGTGGGGAAAAAGGGAGGGGGTGATATTCCAACTTGCAGTACAGCAGTAAAGAGTGATTGAAGTTTATCAGAGCACACATGACTTGGGGCAGCTGGGAAATTGACAAATTTGAATATAAAAAAAAAAATCTGTTTGCTCTTTTGAGAAATGGATTTCAGTGCAGAATTCTGCTGGAGCAGCACTATTAACTGATTCATTTTGGAAAAAATTTTTTTTCCCATGACAGTTTCCCTTTAACCTCTCTGACCATTGGTTAACTGAAGCGTTGGTGGAGTTTATGGGATCCCCCTCTATATTAACAATTGACTCTCTTTGAAAAAAAAACTCTAGAATGTTTATGAGTCTGACTCACATCCATTACTAAAAGTTTCCTCCAAATGGAGGATTATAATAAAGGGAATATAATAACGGATTATAATAACCTGATTTTAGCAGAAAGTTGGAGGATTCAACAGTTCAAACTAGTCCATCTTGGCTATGGGAAACTCTTTATAAAAGAAAATTATACCAGACCTTAGTCTTATTACTCCAAGTGTGATGAGAATGATGTAAGCTTGTTTCATTATATATTGTCTTGCCCTATGGTTAGTCTTTTTGGAGAGAATTCAACCAATATTTAAAACTAGATTAAAAGTAAATATAAATTGATCTTTTAGTTTTGTTCTATTGCACTTATATAGTGCTATACTATTTTAAAAACCTGAACTAAAATCCATCTCCCAAGAAAAAAAACTGATTACTTTGTTAATGGCCACTTCGATAAAAGCACTATTTAATTATTGGCTAAAAAAGAAATCTCCTTAAATAACAGATATCACATCATACCTAAACCAACTAAGTTGGCAAGAAGGTCTGAAAGTGAAATCAGAGGAAAACAGATTGAGAGAGTCTTTCAAGCTTACATGGTCCCTCAATTTCAAGGTTTGTGATTCTACAAACAGAGATCAAATATTCAGGTTTCTTTGTATGTAGTATTTATGCCAATCTGGGAATCTAATTTTTTCCAGAAAACAATGGTTTTCTTTTCTTTTTCTTTATCATCCACTGGATTATTTATTGTCGTATCATTTATTTTTGTATTTTATTATTTTTCATATATTCACATTATTACTATTCTGTTTGATAACTGATTAGAAACTTTTTGTTTAGTCTAACATTTTGATTTCGTATGCAAGTTCTTTTTGAACTAGCACACGTATATGTTACTTGTTATTTGATTTTGACTTGTGTAAAGTAGCTGTCATGTTGTTGTTATCTTCTTGCTGTTTATTGTGAAACATCCAATAAAAAGATTTGAAACAGAGTCAGTTCAGTTCCAGCTGCACTAAATACTCATGTCCCACTAGACTCAAACAAATGTCAAGGGAACATTGTATTTAACCATTTTAAAGGCTGGGTGACTGATAATTCACCAAACAGCATGGAAGGAATTTGCTTGCACAAAGATACATACCAGTGAGGAGAAAGAACAGCTAATTTCAATATAGATCAGTCATAGTCTGTCACTTTTAATTAAAAGGCAAGTGAAGCATTACCTGTCTGAGTGTAGTGCATCCAATTGAGTATCACCTCTGGGGCTCTGTACCATCTGGTCACCACATAACCAGTCATTTCACTGTCTGTGTGTCTTGCCAGGCCAAAATCCAGAATCTGCCAAGGGAACAAAACACACGTGTAGCTGTAGGTCTAAGTTCATGAGATGCTATTACTACAGAATTAGGTCATAAGATTTCTCATCAGTGGTGTATTGAATAAAACCCTCATGCAACTTATTTTAAGCAGCATTTTACTGAAATGTAAATGTCTCTCTGGAGTTTGTCAGGTCTGGCTGTCCATGGAGTACATTGTATGCGGAAAGACAAATAATGCAACATTAATGAAATGATTAAAAATGAAGCTACACCTTTTAGTATTTATGAGCAAATTGAATTATAGGACTGCATTTAACCCTAATTTTAAATTTAATAAAATACAGTTTGTATTGATAATTTTAACACGCATGCAATCCCCATACCAGGAGACAAAGAACAATATAAACAACATAGGAAGGTTGTAAATTGCCTCAGTGAAATCGTTAGTCAAATGTTACTCATCTCTGGGTTAAAGCTACAGCAAATCTACATATGGGTTAATAAATGAGAGAAAGCTGTGCCTTGTAGGCTATACCTGGTTTCGAAGCATTTCAGGGATCCCTACTGAATGATGTTATACTGAAAGATTAAACAAAATAAACTATTTCCATTTTTAGATTAAAGCTGAATTTAAATCTAACATGCGCTTATATCATAGAAACCGAAAATTGGTTTAATCCTAAAGATTATGTCACTGAATGTGTTAATAGGAGCTAGAGAACATGTGTGGGACAAAGCACTGTGCCATTCAAATAAATAACTGAGCAGATGCCTGACAACGTATTAAGACATTTTGACTATTATAAAGTTGGTTAAATGCCAGATCATTAGCCAGTGGAAAATAAAAACAGAGTGTAGTGCTGTAGGCGCTATTTAGCAGAACCCGGGGGCCTGAGATTGACCCTTTATTTCTTGGAGACTTCCAGCACATTCAGCCCTTAAAGTACCTTGGTGCAAACAGGAAGCAAGAGTTAGAAAGAAAAAAAGAGTTAAGAAAAAATGCATTTTGAAAGAGAGAATTCCATTAGGAATGCCTACTGAGCTTCTTTGCAATGTTTTTTCATCTCTCCATAACATCCACAAAAGGCAGAAGGAATGTTCCAGCTGTATTTCAGTGGGATAGAATGAAAGAACTATAGAGAAAACAAAGGCATCTAATTAAAGAACAGGTTCACTCCCTTCAGGTATTAGTACCCTGGGTCAACCTTTTACTCTATATGCTTTCAACTATAGATTTACGTGCAAAGGGATTAGGATTGCAAAGTTCCTGCATATAGTACCTGTCCACTGAATGGTAAAACAAGCTGGTCTGAGCAAATAGACTACCACAGCTGACCAAAAAATATAGTTTATTGTTTTTGGCTATATTGGCCAAGATTAAATTTAATAAACGTGGAAATGGTAAAACAGTAAAAAAAAGTTTCTCCAGCAGATTGAGAATTATGAATTATCTCTTATTTTTGGCCAGCACCTAAACAAGTCAGGAGCCCCAAGGTGCTGAAGAGCTCACTATCCAATTGGGAATCTTTTTGTATGGAATATGTTATGTTAAAGTGGACCTGTCATCCAGACACAAAAATCTGTATAATAAAAGTCCTTTTCAAATTAAACATGAAATCCAATTTCTATTTTTTATTTCAGCATTCATTACTGTTGTAAGCTCATTTAAAAATCTCAGCTGTCAATCAAATATTGTCTGCCCCTCCTCTATGCCCTGGGCATAGAGGCGGGGCAGACAATTACTTTCACTTTCCATTCAGCACTTCCTAGATGTCACTGCTCTCCACACATTCCCCAGTTCTCTTCACCATATAACTGTGTGGTCAGGGCATGGGGATGGACATCAGGTCCCCCATTCTGGTGCACAAACAAGATTCTGAGATGATACAAGATTTGTCTTAATAACAGTGTCCACAAAATGGCTCCTGTCTGCTTGCTATAATTTTGAAATCCCAGACTGATGGAAACAAGATTCAAATAATTTATATAGTGTAGTTAAAGTTTATTTTCCTTGACTAATCTGATAAAATAGGATTTTGAATATTTTTTTTGGGTGACGGGTCCCCTTTAATAAACACTTTTAATGGAAGACCAATGGGAATACTGAATAGCTTGTGAAGAAGTTTTGTTTGCACAATTTCTCATTGTTAATTCAGCCAATTACCATTGAAAACAGACTAGGCCTGTATCAGAATTGTATAGGAAAAAATGTTAAATAGAATGAATTAGTGTTACAGATGTTGACTCCTCAACACAATGTTAATAACGTTGTATCTCAATACATTTAAGATGTTCCAACATTGAGAAAGGCAACAGATGAGCATTTAACTTTGCCAGTAAAAATGTATTGCTTCAGAATATAGGTAGCAAACGGTCTTGTACTGTATAAGCCAATTCTTAAACATTTTATTCACCTGTAAGTTAACATCTAGTAAAGGCATCCAGAATGCTTGGGATCTGGAGTCTTTCCATAAGATTGATTTCAATATTTTTAGTCTACTAAAAAATCATTTCAAATTTTTTTAACAAACATTAAATTAACCCAATAGGGTTGTTTTTACCAATAAGGATTAATTACACCTTAGTTGGGATCAAGTACAAGGTGCGGTTTTAGCAAATCATTTTTAAAAATGTAAATTATTTGATTAAAATGGAGTATATGGAAAATGGTTTTCATGTCATGTATTGCTTTCTGGATAATGGTTCCATTTGGTATTTGTTTTTATTTATTTAAGTTTTTGAATTTTTCCCTGCCTCTTTCTGGCTCTCAAATGAGATTTGTTGACACAACCAAAACCAATTGTTCTGAGGAGCTACAATTTTATTGTTATAGTTACTTTTTATTACTTATCTTCCATACAGGCCCTTGCTTATTTAACCAGGCAGTAGTCTCTCATTCAAACCACAGCCTGGTGACTAGGGTAATTTGGACCCTAGCATCCAGATAGCTGCTGGAAACTGGAGAGCTGCTGAACAGAAAACCATAGGGGAATAGTCAAGCAGTAAAGGTGGCCGTAGCCTGTACAATTATGATCTTTCCTGGAAAAGATCTTTCCAAGAAAGATCATTCGTTTCAATACACATGAGTAGAGCTGAATCATCAGATATACAGATAGAAACAATAGAATTCTACCTGTATCTGACAATTCAGCACTAACAATGGCCATGTTCAGGTGCCTTTAAAGGTGCCCAATCAAAATTTTCATACTGAGCTGTCCGATGTCCAAGTCTTCTGAGAATATCGGTCGAAATTGTATGAAAATTTGTTATGTACGATATTATTGGTACATCTATGGCCATCTTAAGAGTTGTTTTTTAAAATGCTTTATAAATCAAGATGATAAAAAAGAAGAATCAGCACTCCTACGGATAACTAGATAAAGAACTTGCAGAGGCAGTTTTGGTCACTGAAAGTCTGAGCTTTAAAAAAGAGTTGATAAGCTGAAAGCTTATTGTCTTAAATCTGTCAATATCTCATAAACCACTAAAATAAAAAAGGAGTTTAAAAAAACCAGACCAAAAACACAGCTTCATTTACCTTTACCTTATTCACCCAAGCACACAAAATTACATACTGCAATACACACATATATTGCTAACACGGAAAGCAGTTAACTAGTCAACTTCCAGAGTACTATTGGAAACCAACACTGAAAAAAGTTTTTGAAAAGTGAAGTTTCCCTTTAACAATGTAAATTGTGGTTTTGGCTGTTGGTTTATACCAGTGATCCCCAACCAGTAGCTCGTGAGCAACATGTTGCTCCCCAACCCCTTGGATGTTGCTCTCAATGGCCTCAAAGCAGGTGCTTATTTTTGAATTCCAGGCTTGGACACAAGTTTTGGTTGCATAAAAACCAGGTGTACTGTCAACAAGCCTCATGTGGGCTGCCAGTCCACATAGGGACTACCAATACCAATCACATCACTTAATTGGCACCACCCAGGAACATGCTTGTGTTGCTCACCAACTCTTTACATCTGAATGTTGCTCACAGGTGAAAAAGGTTCGGGACCCCTGGTTTATACAGTTGGTTGGTTCTGATTTTTATCTTACAGCAGCACCTCCAGGATTTATAAAGTAAGAATTCAGAGGAAAAAATAGACTTCCACTTTATTATGAAAATTATGCAAAATATTACACATTGAAAGTGATTTACCAAGGTTCCAATTTGAAAAGTCCATCAAGTTCAACCCCTCCAAATGAAACCCAGCATCCATACACACATGGACCCTCCATACACTCACATAGCCTATATATACTCATACACGTACTACAGATTTTAGTATCACAATAGCCTTTGATATTATGTCTGTCCAAGAAATCATCCAAGCCATTCTTAAAGGCATTAACTGAATCAGCCATCACAACATCACCCGGCAGTGTATTCCACAACCTCACTGTCCTGACTGTGAAGAACCCCCTACGTTGCTTCAAATGAAAGTTCTTTTCTTCTAGTCTAAAGGGGTGGCCTCTGGTACGGTGATCCTCTTTATGGGTAAAAAGGTCCCCTGCCATTTGTCTATAATGTCCTCTAATGTACCTGTAAAGTGTAATCATGTCCCCTGCTATTTGTCTATAATGTCCTCTAATGTACTTGTAAAGTGTAATCATGTCCCCTCGCAAGCGCCGCTTTTCCAGAGAAAACAACCCCAACCTTGACAGTCTACCCTCATAATTTAAATCTTCCTGCACTCTCTCCAGCTCATTTATATCCTTCTTAAAGTGATACTAACACTAAAAAAAACTACTTTTTAAAATATGAATGTACATTAAAAGTTACCTATAGGTCATGCTGATTGTTTTTTGCCGACATAACAACACATACCGCTGATGCCAAAGACCATATCATTTTACCAGTCCTCATGTAGTTGCGAGAATTACACCTCTTAATATTTTTTTTTTTTGTCAAATGGTACAGTGTCGGACTGGCCAACCGGGATACCAGGAAAACTCCCAGTGGGGCAAAGTGTCAGTGGGCCCTCATGCTGCTAAACTTTTGGCCTATTTCATGGTCATTCCCTATTTTATGAGAACAAAGAGGCTAAATAAATGGAATAATAGATTATAGTATGATAGTATGTAAAGAAAACAAACTAGGAGAATAGAGGTTGATTGAGGAGATGAAGAATATTAGTACGGAGAGTGGGCCCCTGGTCTAAGGTTTTTGGGTGGGCCCCTGGTGTCCCAGTCCGACACTGAAATGGTAATTGGCTGGAGGGTACTGTGCAATAAATGGCAAAGGACAAAGTAGCATCTCTGGTCCTTCCTATGAAAATACCAGTGGCATTGGCAGCCCAATGGCCTTGCTGATCTACAAGGTGCAAACTTCAGAAGTCTGGAGTTTTATCAACCAGCATTCTGATCTTCCTATGTCACCATATACAGTACATTCTGCATATTCACTGGAAAGTAGACAAATGCATTTTACATTTTCCCATTTCCAAAATGTGAAAATTTAGAGAAAAAAACTGGTAGCCTTCTTGTCGGACACACAAATCTGTACCACATGGCAAAAGAATCAAAATGCTTGATGGTAAATGCTTATATCAAGTCAAATGAGACAACTTTATTATTTGTAAACCATTGTAGGTTATGTTACAACATACCTTTAATTCACAGTCTTCATTTACTGCAAGATTTCCAGGTTTTAAATCCTAGACAGAGGGGAAAAAAACATTATTTAGCACTAATTACCGGAAGCAATTAAACTAATTAAGTCATTAAATGTAATATACGTGTGTGGACATGTACTGCTTTCTAAAAATATTTGATGTATCCATAGTAACTCTTGTTTTCATGTGTATTACTCCAACTTTTTGCCTAGATGAAATAATTCCAAATCAGCAAAGAGAATTACACAGTAACCCGAAATACAAATATTAACTCATAAAATGTAGAGCCAAAACCAAGCTATCACACAGTCGGTTATTAGCTGCTCAGCCTGCAATGTGCATAATGCAGGTTGTGCACTTTCAGATCTGTAGTTGTTTTGGCACAATTAGTGGTGGAATCATTGGGTGAAATGGCTCACCCTGGAGGTGAGAGCATTAGGTTAGCTAGATACATAACAGATGTACAATGCAAAAGAGTGGGAAAACTGTCCCACCATTCAGTCACATTTTGCCTTATAGTGCTCCATTACAGCCATGCCAACCAAATGCCATGTTACCAAATAGGTATATGCATATTGGTAAATATTTCCTTTTTACATCTTTTCTGCAACCATTTAGTGACGTTTGCTGTGCTCTGTCACTGCCTATCTATTTACCCAGTTTTTATTTTTATACTGAACTGTTCCTTTAAACTAAAGACGGAAGGCCAAGGATGACTGCATTCTGTTTTTTATACTGGTGGCCTCATCCCTGCCCATAAAATGAACACACTCCAAGTCATTTACCGGTGCTGGCCAAATTTGCTCCTTTCCTTTTCAAAGGAAAACAAAAAAAGAGTGGTTCCCTAGAGTTAATGCATTAGTGCAAATTTGCCCTATGTTAGTAAAGAAGCCACAATGGCGAGCATCAATGAGTTGAATAGTCCTCCAATATCAATCTGTTCTCCATGAAAATGATTTGTTATAAAATGAATGCTCACATTAAAGAGAACTGTGGGTCCTAAGTGGAACGGCCACTTCAGATACAATTCAGTTTAGTGAATGAAACATTAGCATGAATTGGGCTTATGACTCTTTAAACAACCACTTTTTACAGAAAAAGATAACATAACTGAAGATATGCATGTCTACAAATTTAGTATGTTCTTGCAAGTCACCATTAAACACTGGCAAATGCTTCATTAATGAACCCTGCTTATCATATAGGCAAACAGAAATAAATACTTAGATTCGACTTAAAACACATGTGCAACCAATTATCGCAAAGCCCCATTATATAAGTAAACTTCAAATGATAAGAAAAATGAATATTACAGTCAGCACCTTCAAAACAAATGAATGCCACTCAGTAATATATTATTATAAAGCTTATGTCAGTTAAATCAGCCCATTTACTTACCCTGTGGATTATGCCAGCTGAATGAATGTACTATAGAAATGGGAAAAAAAACCTTAGTTAATCACAGCTCAACTTATAACATTCAGTTATATAAATGCCTGCCATGTTAACCAAGGTCAGGCAACATGTAATAGAAAAAGACAGAAAACATCATACCACACATGTAAGTCACATGCCAATAAAATTAACTACATAAGCTTCTATCCAGTAGAATTTTCAAGCAACCTATATTTTATAATACATGCTTTCAAATGTGTAATTAGGTATCTAATGAAAGGCTTTATCAATAACATATCTAGATGTAATCTGCTGGAACTCTTTTTGTAGCCTAGATTCTATTAATATTAAAGATGCTTCTTGGGTGGGTTAAGTAAACACTATACTTAGGAGAATAAGCACTTGCTTTGAGCTTTTAAGCAGATATTACATGGAGATTATAAAGATCAGTTACAGATTTACTATAAGTGTCTTATAGATTTTTAGTTTAACAGTTATTGCTCAGTACAGTCAAGCAGGCTTTCTACTGTTTTTCAAATTTTCCACTCTATCCCTAGCCAGGCCACATATGGGTAGATCTGCTCTTTTGGCATTGTCATGAAACAAATTAGATTTTGACTAATTTGGACCAATTGGAATGAAAATGCCCCTCTAGGGTTAATAATCTGATTACATGGAAGGTCTGTGGAGCTTTGGCATTATATGGTGAGTAAGTTGCAGCGTGTGCTCTCTACATTTCTTTCTATGTGATGGATTGGTTATTCACTGTGCAAAACCAGAACATGATAAAATCATATGGGCATCATGACGTTCTAGAGTGCTAGAATTACCCCACAGATCTTTACCGCTGCTCTGCTTTAAAGGGATTTTGTCTTGATTTTTATGGTTTATGGTCTTATTTCTAAATTACACTGTTTACATTACAAATAAATCACATTACGATTTAAAATTGTATTCTTAAACCAACAAATGTATTTTTTAGCTTTAAGATTGGTATGGGGGCAGCCATCTCAGTGCATTGTGACTGATTCTGAGCTTTGAGAAGCCAGCACTACATAAAAGAATTGCTCTCAGCCAGCGTTTGTTTCTCCCGTTCTCGTTGTACCTCAATACGACCCATTTAGTGTAAAGGTGGCCATAGGTCACAGGAAAAATCGTTAATTTTCTCTGTTGACATTAAGAGCTAAATCGTCAGAAATACCGGTACAAACAAAAGAATTCTACCTGAATCTGACAATTCAGCATTAACATTTGGCTGCCCCATATATGGTATTGGTACATGTCCACCTTAATAGCAGTTAAGTTGGGCACTATTCTTATATCTACCACTAAGTGGGGCTAGTAACACAAATGTTTTCTGACTACATTTTGACCTCTACAGTGCTCAAATATTCTCAAGTCATCAGGAAACTTGCTTTGTGGAAGGGTAAGAGGGTCTGGGGTGGGTGTCAAAAATGATCACCTCTCTTTGTATTTGATGAAAACTGTAAAGGCACAGCATATATACTGTTACATCACAGAAAATGGTTTACGGGCAATACATTAGAACGTTACAGATAAAGATAAGTTGTAGAGATAATAAAAGTAATTAGGGTGGGTTGTAAATAGTCCAGGGGTAATAAATACACTACAAATAGGAATTGTGACCTGTAAAGACAAGATAATATTTCAGCCCAGATATTGATACGCCCCCCCCCCAGAATGAGCACTTCACTCTGATGTCCAAAGGTAAGTAATTCGCGGGCTTCCTTCATTCTTTTCTATAGATATCAGTAGGAGTCTACTGCAACTTATAGTAATGCATGTCACTGGACAGCTGCCTATGAGCTTCCTGCGTGTAGTCCAGTGTGTTCATGATGACTACTGCACCCCTTTGTGAGCTGGCTTTATAATGATGTTATCTTCTTTCAGTGTATGCATGGCTTTCTGTTCTTGTTTAGAAATGTTCATCTGCTGTTTCTGTTTTTTTATGTAGGTCTATATACTTGTCAAGTGTGGGGTTATTTAATGGTCCCGGTGTCCATGTTGATTTTAACATTATTAAAATGTTAACAGTAAAAAAAAAAATTTCAGAACATATAACGTATGTAACTATGTTAGGCATATCCTACTGGACTTAATGTGACAGAGCACAAAAATATGGTGGAGAGGAATGATTCTGAATATATACGGCTAGCTTTCCAGTCCTTACACATCACATCAGATATGTCTTTCTTCACCTATTTTTAATATCACAGGGAAGACTTGCATTTCCTTTATTACAATATATCTTTTTCAGCATGCGGAGTTCTAAATATAGATATATGAGTGTGTACATGTATATCTATCAAAACACACAAATGTGTGGGATCTTTTATCCTGAAATATCCAAGCTAATTGTGAGAAGACCATTGCCTGATACAGCCCATTTTATGTAAATATTTAGAATTCAAAAGAAAAATTATAAAAAAAATTCAAAAACATTTCGGATATATATATATATATATATAATGTATTTATGGTCTACAACAGGCTCGGGCACCTACTTTAATTATGAATGAAGGAAGCAATAGATTACATTTATCACAATAGTTATGAAAACCATAGCAAGTCCTTGAAACGTCTTGCTTGCAAGTGTAGGAATGTAACGTGTGGGAACAGGAGACTGAACAGAATGTCAGGGAGAAATCAGCTGAAAGAATGCAAGGCTTGTCTTGACAATGCATGACATCCTAATCCTATGCAATGAACAACCCTGAACATGAGTGGACAACTTTTTCAAGGCCTTTATAATGACCAAGAACAAGGAAACATACTGGCTGGGTGATATATTTGAATTAAAGGAACAATTAAAACCAAAAAATATGTTTTTTTTTGAAATTATAATTGTATTAGTTTTACAACAAATGCAACAGAAGCATCCACATACAAAGTCTGAATGCACATAGTAGAAAAACAGAAAATTATGTAAATTTACATAGATAAGAAAAAAGGAATAAAGTCCAGGGCAGAAAAGAAACAGGGAAAGGAGGAGAGAATATCATGGTATGGCTAGATAGAAGCATCTGCCACTCAGTATATAAAATGTAGTAGCTCAAGAAAGGGGGGTGGGGAGTACAGGTCAGCCAAGGCTTGCATAACTCGGTCTCTGTACTTGACAGATTTAAGAAATAATAGTAATATAAGCTGATGCATCACACCTTGCTTGAAACATACATGATGTATAAAGGTTCCCACACATTGTACCACAAATACAGTGGTGCGTAAAAGTTTGTGAACCCTTTAAAATTTTCTATATTTTTATATGAATGTGACCTAAATCATCATCTTATATTCAAAGAAGTTCAAACAAGAAAACTCAGTTTAACGTTTGGTCATGTATTAACAGTTACCACAACTTACGAGGGTAGACTGTCAAGGTTGGGGTTGTTTTCTCTGGAAAAAAGGCACTTGCGAGGGGACATGATTACACTTTACAAGTACATTAGAGGACATTATAGACAAATAGTAGGGGACCTTTTTACCCATAAAGAGGATCACCCTACCAGAGGCCACCCCTTCAGACTAGAAGAAAGGGACTTTTTTATTTGAAGCAACATACGGGGTTCTTCACAGTCAGGACAGTGAGGTTGTGGAATACACTGCCGGGTGATGTTGTGATGGCTGATTCTGTTTTTAAGAATGACTTGGATGATTTTTGGACAGGCAATATCAAAGGCTATTGAGATACTAAACTCTATAGTTAGTATAGGTATGGGCATATACTTTATGTGAAAGTATAGAAGGGTGTGTGTATGGATATTGGGTTTTCACTTGGAGGGGATGGACTTTGTCTTTATTGAACCCGATTGTAACTAAGAAATTCAAAAAGAAAAAAAAATATCCAATAACATATCTGCATGTGGCAAAAGTGAATCAGTATTCAACTAAATGTTGTGGTAACTGTTGATCAGTCCTGCACATTGGATTTTAACCCATTCCTCCATACAGAACAGCTTCAGCTCTTGGACATTGGTGGGTTTCCTTGTGAATCTCTCTCTTTAGATCTTGCCACAACATTTCAATTGGATTAAGGTCCAGACTTTGACTTGGCCATTCCAGATCATTCACTTTATTCTTCATCTATTCTTTGGTAATATGACTTGTGTGTTTAGGATTGTTATCTTGCTGCATGACCCACTGTCTCTTGAGATTCAGTTCATGGACAGTTGTCTTGACATTTTCCTTTAGAATTCTCTGGTATAGTTCAGAATTCATTGTTCTATCAATGATGGCAAACTGTCCAGGCCCAAATCAGAACACTCCCCACCACAATGTTTCACAGATAGGATAAGGTTCGTATGCTGGAATGCAGTGTTTTTCTTTCTCCAAATGTAACACTCATCATTTATGCCAAAAGGTTCTATTTCTAGTTTGTCGACATGATCTTTATCAAACTTTAGACCGTCAGCAATAGTTTTGGGAGAGAGCAGCGGCTTTCTCCTTGCCATACACCCCATTGCTGTTCAGTGTTCTGATGGTGGACTTATGAACATTATGTGGAATCCTTTGGAGTGCCCAGTTACCCATTCTGTTATTGGGTATGGTTTACCACTCCCTATGCTGAGGTCTGGAGCAGGTACACCTGGACCACATCTTTTACTTGGTGAGTGTTTTAACAATTGGCCCTAGTTTAGCGCATTCTCTTTAAATTTGGTTTATATTGGATTCAAACATCAACATTCGCCAATGTGAGACAGGCCTTCAGTTGCTTAGAGTTTACCCTGGGTTCCATTATAACCTCTTGGACTATTAGACACCTTGCAGATGGAGTTACTTCTGGGTAGGGTAACAAAAGTCTTGAATTTCCTCCATTTGTACACAGTCTGTCTGACTGTTGATTGGTGAAGAGATAAGTCATGTAATCTTTTGCAGCTTTATGGGCATCAACAACTCTTTTTTTGAGGTCCTCAGACACCTCCTTTGTTCATGACGTAATACACATCCACAAATGTGTTGTATGTGTAATCAGGCTGGATCGATCCCCATTCTTTGAATAAAATAGGGTCTTACTCACACCTGAGTATTTTAAAGGGTTCACAAACTCTCAAGCACCATGTTTGAATGTTAGGTAAAACATTGTATTGAATAGCAGCAAATATCTGCATTTCTTTGATCCATTTTAGATGCACTGTCCCTCTTTTTAGTGTTTATTTAATTGAGTGCCACTGAGGGGAATTGTAACAGAGGTGTGGAGAGCCCTACAAAATTAGATTTTTTTGATACATGTTATAGGTATACTCTTGAGAACCCACTCTTTATTATCAGTGTATACATAAACTATTCTTTTTGGGTGTGCAGATTGTCCTTTATCACCCTTATTTAATTCACTACCTAACCCAACTAGTTATGATATTTATATTTGTTTTCAAGTATATTTCCAGAAAGAAAAAAAAATGAACAAATCAGTTATGACCTTGCGATGCACAGAGACAAGGTAAGCCAGCTATCACAGTAATACACAAATTTAGCTGTATTCATAGCCAATACAATAGTGCCTTTGAATGAGTCTACAAAAGACGTCCTTGTAGCCTGTACCTAAATATACACATTTCCCAACAAAGCATGTATGAGGCTGTAAGATAAGTGATATCTAGAGGCTATGGTTGCTACTGGAGCGGTATTTTGCTATCTAACCTACAGTAATTCCATGTTAGTGGAATAATAGCTCTAAGGGTTTTAAATGTTAATGCCTGAGAAAGAGAAATACATACCACCGATTCACTATAACCAATAAAAAACTGGACACACCAATAGGAAATCATTTCAATGGCCCTCATCACTCCATAAAGGATTTAAGAATTTTGGTTCTTAAGGGCAATTTTAAAACAGATAATGAAAGAAAAGTGTGGGACCAACGTGCAGTCCACTCACATCTACTTTGCACTCCTTCACCCCTGCAACTCTAGATGAAGTTAGCAAACTTCTAGCCAGCTCAAAACCCACCACCTGCTCCCTTGACCCCATACCCTCTCGCCTTCTCCACCCAATCTCTGATACACTCTCTCCTGCACTTACCCACCTATTCAATCTTTCACTCTCTACTGGTACCTTTCCATCATTATACAAACAAGCACTAATCACTCCTATCCTCAAAAAACCTTCCCTTGATCCCAGCTCTCCCACTAACTATCGACCGGTCTCCCTTCTTCCATTCGCATCCAAATTACTAGAAAGGCTTGTTTACAAACGCCTGATCCAGCATCTCACTCACAACTCCCTTCTCGACCCATTGCAATCTGGCTTCCGCCCATCACACTCGATTGAAACTGCACTCACCAAAGTAACCAATGATCTTCTATTGGCAAAGTCTAAAGGTCATTATTCCATTCTAATCCTTCTAGATCTCTCTGCAGCCTTTGACACAGTTGACCACACACTCCTCCTTGACATTCTACACTCATCTGGCATTCGGGACACTGCTCTTTCATGGTTTACATCTTATCTGTCTGACCGTTCCTTTAAAGTTTCCTTCTCTAACTCTACTTCTACTACTTTCCCACTCTCTGTTGGAGTTCCTCAAGGCTCTGTTCTTGGCCCCCTGCTGTTCTCGCTCTATACAACTTCACTAGGAAAACTCATTCAGTCATTTGGACTTCAGTATCACCTTTATGCTGATGACACCCAACTCTACTTGTCTACTCCTGATCTTTCTAATTCTGTCCTTTCCCAAGTCACAGACTGTCTCTCTGCTGTCTCCTCCTGGATGTCACAGCGCCACCTGAAACTGAACCTTTCTAAAACAGAACTCATCATATTTCCTACAAGATCTTCCCCTGTCCCTCAGATATCACTCACCGTAAACAACACCACCTTTCATTCCACCACACAGGCACGCTGCCTAGGAGTCATCTTAGACTCTCATCTGTCTTTTTCACCACACATTCAAACACTTGCAAAATCTTGCCGTATTCAACTGCGCAACATTGCTCGAATACGACCCTATCTCAGTTCAGAATCAACTAAAACACTGATTCAGTCTCTCATCATCTCCCGCCTTGATTACTACAACTTACTCCTCACAGGTATTCCAACAAGTCACCTTTCACAACTCCAATCTATTCTAAACGCGGCCGCTAGACTCATTCATCTAGCTCGCCGCTCAACATCAGCTGCTCCCATATGTATGTCCCTTCACTGGCTCCCAATCTCTTCTAGAATCAAATTCAAATTACTTACACTCACATTCAAGGCCCTTAATAATGAAACCCCTCCCTATATTTCATCTCTAATCTCCAAATACACTCCTTCACGAAACCTACGCTCTGCTTCTGATCTTCGCCTCACTTTTCCTCTGGTCACTTCTGCCCATTCTCGTCTACAAGACTTCTCTCGGGCTTCTGCTTTTCTCTGGAACTCTCTGCCACAAGCTGTCAGACTTTCTCCTTCTTTCCAAACTTTCAAGCGCTCCTTAAAGACCCATCTGTTTAAAGAGGCCTATTCGATGTACCTTAACTAATCATTGCTGTATCATAAATGACAAAGTGTTTATACAATCCTAATGTCTCAATTGTACCCTAACCTTTTAGTTTGTAAACCCTATTGTACTCTGTAATCCTTGTCGGTTATCCACCATTTATTCCCTGTTTGCTATAATTGCAGTAAAGCACTGCGTATCTTGACAGCGCTATATAAATAAATGATGATGATGATGATGATGAGTACAAATTAATGGAAACTTTAAATTATCTGAAGAATGGACTAAATCTGGGCCTTGGATTTATGGCTAATTATGTAGACTAAGAAAGGACTGCACCAGGTCAGAAATACCAACATGTCTGGATATGGACTAAGAGATCATATGGAATTCCTTTGATTCTACACTCCAATAATACATCCCTAATTTATACTCAGCCTCTTTGACCCACATTATCTTGTACCTTATCTGCTTATCTCTTGCAGATCCCCTCATAAATAACTTTGACACCTTACACATAGATTGATATTCCTTTTTGTTGGTCATTTGACCTATGAGCTGAATGTTGTATATATACCAGAGAACACCACAGCTTCAGTGTAATCAGCTTGAGAAAGGAACTAAAATGTTCTGAAAGCTTGCAATGATTATATTAGTTAGCCAATAAAGGTATAACCTTTATACCACTTTTGTTATTTTTTTTATTTCAAAAGGGTTGCCCTGTAACGGTTTTAAATGTTAAAATATTTCAGTAGATTTTAATAATGTTTTCCTTTTGCACAAAGACTCCAGGTCCCAAACATTCCAGATAATAAATTCCAATACCCATATTATACTGGTATTATGTGCCTGGTTTATAAAGAAAAACAGATATATTGTGGTGAGCCCAACTTTCCCTTTATACGGGGAATAATTCATGCTATAGAACTTCCGTGTCTGAAAGTAAACCACAATGGTCTGTCATTGACTCATAGGAACCATTTCTCTGCCTGCCTTAGAATGGCAGCTTAGGTCCTTCCACACCTTGTTTCATACTGCAGTTATGGATTCTATAACTTGAAGTCTTTCAAGGGGAACTCTGGCTTCCAAAATCTGATAGAGAGGCCCACATAACACAGAAATACCCACAGTTACCCGTTTCTTCAAAAAGTATGAACAAATGCCATTTTCAGTGCTGAAATCCAGCTGATTAACAGTTTTCTTTCTACATCATTTGAAATCCTGACCGGGAAGGAGGGACTAAAACACTGATGTTACACATTGTAACAACTTCTCCACAGCTTACAGACAGCATGCAGGAACTACATAACCCACAATGCATTGCACTGTGATGTTCTGTTTCTTATTGAGATCACGTGTGCAGGGAATTGTGGGGTTTGGAGGATGCAGGCTGAGGACAGCTGGCTGTTGATACAAAGTAACAGTAGTCAGCCAGCTCAGCAATGTAGTCAGACAGATCAGCAGGAGAGCAGGGGGCTAGGCTTAGGGAACTGTCAGAAACCATTTAAAATCACGAAAAGTCTGCATACTTTTTAATTGATGTATATTGCGAAGTTGCTTGAAATTATGTTTACTTTTCAAAAATCTAAAGTTATTTTATGGAATTCTCCTTTCAGCTTTCCAGAGAATCCGTGCACTGCCTACCATGGAAAGCAGAGACTAAGCCGCAGAAATCATCCCTTCAACATGGAACAAGGTGAGGGTTGAGTTGAAGGACACAAACCTTTTTAAACTGTCCAATTAAAAATGTTTTTAATAGGTCCTATGTGTTTGTCTTTAAACTTGAAAACTATGAAGATTTTCTTGTCATTTTAATTGCTACCAACACATTTTAAATATATTTACCAGTTGCCATAAAGAAGAGGCTTATAGATTGAAACTTGCGATGTATGTATTTTTAAGGCTATTTTATTTTTACTAGAAGTTTTTATTCAAAAGGATTGTGCCATAGGAAATGCATCATTTATTAAAGGGGTGGTTCACCTTTAAGGTAACTTTTATTATGTTATAGAACAGCCTACTCTAAGTAACTTTTCAATTGGTTTTCATTTTTTATCGTTTTATAGTTTGCCTTTTTTCTTCTGACTCTTTGCAGCTTTCATATGGGCGTCCCTTCTAAAAAACAAATGCTCTGTAAGGCTACAAATGTATTGTTGTTACTTTTTGTTACTGATCCTATTCAGGCCTCTCCTATTCATATTCCAGTCTCTTATTCAAATCAATGCATGGTTGCTAGGGTAATTTGGACCCTAGTTACCTGATTGCTTAAGATGCAAATTGAAGGGCTGCTGAATAAAAATCTAAATAACTCAAAAACTCCAAATAATAAACATCTTTACAATATCATTTCATTCATTAAATATTTTCAGTTGTTTTAAAGATATCTGTAAATGTAATTGCTTTTGAAACCTGCATCTGGCTGTTTATATCCTGAGCATTCATGGATCCAACTGCCAAATAATGTTTGGGTGGAGAACCCCTATTAAAAGGGTTCTGTCACAAGAAAACATGTTTCCAAAACGTGTAACAGAGATCCGCAAGCAGAATCGTGTATGAAAATCATTTTTCCAAAAGAGCAAATAGATTTTTTTTTTTAATTCTGAAATTTTACATGAGGCAAACCATTTTATTACTTCCCAGATCCCCTCAGCCTTGTGCTCTGATCAGCTTCAGATTCAGCTGCCTGAGCCGATAGCATCTCCATGTTTCTATACTCTGCTTTAAATTAATAGCATTGCAGGTAAAGAAACCATCCTGTATTTTAGAGAGTATATTTTGTGGTGAGAGAGAAAGTTGCATTTCAAGTGGCAAGAGCGGCCATGCCTAGCATGTAAGATAAAAACACATTTTTTTTTTTTTTGCACTTTGCACACTGCGTGGGTCATTACGCAAATAGCCGCAGGCCTCTGCACTCTTAGCGGAAAGACCTGCCTCTCCCTAATATAGTCACCGTGGTATAAGAGACGGAGACACATAGGATCCCCCTTCAAGCCCTGTAGCGTGTGCAACGTTCAGAGGAGCAAAGTACAGAGCGGTACATCAGGGCCCTGTCCTTAAGCGTGTGTGTTCGGTAAGGTCAAGGCTGAGCTGTACCTCCCGCTGCACTCTTCAAAAATCCAGTGGTTGGTGCAAAGAAAGCCACCCTGGGGCCGCAAGTGCTTTGTAAGAGAGTACCAAAGTGCGTGCTTGCTGCTCAGAGGATCATACATGACCCCTTAAGCGTTACCTTGTAAAAAAGGTGTCTCTTGCGACTTTAAGAACCGAATTTCCAGAATCGACCCCTGAAAAAAACTTTATATGTCCCACCATAAAATGACTTCCAGAGTAGTTAATCTAATATGAACTTTAAAATCAGCTCCTAGCATTTTCTTCTATGGAAAGGAGAGACTTATGGATTGCATGAGCAGCATAAAAGCCTTAGGTTTCAAGCTAAGCAACTAATTGCTCAGCACAAGAAGTGCTTTGTGAGGTCATATGTTACAAAACATTTTGAAGGACATAGATGTGAGGTCAGGACAGGCACGAGTCACTGAGCGGAGCCATAAAGGAGGCATTCATGAGCAAACTCGTAAAAAGCTGGCATTCATGAGCAAACTGTGTGCCTTATTCCACTGAGAAATGAGGAGTGCGAGAAAAGGCTAAAACATTCAAAAATACAAAACAAATTTCCAAATGTAACACAAGCCAAAGCTGCTAAATCAGATGTGCCAAAAGTGCATACAGATGTCACAAGCAAATATTAATAAACATAGCTTACAAAATACAGTCACCTACAAACAATGCAAGTCTATTAAAAATGAAGAGTTGCCAGTAATAGCAGAATGAATAGGGTCCTTGCTAACCTCATTCCTACACTAAGCACTTACCAGTATGGGCCAAATGGCTTTTTGCAGCAAGATATGCCATAAATATTATCAAGCAGTTCTCTCACCTTGTATGCATTATGAGTGTTTGCATTGTGTGATATAGGTATGTGTATATGTAAGATGAATGGACATCAATTCAACTACAGTATATTAAGTAGGCAACATTTTCCATTATCCACAAACAGGAATAATATGTGTTTTTTTTAAATATCTGCCACAAGACAATTTATGAAGTTTTCAAAGAAAGATATGAAACTTGCAAAGAGGTTAACAGGAGTAATTCAATTACCTTTAGCCCCCTGAGGATCTGGTAAACCAGAAACTGGATTCGGTCTTCAGATAGCTTTTCATGTTTCATTATCTTGCCAAGGTCTGTACCCATGAATGGCATCACTAAATAACTGTATAAAGGAAATTGGGATATTTAGGAAAGAATGAAATATAGCTCAAGCATACAACAAGACAGAAAGTCACCCTGCAGCATCCCATTGACAGTCAAAGTATATGAAGCAATCAAAAGCTACCACCTAAGCTGACAATCACTTGTGTGGCTGCAGGTGCATCCAGGAATAGGGCACCTTGCAAAAAAAAAATTCCGATAAAAATTATTTGGCAATATGTCCCTTTTATAAGTGACCTGACATGGTTCAAATCACACATTATGCCAGTGATATTAATAGAAATTCAGTTATATACAGGTTACCAGCTCTAACGGACAATTATACTATTACTTTATTGCATCAATGTGGGGTGGGATATGACTGATGCTAAGGCAGATGCAGCACAGAACGATTATAGGTGGCAGTAGCACACCATGTATTCACCATGTATTTCCATTTTATAGTACAGGTTTGGGAATAATTTTCCAGAAAGCTCCAAAATACAGAAGACTGTTTCCCATAGAGTCCTATTTGAAGAAACAGCAGTACTTCCTAACAGCAGTCAGGAAGACAGAACCATGACTAAATTCATAATATTTTTAGGTCTTGGACGGAACTGTATGACATAGATCCAATATTACATAAACTTCTCTACAATGTTTAGGAAACGCCTAAGAAAAAACATGCAGTTAATTTTACCCTAACAAAAACAAAATGACAGAAAAATGTAGATAAGGCAATAAAGCTCACTATGAAGAATGTGTTGACTTGTAAATGATTATTGGAAGGTTTAATATGTGCTTCACCTTTTCACTGTTGGGTAGAAGGAGAAGTAATAAGTATTCACCCTATGGGAAATGTTGCCAAACCAGGCTTTCACAAAATATCTGCTAAGTGACTTTCAGAGCAATAGAGCGGTTAGCTATGGCCTGTTGGTGAGTGATTAAAGTGCACAGCAGGCTTGTTGTTGTTGAACTACAATTCATCCTGAAAAAGCCACAACATACCGTACCAATGAGAGGCAAAGTGGAGGAATAAATTAATTTGTCCAGCACTCAACAGAGGAGTATACACTGACCATATAAACATATATCTATTATTCAATATGACCAAATTCTAACCAATTCATTTGGCCAAACAAACTCTGGTGCACCGAATGAGCAATCACAACAGTTTTCCCGAACACTTAAACATTTAGAAATTTGCCTTCAAGGGATGCATGAAGAACAGTATATTCACCTCCACAAAGGACCGAAACTAGGGGTAGTCAGAAGAGGCACGTGCCTAGGGCACAAAGCTGGGAGCATGTCTCTACTCGGTCACCTACCCCTAGTCCGGGCCCATGCCCCTTATGTTGTTCTGCTCCCAACCATGCACTAGCACCAGGAGGCTTGGCCTGAGACTGCCTCCAAATGCTTCTGCTTCAATATTCACATTTATATGAGTTTATAGTTCTATATGTTTATACTGGAGTTCATTTGGAGAGGCTGAAGTTGTTGACTGCCGACTTTTTTTTATTTTTTAACCAAAATTAACTAAGTAACTATATATGTATATAATAGACACATATCTGTACTAAACCAATTGTGGATCTTCCGATCACATTAACCTTAATATTATGCTTGTCCAAGAAGTCATCCAAGCCACTATTACAGGCATTAATAGAATCTGCCAGATAATCACCCAACAGGGCACTTCACAACCTCACTATCCTCACCGGAATGAACCACCTACTCTTTTTCAAATAAAAGTCCTATTCTTCTAGTCTAAGGGGTGGATCACTGAAAGAAATATCACAGCTGTCTATAATGTCCTTATTATTTCTATTAATTCCAAGATATTATGGATACATGTACTATTAATATGAATTATTTTTGTTACAACAGCAGCACCTGCTGGTCAGTTTCTCACCAGTCTGACCAGCAAGTAGTCAAAGAAATTGCCAAGAGAAAGAAAGAAAGGATGCTCTGATGTTCTTCGGCTTGGGAAAGATGTGAGAAAAGATTCTAATTTTTTTTCCTAAGCAGAACATCAGTGCAGCCTCTTTCTTTCTCCTGACAACTTCCTTTGACTACTTGTTGGTCATACTGGTGGGAAACTAACCAGCAGGTGGCTCTGTTGGAAGAAAATTCATTCATATTAACAGTACATATATCCCTTAATATCTTGGAATTAAAAGAAAATAAATAATGAATGTATATTGCAGAAGTACTCAGAATAGCATCCTCATCAATTTTACATTCACTTGTTTTTATGGTTTACTTATCCTTTAAAGATTCATATCTATGGTTGCTGGATTACATTTAAAGACAGATGGCAGTTGGTTGCTATGCAATCATAAACCTTATATTGCCCCCCCTTATGTTGGATTCCACATGTCAAATGAACACACAAAAGTACCCCTAATTTTTTAAAGCTATATTTAATTAGTCAATGTGCATTGTGAAAATGATACTTTTTCTCTTCTAAAGCAATATTATTTTAGTGTGTTATAACATCAGATGGGCCATTTACAAAGCCTCATGTCATCCTCCATTTTTATGAACTTTGCATACTGAGTGGACTATTGTGTGAATCGCCCTTTGCGCTCCATTTCGGAGTGCCGTTTGAATCTTGCGTGGCCTACATTAGCCCATGATGAATTCAAAAGTAGTAGGCAGGGGAAGGCACACAGGTTGAACAAAGTGCAGCCCGCAGAGGGGCCCTGTATTTACCATCTGCCAAAAACAAGAGGTTAGGCTGTGTCGCTCAGTTGCAGAGAGCAACAACCCAGGCTCTGTGTATAAGTACAAAGTCCCCCCCCCCCCCGGCTTTTAAATGAGCCCTCAGGTCTGCAATTGAATTAATCCTTTTGTTTTAGTACAAATATAATAAGAGTACAGATACAAATTAATATCCAATAAGAACATTTGGAAAAGTTAACTTACAAATCATTGAATTTATCCAAATTTGTGTCTGGAGTAAAAACATCCAATAATCCAATTACCTGTAAAAAAAAAATAAATGTAGAATATTATGGAACAGGCTCAGACAATGTTTTTCTTTGTGTCTTTTTTGTGTGCATTTTTAACTGGATATAGATAGTAAAATGTAAAAATGTGTCAGCAATAGACATGGTAAATATAGTAAGATGGTAGTAAATAATGATACAAATATAAGCAACAGAAGATCGCTCACATCCTTTCATATGCTTACACGGATTCTTCACTGGAGAAGAGTTTCTAGTCCCTGCTTAGTTTAAAGTCAAAAAGGAGTGTTTTACTCAAGTGAGACAAACAAGTAAAATAAATGTTGTTAGCACACAGATGAATACAGATGCATTTAAAAACAAATATAGATGATCTGTTTTTAGTATGGCGGGGTGATGCGGTATCCTTGTGTGAATTTAAACAATATATAATAGTTGTGTACCTGGTATTACCTTCACAATGCAGTATGGTATTACTAGAGTTACATTTTTGGATACTTCTGTAAGGTTGGTGAATGGAAGACTGTGTACGGGTTGTATATGTAAAGTATACCGTTCACAATAATCTTCTATTATATACCAGCAATCACCCTCCACATGTTAAAAAGTCATTGCCACAATCAAAGTTGATTAGAGTTAAACAGATAATGTCAGATAGAAATGTAGAGGAGGAAAGGCTACAGGAATTGGCAAATACATTTGTTGCATGAGGTTTTCCAAAATGTGGGTAAGATTAGGAGATTCAGAAGATGAAGGACATAGATAAGACATGGGTTGTTGACGGAAATAGAAGTACAAAGAATCTAGGATTCCATTGCAACACTTCACATGGGAATATGAAGCAACAAGGAGAGCAGGGGCTAGGCTTAGGGAACTGTTCGAAACCATTAAAAATCATGAAAAGTTTGCATGTTTTTTAATTGATGTATATTGCATTGTTTCTTGAAATTATGTTTACTTTTCAAAAAGCTTAAGTTATGTTTGTGTGGAGTTCCACTTTTAATAAATATTGGTAGTGTTTTATAATGTGCCTATCTATAAGTGGCAGAATTTCAATAGCCTCCTATGCCATCATATAGGAGACCCAGAAATGTGAGAGATATGTGAGTGAAAGTCAATAGTCTCATCTGTCTGTCATTCTTAGTAGATACAATGACGCCGAGGAAAGATATCCATGTATCCATGTTTGTGATTTGCACAACATGGTAGTGTAATAAAAGACTCCACATTAAATTACCCAGTCAGGTAAAATATATAAAATAAGAAGATATTATACACGTTCCACAAATTATGTAGTTTATTATATTAAATGTCCATGCAGTTCCACAATTTTAAACAAGTGTAAAAAATAGTGCCTCTCAACTGTGATATGCTGTCACATAATCAATTCCGGTACTTATATGGCTGTAATAGAGATTTATTTGAAAAACCGTAAAGAATTTTGGATTCACACTCTGGGATGAATCGTGATTACGACTTATATGGTTTTGTGTAATATCTTTAAACTATATTGGTGTTACTTTGTGTCATTGTTAGTTCAACTTTAATACATTATATGACCATGTACCTTTAAGACAAAGTTAGTGGTGCTGTAAGCAGGAGCAAATGGACTTTTCGGGTATAATGCGCATGATTCGATTTGTATGTGTATCATGTTTGAGAAAGGGACTTCCCAAAAAGTCACATGTATTTTTGTATGCTGCTTTTAATTTTTTTTAATACAAATGGGACGTTTACATAGTCAAGAAGAGCTTATGTATATCCTAGTGAGGAGGAATGAGGCTGTAGAGAGGAGTAAAATCAAAGTCAGAGCAAGGTGGTGAGGGCCTGCCCCCAGACAGGCATCTTGCACATATCTTGGTGATGTAGGAGGTATTATATAGAGATTGTGGTTTTAACCATACTGGCAGGGAACCTGTAATCTACCCAATGTTACCAGTGTTAAAGAAGACCAGCATGAGAAGCATGAAGGAGAATGGAGTGTAGTTCATGAGAGAAGGTGGTAAGTGGCTCTAAGGCCAGATGATATAGAATTTCAAAGATGATTAAAAACCTGCAATCCAGACCCAAAATTTCCAACACCCTATTCATCCTATACCCCGTGCACCCCCAAAAATGTGTGTGGGACAGGAATGTCTTTTGCTGACAAGAAAAAATGGTTTGCTTTTTTTAAAAATGATTCAGCATTTTGTTCAGAAAGCAGGAAGTTGTTGAGAGACTATAAATAAATAGCAGAGTGCCTAAAATGAACAATGTCAGTCAGTTTGGTTATGGTGCATCAGCAGATGTAGAAGTGAAGATAAGCCGCAGCATCTCTGTGAGAAGATGGCCATACAGTATGTGGCTTTGTGTTTGCTCGCTATCCGTTCGGCCTATGGCCTGATTGGGCTTAAAGGGTATGTGGTTGGCCCATGTGTGACTGCTTTAAGGCACAGCTGATGAGTAGTTGTAACATCAGCCTTCTACAGAAGTAGAGTTAATTGCTACACACACACACACACACCCACGCACTAACAACAGGCCAAGCTCTGCCACGCGTTTCTCATTCAGGTACTCACGTTTTCATGCTGCATGTGCTTCAAAAGCCTCAGTTCTCTATAAGCTCGTTTTGCAAAGAGTTCCGATTGAAAAGGACGGTACAGTTTCTTGATAGCTACCTTTGTTCCAGTCCTAGTGTCAAGAGATGAGCTGTAACAGACAAACATGCAATTATTGCACAAGTAGATTTTGCATATTAATGCCAATGCCCTTGTTTCTAGGACTAGCTTAATGATTTTATATAAAAAAGTATATTCTAGAGTCACAATTAACTCTCCTCATGAGGCTCCCAAGCAAGTTGTAGGCAGAGCATATTAGAGATGTGGTCTTTTTTTTTTTTTGGACTGCCATGGCTGGATATGGATAACACAACATTTTCAGTAATTCATATTCAACAATTTATCTGATGTGCTTCTGGAATCAACAAAATAAAGCATCAAGTATAGTAAATTAAATAGTCCCTCCAAAATCTCTCTCAGTGATGTTTGTAACCCTAATCCACAATGCTAATCAGATTTGCTTTCAACCATTTAAATCAATACAGATTCTCTATTATGGGTGTTTTTTTTAAATTTTTTATATAACAGAAATTTTCCCATAATTAGTAAAGTTACAGAAATACGAAAAGATCAAAAGTAGATAAGACAGGTACAGCAATATACTCTTTGTGATAAAATATACAATATACACAATGGGCAAAAAGCGCATCTAGTTATAAACCCAAGGTGCTTGCTGGTATATATATGTTGACTGCTAAACCCCCAACTGATTTCTATTTCACTGAGTTAGATATTCCATTAGATCCTCTTTTAGCCTGTCCTCCCGTTTATATCAATCTAGCTATTCAAAAACAGTACCCAAGGTTCCCATATTTTCCAATATATTTTACTTTTATTCTGAAGTATATAGGTTATTTCTTCCAGCTTCCTAATTTCTTCAACTAACTGCTGCCATTACATATACCGTGGGGGAGCCGATTCTTTCCAATGTCTTGGTATTACTGACCTGGCTGCATTTAATAAGTGCAAGGTAAGTGGATCACCCAGTATTACGTTTTTATCCCTTCCTAAGCTTAACAGGATTAATGGAAGATCCTCCGCATTGACTTTTGTAGACATTACTTCAGTTATTACTTTCAAAATCTTACCCCAATAATCTTTCAAAACCATACATTTGTACTCTATTATGGGTGTTAATGCACTTGTGAACAGGATTGTCTGCCATCCCTTTCAACAGTTTCCTTTCTATTTACTAGTCTACAATCTGCATGTTGTGATAGTGCTCCCTTTCAAATACTGGTACAATACTGATTTAAAAACAGTCTTGTGGCACTGACCTCAATTAAAAAGTAATAGAAACAGTGATTTGCCTAAAACTAGTCTTAATATATACTTATTACCGACAGTGGTTTTAAGAAAAACGACTTTAAAAAAAATGATATCTTTATATGAAGTTACAAAGCGGGCTTTGTAAGTAAAACGCAGCCAAAGCATGTTTCTAGTGAAGGGTTCTAGACCATGCTTTAGGCTTTATCAACAACATTTGACAACATTTAACTTTCTAGTCTACCATTTTTCAAAATTAAAGCTGAAAAATGTATTCATTTTCTCTAATGAAGTAGCAGCTTAATAAAATAAAATCTCAGACTTTTCAAATTATAACAGTTTGGAAATTAGTTGATATATTGCTTAATGGACACCTATCACACAAAAATGATTATCAGAGGGAGGGCTTATATAGAGTGTGTGGTGGGATGGCTTCAGGCCCGGATTTGTGGAAAGGCCACCTAGGCCCGGGCCTAGGGTGGCAGGATTTTAGGGGGATGGCATGCTGCCCAACCACATCCACATTGGTTCAAAAACACTGGGTACAATAATTTTTTTAATTTCCAGTGCGAGAATCCCCATTGCTCCAGTCAAGATTATGAAAATTTGCACAAATAAAGGGGAGGGGACAGGGGCAACGAACAGCAGTGGGCCTAGGGGCGCCCACTATGTAAATCCGGCCCTGGATGGCTTGATCCACCCCCAGATCCTGCATCACACACACATTTGCATAATGCAATAATATGAGCAAGCTCATAGTACGGTTTCCTCCAGTGAGAGCGTGAGTTCTATTAACCTGCACATCTGATGGGGGAGCAATTTTTGTATGATAGGTGTCCTTTAAGTAGAAGCTTCAACTTCTACTTAGCATGCTACCAGACTAATTTATTAAAGCCTATAACATAACTCTTGCAAAGGCTACATTGGTGTTTCTCTGATGCTTCTGAGAAATATATTAAATAGTTCTAAGTTTATATTAGAAAATAAAGGTCCTGGTTTACAAAGCTTACAGAAGGAAGTAAATGAACTAAATTCATTGTAATATCTTAATTTTTTAAGAAAGTGAAAATGTTAACCTTTATTGAAAAGTATGAGTTTTATTAATATGAGCTGCCTTTTTAATTGGGGGCTAGAATAATGCTGTAAGGAAGAAGTCAGCCACTGCTCAGCACCCTACAAACTATGGGCTCTCGGCAACCTACTGGATTGCCCTTATAGAAATCTGCCATTGCTCAACATTGCTCGTCTCAGTCTCAATGGACCAATAACACGTTCTGAAAGGGTCATTTTCAGATCTCCACAGAAACCGTTTTCAAACCAATTATGTAATTTTATCTATTTAGAAAATGATTAGCAATTTCTAAAAAGTCTCACTGTGACAAGAACAAAATCTACTTTGTGTGGCACTTATCTTTATAATTCACATGAAATTATACCTAAATGCAATTAACAAAGAAACAAAGCTTACAGCCTCTGAATTTTAAAGAGATTTTATATGGGTTGTTCACCTTCCAACAATTATTTTCTATTGTCTATTTGTGACAGTTCTTCTAATACTGAAGTTTTAACTTTCACCTTCTTAAAGGGGTTTTTCACCTTCAAACACTTTTTTCAGTTCAGTTGGTTTCATATTGTTTACCAGAAATAAAAACTTTTTCCAATTACTTTCTATTTGTGACTGTTTTTCTAATATTAAGGTGTAAAGTTTAATTTTTCACCACCTAAAGCAGCTCTGGGAGGGGGGGTCACCGACTCTTTAATTGTTCAAAATTGATACATTTAGTTAATACATTTGTTATCTTTAGCTTTGCTGAGACGAAACTCAGTTTCATTAAAGGCAGTTGTTAGAATTGATACAATAGTTGCTGATATTCCACAGATACTGCTGAGAATGAACGTCGACTGAATGTATCAACTGAATGTAGCAAATTGTAACAGTTCAGAATGCTCCTGGATCACTGAGCTGCCAGACTTAAAACACTAGAGACAGGAACATAAAACTTTAAAGTGGACCTGTCACCCAGACACAAAAATCTGTATAATAAAATTCCTTTTCAAAATAAACATGAAATCCAATTTCTAGGTTTTATTAAAGAATTCATAGCTGTTGTAAGCTCATTTAAAAATCTCAGCTGTCAGTCAAACATTGTCTGTGGGGCAGACAATTACTTTCACTTTCCATTCAGCACTTCCTAGATGTCACTGCTCTCCCCACATTCCCCCATTCTCTTTACCATTTAATTGTGTAGCCAGTGCATGGGGATGGACATCGGGTCCCCCATTCTGGTGCACAAACAAGATTCTGAGACGACGCAAGGCTTGCCTTAATAACTGTGTGCACAAAATGGCTCCTGCCTGCTTGCTATAATTTTAAAATCCCAGACTGAAGGAAACAAGATTCAAATAATTTATATAGAGTAATTTAAGTTCATTTTGCTTGACTAATGTTATAAAATAGGATTTTGAATATTTTTTTTGGGTGACGGGTCCCCTTTAAACATTTTTTTTTTAAAAATTGTAAAAAAAGGTAAAAAATAAAAAAATGGAAAGCAACTGAAAAAAAAGACTGTTTATAGTGAACAATCTGAAAACAACTCAACTGAAAAAAAAGTGTCTAGAAGGGGAACAACTCCTTTAAGGGGGGAATGTAATACTGGTCAAAAGCGCAAAAATCATTCGCAATTCATTCGCAATGCAAATAAATGTTTGCATAGTGAAAAATGTTGCCTTTGTGAATACTTTGCCCCTCACATGACAGTAAGATAGCGATCTCGAATTTTAGAGTTTGCGAATATAAAAATATTTTGTCTGAAAATGTTTTGCGATTGCAAATTTTTATTACATACACTGCGAAAGTGTATGTAATAAAAATTTGCAATCGCAAAACATTATCAGACAAAATATTTTTAAGAAACTGCAGAGCAGGTGTTAAAGGGTCGTAATGCGCAATTAAGATTCAATGCAATAATGCCTAAATAAGAATATTACATTTCAACAGGCAAATTTTTATTCGCAAAGTTTAGCTCTTTGCAAATGTTATTACATTTCACCCTAAGGGGCAAATTCACTAACCTCCGTAAATTCGCAAGCGACGGCTTCGCTCAGATTGCAACACTTCGCCAGGTGTAGATTCACCAGGACAACGCTAATTCTCTAAAAAAAAGTTCCCTTCAGGGCGCCGAACTCTGGCGAAGTTGCGCTAGCGCGCCAAACGAAGTTTCGCTAGCGTTGGCTAATTTGCATACGGCGAGAAGTTAAAGTTGAATGGACGTATATGTTGCAGCAAATACATTATTCACACAAGCCCAGAGAAACCTTAACAAAATGAAATAGAGTTGTTATAATGCCCTACACACGTGCCAAGTGTGTAGTTTATGTGCCATATGGTAGGAAATGTATGAGGGAGCTCGGGTACCCAAAACATTTTTTACGGACTTTTGCAGCCTATCACCCTGAAAAAACTAAAAGACATTTTTAGGGACTTAGAAATTTTTTCAACTAAAAATTGAAGAAGCCCTATACATTCCATTGCACTTCGCCTGGTCTGAGCTGGAGAAGCCAAGTCTGGTGGAACAGGTAACCTCAGTAAAATGTGAATCTTAGTGGATTTGCGAAGTAACGCTCTTTCGCCAGACGAAACTTTGCCTGGCATAAAAGTGTGAAGAGTCTATCTCTTTCGCTAGCGAAGTTGCGCCCACTAGTAAATTGGTGAAGTTCTGAAATGACGTCACGCTGGCGATTTTTCGCCAGCGTTACTCACTTCGAGCTTTAGTAAATTTGCCCCCAGGTCTTTCTAAAGCAGCTCATGACTCTGTAAACTTTTCTAAATAGATATATAAATGGATACAATTTTTATCTTTGGCCCTGCCGAGCAAAATCGTTCGACCATTCGATAGTCGAAGTACTGTCTCTTTAAGAAAAAACTTCGACCCCATAGTTCGCCATCTAAAAGCTACCGAACTCAATGTTAGGAAGGTCCCCATAGGCTTGGCTAACTTTTTTTGATCGAAGGATATTCCTTCGATCGTTGGATTAAAATCCTTAGAATTGTTCGATTCGAAGGATTTTATCGTTCGATCGAAGGAATAATCCTTTGATCGTTCGATCGCACTATTTGCGCTAAAATCCTTCGACTTCGATATTTGAAGGATTTTAATTCCCAGTCGAATATCGAGGGTTAATTAACCCTCGATATTCGACCCTTTGTGAATCGACCCCTAGGTGTCTAATAGCAGGTAAAAATTCATATAGTCTGCCATAATTTTACTTTCTATTCCTTGCTGCATACTAGTAACAATGTAGTGCAATACTTATTTCCATGAGTACAAAAATAATGCAATAAAGCCAGATTTTTATGGCACCGATAATTTCAAAATGATATATCCATCTTGAGTGAGCATTGTGATACTCTACTATACATGTGGAATATTAGGTTAAAAGAGGACTAACCTCTAAAAACATATGCATAGGAAATGCAATATTTTATATAGTGAATTTAGTTTACCAGCCATAATTTTCAGGATCTGTGTAACAGTAACGATTAAAGATTTGGGTTTCCAAAAGTCCCATAATGATGGTTCTCACATCATAAAATGTAAGATTCCAAACAGAAAATAAGAGGAGAGGACAACTCTACATTAGCATATGAAATTCTGGACAGTTATTGTCTCAGATAGGACTAACATACATCTGCACCAACATCAACTACTTGTTTGATTCCCCACTCTAATTTAAAAAAGATCAATAGATTCTAAAGAACTCATATCCTGCATGGCTGGATTCCTCTTTATTAATAGTTTGAATAGCATGGCCCTTGTCCCCAAAGCTCTTTATCTATAAGGCCTGGCTTTTGTTGCAGTCCCAGGTCTTTCTTTAACTAAATATGTTGCCATGCGCACAAAGGAAAACATGGCACTGGAATAAGAAAATAGTATTAGTGATCAGGTTGACTTCAATTGTGAACAACATAAAGCACAATGTGCCCTGAGACAAGCAGGCATTGCATTGGAAAATACACATTAAATAAATATTTTTAAAACAACAGATTCTATGCAAAAATATTCAACCTCCGTCCCTACAGCTGATATGCCTAAACTCTTTGGAGATGTTGGTGGCACCACCTTACCAACAGCTGGAATATCACTACCATGTATTATTTTAGTAGCCCAAATGTGCGGGTTGTATTTCTGGCCCTTTTAAAAAGCACAGAAAACACAGGCACCAGCACTTGTTGCGCTGCTAGGCACACATGCAGATTCTTATGTGATCCACATTGTACATACTGAAAGACAAATTAAATGGCCATGTGAAAGTTGGCCTAATTGAATTTATTATGTCAGTAATAATATTAAATAAAATCATATTTTCCAAGTAACTCATTTCTTTGTTTGCCGAGTGATAATGTAGATTATATAGAAGCATTATTATAGGAGGGCATAATAGGAGGTCTAGTTGAGAAACATCCAAACATGGTTAGCCATTTCACAATATGTGCAGCCTGCTTAACTAGATACAGAATCCAGTCAAAGTCTGATGCAACAACCTAAAAATAAAAATCCTTTAAAAGACATAACATGAAAGGGTACAGTTTAGCAGGGGTAGCGTTTGCCAGTGTTTATCAGATTGTTGTGCAGTTATTCTTTATTTCATATGTTTGTTGAACAGATAATAATGCCATACAGATTGCCATGTGGACCTTGAGAAAGCTGGGGGTGGGACATAAAAAAATCACTTGGAGCCAATGGGCCTGCAGTTGGTCTGTACTAACCTAGAAAATAAGTATAGAAAGATATTCACTTGAAAGTGGTGTGTAAAAACTAATTACCATCGCTGAGTTTTTACACCACAAATACCACCAAAAGTTTCCCAATCCCTTGTATAGATAATGCCATAAAAAGAACAGGGTTAATTATAATCAAACGCTGTAAATGAAAATACATGCCTTTGCATCATTTCTGTTCGACTACTTTTTAAACTGTTTTTCAGAAGTAAACAAACAACATGATACATAGGACCCTGTTGTGTTGCTTTTGTTTTAATACAATACTAAATCTGCACCATGATTTTGCTTCTTCCATTCTTTTAGCAGGGGACTTCTGAATGTTACCTTAACCTGTCCCAGCTTGGCCTTTTCTCAATATGTAAAATAATTCATTCTGTAAAACCAAAAAAATTTTTTTCCGGTAGGCTAAAAAAAAGGGGACATTGTGAATGTTACAGTATTTTCCCCTTAGTAGCATTACTGGGCCTCGAGAAAGTGTTACAGCTTTCTATCTCTGCAGTAAGGACATGAGTAACTGAACAAAGAAAATTGTGATTTGGTTTCAAATTAATATGCATGTACTAAATGATAATGATAAAATACCCAGAGAGCATAATGTTATAGGTGATCCTCAAATTTTATGGAAAATGTCTAATTTCAAATGTTTGATTGAACCACAAAATGGGGAAAAAAAACGGCTTAATGATGATAAAAGGTATAGAGATCTTATTTCATCTGCACCATTTAAATGTACTATAAGCCTTAGTGCAGGGAACATATAAATAGGACACACAGCCTAGAATTCTCTGCGCAGCAAGGACATAAAAGCTTTGCCAGGTGTAACAACAATCTGGGGGCTCAGAATCCTTAGCTGGTTAATAACATAATAATATTTAACAGTGTTTCACATGGAGGATGTAAATAAAAGCCCAGGGTGCCTCTAGCTGCATGTTCACTGCACAGATGTCACATGGGTGCCATATTTATGGGGTATAGCGGTGGCTCTATTGGCACAGGTGTCTGCACCAAAGCTAGCGGCATTGTCACAAACAAGACTGAAGATACACAAAAACAGGGCACGTTGTTCCCTATGGAGCATTCCAAACACAGCCAAACAAATAAAAAATAGCATTTACTTGTGTCCAAATGCTGTACATAAGTGGGACCTATTTTTGGCATTGGCGTGCATTTGAAAGGCTGTAAAAGAAAGATATGTGTGAAATGTATGGAACAGTCACATAAACACAAGCTATAGTGCATGGCACGACTGTCTCTAGGTTACTCCCATGTGTCACTGTGTGTGCTGCAGCATTTGAGCAGAAGAAAAGCAATGTGTCTGTCAGCTACAGAAAGGAACGCAGAGTACTAGAGAAATAGCATTTGCTTGTGCCAGTATCTATCCACTACCTGAACTATAAAAAAAAAAACGCCGTCACTTAGAGGAGCACAGTGACAGAAAGCCCATGAAAAGTCTTATTACAGAGAGACACACATCAGCTACAGACTGACAACATCGCACAACCCCACAGGTCCAGTGAATAAGAACTTCCATGTGTATTTGGAGCATTGAGACTTACCAAACAATACCATAGGCTCCTGAGCCCACAGCCAGCAGCTCTCTGTACCTCTCCTTCACCTCCCACACAGTCTTATTCACCTCCTGGGTATAGTATCCCTTCCTGGGCAGCGGGGAGGTGGACATGGCCGCGAGTTCCCGGCAGGCTCCTGTTGCTCTGGCGCTATGTGCGTGTGGATCCCAGGAAGAGTCACCAGACGGCGGATACTGGGCGTCTCTCGTCAGAGGTACAGTAATGTCACCGGGAGTAGTACAGACTTGTCCTGCTCTTATTCACGTCAGGGACACGCAGCCTCTCCAACGTAACGCCGTGTATTGTACAGTGTATTCCTACAAGCCCCTGTCTGTGCGTCTTCGGTCAGCTCTCGCCTTCCACTTTCGTTCTCCTTTTGTCCACTCTGCGTATTTCCCGCACCTTCAGTCTGCTCAGTAGCTGCCCAGTGACGGCAAGTATTTCCCATCCAGAGCCCGTAGCTTTGTGCCGTCACGTGACCCGGCCAGTCCTTCTCCCCTCCCTTCGCCTGTGTGCAGAGTAGTGTTTAACCCGCTCGGCGCTCGAGGCTCTCACAGTCCTGAAGTTATTGGGCAAGTCATGAGGAGAGGAATTCGCTGACACGTTTCTACATGTCCCGACCCTTCGCTGCTCGTGGGGTGATCCTTGTCTTTTCTCTCAATATAAAGTTTGGCGCGCCATAATGTTACATTTATTCTGCCTTCAAGCAAATTGATTGTGAGCCCAATGGGCTGGACTCGGATTTTACAATCACTACTACTAACGAAAGCTTGTCAAGAAGAGTATAAGGTGTGTCTATTAGTAAACTTGTAGTAAGTACGTGTGTAGCGTTGCCCCAGGTTACTAAACCCCAGAATCACGTTTTATACGTGTGACGTTAACTTAGCCCCAATGATGGACCCCACAGCCACCCAGCCTATTGCCACGTCCCTGCAAATGTAGCAACTGTTTTGTCACAATTTCATGCTATACAGTCTCATTGTATTAAGGGTGTAACTACAAGGGCTGCAACCAAACTGCTGCCACACAATAAGATCTTTTTCCACTTCAGATTGAAAGGCTGGGTCACCTTTAAATTAACTTTTAGTATTTTCTTCATTGTTTATTTTTTATAGGTTTTGAATTATTTGCCTTCTGACTCTTTCCAGCTGTCAAATAGGGGTCACTGACCCCATCTAAAAATACAAATGCTCTATATGTATTGAACTTTCAGTAGGAGAGAGGAGAGCACTCTGACGCAGATTAACTGCTTGTGATTAATATTTATTTAAGCTGCTATACACTATATGTATTGTTATTGCTACTTTTTATTACTCATCTTCTTATTCCCTCTCCTATTCATAGTCCAGTCCCTTATTCAAATCAATGCATGGTTGCTAGGGGAATTTGTAACCTAGCAAACAGATTGCTGAGCAATAACACTAAATAAATGCAGGTGCCATCAACTTAGTGTCTTGATTCTTTCGGCGTCTATGTTAGGCAGTTCATATTTAACAATTACATATTTAGACACTCACCAACTTAAAGGGGTTGTTCACTTTTGAGTTAACTTTTAGTATGACGTAGAGAGTGATATTCTGAAACAATTTGCAATTGGTTTTCATTTTTTATTATGTGTAGTTTTTGAGTTATTTAGCTTTTTATTCAGCGGCTCTGCAGTTTGCAATTTCAGCAATCTAGTTGCTAGGGTCCAAATTACCCTAGCAACATTGCACATATTTGAATAAGAGACTGGAATATGAACAGGAGAGGACCTGAATAGAAAGATGAGTAAATAAAAAGTAGCAATATCAATACATTTGTTGCCTTACAGAGCATTTGTTTTTAGATGGGGTGACCCCCATTTAAAATCTGGAAAGGGTCAGAAGAAATATGCAAATAATTCAAAAACTATAAAAAATAAATAATGAAGGCCAGTTGAAAAGTTGCTTAGAATTGGTCGTTCTATAAGATACAAAAAGTTTGGGTGCAACTGCCCCAAACCCACCACTTTCTTTATCTATGCACAGTTAAAACCAGGGTCACTGACCGCTCTACGTTGGTGTTCTGGGTGCTGCGCCACAAACCCGTGGACGCGGTGTAGGATAAAAGAAAAAGATTTATTTCACATAAACAAAATCACACAAAACGCGTAAGGTGTTTGGTTACCCGATGTGAAAGCTTTTTATCCTACACTGTGTCCGAGGAGTTCCTGGACTGCACGAATGCAAAAAGGATTGCTGAAAATGCAAACGAATAAAAAGCTAAATAACTCAAAAAACGCAAATAATACAAAATTAAAACCAATTGCAAATTTTTTTAAAAGTTACCTCAAAGGTGAAAACCCCCCTTAAAGGAGATATTTCACAGTGCCACATGCATGGGATGAGATATATTGCTAAACTGGCTTGGATTAAAACTGCTCCCTTGTGACTATGGTAATTAAACCCTAGCAACCAGATTGCAGTCAAAATTCCAAGACAGACAGCTGCAGAACAAATTAGAGGCTTGTAATGGGCTATGATTTTCCAATAAGGATCAGGCCCAACTTCAAGGGAGTGTGATTTTCTTCCTCTCTACCCTCTTTGTGTTTCCATGAAATCATTGTGGCATTGCTTGCAACCTACACCATTTATATGCATAAATGAGATACAGTTTAATGTGTTTTTTCTGTTTGGTTGTAACCGCCAGCCTCCAAATCTGCCTTTTAGCAAAGCTGCAGTATATTGCAAGTCTACCCTAAAATAATAATTTGCCTAATAAAAGAAAACATAATTCTAAGCAAAATTCCATTATACATTTATTACAAATTTCCAGTGCTTTTGAAGTTATTTGTGAAAACCAACTACAATTGAAAGCGTTCGCTTAACTGCTGTGGTTGTTTTAAACAATGATGGGCGAAAAAATTCTCCTGGCACGAATTTGCAGCGAATTTCCGTGTTTCGCCGCCGGTGAATAGATTTGCAAAAATTCGCCAGAGTCAATTTCTAATTTTCAAGATTTTTTTCGTGAAATGTATGATTTTCACGGTTTTCCCATGAATGGTCACAATTTCGCGATTTTTTTTTATGTATATATATATACATTGCAAAGTTGCTTAGAATTATTAATTCTTGTATTAAGGCAAACAATTATGTTTTTGGGTTGACATTCCCTTTAAATACAGCATATTGCACTGTTATGCATCCAACATGTATTGATAATACAACCAAACATAGAGATTCATGTTGAACTGACACAAATACACTTATTTGCATTTAATAAAACAAATTTGAACACAAATGAAATGCAAGTAGTTGGGGGGGGGATTATTTTTTACATTTTATTTGGGCATATTCACAAACATTCTTAATGTAATATACATGATGACAGATGTACAAACATACGTTTTAATGTAATCAAGAGAGTCATATGTTTATATTGCTTGGTTCTGATTAATTTTGTAACATTTAGAATGAACATATATGCACTCCTATCATGGCTCTTCCCTTGTAATATTCCTCTTTAGTGACTGCTATGAGGGGGACATCTATTTGGGGTTCAGAGGGAAATCACACCACGTAGTATAGATTCACAGAGCAAATAAAATGGAGATACACTTCCCCACAAGGATTCCTCAGTTCTTAACATATAGGAAGCATTCAGTGTCGAGTGTAGGGAGAAAAGGGGTTAACTTACCCAGGAAGATGGGGGGTCCAGGTGCTCAAGCCCTTCAGCTCGGGGAGGCAAATTACATGCAAGTAGATAACAAAGGGCTGGCACATACCAGACCACATTCCTTTAGTTGATGTAGTTAAAAAGTATTTATTTAGCAAAAAAACATCACAGCAAAGCCTTACGCAATTTGTGCCTGAGGGGCACTTAGTCATAGGCTAAGTTTTTGCCCAGTTGGTTATGGAATGGCCCTTTACACTGTGTTTTATTGTATAGTAAAATATGTTTTATGTCTAGTTGGAAAGGAACCTTAGCAATTGCAGGAAACCTTCTCAAATACAGGGAAAGCAATCAAACTTCAGGAAGCTGTTTGTTTAATCCAATCATCTTTTCTAGTAATTTAACCAGCCTGTATGTGCTAATATTTGTTCTGGGTAGCAGATTAATTTTTATAGTCAGTACAGGAGTCTTTTGGATTATAATAACAGAAAACCTGTGTGCAATTTGAGCTGCATTGCAGTTCACTGGATGATACATTCTTTCAGCCCGGGCCTAGCCTATAAAATCCGCTATATTCTAAGGCTGAATTATTCCTATCATTTGTGTGGGCTTCCAGCGGAGCCCTGCAGAATTACTATTCTAGACATAATCTGTGGTTAGAGACATAGTAATTTGATGTTCCATAATGACCCTGTATAGAGCCAAATGCTACACAATACACCTGCAATGTACATTGGTCTCTGCACACCAATAATTCCTACAGAGTTCTAGAAGACTGTGTCCAAGTCATTACATGGCTGGAACTAGGATAAACCCAGTGCTGATGTTCATTGCATAAAAGCCCAGTCTGTTTTCCATGGTGATAGCCTTCAACTTTTATATGAGCTGCCATTAATCACAATGTATATTCAGTCTGATGTATTGTGGCACCACTTCATATGAGCATGGTATTTAGCACAGAGACAATATAAATCCTTCATTTTGTAATGGGCAGTGTCTCAGCTACTTCAATCTAGCGGCGTTCTATTTATGCAATATAAATAAAACATATTATACAACAATTCAAACAACAACCCTCCCCCCTGTGTCTATTTCAAGCTGACCCTGGTATAAGTAACCAAACATATATGCCTATTACCTACATATAATGCAGCCAGACTGCAAAAAAATCTTATAATGTTTTAGTGTGCTGCCACCTAATGGACAATTGACTCTGTATGGCGCTGTGAGGGTATGGTTGCATTAGTGTATTAAAGGACCAGTAAAATAAAAACATTTTTTATTTTTTTGTATAAAATCGTAAAGTCTTTATTAAGAAATAACTTACCGATACTCTGCTTGCTCTCCTTTTCAGAAAAGGCGACAGGGCGATGATCCATCGTGCGGTGCTCGATTTCTCCTCCCTGCCTTCTATAGGAGATAGCCAGGGAGGAGAAATCGAGCGTCACGCGATGGATTGTCGATCTGTCGCTGTTTCTGAAGAGGAGCACAAGCAGAGTATAAAACCTACAGCCAATTAAAGCATTTAGATGTTTACACGTCACAGCAACAAATGCTCTACTTAGTTGTAAGGTTCAACTATTTTAGTTTACTTGAAATTTTGGAAACATCTAATAGGCTGCTGCAGTTTATAGTACCAAGGTTTCATTTCATAACCCTTAACATTTTTACTGGCAATAGAAAGGCCAGGATTTGTGAGAAGCCTGAGTTGCCTAGGGCCCACCAGAGAACATGATATTAAGGGCCTTCTCTCACAGCAATTTTATTTGTAAGCAACAAGATTTTCATTTTATCTGGCAATTTAGAGTAAATAATGTAAGGGTCTCTAAAAAGCAGATTCAGGGAGATTAGTCGCCTCGGCGACAAATTGCCTCTTCTTCAGGGTGTCAATCTCCCCGAACTGCCTTCCCGCCAGCTATAATGAAAAATCACCAGCGGCATGGCACTCACGGCGATTAGTTTTCTGAAGTTGGCCGAAGTTTCCTCGTGAGGTAACTTCAGAAAACGAAGTGCCGCCATCCCGCTGGCGATTTTTCATTATAGTAGGTAGGGGAAGGCAGTTCGGGGAGATTGGTAGAAGAGGCGATTTGTTGCCGGGGCGACTAATCTCCCCAAATCTGCCCGTGTGTCCTTACCCTAAAGGAAGAGGCCCAGGTGCACCACCCTGAGCCCTCAGCATAGGGAGCAGTTAAACAGAAAAACCTATGAAGCAGGCACTTGAAATGAAGGCATTCGTCCACAAGGCAGTTGTGATAAAGTAGAAAGAACAGGTAAGTATAGTGGTTGGTCAATAATATTCACATGGGGCACATCAGTAGAGTATAAATTGCAAGCCTGCGGGGCAAAAGGGCACACCTGTTTGGGAATGGTTTTAAGACACTCCCAACAAAATATATATATATATAATATATATATATATATATTGTCGCAGCTTGGAGGGGCTTGTTTATTTGAATATATAGTTAAGAAAATTAATGGAGTCAAGAGAAAATATATAGGCGGCGGGAAGTTTTTGTGTTCCTTGCTGGCAGGGTTCATATTTTCAGTTGTCACAATGTATGTGTTATAGATTTTCATATAGATAATAAAACAAGTCATTGTTATCCCCCCCAGCTCTGGTCTCTTTGTTTGCTTTTCCAGCTTACTGGTCCCATGCTGCAGATTTCTAATGGTTGCTCTTTGGTTAAGTTCATTGTACGGATATATACGGGGCACACCAGCAGGAATTCTGTGCCACGGCAAAACATCTTAAATTTCTTTTCAACTGGATTAAATGCCAGTGGGAAAAATATGCGTTGCCTGTGAGTTCTGAAGTAGTCCAAGCTGTGTACCAATGCTGTGTAAATTTCCAAGAGTGATTTATATTTACAATATGCTGGTGGGAAGGAAACTTTGGGCATTTTGTTGTTTGCGGTAACCTTCCTGACTACCTAGTGTCTACTACTGTCCAAATTGTTTTCAGGGCAGCAGTCATTTTACCTCTATTTTACTTCCAGTTGGATTCAGTTCTGAAGAGTGTATTAAGTGCAAACTTGTGTTATCAAATATAGATGAGCTAGTAGGAATGGGCACAAATAGAATATCCAATAGAATGTCATTGTGAATGCTAGAACATTTTGGGTCGGCAGTGCCAATATTTCCAGCAGGTCTTTCATATAAAGCTGCTTCTATAAATCATTTATACAGTATAATTCTCCCAGCTTTCTCCACTCTGCAGTCAGAACTGCTTTTTATAATTTCATAATTTCTCATTAAAGATTCATATGTAGATTGAAATATTAAAATACATATTAATGTTTTACACGCATTAGAAAGAGAAAGCAACTGAATTTCCCTGTGAGGTAAAGGATCTAAGATATAAGTAAGTTTTCAAGGAAGCCGCAGAATCCCAGTATGAAACCAGAAAGTTGAATAACCCCAAGCAGGGAATTTTATATATAAAACAGTGACCTTCCACAGAAAGGGATGTATATTTTTGCGCTATTATGTGTCCAGTCTATCAAAGAAACTATGTATTCAGAAAGACAGTCAGTAAAAGTTATATGTGATTCTGGGAGTAGAACAGAACACCTTGGGAAGATTAGTGAAAACTAGCCAGAGTGATGTCATTTCAGAACTTCGCCGATTCCCTAACGTGCGCAGGCGTCACTTTGCTAGTGAAGGAGATAGATGCCACCGTTGATTCGTACTCAAACGCCAGGCGAATTTTCGCTCTGGCAAACGTACGTAACTCTGCAAATTCACTAAGTTGCCGATTTTACTGACGGTTACCTCATTCGCCAGACTTCCTTCGACAGCTCAGACAAGGCGAAGTGCAATGGAGTACTAGTGCAAAATTCTTCTAACATATGGAACATTAACTATACACTGGACTCATGTGTAGGTCATTATAACAACTCTATTTTATTTATTTAGGTTCCCTGGCCTTGTCTAATGTAATGTATTTGCTGCAACATATAGGTCCATGTATCAGTTACATGGACCAGCGTTCGGTGCCATCACTGGCGAATTTTCGGCGGTTAGGTAATTTGCTGTATTCTTATAGTAAGCTGTGGACAATAATTAGGGTTATGCATTCAGAACCACCCTGTACAAATCTGTAATACATAACGAATATTTGGATGCTGCTGCCTGACAGGGAATTCAGTGTAAGGGTAGCCAGCTTTCAGATAAACTTAAAAAATATACAGATGTCAATTTTTGTTATGAGGTGCAGTGATAGACAGGTAAGGACATTTTGACTGCTGCAGTTTTTCCAAAGGACTGCAGTAATCACACATACTTGTGCTATAGCCCAGCTGGGATTAGGCTGCCATTTCTATAGTTATCCCTCCAGAATAACCCGGCACAGTTATCTGCAGTATGATTATTCCATATCATAGCTGATAATGTATAAGCAGTATCCTCCGTTACTTTATCTTTATTGTCCCTTCAGTCTTAATTTATATTTCTATGAATGCCATATAGGAGTAAAATAATTACCTGGTGTGGTTTGCAACAATGTATGCACAGGAGTGAGTACATTCCGTTTTCCTACTCAGATAATAGCAATATCTATCATTCATACAAACAAAGAAAGCACACAGCTCTCAGTCCTGACAAGAGGATAAATACTAAGCGAGATAGGATGACCGCAATGTATATGTTTTCAATAAGGTGTAAATACAATTCACCCATATATATTCTTGTTTACTGTACACAAAACTGTCTCAGAGAAAAGGGTATCATTATATCACTTCCCTGGGCTAACATAAACACAGCATTATATATTCCTTTAAAACCTCAGCATTTTAAAAACCCTTCTGTAATAGCAAAGCAACCAAAACACATACAATTGTGTTCAGAATAATAGCAGTCCAACATCACTATCCTGATCATTCACTGTTTTTGGTAGAAATTATATTTCTACATGGTAAATAATTTACTAGTAGGTGTAGTAAAGTAATAGAAAACCAACAGACCCAATAGTCATGACATGCATGCTGCTGATTCTGTGTAACTGAATAATTCATTGGCTTGTTCCAAATAATAGCAGTGTGGAGTTCAATTAGTGAGGTCATTCTGTGAAAAAACAGGAGTCAATTATGTCCCTTATTTAAGAAAAGTAGACAGCAAATGTTGTACATGCTGGTTGTAGTGCATTTCTCTCTAAAAAACTTCTGAGTAAAATGGCTCGTTCCAGACATTGTTCAGAAGAACAGAGTACTTTGATTAAAGAGTTGATTGGAGAGGGGAAAAGAAGAAAATATAAAAAAATTGTAGAAAAGATAGGCTGCTCAGCTAAAATGATCACAAATGCATTTCCCAATTAATTTGCATGTATGGAAATAAAAGCTATTATAAGGATTTTGAGCTAAATTAACTCTTTTAAAATACATTTCTATTATTCTGAACACAACTGTATATATATATATTGTTGTATTTAGTACCTGCTGCCTGTTTCATTGAATTCAGTCATACAGTGTCCAAAGCTATAAAGAGCACCCAAACAAATGTTATGCATAGGATAATGAGGCAACACTTTAGCAATAATGCAAGTGTTACGGTAAATAACATAATTTTGTAAGGTTTCAAAAAAACAGCACAATAGTGTTGATTCCAGTCAAGTTGAGAAACCGTTCCAGTTGCAGCTCATTGTCTCCATTTAAAATATCATAATACTTATGTTGACTGTACCTACAAAAGAAACGAGTGTGCAACCATAAATATGCAACGATCCCTTGTTAACCCTGCAAAAGCAATTACATTTTCAGAAGGCCCAAGTTATTGATCACAGGTGGATGAATCAGTGGCTGTCTTATCCCAAGATGCACATAGGTTCACAGTTGCCCAAAGGAGATGCCATTATATATTTCCTCAGGAAATCCCATAGAAATACATTTCTTACAGTACAAAAGCATAAAAAACCCCAGATCTACTTGAACCTCTGTATGGCACTACATGAAATGTCATACCCACAAGCAGATTGTTGAGAAATGGCTACTTTCCATAAACTCAACCTTACATTGCTAGTGCTGGAAATTGTGGTTAAAGGTTAATAGTCAAACAATTTTCAGAAGTCTAAACCCACTGTGACCTTTTAATAGCTACTAAATGAATCTGAAATTGTCACTCACAATGCTATAAACCTTTCAACCTGTATCAAAATTGCACTGACTGAATGTTTCAAGTATATATAACGTCAAACAGTATTTACTGGAAGCATTGTCAGTCCAATTTTGTTGTGTTATTAAGAGCGTCGGCGTCAGATATACTATGAGGTACAGAAAACACATGTATGATGTAAAGGAATATTTAGCAGGATTGTATTTGGAGTATGGAAGTGAATCCACCTACTTTCCATGTTAAACAATTGATTTTCCATCCAAGTTTTGTTTTCCTCCCAGCTGGGTTTCATGCATCTTTGCACTTGTAACATAATATAATTTTAAATATGCACAGCTACATGTAATTTGCTCCATGATTGCCTTGTCTTTCAGAGCAATGCATTCTAGATGAAATTCTTTGTTTCGTGTATTAATTACAGTAACATGGGTAGAAATTGAAAACCTTATAGTATAGCTATGGGATGTATTATCTGGAATGCTTTGGACCTGGTGTTTTCCATAATTTGTACCAGCATAGCTTCAGTCTAATAAAAACAAATAAAATAGACAGGACTCTTTTGTTTCGTTTAGTTACAATCAACCACACAGTACTTTACAGAGAAACTATTTTATTATTACAGAGAAAAAGGAAAAAAATCCAAAACAATTGGGATAAAATGAAGCCTATAGGACACACCCATCCTGTACTTTGGTGCTTTCTGGATAATGGATCACATACCTGTATAAGAATTGGTTGCAATTATATATATATATATATATATATATACACACACACACACACACAGTATGTAGAGCTTCAGTAACTCCCTACAAAGATCCTTGCTTTAGCCATGAAAGTGTTCAGATATTTCAGAAAATTAAACATCATTTGTAAGAAGTCTCAAGGTTTAACAGTATGTAGCAATAGATGCAAAAGCTGTTCTTTTTAATTGTACAGAGGAACAAAACCCTATTTTCATGCAGGTGCCAGACTTTATACTGATTCATAGCACAGTCACAGATGAGTGATATGGGACTATATCAAAGAGAAAAATAAACTGTACAGTTTATTTTGTTCTTCATTTCAGCATGGGTGGGTTGAAACAGTGAACAGAACAGGAAAGACAAAAGAAAGAAAACGTGGGCATAGGACTGAAAAGAAAGTGAGAAGAGCACCATCTGTGTACATAATGTATTAACAATCAAGGAATTGCCCAATAAACACTGCACAAGCATTTTATAAACAGCTACAACTATCCTTAGAAGTACTAAAATGGCTGAAAAGGAGAGCACTCAAACAAGCAGATTAACTGCCACGGTGAGGTTTATTTCAGACGAAGGGGGTTATTTATCAAAATCCGAATTTATCTCACTATTCTTGTGCGGGAAAAGTCTCAATAAGATTGTAAAAAAAAAAAAATCCAAATCTGCAACTTTTTTAGATTTCATGCCTAAAACCGCAACTCTTTCGGATTTGACACGTGAATACCGCAACTTTTTCGGAAACCCATTGCAAATCAGGATATCTTCAGGACATCTGCCATTGGCTTCTACATGAACTTGGCAGTCTGACTTTTTATTCTGACTTTTAACACCATTGCAGTTTAATAAATCACAAATTTGGTGGTTTTCCCCTTTAAAAGTCCAACAAGAAAATAAAAAAATCGGACTTTGATAAATAACTGACAACATGTTTCAGGCCCAGAATGGTGCCCTTTCTCATCCTTAGAAGTAAGTTTGTTTAACTCTGATAATCAGCACTGCTTTTACCATTTATGATTATGTGATTGGCTTGCTGATTATGATTAAAGAGATACTGACACCAAGAATTAAACCTTTTTTTTACATCTATCACAATATTGTCTCTCCAGAGTTGGGCCTCAAGTTCCACGTTTTTTATTTTTCTGATCACCCTTGGTAGGAGTGGAAATGGTGGGAAAATGTACACTAGCTGGAATGACCAGGGGATCACTAAGGCGTCTATGGCCTCTGCCCCTGTATTTTGCGCAATATCTGGACAGTTTCTTGTTTCTGTGAGATGCCATGAGGTCTATCTCTGGTTTGCCCATTCTGTGAATCAACGCTGGGAAAGCCTCTGGATGGAGCGACCACTCTGCCTGGTCTAGAGTGTTCCTGCTGAGGTAGTCCGCCTCCCAGTTCTCCACTCCTGGGATGTAGATCGCAGATAAAGCTGGTACTTTGCCCTCTGCCCACTCGAAGATCTTTGAAACCTCCTGCATGGCTCCCATGCCTTCTGGGCCTTTTTGTTTTGGAATTAGCCTTCCTGGTTTTAGCTCCAGTAGTTGGCATATATTTAATAAGTTCAAGTAATGCCTGAGGTGCTGACATAATGCTGTAGTGAACTAAGAAAAGGTGAGTTTTGGTAAAAAAAACGGCCCGCTGTACAGAGCCTGTGTAAGCTCAAATGTCCCCTGAGGTATCTGCACCAATGCAGTATTACACGTACCCCCTTTGGGAACCAGGTCGTAAGCAATGCTGCTTCTTGCAACTGCTCAAGTGAAATGCACAAAAAAAACACAGGACCTCCGTAGAAATGCGCACAGCTGACATAGGAAACAGAAGTTGGAACAAGCGCGAAGTGCCGGTTGCTAAGGAAAACTGGCGCACAAAGGGGGCGCAAATTCAAAGTAATGTGTAAAGACACTTACTCAAAGTCGACTGTCCCAAAGTGCCAGAGGGCAGGGAAAACCACAACCGGTTTAGGGTGTAGTGCCACAATCCTCTTCGTACCTTTGAGACCTAACTGCCTGGCTAGACTGCCGCAATGGAGCGCAGTGATACTTGAACTCCCCACTTGGCAGTAACTGGCAAGGAGGGGGAATTCGCCCAGGTCCCTGGGAAATGGTACAACGCATTCCCCTTAGCTAAATTAACCTAGCTACTCTAAACAAACTAATAAATTAGTGGTGAGAATCCCCAGAGTCCTAACCTCCTGTCGCAGGACAAAAGAAAACGGATTATTGGAGGAGAGAGACCTTGTGATACTAGAGGAGGGGAGGAACTACAGACTTTTGTCATGACTCCAGAGGTGACCAGCTTAACCCCAGACGTCTGCACTGACAGACGGGCCGCCCCTGGAAACACCATCGTCCATCCTTTAAATGTATTCTGCATGTTTAGTATACAAATTCCTCTAATTTTAAAGGGCATTGTGTAAAATTGGGACATTGTGGCTATTTGTTTCACAAGAAGTGATATTGTATGATAACATACATTCCCTTAGTGCTTTTGCTTCATTCGATAAGTGTTTTGCAAATCCACATCGAACAAGGCCAGTCAGTGTATTAAAATGCGTGCATTGTATATTATGGACTTTATGTCTAGCTTTTATTCCATTCAGCATCAGTAGAATAGCGGTAAATTAGCAAGCTTACCTGCTGCTTACTTACGTATACTTGCTGTTTTTGTGTGCACCAGATATTAATATTATAACAGTAGACAGGGAGCAGTTAAAATCATGCCCTTCCCATTTAGTCAAAAAGTAATTACGGACAGTAAAAGAGGTCAGTAAAATTGCTAATTCTCACGAGTTCTCTCCTATTCAAAATGACCCAGTTTACCTCTTACACAGAAAATAGATCATTTAAAAAAAAGAAAAAAAAAAAAGAAAAACTGTTGCCTTCCACCTTGGTAGATCACAAAATACTGATACCAAGAGGGGGGGTATAGAAGGCATCATACTGGTACTTAAGCTTTGCCATACAAGAGCAGATTTCATCATTTGAAATGACTGATTTTAGCATGATATGATATAATCATCTATGCAAGCTGGTACATTGTATAATGTAACGTATTGTTACTGTCATTATGTAACGTTATATAACTAGGAGCTAGTCAACCCATATCGCACAGACTATCTATTATAAAGATAGATGCCCTTGTCCAGCCTTTATTTATTTCAGTGTAAATGTCAACTGTCCACACAAAGAACAGAAAGCTTGACATTTGTATCCCCAAATTTATGGTTAAGGAAATCAAAACAAATTAAAAGCATCATCTTTATTGGCAGCATTACAAATACAATATTAGCAGACTTCTCCTAGCTGAAATCAGCACCCAGATAAACTGTAAACAGACAGAGCTGGAAAGCTTGATCTCATTATCATACCTCTCACCTCATGAAGGCACCAGCTATAAATATAAGCAGGCAGAGAATCTCATTTTGCAGAAAACACAACACATCTTTTGCACATATATGTATACTTTACATTCAGATCCCTTCAGTGTTTTGGCTTAATATTTTAGGACAACATGCACAAGAACACGCACATCCCTGGGAAACACTTTGACTTTCTGTAATTGTACATGCAGTAGGATTCATGGTATGACAATGAAAGGTAGTTAAAATATGGAACTCATCCCTTTACATTAATACTTAACCACTGTGAAGAATGTACTTACAGGTATTGATAGATACAAGTCATTGGGGTATTTTATTTCCTAATATATAGTAATGGAAATGGTTTCATTCTAACCCCTCCTCACTGCAAATGATGAATAGAAGCTTATTCAGTGGTTTCACGAGTTGGAACAGAGAGCGTTAAGGGGAAGAACAAGGGATATTTTAACTCACTGCATGACAACATTCTGAGCTGTAGGTACCAAATTCATTATTTTCTGAAATCCTGCTCCTTGTTATCCCTCGCTGTCCTATACCCTACCCCTTAATGCCATTCGATCTTCTCATTTCATGATCTCTTGGTCATTGGTTTGTGGCCAATAATAAATCAATCTAAAAAGGTGTGTGTGGAGTGGGGCTTATGGCTCATGGACAATATTATGATTTTGTGGAACATTTGCAACAAAAGTGTAGCTTGCCCGATTCATTATTGAGGATACAATAAAAACAAAACTGAAAGAAATGTCATTTAAGTACCAAAAATAACAGTGTGGCTGACATGACTTTGAATGGTGCACAAAAATGCAAGTCAATAACAGCCTGAACTATTCCCTGTTGTGACACTTGGGAACAAAGTGTCACAGCCTGGCAAGGCACATAACACTAGTGGCAGGAAAGTGGCACAACACACAATAAGATGAGAGGAAGACAATCTGTTGAATATCCCCTGGAGTCTTGTGCAATGACATTGTGAGGAGTGAGGAGGGTGATGCTGCAGTCGGTATTATTGTTTAGCATAACAAGTGAACGCTGGATTTCTCAGGTTGTTCTAAGACAGAGACATCATTTATTGAAACCTTCCTTCTTTTGGATTCACAGATCCAAGCATTTGATATCATGTAGTAAGGATTCAGGCAGCGCTGGAATCTGGCTCAAAAAAAAAAGTATCTCAGGGGTTGTTAGGGCTCCAGAAAACGAAGCTGTTCCCTTGATTTATCCCAGGTACAGTCATTAAAAGGATAATATAAATGAAACTAGGCTTCCCTACATTCAAGGCAGAGAACAAACCGATTACAAAGCAGCTGAAGTCTTTTTGGTCAGCTGAACCATGTTAAAGCCATGAATTTCAGGATGCAGAATTGTCCAGTTAAGTGTGCTTACTGTTCAATCTCCAAGTTATCAATTTTAACATCAGGAGATTTAAAGCTAATGACTTCTTCATACGTAATCTCTGAAAGAAAAAGCAACATTTAGAAATATTAAGTTATTCTGCCAGCCGGTATGTATTATTATCAAATACTTCAAGTTCCACACAATTACAACTATTGTTCTAGAAAAGCACTCATGTCTACAAGCTATAAGCCAGTCAAATCTTAGAAGATATAATAGGAGGCAATTCTCTGGACTTTATCACTGAAAATTATCACTTCACTTTTTGGGACAATATACACAATTTCTTTAAAAAAAAAACCCAAAATAACAAAGCTAAACAGACCTTTTTTTGAAAATGCATCCTGCCTATTCTTTCATGAAATAAAAATCTATATCGATAATTGTTGCCATTGCTACGGAAATTGAAAATAGTTTTTTGCCACTTCCATTACAAACAGGTCGATCAGATCAGAGCTGCCTTTGAACAAACTCCTCCATTCCCTAAGCTTCAGCCTTTGAGCAGCTTATTATGAGAGGGCATCTCGGTATACTGGTAATCTGCTGCTCTTCTGCTCATCAGAACCAGGAATTGCTTAGGTGAAACTGGTTTCATTTTCTTTATTGCCACAAACCATAAGTAAAACAATAGGCAAAAGATATGTCCAGCACAAGCCCAATTCATGTTGAAAATGGGTGTAGACTGGCCCTTTAAGTATCCCATAAGCTTCGCTACAATATAGGGTAAATGTAGCCTGTTTCCTAACACAAATATGGCAGAAAAATAATTCCTAGAAATGCTTCGAGTAAATTACTGGCAACCACAGCTTGTGTATTAGAGGGTATAATTTAAAACTCATAATGGCTTGTAATTCAGTATGCAGTAAACAGAGTAGTAAACAGGCTTGGAAGTGCAGATGTGTTATAATAAAAGACGACAGTCAAGTAATGATTTCAGTGACTAAAATATGCATATAGCAGATGACTAAAAGATGGGCTAAGATAATTACACAGAGGGTGAAGAAGAAGCAAGGAACACTATGCTCTGGTTATCAAATGATATGCCCTAGAAATGTCTAGATATAGATAGCTCTGTGATCAGCAGCTGATAAATGCAGAAACACTAGGCTGCTTCACTATGAAGGCTAACATAATAAATGGACTTGTTTCTTTCAAAGAATAACAATGTTAATTTATATATTTATATATATATATATATATATATATATATATATATATATATATATATATATATATATATATATATATATATATATATATATATATATATATATATATATATATATATATATATATATATATATATAGTGAAGTTTGGGGGGGATCACAGCGGGATTGTTAGCATAAATGCAGGCCACTCCAAGGTGAAAAGAAAAACAGCCCGTTTATTTTGAACACAAAGAGCTTCCAGCAGCAGTAAAAATGTAACAGAAAGAAAACCGCTTCATTCAGCAACATAAACTCCAGCAATAAACAAAATAGCTTACTTCAGCGTTTTTAAGTTTCCAGTACCCCCAAGGTACTATCCAGGCTTGGTCTGTGGGGAAAACACCAGGAAAATATCCACCTGGCTATCAGGCCATTCCAACCCAACAGCCCAGCCCTCCTGTGCAGCTCCTTCTCTCACACACTGCACACCTGCTGCTGATTCCCTTAAACACTCCTTGGCTGTCCAGCCCACCTTCTGGCTGCTTAACCCTCTGGTGTTTCTTAAAGGGAACATTCTTAAATGGATGGCTCAGAACCTAAAAACCGGGGATACATATCTGCCATCCACTATAAATCCTGTCCGGCTTGTACAATAACAATATAAATATATATATATATATATATATATATATATATATATATATATATATATATATATATATATACACATATATACATATATACATATATACATACATACATACATACATACATACCGTATATACTCGTGTATAAGCCGACCCGTGTATAAGCCGAGGTACCTAATTTTACCAACAAAAACTGGGAAAACGTATTGACTCGCGTATAAGCCTAGACACAACTAAGACCCTTTATGCTACAATCACTACAGCGCAAACGAAATCACTGAAAATTTGTCCCCCCCCCCAGTGGATTTATATTACAGATATTTTTCAGCTGAGACAAAATATACTTTCCACTAGCAATTATACACACATAGACACACATATACTTTACACACACACTCTTCCCACAAAATAATCACACACACATACTATGCACACAAACTCCCCACACATATACTATATACACACACACAAACTCTCTACCCACACCATCATACACTATATACCGTACACACACTCCCCACACAATAATGACAAGGCTGATAACATACCGGTATGTTAATGCAGAGCTGAGAAAGTTTCTAATACCGGTAGTTGTTTGTGTCGGACACAGACTGCCAGGGGCTGCTGAGGTCGCTCTCCCCGACTCTCCGGCTCCTCCTCCCCCATTGGCCAGAAGGTGAGACCCGGCGGCAGCAGCTGGAGACGAGGGAAGAGCCGCGGAGAGACACAGACGCTCCCGGCGGAAGTGGAGAGAGCTGCGCAGATATGGCTCGGAGCAGAGAGAGGTGAGGCGGCCGGGAGCACAAGGCAGAGGCGGCCGGGGATCGGGTGTAAATTGCGGGGAAACGCGAGGGGGGCGTCCGGCTGCTGCTCGAGCTGTGGGGCTTCCAGGGACTCGGGCTGAGGACTCGGGGGTGGCGCCTCCTGAAATTTACCGGTGAGGCAGCCTTCCTACCGTATTTCATCTAGAAGAGGTACCCGCGTATAAGCCGAGGTCAATTTTTTCAGCACTTTTTGGGTGCTGAAAAACTCGGCTTATACGCGAGTATATACGGTATGTAATCATATTCCTTTCTGTATTCACCTATTTCACACCATTACTCTTTACAGTTGGGTTTCTCCTCTTTTTCACAACCTAATTTGGCTTGCAGATGACCCGTTTGGAGTATATAACTTTCAGATAAGCTACTGTTTATCCTACTCATTGTGGCAGGACTTGGATTTTTACCATTGAGTGCTATTCTCTTCTACCAAGGAGCTGTCTTTTTACCTTCACATTGTTCTGCTGATGGACTGCTGGGGGGGGGGGTATGATCATGCCAACTTGCAGTACAGTAGTAAAGGGTGGTCAAAGTTTATCAAGGCACAAGTCACATGACTGGGGGCACCTGGAAAACTAAAATGTATCCCTGTCAGATTTCAAAATTAAATATAAAATAATTAGTTTGCGCTTTTGAAAAATGGTTTTCATTGAAGAATTCTGCAGCACTATTAACTGATGCATTTTGAAAAAAAAAAAAAAAAAAAGTTTTTCAATGACAGTATCGCTTTAAAAAAAAAAGGATATGAGAAGTACATATACAATGTCTGTACACAAGAAAATAAAATTTTCAGATACATATATCAAAATAGCCATTACTGCCAGCCACTCTTGAAAACATGTAGAGAATACCTTTTTAAATATATGATCTTTTACATTAATATAATAGTCTAGATTTTTTTAACTAAAATATTTCTATTCGTGTTTTCATTTTCTGAAAGGACAGTACACAATATTATCGACCAGCAAAATCCTGCTCCATTGGGTGACAGAATTATTGCTATCTTAGGCACATAAAAAGAAAACAAGAAAAGTGCTAGTAAATAGCTTAAAGGAGAACTAAACCCTAAAAATGAATATGGCTAAAACTACCAAGCTTTATATACTGAACTTATTACACCAGCCTAAAGTTTCAGCTTCTCAATAGCAGCAATGATCCAGGACTTCAAACTTGTCACGGGGTCACCATCTTGGAAAGTGTCTGTGACACTCACATGCTCAGTGGACTCTGAGCAGCTGTTGAGAAGCTAAGCTTAGGGTTGTCACAAATTATCAAGCAGAAAAATTAGGTTTGTTTGTAATATAAGCCGATGCTACAGGGCTGATTATTAAATTCTGATGCTAATTGCACTGGTTTCTGTACTGCCATTTAGTAATTATCTGTATTAATTACTAATCAGCCTTATATTGTGACACTTCTATTCTATGAGTACTGTATATTGTGAGTGGGTCCCTAAGTTCAGTAAGTGACAGCAGCACAGAGCATGTGCAGTGAATCAGCAGAGAAGAAGATGGGGAGCTACTGGGGCATCTTTGGAGACACAGATCTTCCCTGCTAAAGGGTTGTGGTTGCCTTGGGCTGGTACAGAAGCACAAAACATAATTTACAACATTTATAGCTACTTCTTTAGTTTAATTTTCCTTGTTCTTTAAGGAGTTGGCCATGGAATCAAACCCAGTTGTCCAGTAGTGTGACCCGAACAACTGCACTTTTTGCATTATAGACAGACTTAAATGACCTATGACCCTGTTAATACCACCAATGTATTCTAACCTGCTATGTGCTACCCTACACCGCTATTGAAACTTGAATGGCAACTCCACTGCTATATTGTAGCGTATTTATATAAACTTTATTAGAGCTTCTGGAGCAAACCCACAATTTTACCAGTGCAGGTTAACAGTAAATTATATTTAAAAGCTTACAAAATCCTTTCATCAGATTTGCTTTTGCTTGCCCTTTAAGTTCCGCAAGACTATTGATAAATATTTCAAAAGTTACAAAGTTTGTATGCACATAGGAACAGCGTGTGCTTTGACTTCATTGTTCAGTAACAATCACTTTTTTTATGAGGGCAGAAAACATGCTTAGACACAAATGGAATAAAACGAGTATATGCCACCGTTCCACCAATTACTTCTCTATATTTCTAGTGTATATTGTGGAAGCTTGGCACAATTAATAAGGAAACCTTTCTACATTCCAAACCTCTCGCAACAAAGAAAATGATTTGAACATTTTGCTTGTGACGTGACTTGTAGAGCACAGCTGGGAGCAAAAGCCAAATAAAACCATGCTGATAGATGCAGGGTACCTGTAGAACTGTTCTCAATTCAAACAGGATAAAAAAAAAAAAACGACAGCAGCGCATATGCTCTTTAGCAAAATACCAACCACTTCTTTTTGTAAGTGTAACCCTGTGGGGAGAACTTTATAACTCATATGCTTTTCATTTTCTTTTATTTATAATTGCTATGTGAGAGGCGTTTTATCGCAAGTTTATCTCCCAGTAAGGCACTCCTAGAACTATTGTTTCTTAAATACTTTTCAAATGTTTACAGAAACAAGAATAATTTACAGCCTCATATAAAACAGACTTGGAATAAGGGCAGGGAGTTTATAAAAAAGGCTAAAATAGGTACTGTACAGACTATGGGTGCTTGCTTTTATCAAATGCTGACCTCAGATACAGGCAGGTCTAGTCATTCTATTACTCAGAAACTTGTTTAATAGCCAAGATGGAGAAGGACATAAATAACAGATCTGGTTTTCAGCTGTCAGATGTACAATCAGATTACAGGAGCTTCCTGGAAGGTTTTTTTGGCAGATGACCGCAAATATGAGAAAACAAATTAACCATCATGCACCATAAGAAGCTTTTTTGATCCAGAACAGATTCCAGTTGGAAAAACAAAGCCATTCTAAAGCAAAGTAGCAAACTTAGTAATATTTTAACGAATTAAGCCTTTATATTATCTCATCATAACTAGTCAGCAGCGGAGATGTTTAGCTGTTGCTGCTGGACTAAAAATGAATGCTATAAATAAAAGTATGGACGAAAAGCACTTATTTGCTTCCATTCTGCTGTCGACAAAGCAAAGAACATTGCCTATACTTTGAGACAAGGGGAGGGCAGCACTGTGCTCTCTGGATGCTGCAGCTGAAACTGAAGCTTTGCTATTTAGAGATGGGTAGATAAATGAAGCAAATACATAGAAAGTTTAAAACACAACTCTGAAGCCAGTGTTACCTTTCCATTCATCTATGGTGCGCTCTTTATTTTCCGTTGATTCGTCATAAGGTTCAGCCTCAGGCTCATCGTCTGGGTCATGATATTGTACAAAATAAGGATGTGCCAGGGCTTCGGTAGCACTTATTCTCTTATCACTGTCTAAAATTAGCATCTTTTCAAGAAGATCGATCGCTTTAAAGAAGAAAAGAAAACCTTTTAAAAGATTATCCTTTAGCCCCTAGCTCCAATGTGTAATTTTCCAAATTATCATTCAATTACATTCTAGCAAATGCATTCCCAATTATGGTGATAAAAATCTGCACTGCTGCTGCTATGGAAATTATACAATCTATTATTATCTGCCGTTTGTTATAGACATGACACTATTGATTGTGATCTGCCATTTTTAATCAGGTCTGAGAGCTGTCACAGTGAAGTCAGGGAGAAAACATAACCACAAGGGTCTCCCCATCATAGGCCATTAGAATTCCAGAGAGCAAGACATTTAAAGGGGTTGTTCACTTTTGGGTTAACTTTTAGTATGATGTAGAGCAGAGGTGCCCAAAAGGTAGATCAGGATCTACCAGTAGACCTTTAGCTGGTGATCAGTAGATCTCAAGACACTGTCAACAAACAGTTTGTCTAAATCACCCTCCTGTTTCATGGTTTTTATTCAGAGACTTATTACGTTGTCACATAAGAAATAGTTGTTAGTTAAATATAGCAATATACATTTTCTCATAAATCAATATTTAAGCAATATTTCCCATGAAACAGAATGCTAACAATGCTTTTATGGACGTACTGTAGATCCTCATGAGACATCACTAAAAGTAGATCTTGAATTAGAAAAGTATGGGGACTCCTGATGTAGAGAGTGATATTCTGAACAATTTGCAATTGGTTTCCGTTTCTCATTTTTTAGTTATTTCGCTTTTTATTTTATTTTTATTCAGCAGCTCTCCAGTTTGCAATCTCAGCCATCTGGCTGCTAGGGCCCAAATTAGCCTAGCAACCGTGCACTAATTTGAATAAGAGACTGGAATATGAATAGGAGAGGCCTGAATAGAAAGGGGAGTAATAAAAAGTAGCAATAACATTGCATTTGTAGCCTTACATGGTATTTGTTTTTAGATGGGGTCAGTGACCCCCATTTCAAAGCCGGAAAGAGTCAGAAGAAAAATGCAAATACTGTAAAAACTATAACAAATAAATAATGCAGACCGCATGTGAATGCACAGACCATCATTAAATACAAGTAACTTTAATAAATAGTGTAGATTCAAATGATGACAAGGCTGTGGCTGAGCTTAACAAATGAGCTCTGTTATATCCATTGGAATTCTAATAATAACTGGTGATTCATACCGACTAAAATATATCCTTTGAACAAGGAAAGTAACACTAGCAGGACCTTTGGTTAATTTGATGTTGTCAAACATAATAAATATATTGCAATAAATGGAAAAACAATCCATGTTTTATTTAAAAGGGACAGTTTTTAGTATAATAACTCCTTAAAGAGGTTGTTCATCTTCCAAACACTTTTTTTCAGATTGTTCCCCAGAAATAACCATTTCTTTCAATTGTTTTGTTGACTTGACAAAAGTCACAGTAATTAAGCAGAGTGCAGCGCACCATACAGTAGAGAGAGCCATAGCCTGTATATTCTTTACAGCAGAATGTTGTCTTCATACAAAGCATTTAAACATTACTGCACAATAAAACTTAGATTTATTCAAATGAAATATACAAACCCAGTGGGTTGGCACCGCGAAACACCTCCTTTAGATCTTGATGAGGCATATATGGTAATGATTCAATGTATCTTCTAGCCTGTATAAAAGTAGAGAAATTAAAAGCTTTAAGTTTATGGACTTAATGAACAAGCACCTCCTTCTCATTCTTTTTATTACCATTCCATTTTGCACTTACAACATGAGAAAAAATATACAAAGTTTGCAGCCTATTTTATGTGGATAACTAGCATAGCAGCTGTGGCTAAATTGACATCTTTCTGTATATGTAGTAATTCCTACTTGATAAACTGAAATTGCTGTAGTATTCACTAAATGGTCCCTAGAATGATGCATAGATGGAAACATCCTATGGCTAGAAACAAATGATGAGGCTGCCCCTTCTACATTTATACATATAACAGCATTATTAGCCATTTTCAGCTGGCCAAAACTGTACATCACTTATGTACCTTCTAAACAAGGTCTGCCCAAGTGGCCCATAGATGATTTGGAGAAAATTATATAAAATGCCCCCAAACTAATCTCTTCTAACATTTGTTAAGGTTAAGAAAGCAAATCTAACTAAACATATAAAAACAAATCTATAACATGCACCCATTATCTAGGGCTGTGACAATTAATAGCAGCACAATAACTAAACAGCGTCAAAAAGGTAATCACTTAACCATTAGATCACCTGGATGTTTTTGTTTAAAGTGCAATGTGATGGATTAATTGTGCTTTAATGGTGTCTAAGACCCAACGCTGGGCTGTAGTTATAAATATGATCTATTAATAGCATTTAGTCTTTGTAAAAGTATGTTTAATTACCAGAGGAATAAATGGCAGTTTTGCACATTGCAAATCGGAATAACAATTTCTTTCCACATTTAGTGTGTGCATTAACAGATTTTTTTTCTTGTAAACGTTATATGACCTATAAATAAGTTTTCAGTAAATATTGTACAAAGCAGCACCTACTCACATGTTCTGATGATATCTTCATGAGAAATTCGGAGTTGGGTGTTCCGACTACTTCCATTATCCTTTTTAATTGATCAATGTCTGTAAACATTTAGGAAAATCTCTGTGGCCTACAGAGTATTTCAATTAACTTTAATCCTCCAGTAAGTGTAGTTGCATTTAATAATCAGTTGCAAAACCAGCTTGCCTCAGTGTTCTTTATCTCAAGGCAATAAATGTAAACCTTATTAAATAGCTGAACCCATTGCTGTACCTAGTTAACATTTCACAGGCAGCAGTATCTGCTGCTTATCCTCCATTTTCAAAGATACACAAGCAGAGTAAGCCATAGAAACCTGGGCCAGTATGGTTACCTCTCTGCAACTTTTAACATTGCAAAAAATGTACTAGAAATGTACTAGTGTCTTGTAAACTTGTGATGCTACAGGCTGCTGGGCAGCAGTATTGAGTCTAACTGAACAAGTCTACGGTGCAACAAATTTGTCCAAAAAAAAAATGGGCCAAGTGGCAGTTTCAATGTTGAGTTTTCTCAAAACTACATAAAAGCTAGAGATACAACCTTCCCATCTACACTGCATGATATTTCATGTCCCATGATATTCATAGGCAGAACATTAGATTTCTTAAAACCAGTAACAGTGCCACTTGACTGCAGCAGTGAAAAGTACGAGAGGCAGCAGAAAGTGAGATACTTAATTGAGAATTCAACCGTTTAATAAAAAAGAAAATAGCTGCCACCCGGGGAAATGCCCCTAACTTACTATACTTACCCCTCAGCACAGATTCGGGTATCGGAGTTCAACGCAGCCATCATCTGGGTCTTCGATAAGCTGAGTGGGAGACCGGCGAAGCGGCGCACGCGCAGTTGGAGCAATTTGCCCGTATGAGACAAGTGCGCATGCACCAAAACTCACAAAGATTGCAAAAGCGCCGGAAGAAGACGCGAAGACCCGGAATATAGCTTTGTGGAAGGCCGATGCCTGAATCTACGCCAAAGGGTAAGTATAAAGTTAGGGGCATTTCCCAAGGGGGGCAGCTATGCTGGGGGGAGGGAGGGTCTTTTTTTTTTTTTTAAACAGTTGAATTCTCCTTTAAAGAAAGGCACATTCTGCCCACAGACCACAGTTATTATCATAGGCAGTTCCATTGAACTATTCAGGTATGTGTTAGCTGAAACTGTAAAGATGTGATGCAGTTGTTATGGTAGAAAAAAATCACTGGCACACGTGGCATCTGCCACGTGTGCCAGTGAATTTTTCTACCTGTTGGATTGTGATGGTGCCGATCCCTCCATCATTGAGCACCGGGCTTCTATTATTCTGAAGGTCAAGGTGTGCAGGTTTGGATACAATTTGTTGTTATGGTGCCATTGTGACCAGATGCCACGTATACACCTCTGTGAGTTTCAGCCAACACCTACCTGAATAGTTCAATGGAACCATTGTGATTGGATACTGGTGACAGTTTCCTTAAGAGGTTAAAGGCCTTGTGTCCATAACCGCCTACCAAATATGAAATTCCTTCTTGCTGGAGTGCTGCCTTCATTTATATCACAGCTTAAACTGCAGAATACATGCCTTTAATATATTTCCCCCTTCCTCTGGGTCAGCTAGCAGATCAGTTAGGCTACCTTAGTTTTTCAATCTCATCTACTATTCTACTGTATTGCTTTGAAACTGCAGTAAAAAGCAGCCACTGTTTTTTGCAAGGGGACCAAAATATATCTGCAATATACTTTCTGCATTTAAGATGTCTCATAAATGACACAGTTAGCATATACAATGGATTTTATGTGAAAGTATACCAATAAACAAATTTAATGTTAAACAACCCAAGCATTAGCTCTGATTTCCAGCAATGTGGATGAACTGAACTTTTTCTATAATTTTGATAAGAGTGCTATGAATATGATGAATATTAAAATAGTCTGGGCTTCAGCCATGGTAACTGGAAAATGTCTTAGTATTTAACCAGGCAGTCTGTGGGAGAATCAGTTAGTAGCTCTTAAGTCAGATCATGTATGGAACAGATTTCAGATTGTAGACAAGAATCCACTGTGTGTTCTCAGACAGGTGAATTACAACTTCTGCCAATGCTTATAATATGGGACTGAATCAGCTGGTTCTGCGCCAGTAGAAAATCGCTGTTGAAGTAACATTAGCCTTCCCAAACAAAAAAATGACCCTCCCGCCTATGGATATTAAAAACATCTTTCCTCATGAGACTTAAGCTCCTACTTATTATTTGATGAAAAACCTAGACACTCCATATAGCAATTATCACTATCCCTATACAGAACATATTTGACATCTTTTTCCTATTCAGATGAGTGGCTGTTCATTAATTACACTGGTACGGCTGGTTTTAATTGGCCCCTTTCTGTGGTTAGAAAAGGGCTAATTTACTTAAACAGGAACATGTAATAGTAGCGTTTGGAAACAACGAAATGTCAAATGATCTATAAATACAAACTGTTGCCTTCTGCACTGGGGGCACACATTATCGTATTAGCAAATGTTTCTTTTCTGCTACAGGGGTGTGTTTGTGATTGAAGCCTTCAGGTAGGAGCAGTGTTACAGGGAATCATCCCCCTACTTCCACTGTGCATGTGTGCACAAATATACGTCTATTTCCCACGCATACTGAATACTTGTTTGTCTGAACTATCTCATTACTGGATTTTAGATATTACCTGGAATGGATCAAGATGCAATCGTTCTAAATAAAACAATGTTGTGTTTTTGGAAATACACTAAACGAAAGATGCACTAAGGCTCATTTGTGGAGGCTTAATCTGCAACAGGATGTATGTGTGCAGACAACCAGCAGGGGTTTGTTACTGACCCTGAAATCATCTGCAGAAACTATTTTCTTTAGCTCAAAGGTAATTGCAGAGCACCCCTAACTTTTTATGTGCCTGTAGCTGAAATAGTTTGGCAGTAAATGAGTATGTATATGTAAGCATGGGATAACTCAAGGGATGAAAACATAATTATGCCTCTTTATAGGTCCCTAGTAAGGCCTCATCTGGAGTGTGCAATGCAGTTTTGGACTCCAGTCCTTAAGAGGGATATAAATGAGCTGGAGAGAGTGCAGAGATGTGCAACTAAACTTTTTAGAGGTGTGGAAGACAAATTATGAGGGTAGACTGTCGAGGTTGGGGTTGTTTTCTCTGGAAAAAAGGCGCTTGCAAGGGGACATAATTACACTTTACAAGTACATTAGTGGACATTATAAACAAATAGTAGGGGACCTTTTTACCCATAAAGTGGATCACCGTACCAGAGGCCATCCCTTCAGACTAGAAGAAAAGAACTTTCATTTGAAGCAACGTAGGGGGTTCTTCACAGTCAGGACAGTGAGGTTGTGGAATGCACTGCCGGGGTGATGTTGTGATGCTGATTCAGTTAATGCCTTTAAGAATGGCTTGGATGATTTTTTGGACAGACATAATATCAAAGGCTATTGTGATACTAAGTTCTATAGTTAGTATAGGTATGGGTACAAAGAATTTAATTAAAAGTAGAGAGGGGTGTGTGTATGGATGCTGGGTTTTCATTTGGAGGGGCTGAACTTGATGGACTTTGTCTTTTTTCAAACCAATTTAACTATGTAACTATGTGTGTATTAAATATTATGCTTTTGCAGTATATGCTGCATGATTTTAATTTAGAGCATGGTAGGTGCCAAACTTTACCAACAGCTAGTTCAGTGACAGTTCTGATTAATTTATTAATATATATATATATATATATATATATATATATATATATATATATATATATATATATATATATATATATATATATATATATATATATATATCTCTATCTATCTATCTATCTATCTATCTATCTATCTATCTATCTATATGCACATACCTATTATAACTCCTGTCATTATTCTCTTGTTTCTTCCCCAAACACATTTTTCTCCATTCCCTATATTTTACATTGAGCAACCACAAACCTTTTCTGTCTCTCAGAATACAAAACTGCTTTGCTCTGACACTTGCCTAAATGTCCTGAATATACCTTAATATCTGTCTCACATCACTCCTCTCCTCCTGATGCCTGACAAGCTCGGGCCTTTCAAGGTGCAGTCTATGCCACCCACAGTATGAGAAATCTGCCACAGTCTTTTCTGCTGCTAATGAAAAGGACTAGAATGTGAATGGGGATTTGCACAAAACGATATATTGGCTCACTAATTGTGTATAAGTATATACACAAGGAAAGTCTAGTTAAAGGTGCATAATTAATGCTAGAGTATTAATCTTAAGGTGAAACAGAACAGTTTAAAAATAAATGTGATATTTTATTACACCTTAAAGAGTCAATATAGACTTTACTTTAACAAAATCTAAATCAAAAGTAAAACAACTTGGAAAAATATGCTTATTTTAGTACTAATAAATGCTACAAAGTTGACATTTTGCTGATATTGTACCACATTTATAAAGCACAGTGGTTGGTTGCTACGGACAGATAAGGATACAATCATTTCCTGGAAAGAGAGCTTTGCCTTTCAGTAGCTCTGCCATGATGCATCCGACTGACCAAATGTCAACTGCAAAATAATAAAACATTGTTTGCTCCAGAAAGAAACCATTATCATGGCACAATCTGACTGAGGGGTTATTATCTTAGATACGGAGAGCTGGCCCATTAGATCGCTTTTTTTTTATCTCTTTTAGAGTAGTGAAGGCCGTGAATTACCTGTTTGATTATAATGCATCCAATTTAACATGATTTCAGGAGCTCTGTACCACCTTGTTGCAACATACCCAGTCATCTCATCATCTGCCTGCCGTGCCAAGCCAAAATCTAGAATCTCAAGAAGAAGAAAAAAGTGATGCAATTTTCTGTCAGCAATTAACTGCTTGTATCAGGGAGTCAGGACACAAATCCTGCACATCTTTTCTTATCATGGGTCTTACCCTTAATTCACAGTCCTCATTTACTGCTAAATTGCCGGGCTTCAAGTCCTAGAAAAATAAATATTTATAAGCCATAAATATTAATTGAATTCAGGGATGCTAATTATAGCCTTAGAACTCAATTAAAATCCCCTCTATCCCCATTCAAAGAATAGGGGGAATTGTAAACTCTTTTAGGCAGGGTCCTATTTATCTCTAGTGTTGGTTTGCTTTCTGCGTATTCTTGCATGTTTAATGTATACACCAACATTGTACAGCTCTGCTGAATACGTTGGCATATTATAAATAAGTGTTAATAATAAAATAATAATCAGGAAATAGCATTTTGCAATTGCATTTTTCAGAGATGAAAGAGTAGAAGACATAGATTCCCTCTTTCCATAAAAAGTTGCTGCATTTTATAATTCAGTTAAGTCAGCTAATACCCAATTTTGTGTTCATTATCAAGCCCGGGCCTGTATGCCTCTGTTCAGAAGAAAACTGCAGCCTTTTATGCCTCTAAATACAGTGTTCAGTGCTCTAATCTATGTTGTGGGAGAAAAAGTGAGGACTGAATGCTTTTTTTCTCTACTGCTTTCGATAGCAACCTATAATAAAGGTTGTCCTAAGCTGACGACTCTTCTATTAAGTAGGTAGATGGACTTGTTATTAGTTAGGTTACGTTAGGTTACCTTAGGTTAGAAGACATTTTTTTAATGAAAATATACACATATGAAAAGCATTTTTTTACTAAATATTTAAGGCCAGAACCAGTTCCTATGGAAACAGAGTATTCTTTTTAGTTGATGCCATCTAACACCTTAAATAAAGGAGAACTGAACTCCCCACCACCCTCCTTACCAAAAGCCCCCCTAAACTTCCTGGCATTGCCCCCACTTCCCTCTCCCTTCCTGTGAAACCCTTTAAAAAAATCTGACCCTTTAATGCAGAGAAGCACAGCGTAGCTCCCTGTCACCGGCTTCCGAGGAGACGAAAGATGGTGACCGGGAGCTCTGCTGTGTTTTTTTTTGCATTTTGGTGAGATTTTTTTTTTAAAGGTTTTTTTTTTTTTTTCCACTAATGCCAGGAAGTTAGTTAGGCTTTTGGTAGGGGACTTTAGTTCTCCTTTAAATACATAATTTGTGTCAATAACAAAAACATTCCCTGGCCATCAGTTAGACAGCCCTCCAGTTGAACATGATGCTGCTCCCTACGTAATATAAAACATACCAGAGATATAGGTTTCCAATGATTCTTTGTATGGCATGCTCATGATATTATGAAGTGGACTTAGGCAGTCCATTATTTACAAAAAACTGGTTAGCCATAAGCTAAAAGGTCAAAATTCTTAATAGCGTAAACCACTACACTGCTCAGCTAAAATCAAATCGATTTAGGTCATACAAGCAGCATCTCCAAGTTTTACACAATACTCTTGTCAAGCTGAATAGCCATTTTCCTTCAATACATATTGTACAGTACAACCAACTTAAATGTTACTTACTCTATGGATAATTCCAGCAGAGTGTATATACTGTAAAAAAAAAAAAAAAAAAAAAAAAAAAAAAGTAAAAGTATACACCAGGGTAATATTAGGAACATTCTTTTAAAAAGGAAAGAAGTAGGGTTTACCAATAATAAATATAAAAGAAATATGAAAATGCCTATTGAGACATTTTTAGACCTTTAGGAGCAACATGCACCTTGTAAAGGAATAACACAAATTAGATACATATAAGCTATATACATAAGGACTTTTTTTTTTTTATAAGTCCTTCAGTAAAACTCTCCCCATGAACTACCCCATACTTGGGACACAGGCAGCAATTCAGGGGAAGGGAGGTGCATGCTTATACATCCCAATGGGTTGTGAGAGGGGTGAAGTATGTATAAAAACAAAACCATCATCCATTAGTATATTAAAATATATATATATATTTTTAATTAAAACAGGTTAAATATTATGAGCACACCTAGATGTGCAGTGCACCTCATACAAACATATTGCAGGGGAATACAGTACAATCTAACCAGTGAATATAAGTGTAGAAAAAAATGGTAGGGGTAAATAGATGAGGAGCAGATACACCCTGAATCCCATTCAGTATATAGATTCTGTTGACCCTTAGTCCCCTCCCACTAACAGTTTGCTAAATGATAAATGTAGCCATGACATACAATAAGTGTGTAGTGATACTGGTAGGAAATCTAAGAAAAGTTTATTCATCAGTATTTTCACACTAGTGATGAGAGGCAACATTAGCTTGTACCAATACTAGGCACAGCTCTACATTTGCAGGATAACAATTGATCGAACAAGCTGAAATGGCAGGACCACATCTTCATTTTTATTTCCATCCATGATAACCAAAATAAAAAAAACCCTCCTTATACTTCCACTGAGATAGGACAATCTATTTTCATTTTAGGCCTATGAAACATGTAGCACACTTTTAGTTGAGAACAGTAAACGTTTCCATATCTAGCATTTTTAGACAAAAGACTAAACTTAATTAAGAAAAGAACTGGCTACACACAGAGGGGGTTATTTATTTAGCTCAGAAAACCCGAAATCTGAAAAATTCGGATTTTTCAGACCTTCATGCCCGAACCTATTTTTTTTAAATGATAAATAAGGTCCATTCTAGAATTTAGAGGTGCTCGGATTTTTATCTTAGAAAGATTGTGTTCATCCTTAAACCCAAATTAACGAAACACATTATAAGAAGTATGGAGCTGTGTGGTTACTCATTGCCAAATTTAGCTTTCTGACCAATCAATCTGGATAACGATTAAAACACCATGGTGTGTATACAGTCATCTTCAGGTCTACTAAAAATAAAAAAAGTGTAATTCTAAGCAACTCTACATGAAAATCATTAAAAGGTATAATCAACGTTAATGGATCAACGTTAAAGATACTTGCTAAAAACAGTACATATATAAAATGCTTTCAGAAGAAGTGGGGGTTTTATACTCTTATCTTCCCTTTTAACTTTTTAGGATTACTTTGGTATACACTTTACTGATTTCTGACATCTTCATAGTCTAAGATCTTGAGGTTTCATTTAGCATTTCATATGATGTATGATGAAGCCAACACATTAAAGCAAGCTTATCAATACATTACCTCTTATCAAAAATTCTCACAAGCCTTCTGTTGATCAAGATGGATGGAATTATTAATTCTGACAGAGCCCTAGATTATGTCATGTGAAATATAATTATTAATTCTGACAGAGCCCTAGATTATGTCATGTGAAATATAAATGCCTTAAAGGGGTGGTTCACCTTCAAACAACTAGTTGTTTTCAGATAGATGACCAGAAATAATGACTTTTTCCAATGACTTTCTAATTTCTATATGTGACCATTTTTCTAATATTGAAGTGTAAAGTGTCATTTTCACCTTCTGAAGCAGCTCTGGGAGGGGGGGTTGCCGATCCTGTAAACCAGCGCTGTCCAACTTCTATGGTACCGAGGGCCTGAATTTTTCCAATCTACATGGTGGAGGGCCAATAACGTAAGCCAGTGTTAACCACTCCCTGTTTTTAGACCACACCCATTTTAAACCACACCCATGTTGCCGCAAGACCATGTCCACATTAATAGCACACCAAAAAACCAAATGGTTGGTGCTCACTTCAGGGATCAGGGCCGGAACTAGGGGCGGGCCGCCAGTTGGACAGCCCTGCTGTAAACGGTTTTCAATGGATACATTTAGTTAATACAGTTCTTATCTTTGTCCCTGCTGAGCAGAATCTCTGGGTTTCATTACAGGCGCCTGTTAGAATTGATACAATAGTTGCTAATACTCTTGAGATGCTGTTAAGAAATGTATCAACTCAATGTTGCAAAAGTGCACCTGAATTACTGAGCTGCCAGACTGAAACACCAGACAAAGGAACATTCAACTTCAGAAACTTAGATTTTGGAAAAACAGTAAAAAATAAATAATGGAAAGTAATTGGAAAAAGTCTTTATTTCTGGGGAACAATCTAAAAACAACTGAAATGAAAAAAATGTTTGGAAGGTGAACAACCCCTTTAAAGGAACAGTAACACTAAAAAAAAAAAATGTATGTAAAAAAACTACTTTACCCTGTTCAAATAACAGCTCAATCCTGCAAAAAGTTTATTATATTCAATGCTTTATCAAAAATACCGTTATAAAACACTTTTTTCCGGGTGTCTTCCCAATACCGCGAAACGGCGACATGGACTCTGCAATATCCAAGGTGTGGGACTCCACATCTCCTCCTAGCCAGACTTCTAAACCAGAAGCTAATTCTTGCTGCTTTAAATCTGATTTTTCAGCTTTAGTTTAGATTAGGAGAGGGTGCGTGTGGACAGTTATCCTTCCACTGTTTAATATACGTGCGTTAACTTATGTGTTAGATTTACCGTTGACACTGTGCTGCATTTACAGCTCGCAGCACTTTAAAGCAAGTGGAGAAATAAGAGAAAAGGGGCTATAAAACTCTCAGTATAGCAGCAAGAACTAGCTTCTGGTTTAGAAGTCTGGCTAGGAGGAGATGCAGAGTGCCGCACCATGGATCTTACACAGTTCATGTCGCCCTTTTGCCTTATTGGTAAGAGATTCGGAAGGAGAGTTTTCCAACAGTACTTTTTATAAAGCATTGAATATAATAAGCGTTATGAAGGATAGAGTTGTTATTGGAACAGGGTACAGTTGATTTCTTACATACAAATGTTTAGTGTTACTGTTCCTTTAAGGAAACACTTGCCGTTGTGAACTTATAACATTATTTTTCACTTGTTTTGCACCATTTCTTCCTGCGGCCTAAACATAAAGAAACTTGCCTATAACTTTTACATCCACCAAGAATATTATTATACAGAAATCAATAAGGTGCAACAAAACACATGGCAGAAATACAACCCATATTCTGTATTACCTTGAGGCCTCTAAGTAACTGATATATAAGGAACTGGATATGGTCATCTGTTAACTTTTGGCACTTTACAATGTTATTGAGGTCAGCTCCCATTAGATTTGTCACTAGATACCTGAAATATGCATAAAAAAAATATATAAAGAAATTTAGAACACAATTAGTCTTACATTTGGTTTTAATTTAGATAACTGTATTAATATCCTGTACATACTTGCTAATTATACTAATTATTACTATTACTACTCATTATAGAACCAGGCCAAATAAGATTCAAGGATATTTATACAATTTTATCATGAAAACCCCTCCCATGAAAATGATGTGCATAATACAGCTGCAGTTTAGGTCTTCAGACTAAAATTGAATGAGACTAGATTTCCAGGCATGTATAAATTAAAACGGGATGTAGTATATGTATGGATAGGTATAGGAGACAGATTTGTGTGCATTTCTACATGCTCAAACCTACTGCTCAATCTGACCTGCAACAGCTTTGTCCACACCCACCAGCTAGCCAATGTCCACCATAAACCCATATGTGATATCATTCAAGGTCTGGGGTGAGAGAAAAGTAAGGTGAAGAATCCTACCCACAACCCAGACCTACATTTACTACCTGCAACCCACCCACTACAGGTTTGGGTGATAATGAGTTGGATGTTTTTATGTGTGTTCCCAAAGGTAATTCTGCCTCTCGATCTTTAAATTTAAACACACAAAATCTGCAGTATCTGCATTACAAAAATATCTGGCTGACCAGTAATGCAATGGTTCAAAAATGTCATGTTAATAATAATCTACATTTATGTGGAAAGTTCTAAGCATATTGTGGTATATTATTATACACAGTTCTCATTCCATTTGTGTTCAAGTGCTTAAAACACTAAAAAACACAAAAACAAAAAAAAGCTTGCATTTACACTGTTTTGCATGACATAAAAGTAGGCATTAGTAACCTCCTCAGAGGAGTTTCAGTCTATTTTTGCACTTGAAGTGTCACTAGACTTCACAGGCCATCTAGAGCACCATGATATGTATACTAATAGTGCACAGTATCCATCTCCGAGTGATTGACCTTGTGTTGGCATTTGATATTATACCACTATTTTATTGTACAGTGCAGACATGATTCAGAAGTAACCACATCATTAAGCCAAGCATTTGCTTAAAGGGGAACTATCGTGAAAATGAAAATGTAATATAAGCTTCATCATACTGAAATAAGAAACTTTCTAAACACAGTCAATTAAAAATTTTGTACCGTTTCTAAAATAATCCAAGTTTATATTCACTATCCCTCTCTCAACTATGTTTCTCTTCATTTAGGAGTTTGGTGTCAGATAATCATTGACAGTTAGATCCAATATATCTTATAGGGGGGCTCCTTTGGCCTAGAAGATGAATTAGAGCTTACTCTATTAAAATCACCAGACATCAAGTCTCTCTACATGTATAATTTGTGCAAAAGGCAGATATTTTGTTAGATTCTGTTTGTACTGGAATCAGTTATTTGAGTGAGCTTGAATACATTTGCTAGGAAAGAAAGCCCCCCTATAAGACATTTAAGCTTTAGTAAAACTATTACTGGATCTAACTGTCAATGAATATCGGACACCCAACTGCTGCATGAAGAGAGAATAAAGAGAAACAGATAACGAGAGAGGGATAGTGAACATAAACTTGAATATTTGATTGATTTAGAAAGTTTCTTATCTCGGTATAATGAAGGTTATATTCAATTTTCATTTTTGCTATAGTTCTCCTGTAAATGAACAAAAACATACAGGTGCCCTTAGCAGAATAAACCATGCAAATAGCCCTTACAAAAAAATAAAGCAATTTGAATGGTAGTTATACATACATTTTAATTCTGTCATATTTTTCTTTTATGTTATCAGAAGAGTTAGATTGACAGAATATATAATTAGAAAATAATATTAGAAATGTCTGTATTAACTGATCAAGACCAAATAAACAGTGGCTTGAATATTGGCCTCTATGTGTGTACAGAGTTAAAGTTAACATGGCACATTGCCAACCCAGCAAGATATTTCAATTATAATTAACTATAACACCCACCTTTTCTCTCTCTAGGTGAGCTAGCAATAGAGCCAGTGAAGTTGTGGGCACAGCATAAGGATGAAATAAGATGAGTTTGATAGGTATTATTGTGCAAGAAGCCCTACTGAGCATCTCTGGGAGAATCTATCAGCATTTCTAAAGGCAGGCAGAAATGCTCTCAAACACCAGGTAATTAAATCTATTTTTCAAATAAGGCACATTGCTATGTTTCACGCTGTTTCATCAAATGATTCCTAAAATGTATTCTTATCTGAAGAACATGGTAAAAACTATTCAAGCGATTGAACTGTACCTACTGAGCCAACTTGTATAAGCAGTACTTACACTTCATTAAAATTTTCTCCTGAAGTAGATGGCGTGAAAACATCCAGCAAGCCAATAACCTGAAAGGCAGAGAGGAGATGTAGGTTAATAATGTGCTTTAAAATCTTTTAAACACTATATTGTAACCCACATGCCGAAGGTTGTACTCTAGACAGCATTTAATTGGTCGCAATTATTTTCCACAATGCCATTTCCGATGAAGTTTCTAAAAAATTATTACATAGAACTTTGTTTGATTAAATGAAAAACGGTCAGTGATTTCTCTAATCTGGCTCCTTTTCCTGAGATTCTGCCTCAGGAGTAAAACAAATATTGTTATTACATAGACATTAAAGTGACAATTTTTTTTTGTCTTACCCTTTAGTTGAAGTAAACAAAAGGATCATACATACATGTAAGGAATACTATTATTAGACTAGGACATGTTAACAATGTGAAATATAGTAATGGAATAAATGTTTTACTTTTCTACCATAAATCTGACTGGCCCTGTTTGTGATTGAATGGGGAATCTATTTCCTGGTACTCATCTACAGTATTTTGGAAATTGTCAATAGTAAAACACTCGAATCATGCGAAAATGCAGACTGCAGCATTCACGCATGATTCAAGTGGTTCACTTTTGGTGATTCCTGTGAATTACAATGGAAAGCTATTTTCAGACATCACCATCATGGGATTCTATTTCACGTTAGGAGGCAAAACCATCCATGTGACTTTAATCATATAATATACATATTTCCTGTATTAAACACAGGATGTATTCTGCCAAATTTTAAAGATAAAAAATCTACCTAAAATGTCCTGTTATTCTGCCGTTTTGAAAACTCAGCACCATTTCTGGACTGAAACAGACCAGGTGGAACATTTTAAGGGCAAGATTCTTGGTCTTTTGCCACCAGAGTGTTAAACAGCTCCAAAGGCAGCAACAAAAAACTGCTTCCAATAGATTCCAATAGCAATCAGTTACAAGCTTTTTTAAGAGCTATGGCACTTGATGTGACCTGCCTTTAAGGGAGGAATGGTTATTTACTTCTATCCAGAGGAGACCTCTTTTCATTCAAAGAGATGAAAAATGGTTTAGACCAGATCACCCACTCACTTCACACCTATTGCCAAACCCGAGTGCAGATCCTTTCTTCCTAATACAATCTGTAGATGCATTCCATCAATGATGAGCCCTGACAGAGTATAAGGGCGACATGCTAACACTTATAAACTTTGGGTCTGGACCTGGAAATGAAAATTCCTTCAAAAAGAAATCAAAAGTTGCAAACTTGCACCACTTCTAGCAATCTATAGCTACCAATCAGCAGGTAGCAATTCCATACCATCAGTACGAAACCAAAGATCTAATAGAAATGGTGCATGCTTGGCAACTTTATTACACATTATTACATTATGCATATCTCTAATCATTTTACATATGTCCAGACATTGCAGTAGTCTTATAAACAAACACAATCTGGAAGTATGGAAAAAGAGTTACATTTAGTTAAAGAAGGTTTACCCTAGAAAAGAATGTAAAATTAATGTTTGTGAGTTTAATGTTATTATCTAGTAAGTACTTAGGTTGCCCACTCTTGCTATAAAAAATGAATGTGTATTCGCCTCACATTGCTCATTAAAAATATATAGTGAATAAAGTACCCCCTCTTGTAAAATATATGGATTATATATTATTACCGAGGAGTTTCATGACCATATAAAAACACGAGGCCGTATACAGGTCATGGAACTCCGAGGTAACTTCTAATATCCTCATATTTTGCAACTGGGGGAACTTTATTTATTATAATACACAAGTTTCAGTGAGTCGTGTGACAGAAATGAAATCACTACTCACCGTTTATAACTGATGACATCAGAACTCACTGTTTATAAGGATATAATTTACAAGATATTCATGGCTCTTGTGTATTATAAATAAAATACAGGTTTGTATTCAGTATATTGCTTTAAATTTAGGATGATATAATGTAAAATGCCATTAAGTATAATGTGTCGTGATAACAAAAACCGAGATTCATTGCTGAAATGTGCAGCCTGGAATGCTGCCATGGCAACTCTTATAGAGAAACATCTCAGTTCATTCCCTTGATCTGATACAGAAAGACATACTGCCAATAGAAACATGTGAATACACATTCATTTTCTACAGCAAGCGTGGTCAACCTCGGTACTTACAAGGTAAATACAGTAAAAGCACAAACATCACTTCTGCATTCTTTTCTAGGGAAAATATTCTAAAACTAAATTTTACGCTTTTATATTAAGAAAAGGCATATTGTGAACTGGCCCCGCCCCAGATGTGGCAAAACTACACTTTCCAGCACAAGTAACAGTCGTTGGCACCAGCTGGATGTAGTAAGTTGCAGTTCAACAATATAAGTGTCACACTATACTACCAAATAGGTATTTGCTAATAAACAGGAGCAGATTATAGACCTCAGTTCTTATTGCAAGACTCACGAACACAGTTTGACTGGTTCCTCAGTGTAGATAGTTTCTTACATTTTCGTGCTTCATATGCTTGAGCAGCCGCAATTCCCTGTATGTTCTTCTTGCATGGACTAATGACTGAAATGGCCTGGAGAGCTTTTTTACTGCCACCTTTTGTCTTGTCTTGGTATCAAATGCAGAGCTAAAGGAATAAATACAAAGATAATAAAATTATAAAGAAAAATTACATTTTGACAAATTTGTTATCAAGTTAACAAAAAACAAAGACAATAAGGATGGGTTGGACATTACACCAGACCAACAGGAAGCCAGAGGGCTACTTGAACCTAGAAAAAAAAATCATATTTCAGCTACATATCTATATCAAATGTGCAGGAAGACTTGGAGTCATTGGTTCTGGGTTGTATTACACTGCTTCTCGTGTTGATTAATGTGCAAAAGCCACAAAACTGACAGCATTCTTCTTGATGGCAAATATATTGAGGCTTGGGAGTTTTTAAGGTGGCCACACATTGGTCCATAAAAGCTGCTCCCTCTGAAAGACGTCTGCTGCTTTTCCACACATAGGGTCTTCCAGACAAATATCTTACCGAAAATCTTCTGGATATATCTGTCAGATTAGAAAACCCCATCAGATGAGTACCGCAACACTCTCTGAAGGGTTTACAGAGCATGCAGAGCAAAAGTACATAGGTGCCCAGCTCAGGCAAGGATCTACCTATCTGGAGGCCTTGCCAAATGAGTGTATTTACCAATGTATAATTAGCTTTGGGCCTGGACAAATCAAAGACAACATTCCTATTTTAAATGAAACCTCTTCGGCCTGTCACTTGCTAAGCAATTTCAGGAGTGCATGGTGCAGCCAGTAACACTGGCCCATTACGCAAAGCCTTTACTGTTAATGTAATGAAATGAAATATTGTGTCACTTCCCCAAAAGTACAGACATAGCAGCAGCCAATGCCAACAATTTTTTTTCCTGCCGTTCAGGTCCAGCCACTATCTACAGTTCTTTTTGTCAAAGTTGCAACGACATGACAACCAACAGAAACAAGACCTGAGAAAAACTTAAAGAAAAACAGATGTCTAACTAAAGATGTAGGCTAGAAATATTTTACATTATGTTTTGGGTTTCAGTATCAGCCCAAGAGAAACACAGGCCTTTAACAGGGAAGATCTGCGTCTCCAAAGATGCCCCAGTAGCCCCCCATCTTCTTTTCTGCTGATTCACTGCACATGTTCTGTGCTGCTGTCAGTTATTCAGGTTAGGGACCAAAACACAATATACTCAATGTATATAATGTAATGTTACAATAGAAGGCTGATTAGTAATTAATACAGACAATTACAACTACATGGCGGCACAGAAATCAGTGCAACTAGAATCAGAATTTAATAATCAACCTTGTAGCATCAGCTTTTATTACAAACAAACCTCATTTTCTGCTTGATAATTAGACGACCCCTAAATTTGGCTTCTCAACAGCTGCTCAGAGCCCACTGAGCATGCGTGTGTCACAGACACTTTATAATATTGTGACACCCTGTGACAAGTTTGAAGTCCTGGATTATTGCTGCAATTGAGAAGCTGAAACTCAAGGCTGGTGCAGTAGGTCCAGTATATAAGCCATATTCATTTTTAGGGTTTAGTTCTCCTTTAAACATTAGTCATTATTGGGGAAGCTTAACTTATATGTACATATAGAGAGTAAGAAGGAAGTTGCAAACAGTTCTCCATTTGTTGCCTGACAGCCAGGACATAGATGTATTACACACTTTTCACTCTATATATATATTCATTTTCTATTTCATAACTTCCTACTGATAAAGAGTTGTACAGGTTTTAGAAAATGGAGTATTTCCTTTGAAGACAAATGTTATACTTTTCAGGTTACACCCATACTTTAAAAGTATTTGTTGGTCTACCCAGTCAATAATTCAAAGAAGTTTAAGGGGCAGAGACTAGAAACTTAGAGACCAGAGTGATTTGTTGGCTGCTGGAAATCAATGAGAGAGAAACTGATGGAAAATACAGGCAGAGTATGACACACACACAGGGAGCATAGGGCAGGCAGAGTATGACACACACACAGGGAGCATAGGGCAGGCAGAGTATGACACACACAGGGAGCATAGGGCAGGCAGAGTATGGCACACACAATGAGCATAGGACGGGCAGAGTATGACACACACAATGAGCATAGGACAGGCAGAGTATGGCACACACACAAGGAGCATAGGGCAGGCAGAGTATGGCACACACACAAGGAGCATAGGGCAGGCAGAGTATGGCACACACAGGGAGCATAGGGCAGGCAGAGTATGGCACACACAGGGAGCATAAAGCAGGCAGAGTATGGCGCACACACACAAGGAGCATAGGACAGGCAGGGTATGGCACACACAGGGAGCATAGGGCAGGCAGAGTATGGCACACACAGGGAACATAGGGCAGGCAGAGTATGGCACGCACACAGGGAACATAGGGCAGGCAGAGTATGGCGCGCACGCACACACACACAGGAAGCACAGTAAAGGCAGAATAAAGAAGGAGACTGGGAAACCTATCAGGACCACTCTAAGACAAACAGTTCATACTGTGCTATATACAGCAGTTTGTATGAGGTGTGAACAATGTGAGCACTTTCAGTCTGAACAGTACATGGCTTTAGGGGTGTGAACAATAGAGGTGTTACAAGTGTGAACAATACAGTTGAAATTACAGGTGTGAACAATGCAGGAGGTTACTGTCTGAATTTAAGGTTTAGACAATGCAAGGGCAGTTAATCTCAGTACTGAAACTTTGTGTACACACGGTAAGTAGTCACAGCAGGCAGACTTTCATGTGGGGGGGGGGGGGTCATGAGCTGCATCCACTAGTTGGACAGCACTGTCCTACAGGATCAGCTAGAGAGTTAAACATTAGAGTTTTTAGCTACTTTTATCAGTGTTGTGAGATTTTCTTAGTGTTTTTTATGCATTTCATAAGTGTTAAAATGCAGGTGTGAGTGCAAAAAAAGCACTTGCTAATTGATTCCATTATATACTACCAGGCTGTACTCATGAGCATTCTGAGTTGTGTTTTACTTTGTTTGTATTTGAGTGCGTTTGTTTAGACGCAGCATGCTGCATTTTCTTGCCCTTGACATATTTTCAGCTATCAATAGAATAGAGGGTTATGTTAGGAACGGAAAAAAATGTGTTTAAACGCAATATATTCATGAAATATATTTCATGCTCAGCGAGCATTTGAAAAATTCATAAGCAAATGCCCATGTGTAAGAGCCCTAATAAGCATAATCAGAAATGCTCTCTAGAATGATTTCAGAGCTAAACCCTGACATTTCCCTAAATCACGATCAAATGGTTAAATCTGTCATCGTGAAACTGGCTTTCATGAGCTAGGGAAGCTGCGGTGAGCCACTTTCTATTGTGAATAGAAAGTGCAACTGGCACTGTTGTAGTGCTGCAAAAAATTCAAGTTTGTAAAGGGCCTTTACAAAAATAATTTTTATAAAAAACAATACTTGTGTGCTGTATCTTTGGCACGCGTACTTGAAAAAATCTGATGACTTCCACCCCAGGCATGGGATTAGGCTATAAACATCCACATACAGAGTGGATATTGGGAAAGTATGCATGCCTGTCAGTTCACACCTACAGTACATGGGGCAGAAGGCAGTGAAATTGGCTTGTCAGCTAAAAAAAACACAAACAGGATTTATTTCTACCAGTTCAAATAAGTTGAGGATAGTACTAAATGATATACAAATTTCCAGTCTTATTTCTCTTTTTATACTGTTAGACACTCCTTATATAAGTTGACTTAACAGTACTTTAGGTGTGCTGGCTAATAAAACTGAAAGCTTATGTCTAGAGAATGTACCCACAATACAGAGCTTTTATTTAGATAACAGGCAGGCTCCAGCCAAGAACAATTCCCATCAACCTCTCTAATTGCCACCATTGGACCTATTACATTTAGCATTGCCTACATCTGATTATTGTTAGTTTATTGTTAGTCTATATTTCATATATATCTATCTATCTCTGGGTTTACAGTCAACACACGGTTAAGTGACTGTTCCCATTTTAAAGTAATAAAAATATAATGCAGTGTTGCCCTGCACTAGTAAAACTGCTGTGTTTGCTTCAGACACGTATAGAGACAGATCCGCACACACTCAAGTTAATGCAGTCGGGGAGAATCCTGATGAAGGGAGGGTGTCCCCCCCCCCCCGAAACGTTGAACGTTTGATGGCTAAATAAAAGGGGATACTCCCCGACTGCATTAACTTAAGTGTGTGTGAATCCGTCTCTATACGTGTACGTTGCTAGGGGACCCGGCCGGGTCAACAGAAGAACGCACCACCATTGCAGGACTGTTGAACTACAGGTGTGCGGTAGGAAAAATTATATTGTGTTTGCTTCAGAAACACTACTATTGTTTATATAAATAAGCTGCTGTGTAGCCACGGGGCAGCCATTCAAAGGAGAAAAGGCTCAGGTTACACAGCTGATAAGCTCTGTAGAACAAAATGGTGTTATCTGTTATCCACTATTTAACTTGTGCCATATAGTCTTTTTTCAATTTCCACCGTTGCTTCTCAGCAGCTTGTTTATATGAACTATAGTAGTGTTTCTGAAGCAAACAGATCAGTTTTACCAGTGTAGGGCAACACTACATGATATTTTCATTACTTTAAAACACTTTCATTTTTTGGTGTTACGGTTCCTTAAACCTGCAGGTTTGTGGAGAAGGTAAGCACGCAAGTTATTAATCAGCAACGGAACACAGTCATAGTAATGTAAAACATAGACATGCATGTTTACCTCCTAAAAACTCACTTACTTGTGTTAAAAAACCAACATAACTGCAGTGATAAGTCAGATGCACAGAAAGGGATAGAAAACCCCTAAATTTGTATTCTCTATATTGAAAGTTTGGTCACTATTGCATACATTTTCATAATTTATACATTTTTATACATTAGTTTTGAGTGGTTTTCCTACCTCTTCTTCTGCCTCTTGCAAATGGAAAGCAGTGGAAAACTTGTAGCAGGCCATAACCATTAAAAGTAGAAATATACCCCACTGCTTAACATGAGCGCAGGGAAAGGGCTGTTGCTGAACATGCTTATTGTTTTAAACAAGAAAAATCTATGTATATTGTTATTTCTTGAGAATAAAAAACATAGAAAACTAGGAAACTGAAACTACTCCATGCACTGCATTATGGACTTCTAGAAAAAACTGTCACAACAAAGGTGAGTGGGTTGTATTTTGGTAATGTAATTATCTAACGTGCATGGAATTGGTGTCCCTATTTAGCTTAAAGGGGACCCGTCACCCAAAAAAAAAACATTCCAAATCTTATTTTATCACATTAGTCAAGCAAAATGAACTTTAATTACACTATATAAATTATTTGAATCTTCTTTCCTTCAGTCTGGGAATTCATAATTATAGCAAGCAGGAAGCAGCCATTTTGTGGACACTGTTATTAAGGCAAGTCTTGCATCATCTCAGAATCTTGTTTGTGCACCAGAATGGGGGACCCGATGTCCATTGCTTTGCCTGGCTACACAATTAAACGGTAAAGAGAACGGGGGAATGTGGGGAGAGCAGTGACATCTAGGAAGTGCTGAATGGAAAGTGAAAGTAATTGTCTGCACCGCCTCTATGCCACTGGCATAGAGGAGGGGCAGACAATATTTGATTGACAGCTGAGATGTTTAAATGAGCTTACAACAGCTATGAATGCTTTAATAAAAAATAGAAATTGGATTTCATGTTTAATTTGAAAAGGACTTTTATTATACAGATTTTTGTGTCTGGATGACAGGTCCACTTTAAGAAATAATAGCTTATTTGTAATTGAAATAGTAGGCAAAACTTATTTTCAGCACAAGCCTTATTCACTAAACTCATGTTGAACCTGCAGTAAATCTACCCTACGGTGGGTGCCAAAACTCCCAAAAATGCCTTCCCCTTCACTTATCTTTGTATTGATGTAACTAAGGGCAGGACTAGCTGATGCGTTTTGACCCGACATGACGCAATGCGACTAAACGCATGCGACTGTCGGATGTTTTACTGAAAATGAAAGTGAAGGAGAAATAGCATGTTACAACTACATTGATTCCGACTGTCGGATCAATGTAGTTGTAATGAATGCTGCATGGAGCATTTCCCCAGGTACATGCTATATTTGCTAGGGAAATAATTCATTTCTGCATTGCTGGCTTCGACCTGTACCAAAGATTCCCAGACAAAAGCTAAACTATGGGAATGCACACAACCTCTGTGCTGTGGTTATGTTTAGCTCAGTGCCTGGTGTTAACCAAAAAATTAAATGTTTTAAAGTCATAAGCATATAACGTAGTGTTGAGCTACACTGGTACAACTGGTCTGTTTGCTTCGGACACACTACTATAGTTTATATAAACAAGATGTTGTGTATCCATGGGGGCAGCCATTCAAGGCTGAAAAAGGAGAAAAGGCACAGGATACACAACAGATAAGCTCTGTAGTATACAATGGGATTCTTCAGAACATATCTTATCTACTGTGTATCTTGTGCTTGAATGGCTGCCCACATAGCTACACAGCAGCTTGATTATATACATTATATTTGTGGTTCAGAAGCAAACACACTAGTTTTACCAGTGCAGGGCAACAGGTACATTATATTGCCATTTTCTGTTTTTGGTGTTACTGTTCCTTTAACTGTACCGGATGTTTATTAAATCCAATTTAACCAGCATAGTTTACTGGTTTTTTTACTTAGCATTTTGAGATACTTGAAGGTTTGAGAATTCCTTAACCTTTTTCCTGCTGCAAACAGCTCACTCCTGCTTTAAATCACAGACTACTGACACCTGGATTAAAAAAGGGGTTTCTAAAGAATTTTTTTTGGAATGTCCACCTGCAACCTTGCAGCATAAATGGGGTTTCTGCATAACACTAAATACAAGTTAAAAGTGTGTAATAATACAGTATTCATAGCTCAGAATCATATCTATCTGCAGATATAAAGTGCATTTCTCCGCTCTCACCCATCAGTCAAGACTCTTACCTCAACAAAATGTAAGTAATTGTAGTTCCCTGTTTTTGGCAGACTAGAGAAATATATTCTACTTTCTTTAGGATCTTTTCCAGCAATGTCCAAGAGAAGATACATGTTTATGTAATGGCTTGTAAGCCAGTGGTTTAGTGTTTTATACCCTGAGGCAAGTCAGATGTTGCTACTAGCATGCTCTTACTTGCAAACAGTTAGTGCCTAAACATCTCAGGACAGATGTGTTCCTCAGGCTACAGACCTGGATAAATAGATTCACATCTATAAGGCCAACGTTTTGTACCTGTATATGTGCTCAGCAATGTATTGTGTATAACGGGTCTGCCTAACAGGAGGTCTATACACTAGATGTGCTTCTATACAAATACACATCATGTTCCAGCTTTCAAATGGAGGTTACTGACCCCAGAAGTCAAAAACACTTCCTGCTCTGTGAGGATGAAGTGGAGACAAAGTGGAGAGCTCTTGAACAAAATCTTCAGAAACACAACTATAGTTTATATATACAAGCAGCTGTGTAGCCATTGGGGCAGCCATTCAAGCACAGGATACACAACAGATAAATTCTGAAGAATCCCATTGTATACTACAGAGCTTAGCTTGTTTATATAAACTATAGTAGAGTTTTATACCAATGGCACACAGGGAGAAATTGACATTAATGCTATGGGGAAGGGGTGCTGTGCAAGTTTTAGCATGTAGAGGATGATTTTAAAAAATGGTGCACAAAACAGCCCAAAACTTCCCAAGTACTAGTGCCCTTAGGCTAAAGGGTCTATTTATCATGCTGTGAAAAAAAGTGGTGTGAAATATTACCAGTGATGTTGGTCATAGCAACCATTTAGATCTTTGCTTTTGTTTTCTACCTGTTGAAATCCAATTGCTCATTGGTTGCTATGGTCGACATCACCTGTAACAATTCACTCCACTTTTTACACAGCATGCTAAATAGGCCCCCTAAGTGTTGATTCAATAAAGCTAAATGCATGGTAAGATCCACTTATTTTGCAAACAACAAACTAGAGGATGTTTACCTGATTTGGCCACCAACATGATGGCCCAAATTGAGAAGATCTGATCATTTGGCCCCATGGTCAACAATTAGCCTGTGGAAACCCATCAGGAAAGGACTGTGCCAACATGTTAATGGAATTTCCATACCAGTCAGGTATCGACAAGGCAATGACCACCCAAGGTTACTATACATGGGACAATAGGAAAATAATACTGCTGCAACACCTCTGTTGCAAAACATGGATTTATTAGGTCAAACAACATTTTGGACTTACTCTCACCCTTTCTCAAGACTGTCTGGTGATACAATGTACAAACTATTTAACCCCCTTTTAGTGAGAGTGTACCACACCAGAACCCGCCCCCATAGCACTCAAACCAATCAGTATAACAAGTGTGATGAGTTCAATTGAATTCAACAGTCTCTAGCCCATTCCTTTAGTATACAAGTAGTATATACAAGGGACAATAATCTGCTGGCTTGGTCAAGATGTGATGGAAAATCATCAACTTTTATCAGCTGTGTGGCAGGATTAATCTTACAAGAGGCATCTGTGTTTGAACGAATTAGTAGCTGATTGTTCAGATTGTTTCTAGTAACATTTACACAATTCTTTTCACACAGTTCTTTTCTAGGTGACTTTTCCATGGGAAACCACAAAGCAAACCCACCAGGGAATACCCTGCATGCTATTAATCAGAGATGCTTAGTTACAAAATTGCCTTTTGCCAGCCTGAAACAGTCACATTCTATACATTTGCCTGAACGAAGAGTGATCTTTCTCCCAAAAACTTTTTTGGATAAATTTAATTCACTTTCACATTAACTTTCAGTTTTATATATTCATTAAAAACGGTCTACATTTTAGTTATTTGCAAATGTATTTGCTATTAAAACCAATATACCCGTATATACTCGAGTATAAGCCGAGGTACCTAATTTTACCTACGAAAACTGGGAAAACGTATTGACTCGAGTATAAGCCTAGACACAACTACACACACCCCTGTCTCCCAGCAGCGCATATTCCGCCAAAGCGACCCCCCAGCGATCAACTGTACTTCTTTGCAAAGTTGATGGTGACAGAGAATTGCCAAACGGATTACTGTGTGCATTGTCACACTACCATGTGCAGAGGGTGCTGTGTGATATTGCAGTCACTGTTAATCTTTCATATACCCAACAGATGGCGCTGTGTGATATTGCAGTCACTGTTAATCTTTCATATAACCAACAGAGGGCACACGGTTATTCTTTCATATAACCAACAGATGGCGCTGTGTGATATTGCAGTCACTGTTATTCTTTCATATAACCAACAGAGGGCGCACGGTTATTCTTTCATATAACCAACAGATAGCGCTGTGTGATATTGCAGTCACTGTTATTCTTCCATATAACCAACAGAGGGCGCTGTGTGATATTGCAGTCACTGTTATTCTTTCATATAACCAACAGATAGCGCTGTGTGATATTGCAGTCACTGTTATTCTTTCATATAACCAGAGGGCGCACTGTTATTCTTTCATATAACCAACAGATGGCGCTGTGTGATATTGCAGTCACTGTTATTCTTTCATATAACCAACAGAGGGCGAACTGTTGGTATAGGAATGATTAAAAGTGACTGCAATCTCAGCTACTGCCCATTGACTCGAGTATAAGCCGAGGTAGACTTTTCAAGCGCATTTTGGATGCTGAAAAACTTGGCTTATACTCGAGTATATACGGTAAGTCTGACTCCTGTTACACTGAGTGTCACAAGAGTCAGACATAAAGAACAGAAAGTGACAAATACTTCTTTCAACTGCATATACATTTACAGGTATGGGATCCTTTATCTGTAAGCCGGATATGCAGAAAGCTGTAAATTACAGGAAGCTCATTTTAAGCGAGATAATACATTGTGCATGATGGTAATTCATCCTCAAATATAAATAGGTGGCAAAACAGTGCTATTGGGTTGGTTCAACCGAATTTATGGAAAAATACATTAGCCAGGTCCAAAACATCCTGTTTTAATAGATCCTGATAATATATCCCATGCCTATAACAGCTATACAACCATGTATAGTAGAAAGTTGCTCAGAGTCAACTTTTTCTTTAATCATGCAGAAAAAATCTTTTTGGGTGGAGGAAACTTAATTTGATGCCTCCACTGCAGCTATTTGGGAGGGCATCACATTCAAAATGTGTCAGAGTCCCAGAGTTCTTGATTGTTGGTCCCCTTTTAATACAAAAGCTGTGCCCCTTAAGAGCTCAATTGCTATTAAATATCACTGAGGGTGGGTGGGCACTGCCATGTACTGAGTGACACACTTTGCCAGTAAAAGGCAGACATTTTGGCCACGGATCACTTACCTGTATGCTTAACATGAGATCAGTTTTTTGGGAAGCTGGGTGACTAATCTCACCTGAATCCATAATAAGCTAATTAAAATGGTTTGCACAATGACAATTATGCAGCCAGCATGACTGGTACAACTGCAAGCTCTTCATAACTAGGTTACGCAGCTACAACTAATATATAAGCCACTACTATAGGACTCTGCACAAAGATACGTGAGGTTTTACACAACTGGTCACATCTCAGGTATATTTGTCACAAGTATATGTAACCAGGCACTTAGTGAGGAACAGCTTCAGGACTTTGCATCTTTCTCACTGGCTGGAGGCGGGAGCAGTAGGTTGAGTCACTGTTTACTACACTTTGGAATTACTTTACTGTGGAGATGACACGTCTTGGCTTATGAGGGAGTAACAGCAGCTCCTAATTAGTTTTCCCTGTGTGAGCCCCACGTTTTTTCACGTGACTGCTAGAAACAAAGCCTGAGCTGCACAACATAAACACTACAAGTAGCACTGCACGTGATCAAAGCGCCAAGGAGAGAAATAGCAGACTGGAGCCCCCCGACGGCCACATGGGGGACGGGACAACCGGCACTGAGGGGTTTTCCAGGAGCGCTACCTGCCCCACTCACACACACACATTTATATCTATATAGTATAGGTGCGACACACATACAGCACTGCTTCCCTATCATCTGGCCCAGGGAGCGTCGGAACTACAACTCTTACAGTACAGGCAGCCCTAAATTCTGATAGAAAACATGAGCACGCCCTGCCTCAGAACACAGTAACCTGCCGCCCGAGCCCCTTTGCTGTACAGTTTGATGCAATGCATGACGGTGCCAGGGCCCAATCCCCACCCGCTTCACTAATCGCCCCACCTACCTAACAGAGCCGAAGGCACCGGAACCGACGGGGGTGAGACGCTGGTACCGCTCCGGCACCTCCCACACCGTCTTGTTCAGCTCTTGCTTATAGAATCCAACGCGCCCGCTCATCTTGTCCGGACCTGTAAGCACGGAGCCGCTGCTGGGAGGAAGGGAGGAGTCGGGAGAGGAGGGAGGAGCCAGGGGCGGAGGAACGGCAGGTGGATAGCGCGTTGCCAGTGCCTAATACCTGCTAGTTCCAAGTTGCTAAACGGCCTATCGCGTCACCAGTCACGTGCAGTCTCGGACCCTGCCCACAGCTATCCTGCTAGCCACCCCCACCCCATTCTTCGCGCGCGAGTACAATAACAATTGCCTTGGCTGGCGGGTAATCGGGTCGGAGCAAACGGGGCTGCGGTGCAGGTATTTGAAAAGGATGGAGCGGGTTATCTCCCCAGCGCCTGGCAGGCAGGTGTGGGGTGTCACATTGTGTGCCAATAATGATGGCCACCTGGGATGGAGGAGGGGGAAGTCTGGGGACGTCTCTAACACTTGACATGGCGCATCTTCCAAGTACATAAACAGAATGCACGTGAGTCCAGCTCAGTGGGTACTCGCGGATGCATGGGAAAGAACGCTTCAGCGAAGGCAGTCACTGCCACAAGCTCTTGTATGTGAGTATTGCGTGGCATTATCATTTCTTGGAGTAGACTTGCATGTCTGGAATGGAATACATCTGTATTTGTGTAAAAAGGATCTTCAGTTGCATCAGCGTGGGGGCATTTGCTGTTGCTGGACGTGTCTTTGTGTGGTGTGTGCCCTTAATTTAAAAGCTTATTGGAGCCTACTTATATATGACATTTTTTTATTTTTTGGTGTATGTATTCTTAGTTTTGAGGTGTATGCTTATTTTGAAGTGGTTGGTGATTTTTTTGTGTACGCTGATCATTTCAGGTGTGTGCTCTGCCTGCCCCCTGCTCCCTCTGTGTTCCATGCCCTGCCTGGCCTCTGTCCCCTCTGTGTTCCCTGCCTGCCCTATGCCCCCTCTGTGTGCCACAGAAGGCGAATCGGCAGCAGAGAAAATTCATATGCACTGTTTTCATTTGGGGTCCACACATGCCAGCTTTTTGGTATATCTATGCATACTGGGCATCAAACTGTTCCATAGGCCCTTGGTGTCAATATTTAGGGTGTTTTACAATTGTTTGTAAAAAATTTGGTGAGATAAATGCAGCCAATTGCAATATTTTTAGGCGATTTTTCAGACATTTTTTGCCTTTAGCGTTGCTTTGCAGTATGGTAATTTGAAGTAGAGAGACAAAATTACCCCTGCCTGCCCTCTGCCCCCTCTGTGTTCCATGCCCTGCCTGCCCCATGCCCCCTCTGTGTTCCATGCCCTGCCTGCCCCATGCCCCCTCTGTGTTCCATGCCATGCCCCCTCTGTGTTCCATGCCCCCTCTGTGTTCCATGCCCTGCCTGCCCCATGCCCCCTCTGTGTTCCCTGCCTGCCCCATGCCCCCTCTGTGTTCCTTGCCTGCCCCATGCCCCCTCTGTGTTCCCTGCCTGCCCCATGCCCCCTCTGTGTTCCCTGCCTGCCCCATGCCCCCTCTGTGTTCCATGCCCTGCCTGCCCCATGCCCCCTCTGTGTTCCATGCCCTGCCTGCCCCATGCCCCCTCTGTGTTCCATGCCCTGCCTGCCCCATGCCCCCTCTGTGTTCCATGCCATGCCCCCTCTGTGTTCCATGCCCCCTCTGTGTTCCATGCCCCCTCTGTGTTCCATGCCCTGCCTGCCCCATGCCCCCTCTGTGTTCCCTGCCTGCCCCATGCCCCCTCTGTGTTCCTTGCCTGCCCCATGCCCCCTCTGTGTTCCCTGCCTGCCCCATGCCCCCTCTGTGTTCCATGCCCTGCCTGCCCCATGCCCCCTCTGTGTTCCATGCCCTGCCTGCCCCATGCCCCCTCTGTGTTCCATGCCCTGCCTGCCCCATGCCCCCTCTGTGTTCCATGCCCTGCCTGCCCCATGCCCCCTCTGTGTTCCATGCCTGCCCCATGCCCCCTCTGTGTTCCATGCCTGCCTGCCCCATGCCCCCTCTGTGTTCCATGCCCTGCCTGCCCTCTGCCCCCTCTGTGTTCCATGCCCTGCCTGCCCTCTGCCCCCTCTGTGTTCCATGCCCTGCCTGCCCTCTGCCCCCTCTGTGTTCCATGCCCTGCCTGCCCCCTCTGTGTTCCATGCCTGCCTGCCACCTCTGTGTTCCATGCCCTGCCTGCCCTCTGCCACCTCTGTGTTCCATGCCCTGCCTGCCCCCTCTGTGTTCCATGCCCTGCCTGCCCCCTCTGTGTTCCATGCCCTGCCTGCCCCCTGCCCCCTCTGTGTTCCATGCCCTGCCTGCCCCATGCCCCCTCTGTGTTCCATGCCCTGCCTGCCCCATGCCCCCTCTGTGTTCCATGCCCTGCCTGCCCCCTGCCCCCTCTGTGTTCCATGCCCTGCCTGCCCCCTCTGTGTTCCATGCCCTGCCTGCCCTCTGCCCCCTCTGTGTTCCATGCCCTGCCTGCCCTCTGCCCCCTCTGTGTTCCATGCCCTGCCTGCCCTCTGCCCCCTCTGTGTTCCATGCCCTGCCTGCCCCCTGCTCCCTCTGTGTTCCATGCCCTGCCTGCCCCCTGCTCCCTCTGTGTTCCATGCCCTGCCTGGCCTCTGTCCCCTCTGTGTTCCCTGCCTGCCCTATGCCCCCTCTGTGTGCCACAGAACGCGAATCGGCAGCAGAGAAAATTCATATGCACTGTTTTCATTTGGGGTCCACACGTGCCAGCTTTTTGGTATATATATGCATACTGGGCATCAAACTGTTCCATAGGCCCTTGGTGTCCATATTTAGGGTGTTTTTCAATTGTTTGTAAAAAATTGGGTGAGATAAATGCAGCCAATTGCAATATTTTTAGGCGATTTTTCAGACATTTTTTGCCTTTAGCGTTGCTGTGCAGTATGGTAATTTGAAGTAGAGAGACATAATTACCTATTATTATATATATTTGGTATATTACAAATACCAAATCCGTTTGATTTTTGTGAAATATGGTAATTCATTCCATTTTTGTTTTGTTATTAAGAGCTCTAAATCAGTTTGCGGAAATATGCAAACTGAGGCTGGTTTACAAAACTCCGGATTTCCCAAATTAAAGCAATGTATAGTTTTCCTAGGTAAACTAAATATCTCCCCCCAGAGGTTCAAAAAAACCTCTGGCACTGAGTACAATTGACATATAAAATTCTGCTTGCCCTTAAAAGGGTTAAAACATACTTAGGGATTGCTGGTGCCAAGAGTTGCCTGGTATAAGAACATTTTCCTAACAAGGATGTTTCTGCAGGGACTTTTAACACTTTAAGGCAATGGCGCACACAAAATAGACAATTAGTGATAATTGGATGCTGTGTGTTTTAGCAGAGGTAATTCTTAGTATTGTCTATGCCATGGTATTTATTTGGTGTTTTGTAGCCACAACAAGTAGCTGCCTGTAGTTTTACAGGCTTTTCAGAAATACTAAAAACACAGATTCTCAAGCTTTATGCCCCCTTGTTTGTAGGTGAACATCAAATTCTTGAGTTTTTCTTTAAGTGCACACAGAAACAACATGGACCAAATGATTGTGGACTGTTTGCTGTGGCTAATGCTGTTGCACTTGCAGAAGGTGTGGAGTTAGCCAACATGGAGTTTTTTCAAGAAGAAATGAGAGCACATTTAATTAAATGCTTTGAGAGTGGGCATATGTCAATGTTTCCTCACAGACCATGCAAAGCTAAAGTTTTGATAAAAAAATAGAGATGACAAGGTTTTGCAGCTTTCATATATACAAACCTAAGCAAAACATGATTGAATGCTCTAAGTGCAAAATGTGGTTCCATTTCCCATGTGTGAAAATGCAAAAACATGACCAGTGTGTTACTACAAATCGAAAGTTCTACTGTGATAATTGTCAACAGTAGCAGACTCATCACCAACTGTTTTCTTAATTTTTAATAGCACTTTTTAAAAAGTACAGATAAGGTTGTAAAATCATATGAAAAAGTTTCCCAAACCTTTTCATATGACTGTATTGACATAGGGCATCAGTTTGTTTTTTGTCCCTTGGTGCTTTGGTGCCTAAAGTAATCAAGTTGTTTAAAAGTACACCAAGTTTTTGGGGGAAAACTTGAATTTAACTTGATGTTATTGTTAAAAGGGACCTCTGGTTCATATAACAATCCCCCAAAATCTTTTATTTTAAAACAATATATTTCTTAATAGGATTTTCTATATTTTTTCATATTATTGCTCTTAAAGTTAGCTGTAATGCTTGTGTTGCACTTAGACAAGTGTTTTGTTTGTTTGTATGATTGTTTATTTATGTCACTTCCCCATGTGATTGAAATGTAAGCTTTCTTTGTATGGTGACAGACTTTACCCTTCGTTTAGAAAGTACCTGTTTGCGCTAGACAGACTTGGTGTCACATGACACATGTTACATAGAATTTTATGTTGACAAACGTAATAAACAGTTTTGCTCATTATTATCGGTATTTGTTCATTTCTTTAGTTTTTTTATTAATACAGATAAGGCAAATGTCTCCAGGTGCTTTCCAGCATAATAAAATAGGTATTTAATAATCAATATTTAATAATAAATATGAATCCATAAAATTAAACTGCATTTGTTTTTGATATAAGCGAAACATGACCATGTCCAAATAGCCTTATGGCAAACACTCACTAATGCTCCTTTCCCTATTAAATATTATTTTTATAACCTGCTGGATTTGGCCTTTAGAAAATAGACTTGATATAAAATACACTAGATGTAGAGGTTTACAGCTGTGCTGTGCAACTTGTGGACCACAGGCAGCCCTACGCCATTTAAGTGGAACTGCTTATATTTGTGTAAGATTAACTGGCTCCTGTAGTGTTCCAGCTCAGACTCTGGCTGGCAAAGACCTGCATTTCTGTTTTATACGTTAGACTTGGACTATAAGCACATGCACTGTTCACCAGCTCAAACCTCAGACAGAGGAGCAGCTGCAACATTGGTTGCACTGTACTTGGCAATAAATGAGGAGCACACTCAATGCAGATTAACTGCTGTGATTTAGTATTTACAGACACATGCTTTAGGCCCTTTAGTCCTTTCTCAAGTGGTGACACTACATAGAACAGTACATACTCAAAGCACAGAGTTCTCTAAAAACTTTCTTATACTCGCAGGCGGCTCCACTTTTCCATCTGAATATCGACCAAATGCTATCTTAGCTGCAACACAGCTGTTTGTCCTTCATGTAGCAGCAAAGACTGTGTTGGCTTCTTCTACTTTCACATTTTCCTGTCTCCTGCCGTGTGTGTTAGTTGGTTGATCAGTCAGTCATGCTCTGCCTGAGGGAGGTGAACCTGGTGGGAGTTTGTTAGCATCAATGGAGGAAGAAGATGGCGCGGGACAAGATGGAAGCTGCAAACCTACACGAAGGAAACTGGAGTTTGGGGGGTAAGTTCCAAGTTAGGGGCAATAGCCCAGCGGGGAGGTAGGCGAGGGGGCAGGGTTTTAGCGCCCATGGGGTTGAATTCCCCTTTAAGACATACCGTTAAATCCATAAGCCTCCTGCTCACCAGTGGATAGCACATCAACCCCCAGCACATGCTTAAAAATAAAATGATTGTTATGGTGCCCTCCCCATAACAATTATTTCAAAATGCTAAAACAGGGGAGTCCATTCACAGCAAATCATAATGTGAATGCCACTAGGAAATGCTATTTTTAGAAAATACACTGGATCCTAGAGGATTCTCGTTTTCCAGAAAAGCAGAACAGGATGTCCATTCACGGTATTCCATAGTGTTTAACCCACTGGTAAATAGACTCTTTACCATGAAATACACTAGATCCTAGTGGATTATAGTATCCCAGTAGAGCAGTACAGGATGTCTGTTCATACTATCCTAGTGTAGCCCACTGGGAAATACTATTTACTGAAAAAAACACTAGATCCTAGTGGATAATATCCCTGGTAAGCAAAGATGTATGTAAGCAACATACAAAATACACTAGATTCTAGTGTCTTATAATATACCAGTAGAGCGGAGCAGAGAACCCACTAAGAGCATATTGTATTGAGTTTCCCACTAGGAAATAGACTCTGTGTAAAATACACTAAATCCTAGTTGCTGACATTATCCTATAAGAACCATGATATACTATAAAGAGTAAAAGGGAGAGTATACCTTTAAAATAAATGAGCTAATTCATACCCACTAAAAATAAGTGGGATGTATTTTACATGCACTATATTGTCTAGTTTCTATTCATTTTCCAACTAGAAAATTGTTCCATTAGCAACTTGGAACTAGCTATGTCTGACTGGATTGTCTAGTTTCTATTACTGTACCTTTTCCCACTAGGATTTAGCCCAACCACACTGAAAGATCTATTTCCTAATCTGTAAAGATTCTCTGTACCATTAGCAACTTGGATCTAGACGCAACGGTTTGACTGCAGTTCTCAGCGCCGCCTCCCCGCACTGCCTGTCTTAATTACAGCTCAAACCAACTCCTGTGGGGTTGCAGGTCACAGCTCAGGCCATTTTTGTGTGAGCATTTCAATTCATTTGGACTACAGTGCTGCCCCTCAAGCTGTCAGACAATGGCTTGTCCCGCAAACAAACAATGGCTGAGGAGTGGCCGCTTCATGGTCACATGGGATACACAGGGACACTGTACGTCCAGACAGATTCCCAATAGTTCAATGGCTTTACAGGAATTTGTCAGGAAACACTGTACTAAAAAGCGCTGATTGATGGATGAAAATGAATTTAACAAATATCTTTTTAACTGTATGAAATATTTTGCTCTAACTAGCATATTGCCTTTGTTTCCCTCCACTGCTTCAGACAGTCCTTCCTGCCATGCAGGGCAAATCCAGTTGGTAGTGGACTGTACAGAGACAGCCAATCAGGAGTACGTTTATATGGGAACTAATCCTTATGAGCCTTGTGTTTTTGCTTCTAATTGGCTCCTGCTCCTTAACCTACTGGAAAGCCTGTACATCCCATAAGAGCTGTGACTAGCGGTGACACCTTTGCTGGTGGCTAAACCCAAACAGTAGGGGCGGGGAAGATCGCATTGGGGGTGGAGCAGTGATCTTGGGTTGGGCATGATGACATCAGAGGAAGCCACAATGATGTCATGGAGCTATGATGCCGGGTCAGGATTATTACATCACTTCAATGCAAATGGCTGGATTTCTGTCCAGTTTTCGCAATGTTTTAAATGGGACAGAAAGTTTTGAACAGACAGGCCTTTCACAAACTGAGTTGTCCACTTGAAACCCACACAGCTGGAAACCCTACCTCTATCTATTCTGCCTGATGAGTAAGACCAATCCTTTAGCTACAGGTACGGGATCTATTATACAGAAATCAGTTATCCAGAAAGCTCTGAAATACAGCAATGCTCATTTAGAAAAAATATTTCTTATTTTTGATTGATGTGCTTATAACAAGAAATTAACTGCACTCCATATTTAATAACTACGCCATGTCAAGGTGAGTATCTTGGTATTTAATTGGTTTTCATCTGGCCAGATTATTGTTCGGTTTTCACAAGGCTGAAAACCGAACAGAAAGTTGAGACCCGAACAGGCCTTAGGAAACCCGAACTGTTAAGGTCAAAACTGAACGGCAACCCTAGCTGTGACATTGTACTGGCAGATACATTAGATAGCTTCAGGATGGGGTTGGAAGGCTTAGTGACAGATATAAAAAATACCCTTGGTAATATGTAGAGCCATGGACTGGTCCAGTTTAAGTTTTGGCATCATGAATGATTGTGTTCCCCTCTTCTGGGGCAAACTGAACGTGGCTTCAACTTTATTATTGTTTTCAATGGATCAGCTAGAGGTTAGGGAGGTTTTACTGCTCAACAAACTACAAAGGGTGATTTTGTTGGAGGTATTTTTACCACCTTCAACTTTTGTATAACTATGTACTAAGTAACACTAGCTAGCCTCCTTTATGGGGTGCAAATATGGGCAATGACTGGGCCACAATTAAGCAAAATGTTTGCCACTAGATTCTTCCACACCCCCTCATCCCAATACCAGTGCTGTGCAAGCAGGAAGAGTGCCCAAGGCAAGCCGCCGATCACATCCACCCCTATGCCCATTGAGAAAGATAGAGATAAGCAGAGTGACAAGAAGCCCAGAACCCCTGCTTGCCACCACAAAAAGTCCATATGACAATCCTCTAGTAGCCTCACCTAAGGAAAGGCAGGAGATTTACATGCTTAGCTACCCAACCTTTCACACCTCTTCTTTACTTTCTGTGATGTTGTTCAGTGAATGGCAGACCAAGGGCTTCTCCTAGCTCTTCCCTTTGCTGACTGTGATCAATGGTGTATTGGCTGTTGCTCATCAGCAGAAATGATCACCCACTTGCCATTACAAACTCCTTTAATGGTCGGGCACAAAAACTGGTAAGTAACTGTATATACTATATCTGTACAATATTACATAGCTGCATTCATCATTACATTCTTTATCAGATATAAAAACTCAAGCTGCCATCAGTTGTAAAATAAAATGGCTGCTGGGGTTCCATTACAGTAGATGAGGTTGTAGACAGGTAAAATAATTTTGCCTGCTTACAGCATGGAACAAGATGGACATTTCCATGGATGGAATGCACAAAACCATTCCTGTAACCTCTAGTGAAGCAGACAATGAGAATTAATTCTGCTCCGGTGCATCACACACACTGGAAGGAATTCCAACATTAGCATAAGAAGAGGAAAACATGGCAGCTGTCCTGCCTCGCCTTCACTCATGCAATTTGTGTTAGGAAGCTGAAAAAGGATTAGGCAGAATAGCTAATAATTCCACTTCTGTACATCACTGTGTAATTCAGTGTTAATACAAGAAGTCTGGCACTTATTTAAAGAGGTTAAGTGAAATATAAATATTTTGTTATTAAATAGTATATGAGGTTCAGTAAAATGAATGAAATGTTGTGTAATGTTGCCCTAAAGGCACAATTAGAAATTGCTGTAATCTGAATACTGTGGTTTCTCTATACACATGCATGCTCTAACCACAACAGAAATGCTACAATGTCACCTTGACTTTGGGAAGAGGAAACCTGAACAGCTATAGCTAAAAGGAATGAGCTTGTATTAATTATTCATGTACATACAACAGAAACAAGTTGTCAGGGATATATTGTTTCCTTCGTTGCAGTGCCAGGTCAGTTGAGGGGTGTTTAGGAGCGAGATGAGATAGGTCAGCAAGCAGTTTTTAGTGGCTTGGTTTTCTTGATACTACACATGAAATGGTCTATATATGTTTTATAGGTAAAGAAAAGGTTCTACTTTACGTGGACACTAATACATGCGCTGCCAGGACAGTCAACCCTATTTGCACCCAGGCCGAGACTGGCAATCTGTGGTTTCTGGCAAATGCCAGAGGGGCTGCCATAATATGCTATAGAACATCATTATTTAGTGGGCTGGTGGGGAGCTGATTGGGCCTCTCTGAACTGTAATGCCTGGACCTATTTTTACTACCAGTCCAGACCTGCCTACCACCCAATTTATTAGGCAATTATGTATGTCTGTGTAAACAGAAATATAAAAAAAAAATTTTTGGAAATTGAAATAGTATTTATGAACCTTTTTTCAAAAGGCCAAGTTTATAATTTTCCTTTAATGTCATAATTCTGCTGTTATATGTAAAAACAAGAATAATGAAGTTCCACAATGTCTAAGCCTACAGGAGTATAAATGAAAAGTAACTGCAAAAATACAATAAAATAACAGGCCTGACAGGGCAGCTCCTGCATTGAGATCCTTACTGTAGGTGCCAGTGTGTGGCAGGCTATGAGGTTTGCCACTTTTGGTAACTTTAAGAGCTGAACGCCCAGAATTCAAGCCTATTGGTTGTTCTGAATGATGCATCTTTCCTTTAGTTCCTTAGTGATAAAACAGGATAATACATTCTCCTAATTATCTACTTATTACATTTTAATATATTCCATACCTGAGTAAGTTGAATGATTGATTCATCTTTATTAACATAGCTGTGTGTATAAATATGCATGAAAATGATGTATTCAGAGTGGCAATGGAACTGTCTGACAAACTCGAGCTATGGAGGCAGCACTAAGCTACTAATTACCACACTCATCCTAGAATTTTGTGACACAGAAGTAATCCAGTGGCCCTAAAAATGAATATAGTGTCTCTGTATAATGATAATGAATGATCATTCATACAATCCATTGGTCAACTAGAAGATACAGGATGATTTTTGGAAGAAGGCCCTACCTAATACCTCATCACACAAGTACAATTCTATTTCTCATACACCAGAAATAAACAGTTGATCAAAAAAAAAAAAAAGCTTTCAAAGAAATAATGCCAAAGCCCTGGAACAGAAATACTAATGACTGACAATATGAGATCTGAAAGAGAGAGGATAAGAAATGAGTACTAGGACCAGATGGTAGAACACCAGGAATACTTTAGCAAATTCATGCAAAGGTGGCCACACATTTATTACTCAGCTCCAAGAACACTTTGATGTCTGCCATGGTGCCAAGAGATTGCAGTATTATAACTGCCAGTTGACATGGAACATGTGCACACATTACTGTATCAGGACTTGAGGAAATAGCCTGCAAATTCAATGTTTAACAGTCTTATTCATTCACAGATGAGCAAATAAACCTACAGGTAAGTACCAAAATATAGGAAACACACATGAAGTGACTCCTTATAGACGGATATTTTGCTTTTCTATTTTACGTTGCATATTATCACATTATTATTACTTCCCAACCGCCTCTATCTGATGTCTTTCTATCTGTTTGGCCTCATTCATTATGCAAAGTCGTCAAGCCGAGTGAACTTCATCACTATGACTTCTGCCAAATGGCTCCAAACAATTACCCTTTTTAAAGAGTCACTAAATTCTCATCCTGAGTAATTAATTTGACTTGACCTATTGTGTGATATTAACTTCTTATGTTTAAGAATGTTATTATAGCCCTATAAATAATGTAAATGCCCAGTCATACTGTATTAGGTGTGGGCACAAGAATTGTTACAACTATTATCTGTTATTGTGGGCCTGTATGTGCATTATATATATATAGATAGATAGATAGATAGATAGATAGATAGATAGATAGATAGAGAAATAGAGAGAGAGAGATAGAGATAGATATATTTATATGAGATCAAGAGGAGATCATTGCTTACTTGGTTGACCAGACCACTAAGTTCAATACTGGAAAGAGTGGGAATAGTCTGCACATAGGCAGCACAGTGATTCAGTGGGTGTCAGGGTCTAGGTTGGAGCGAAGACCAAGGAGGAAGCCGGTAAGCAGACTTGACATGAAATTATCTGATTTATGGTATCAGAAAGGTTACACAGATCAAGGTTAGAATCCAGGCAGTGATTAGTGTAATAGGTAGTCAAAGCAGAAGGGGCAGAAAGCCAGAGATCAGTCAGATAGCAATTATGGAACACCAAGTAGAAGAACTGATATTCAGGCATTGAACCCAGGTCTCTGGTGTCTTTTTGTTCTTAATTTGCCAGCAAACAATGTCACACACTGCACCGGTGTCACAAATTCACAACCCTTGTGGACACCATGGGTGCTGCCATCTTGGATTTGCCGCTGAAGAAAATTGGAGCACCGATGGACACTACTGACAGTGGGCATCAATTCTGCTTTGCATTGTTGTGAATATGATACAGACCTTGGACTGTAATCTCCTCTGGGGCAGGGGCTGATGTATAATGTGCTGATGCTTTATAAATACAATTGGTCAGATGTCGATCAGGCAGGGTTAAAAATCCCATTGGATCACTGCTGCATCTGTTCGTTGTTGCAGTCCAGCAATCCAACTACCCATATTGGCTACATTATGATCCGATTGTTGGACCCTAGGGCCCATAATTGGATCAGCCTGATATCGCTCACCTCAATGTGGAAATCTCGAAATCAATGCAGATCTCTACGTGTATGGCCACCTTTACAGTCTTGTAGTTACTTTTGTTAAAGGAGAAGGAAAGCTACGGAGGCATTTTATTGCCAATAGATTAGCTGCAATAGTGCAATCTAGAATGCTATATTTATTCTGTAGAATATTTTACCATACCTGAGTAAAAAGCTCTAGAAACTCTGTTTGTTTAGGATAGCAGGTGCACTATTAACATGGTGTTACATCACTTCCTGCCTGAGTCTCTCCCTGCTTACTCATAGCTCTGGGCTCAGATTACAGTAGAGAAGGGAGGAGGGGGGGAGAGGAGCAAACTGAGCATGCTCTTGCCCAGGGCAATGAGGTTTAAGCTGAAGGCAGGAAGTCTGATACAGAAGCCCATGAGTACACAATAGAAGGAAAGAAATGTGCTGTTTCTTTTGACAGGGGACTCAGAGCAGCACTACTTTGAGGGTTTACTGGTATATTTAGGTGGACCTTTCTGATAAGGCTTACTTAGTTTTAACCTTTCCTTCTCCTTTAAGACTTAATTCATTAAAGCATCTACTTTGTGAAATTTAGTGACTGGTAAATATTTCTTAACATGCAGAATATTTCTGAAAGGTACGGAATAGAAATATAACAGCTTAAGGTAAGTAGTAGGTTAGTAGGATTTGTAAGAGAAAAAAAAGACAATTAAAGACCAGAAGATAGTTACATACTGTAGTTAAATCTGGTTGAAAAAAGTCCATCAAGTTCAACCCCTCCAAATAAAAACCCAGCATCCATACATACACCCCTCCCTACTTTTAATTAAATTCTATATACCCATAGCTATACTAACTATAGAGTTTAGTATCACAATAGCCTTTGATATTATGTCTGTCCAAGAAATCATCCAAGCCATTTTTAAAGGCATTAACAGAATCAGCCATCACAACATCACCCGGCAGTGCATTCCACAACCTCACTGTCCTGACTGTGAAGAACCCTCTACGTTGCTTCAAATGAAAGTTCTTGTCTTCTAGTCTGAAGGGGTGGCCTCTGGTACGGTGATCCACTTTATGGGTAAAAAGGTTCCCTGCTATTTGTCTATAATGACCTCTAATGTACTTGTAAAGTGTAATCATGTCCCCTCGCAAGCACCTTTTTTTCCAGAGAAAACAACCCCAACCTTGACAGTCTACTCTCATAATTTAAGTCTTTCATCCCTCTAACCAATTTAGTTGCACGTCTCTGCACTCTCTCCAGCTCATTTATATCCCTCTTAAAGGAGAACTAAACCCTAAAAATTAATATGGCTAAACATGCTATATTTTATCTAATGACCTTATTGCACCAGCCTAAAATTTCAGCTTCTCAATAGCAGCAATGATCCAGAATTAGACAACTTGTTATCTACAAAAACCCCTAGATCCTTCTCATTTAAGGAAACTCCCAACACAATGCCATTTAGTGTATATGAGAGAAACAAAATAAATGGTGATGCAGATGATTGCATGTGGAAGAAGAGTCCTGCTAATTGTTCTTCAATGATGAGTGGAAACGACTCCCTCCCAAGCCATTACAGATTGATGAATAATGTGGGTTGGAAATGTCTCACAAGACATGGCTGTGTTGGCATTTTCCAGTTGGGGCAGTAGTTCCCAGACTGCAGGATCTCATCTCGAAGGCCAGTTAGGCTGAGATTTGAGGAGAATGCCTATTGGCTGTTCTAGGCACCCCTGGAAGCTTAGAATTGCACTTGGAAGTGGGCATGTATTTGCTGTTGTATATAATGTTGGAATTGTTGACTGGGTCATATAAATCTCAGCTACAAAGCAAGAGATATCATTTGTGCCTGGAAGTGTGTATTTTTTTTAAAGAGACTGCAGTGAAATCGCACCACTGCACTCATTCATTGAACACATTTGTACCTGGGTCAGTTTTCTTGTACTGCTTTTTGGAGTCCTCATTCTGGATCTGGGCAAACAATTCTCCTAACTCACTGATGAACTGCCTTTTATGCTCTGATATGTCTATAGTGATGGATCGGTGCAGGAATATTTCTATTTATGGCAGCAGAAATGCTAAGTGCGTTCATTGTTTATTGCCATCATCAAGATAATATTTGATGAAATGACATTTTCCAGTTGGATAGTTGCTCTCATGCATTTTTTATAGTGACCTGTAAAATGGTTTTGCTGCAGTGTCACTATTTCAGTCTACCATTAGCAAATAGAAGAGCCTGACCCCTGGCATTGTAAGAAATCCACAATAACTGTGCACTCGTCAGCCAACCGGGAGGATTTAGGAATTGCCCACTGTCCAGCTTTTGCTAGCATCTACTTCATCAGAAAATGTTAATAGATTTTGACAAATACTCCTCCTAGCCTTTGTAGTAAATGCAACTGAAATGCCTTTCTATAGTGGGTTGTAATAGCACTAAAGCTTCAAATTGCACCAGGTTATGGGGTTGGCAGAGGATGCAGTATAAATCAGAAGGAGCAATGGTGATGTTTGACAAGATGCTGAAATGATCCAGTTTCAGTAGTACTGCAGGGAAAGACATTAAATATTCTGTGCTGTAAAACAAGTGTGTGCCAGCAGAGGGCCCCAGCACACTAGTTATGGAGGAATAATAATAATAAAAAAAAAACCCTAAATGCTGCTCTGGGGGCATTATGCTTACACAAAACTGCAGCTAGGAGATATAAACGTGGATATATGAGATGGCCTTCTACAGAAATATCTGATTTTATAATATTGGTTATAGATTTTATCAGTTACATGATACTGCTTACAGGATATTTTCCCAATACCACCAGATGCCAAGACACAGCTTATCAAACGAAGCAAACAAACTGCAGGAATTAGTGCCCCCCCCCCCACATGTGCATTAAACTACATATTTTCAGAAATATCCCATGCAGCAATCCCAAGAAAACTATGGAAATATCTAAATATTACTATAACTGGCATTTGTTCCAGACACCTTATCCACTACCATGTCTTTCCTCTACCAGGGGGTTACCCAAACAATTTGATAACCACTGATCCAAAGCAGGCCTGTCTATTTGGAGATCCTCTTCTTGGATGTGGCTCTCCAATGGATTCTCTGGTCCCCAACCTGCTCATGATATTTCTCGACATCTTCACATGATTATTGTAATAGAATCTGACCCTCCGATATATCAGTTAATCTGCCTGGCCATGGAAAAAGTTAAACAGCAAAGGCAAAATGTTTTCATGCTTTCTGAGATCATTCTTCCTTTTGGGTTGAACATTTTGTTTGACCTCCATTAGGTCATTGAAACTTTCAGATATAAACAGTGTTGGATATCCTGGCTATTATTTAAGGAGTATATAACAAGGGGTTGGTCACCTTTAAATTAACTTTTGGTATGATGTAGAGAGTGATATTCTGAGACAATTTGCAACTGGTTTTAATTTTTATTATTTGTGGTTTTTAAATGATTTAGCTTTTTATTCTGCAGCTCTCCAGTTGGCAATTTCAGCAATCTGGTTGCTAGGGTTCACATACCCCTAGCAACTATGCATTGATATGAATAAGAGACTGGAATATGGATAAGAGAGGGCCTAAATAGAAAGATGAGTAATAAAATGTAGAAATAGCAATACATTTGTAGCCTTACAGAACATTTGATTTTTAGATGGGGTAAGTGCCCCCCTTTTGAAAGCTGGAAAGAGTCAGAAGAAGAGGAAGACAAATAATTCAAAAACTATAAAAAAAATGAAGTCCAATTGAAAAGTTGCTCAGAATTAGCCATTCTGTAACATGCTAAAAGTTAGCTTAAAGGTGACCCACCCCCTTTAATACAGTTGTTTTTTTAAAAAAATTTCCCTTTCTAATAACTATCTAATATTACCTTCTAGGAGCTTTGGAAGCACAAGTGCTTAGATTCGCCTATAGATTTCCAAACTGTGGATCCATCATTTAGGATGACATTTAGGGGAAAGGCTTACCTGATGTCCACGCGTTTCTTGGCATCAGAAGCTGTCGGCACCATACCTTCACCTCCCTTAAATGTGCAAACGCTGCCCACCATGCTCGGTGGGCGGGGGTTGTGCACATTTAAGGGAGGTGGAGATATGCTGCCGACAGCTTCTGATGAATTGGCTGGGTGCAACGAAATGCGTCAAGCGGGCAGCTACGTTTTTTGGTATGCTGCTGTAATTCTGGATATTTTTAATGTGCTTTAAATAAATTTTCACTTTACTATTTTAAACCGGATTCCTTGATTCTCTACTATTTGTGTCTACTAAGGAAATGGATGGGATGGCGGTGGATGTGTAGCACACTGAAGCATGTAGATGTCAAGTAAATGCTCCCACTAAAATCTTTGTGCTGAACTTTGATATTGGGTTGAATTCACCCGACCCTTAACTTTAACAAGGGCCCATTCCCTGAACTAGCCACACAGCCCCACTGCATGATGGAACCTCCACTGACAGTAGGTAGCAGGTGTTTTTCTTGGAATGCGGCGTTTTTCTTCCTCCATGCAAAGCGCTTTTTGTTATTACCACATAACTACATTTTTGTCTTATCAGTCCAAAGTACTTTGTTCCAAAATGACTGTGGCTTGTCTAAATGAGCTTTTGCATACAACAAGCGACTGTGTGGTGTGAGTGCAGAAAGGGCTTCTTTCTCATCATCCTGCCATACAGATGTTCTTTGTGCAAATTCCGCTGAATTGTAGAACGATGTACAGATACACCATCTGCAGCAAGATGTTCTTGCAGGTCTTTGGAGGTGATCTTTGAGTTGTCTGTAACCATTCTCACAATCCTCTGTATATGCCGCTCCTGTATTTTTCTTGGCCTTCAGACCTGGGTTTTACAGCAACTGTGCCTGTGGCCTTTCATTTCCTGATTATAATCCTTACAGTTGAAACTGACAGTTTAAACCTAGGAGATAGCTTTTGGTAGCCTTCCCCTAAACCATGATACTGAACAATCTTTGTTTTCAGATCTTTTGAAAGTTGCTTTGATGATCCCATGCTATCACTCTTCAGAGGAGAGTCAAACAGAAGCACAACTGCAATTGGCCACCTTAAATACCTTTTCTCATGGTTGGACACACCTACCTATGAAGGTCAAGGATTAACGAGATAATCCATCCAATTTGGTGTTGCCAGTAATCAGTATTGAGCAGTTACATGCATTCAAATTAACAAAATTACAAGGGTACCCAGATTTTTGCACAGCCAGTTTTTCACATTTGATTTAATTTCAAACTGAATACTGCTTCACTAAAAATCTTTGTTCAGAAAACACACCAGTACTCAAATGTTCCTGGGAAATGAAAGACATACTACTATCTTTTTACTGTAAGTGGAGTAAATTATTATGCAGGTTGAGAGGGGTTCCCAAACTTTTTCATATGACTGTATCTGTTATCTTGTTGATCAATTGTTTGAAATAAGATAAACCTTAATATCTCTGGACTAGAATGTCTTTATATCACTGCAACACTAAACGTTTTTTGCTTCTTTTAAAGCAAAGGAATTGGGGAATAAAATTAAATGCAGGCAGGGGCACTAGTTAGGTGCAATCCAAGACAACCGCTTCTTGAGGTTGCTCCTCACCCACATGACCTAGTCTTTCAATAATCCTCCCACATTAGCATTAAGAGGGCAAGTGACATTGCACGATATTTCCTAACACTTGGGGACCCCACTATATGGCACATCAGAGATGCAAATGGGAGCAAACGGGCAGAGTAGTCCAGATAGGAGTGTCCCGGCCATGCTAACTAGGCCTCAGGACCCGGACCCAGCACCAATGTCTTCCCAATATGACTCCTTATTCACACTCAGCTCTGAACTGGAGCCCACACCACAACCACACCTATGCAAAGGTGATTCAGCTGTCCTTGACTCATTTAAAACTTGACTGCAGCAGGAGCTGGGGACTACTGCCACATCTATAACCAGCATTTCAAAGCAACTGCACAACCTAGGACAGCACATCGATCTATTTGAATATAAGGTAGGTCGCTGCAGTCTTATATGCCCATGAACAAGACATACCTTCAAGAGCAGCTGCAGGAAGCACTCAGTAAGACCGAGGATGCGACAATCCATCACGCAGAAATAATCTGTGAATCTGTGGCATTCTGGAATCACACACAGACTTACCAGCCATTGGCAAAAGTATCTGTTCAGCTTTATTGCCAAACTTGGCAGGTTATTGGCCAGAATGCAATCTTATACACAGCACTCTTAGACCTCAGAGGCCTCATAAGTGTTAGTAGTGTTTTGGCGGAGGAAAGGAGGAGGTGATATCACTCCAACTTGCAGTGCAGCAGTTAAAAGTGACTGACGTTTATCAGAGCACTAGTCACATTACTTGGGGCACCTGGGAAACTGACAATATGTCTAGCCCCATGTCAGATTTCAAAATGAAATATTAAAAAAATCTGTTTTCTCTTTTGAAAAACAGATTTCAGTGCAGTGAACTGATGGTTTCTTTTGTGCCCAGTACTAACCCTTGGATTTTGTCAGTAAAATTCTGGGAGTTCTGTATGTGATGCTCTGTATTTCCAACCAACGGGGCTAGGATGTTGGCTAGGTATTTTGCCACATTGTAGGTCACAGAGTTAATGCAGCTGACAATAGGTCTGAAAGGGCCCCCCTTTAAACACCACATCCCTATCTGCTTTAAACCCAGCAACACACTGAGGCAGCAACTGGTTCACCCAAAAGACCCAACCCCAAAGCACAAGAAGAGTAACATTGTGTATGCAGTGCAGTGAGGAGTGCTCTGATTTATGGGGAAACCAAACAACAGTAACACCAGTGTATGGTGCAGCACAAAAGAGCCAGCTCCTCTGGTTAGAACTCAGCCATGTACCTACATCTAAAGGAAACACGTAGACTGCCAAATCCACATTCTAGACCGGGAGAGCGACTGGTTCAAAAGAGATGTTAAAGAAGCCATATATGTTAAAACTGAAAAACCAAGTCTGAATAGAGGCGGGGGGTGCGACATCTATTGTCTGCCACATACAATGCTGTTTTGGCACCTCTCCCTGGAAGGTTTAATAACACATCAAAGCTCCAATCTTGCTAAAACTATCAATACCTAACTTCATGACATCATTGTGGATTATGATAAACAGATTATGATGATTGGAGCAACATTCAATAGAGTCTCACATTGCACATCAGGTGCTGTTGGTAGAACTAAAACCACAAATCCTTAAGTTTTCCTTATTTAGTAGGTTACAGGGTGATTCCATCGAACTTGTTAAGCACCCAGACGTAGAGAAACAATATCAATGACATTTTAATACGAGAGAAACATTAAAATTGTACATAATCATGTCCATGTTTACTGTATTCATACATCATTAACGTACAGATTGGTCACAATTTTTCACAAAAAGAAAATCAGTGGCATAAATAAATTTTCTATATTCTTTACAAAATCATGTCTTTTTTTTTTTTTTAAAATGTTACATATAAGGCACATTAGAATGTATATTTATATAAAATAAAGTTCAGAGTAAAAAAAGGAATTGAAGAGCTAGAAAATCTCGATTTGTGCTTTAAATGTATGAAACTTCTTCTTTTGGTACCTTTGACATCCATGATTCATATTCATTCAAATCTGGTCAAATAAAAAGCAGTTACTTCTCCCCAGTAGCACTTAGTGGTAAATGGAAGTGCGGTCACAAATTCAAGTGTAACCACCACATTGTCCAATTATTACAGTTATGAGCTGAGGAGGGGGGAGTGGCTTAACCAAGTCCTAATATGTTAAAATGATTGCTTTTTCCATGTATTGCTCGACTATAAATAACACTAAAAATGCTGTATGTTTGTATAACAAATGTAAAAATTGTTAATGCTGAACACGTTGTGCAATTATATGAGATATTTTAAAAAAGGCTCCCTTAGCACAGTTTTCTACACTGCGTATGCAATGATACGTGCCGCCAGGTGCATTTAAAAAAAGGTAATAGGACTTTTAAAAAATATAACACTCTCACGAGGAAAAACATCTTCAATTTGAAAACGTGTTTTTAGTGGGGTGTTCCGGTCAAAGATCTGTCACTTTATTCTCTAGTGCTGCGGCAATTTGCTGTAGTCGATATGCTAACTGCATGCGCTGTGCTGCAGGATCCTCCTCCAGAGCATTTATTATCTAAAAATGAGAATAAAGGAATATGGTCACGAGACATTTATGGCGTCACACTACTGAACGGTTCAGGCAGTAAAGCAGGGAAAAAGTGTATATAAGCATTGGGCGGTATCTCACTGAATCAGAGCTGTCACCACATTGGAAGAGGGAAATTAAGTGCGGAGAACAGAATGTCAAAAGAGGGGAAAAAATGGACATTTTTGTAAATCTGTTTAGACTTTAGGGTGAAAACACATGGAGCTACAAGTAGCAGCTACTTGTTGTGACTACAAAATGCAAAAGATGTACCATGCTGTATAGACAATACAGAGAATTGCCTCTGCTAAAAAACACACATAGGGGGAAATTCACAAAAGTGGAGGAAGCATTTGGTGTAAAAGTGGTGTAAATAAAATCTCCATATACACAAACAAAAATCTGCCAAAATATTGACTCAACCGCCGTTTTTTATATTCTGGTGAAAGAAAGAACAATTTACAGACACTTTTGTGATGTGAGTAGCATCTTCTCCCCTACCTCTTTCTGTTGGAGTTCCTCAAGGCTCTGTCCTGGGACCATTACTATTCTCCCTCTATACTTCCTCCCTTGGCAAATTAATAAATTCTTATGGTTTCCACTACCACCTCTATGCTGACGATACTCAGATCTATCTCTCATCTCCTGATCTCAACCCAGAACTCCTAACTCGCGTCTCCTCCTGCCTGTCCGCTATCTCTACCTGGATGTCACAACGCTACCTTAAATTAAACCTCTCTAAAACTGAAATGGTTCTCTTTCCTCCAACTAACACCAGTAGCATCCCCGAAGTATCCATCATAGTTAACAATTCCACTATCACCCCCTCTCCCCAGGCCCGGTGCCTTGGGGTTATCCTAGATTCTGCCCTTTCATTCACTCCTCATATCCAGTCACTTATTAAATCTTGTCACTTCCACCTAAAGAACATATCCAAAATACGATCATTTATCACCCAAGACGCTGCCAAAATTCTTATTCACTCTCTCATCATATCGCGTCTAGACTACTGTAACTCTCTTTTAATTGGCCTCCCCCTCCAGAGACTGTCACCTCTCCAGTCCATAATGAACACTGCTGCGAGGCTCATACACCTCAGCAACCGCTCCTCCTCTGCCTCGCCATTCTGTCAATCCCTGCACTGGCTTCCGTTACCTTTCAGAATCAAATTCAAATTAATGACACTGACTTTCAAAGCACTTCATAACTCTGCCCCACCCTACATCTCTGAACTCATCTCTATATATTCACCCACTCGCTTACTACGCTCCTCTACTGACCTGCTACTCAACTCTTCTCTCATTACCTCCTCACATGCTCGCATTCAAGACTTTGCAAGGGCTGCACCCCTCCTCTGGAACGCTCTCCCACGGTCTGTCCGACTTTCTCCCAACCTTTCTACTTTCAAGAAATCTCTGAAAACGCACTTCTTTCGAGAAGCCTACCCTCACTCTGCTTAACTACCAAACGCAATACCACATTTCTCACCCACTCAATTCGATCTTGCCCACTCCCACACCTTGTGTATTACTCCCTTCCCTTTAGACTGTATGCCTATGCATAGGGCCTTCCTCACCTTTTTGTACCTGTATTGATTGTGATGTTTGTTACTCCATATATTCTATGTATGTAATTCATGTGATGTAGTTGTATAATCACATTTACTTTACAGTGCTACGCAATATGTTGGCGCTATATAAATACATGTTAATAATAATAATAATAATATGTCGATAAAACGAGGACAACAACATTTTTAACAACATTTTCTTCCGACATTTTTTAAAATAGAGTAAAGGTCAGTGTAACACTTCCACCTGTGTCAACTCTGATTTGTTTCAGCCAATCTCCATTCACCCCACTTTTTGGTTCAGTATGGGAGACAATTAGCATATTCATGAGGATTAGCAGCCTATTGTTAGGGTACAAGTCCTGTTTTTCTGTGTAATCAGAAATGAACAACAGGTTTATAAACAAGAAAAACTGTTTATATTTTTTTATATATAAAACTGGTTTATTTCCATCATAAAATAGGTGACAAAATATGTTTTTATCTTACATTTGCATTATTTTGCTATTATTTGCTAAATTAACAGGGCAATGTTAGCATTTACAGTATTTAAAGGTGAAGTAAAGCCACCTTGTTAGGTGCCCTCCCCCCACATCATGCTCAGAACTGCAGAGCTGCCCAGCAGTGTTGTACCCTCTTTTAACTGTGTCCCTTCTGTTCCCAGCATCCACCTTGCTGATCATACACACTGGCAGCTAAACTGGGATCTTGGGCTACTGGGCATGTTCCTACATGAGATAAATAATAGGAATGGATATGTGATAAAGTGTGTGTTCTGCCATATTGGCCTGTCAAAGTGGCAGGGAATCTCTTCTCTGAAGTACAAGGCAGATGTACATCTGAGAGGCACTTAATGACAGACTGACAGGTTTAGGAAGAGCTAAAGACAAATTCAGAAAAAAAAGCCGGGAAAATGTTGTTTGAAATGTCGTGTGAAAGACAAAATCTGGAAATTGTTCTGTTTAAAAGGCAAATTCACAGAAGCAGAGATAGAGTTTTGGCTGGAAATACAACTATTTTATCAGTACTTTTATTTTGTTTCAATATCACCACTGTGTGAATTCCCCCAGTGTTTTAGCATAGTCAACTGTCACTATTGTCTATTTTGTAGCCGTGACAAGTAGCAGCTACTAGTAGCTCTGTGTGTCTTTACCCTTATAGGAACACACACAGCAGCTTTAGATGCAGAAAAACATATAGTTAATGTTCCTTTAATATCAAAAGGAGTTTTTCACCACTATATGTTTAATATCTCAATATATAATGTCTGTATATCTGAGTAAAGGTGAATTTACAGATATTCTTCAGTGGTAATGAATGTTAAAGCGTGTGTGAAATACTTTGATTTAAAAATGCAATTATAACAGAAAGCAGGGTAAAAGAACACACAGCAACTTGTGAACAGACAAAAAAAACAAAAAAAACAACAGATGACTTACCTCATCATAGTATTTATTTGTATATTGATATAGCTGATGTAGTGCTACAAGGGTATTTAATGACTCTGTGTGAGCCTGGGGTTAAAAAAAATAGAAAGCATGAGACTGAGCTGTACAGAAACATCATCTGATCAAGAAAACACTGCATGGTCCTAAAACACTAAAGCATTGACAGCTTTTTTACAACAAAAACAAAACACAGGGGATATGAAAGCAGCCTAAGGCTAAATGAATCATAAGTACATTATAATGGAAGCACGACTGAGCTAGCCAAAATTGTTCCAGACAATACAGGTATAGGATCCGTAGTCTGGAAACCCTTTCCAAATTTTTAAAAATTATTTCCTTTCTCTCTGTAATAATAAAACAGTACTTAGTACTTGATCCAAACTACGATATAATTAATCCTTATTGGAAGTAAAACCAGCATTTTTGGTTTATTTAATGTTTACACGATTCTCTAGTAGACTTAAGGTCAGTGGTGTAACTAGATTCTATGGGGCCCAACAGCAAATCCAATATATTAATAAGTTGGCCTAGCCCACCAAGATAAATTAAAATTCTCATTAATTAGGACCTCCACTCCCGCCCCCTCGGGGGGAATGGAGGGTGATATCACTCCAACTTGCAGGGCAGCAGTAAAGAGTGACTGAAGAGCACATGACTGGGGGCACCTGGGAAATGGACAATATGTCTAGCCCCATGTCAGATTTCAAAATGAAAAAATCTGTTTGCTCTTTTGAAAAACAGATTTCAGTGCAGATTTCTGCTAGAGCACCACTATTAACTGATGCATTTAAAAAAAAAACGTTTTCCAGTGACAGAATCCCTTTTAGTCAGCAATACAAACAGAAGACACAGTAAGTATTGGTACTTACCCTTGAAATTTCTGCTAAATGCGTATTCATATCCTGGTCGCTAACTTGTACCATCTGGCGGATTCCTTTGTAATAGCTAAGAAAAAAACAAAACCATAATTAATCACGCAGAGTAATGCAGTCAAAAGTCAATTCTGGGGTATTTCACAAGCAATCTGTCCATTAGGGCTCAACGTTTTCCTTTTTTCCAAAGAATGCAGCCATTAAGCTTTAGCTTACCTCCGTTCTGACCTTAAATGAGCAAGTGGGATGAACAATATTTATTTGCTTATCAAGCATTGCATTCCCCGTTTACTCTGTGCAAACTAATTGCACAATGGACATGTACCAAGATTTAAAGGATAAGCAAGCCTTTTTTTTTATTAAAAATCCCCCAATTACTCTACACAGCTCTTAGAATAAGCAGCTCTTTGAGGTCTTCACAGTCTTCACACTAGACCAGAAAGTAATGAAAAGGGCTGAAGTTCAGCTGCTTGTGATGGAGAAACAGCATATGACTAAACGGAAGAAGAAAGGTATTTTATTCTAGGGGGCTACTCTTTTTCATGCTTGTGTTGTTCCCCAGCTGTTTTATATTTATATGTGGCAGTGGCGTAATCCTACAAATGCTTTATATCTATTTTCCACTTACTCTTCCACCATTTTTTTGTAAGTTGAGATCTCTTTTGCATACAATAGCTTGTTGCTTGGAGATTCCTAGATGAGACACAAAGAAGAGAAAATAAGAACATATACTGTGAACAGATGGATGCTATTATATCAACACCATTCCTTTTTATTTTCAGAACATAAACACTGAATATATAAAAGCTGTCATTCATTCAGGTTGGGATCTATAATACTTAGTGATAAGTCAAAATCAACTGGCCGTGAGTAATCTTGAAACGTCTCATCACTTATCCAATTGGTTTGAAATAAAGAAGCAATACATAAAGTTTACATGCTTTGTAGAAAAATGGCCTTCACTGCTAGATACTGTACAAATATTAAATGCACACAGTATCCCTGCATTAACTGCCAGTTACATCCAAGGATTAATACAATTTAAACAGATCATCTGGTCCCAGTCCAGAAATTTTCCAACTGTCACCTCAGGGTTCATACTTAAAGGGATGCTTCATCTTTATGTTAACTTTTAGTGGGTTACTTTCTCGCCTTCAATTTTTTTTTTAAAAAAAAGGTTTTTTATTTGTCTTCTTCTGACTGTTTCCAGATTTCAAATGGGGGTCATTGACACCATTAAAAAATAAATACTATTGTTATTTCTACTTTTTATTAGTCATCTTTCTATTCAGGTTCTCCCCTATTCATATTCTAGTCTTTTATTCAAATCAATGCATGTTGGTTAGAGTAAACCGGACCCTAGCAATCAGATTGCTAAAAGGGCAACCTGGAGAGCTGCTGCTGCGCAACAACCTTTTTCACCTATCCATGGGCATAATTTTTGAGTCGAAACTTGGTATAAAATTAAGCTCTATAACGACTATAAATAACCAATGAAAACCCCATTGTATCAATATCACTCTCTATAGTACACTTATATGGGCAAATAACCCATATTTAGTGGTTGAATTATGATGCATATGATATAAGGGTTCATGCAACTGATGCATATCAAAGCTTCTAGTGGTCACAGGCACCTCCATGTGAGCTTCTGAACAATGCACCTCATTGCACATAGGCTCTGCATTGTCGCTGCAGGTAGATGACTCTGCAGATCAGGAAGGTGATATTATATTCAATAATAATAAATAAATATGTATGCTAGGATACTACACTCAATTTCACAGCACATATTCACTTTGATATTGTTTAACTACCCTATGTGGTCTTGAACAAGTGAGCCAATTAGCTTCCAAGTTATTTTCAGTCAAACAAACAAGGGCATTATCGATGTAGGGTTACTTTCCCTAACTCCATGTTTGGCTTTGAACCCCCAAAAAGAGAATAGTGACTAACAAAGTATGTTGCAGTACACCTCAGTGTAGACATATTGTAGAAGAAAGAAAATACGCTATTAATAAAATGGAAACAACGAAATATCACCCACTCTGCTAAGCTTGTGCTCTGTCCTGCTGCAGGCATCCATGAAAGTCTGTGCGATGACTGACAGGGAAGCATCTACTACTTGATGAACATGCACATCAAAAATGAAGTGTGGATTTTTCAGTATATTCACCCAAAACCTTAGTGATAAACTGCAAATAATAAATAGTAATGTTTAAGTCACAAGATTCAAACAGAAATATTTTAATAGCAATCTAAACAACATGCTCCACAGATTTAGTCTTTTGGAAACTGGCACAGCATCAGCCTGTAAATGAAGTTCTCACTAATGCCGATATCTAACACAGGAAACCTGGTGGTTTAATGACCAGTATTGTTAATGAGGGCCAGTGATAGAACAGCTATTGCAAAAGTTCTGCAAAATTCCTAGAGAATTTATATCATGCACAGCTATAATTTAAAATTACACCGAAACTCTTTCTGGCATCTTGTACAGGTATGAAATCAGTTATCCGGAAACCCATTATCCAGAAAGTTCTGAATTACAGAAAGGCCGTCTCCCATAGATTCCATTTTATACAAATAATTAAATTTTAAAAATGATTTCCTTTTTCTCTGTAATAATAAAACATTACCTTGTACTTGATCCAAACTAATATATAATTATTGCAAGCCTATTGGGTTTATATAAGTTAGAACAAGGTGGTTTTTTTAATCACTTTGTTAAAAGTAATTCCAAATATGTATGTATGTATGTTTGATTGTATGTATATGTATATATTTTACATCTCTCTATACAAAAGAACATAACATTACTTTCCTATAATCTAAACTTTATGGAAATCAATGCCCTTATATAAACAAAGATAAATGGAGGGCACTCTAGTTTGATGAAAACTAGTAGATTAGAATAAGATGCATAAAGCCCCAAAACACCCCAATAATGTAGTTCAAATGCAATATTTTACTGTTGTGGGCTTGCACACTCAAAAAAAATATTTAGATTATTTTTTCTGAGTGTGCAAGCCCACAAAAGTAAAACACTGCCATTATTGCCTTAATGATGATGATGTTTTATCATCTTGCCTACAAGACTTGTCATAATACCAAAAATGGCAAGTTAAAGGTCATACCTGTTTGTTTTCCATATGTGGACTGTGTCTTCGTCTTTGATTTCATATTTTTCGGCTTGCTCATCAAGGAAATCAAAGAAGTATTTCACAGCTGGTGGTACCACTTGATTAGAATTAAGGACACTCTGAAAGAAGTTATCTACAAATTGCTGGAGTGTACCCTATTGGAAACAAAAAGATCATAGTAACTATTGTCAGAAAAACAACCCCAAGCTTCAGCTTCACTTTCACATATAGAGGAGACTGTTTTGTAAAAGAACTTGGATAAGGATTTATTGATGACAGTTTAAATTATTTTCTGTAGGCATTCGATGCATTTTATACACTAGCACAATGCCATAAAGCAATGGTTATGTTTTTTTGTCCCCCAACCACTGCTCTTCATCTCCCTTCTTAAAGGACAAGTCATTTTGTCTGTGCCAATGTGTTGAAACAGAGTGTATATAATCTCTTACTTTAGATCCTAGGCCCATGCTGCTGCTCCATCATATGTGCAGACACCCCAGGTTCCTCTCCAGTTTCCTGGATGCCATGCATGAATAGTAGAGTAAAAATCAGAATGTTAAAGTCCCAATTTTTACTCTACTGCACGTGAGCTATCCACAAGGGCATCTTTGAGGCTGCCCAAGAGCCGCCCACTTTGCTCGCTTACCTTTCCTGTGTGGGGGTCCAGGGGAGGCCGCAACGCTAGTGTGGAGAGGTGTAGAGCCCCTGGCTATCCAGGACAATGAAGATAATCTATGGGGCATCGGGAAATGATGGCAGGAGTAAAGGAATAGTACCCCAAGAGGTATATTTTTCAGTGGACAGGAGCACTGGTCAAGGGTCTAAGGCTAGTGATTATATTCCCTGGGTTGTGCCTAACACTTGGGCATCCCCAATGAGCATCTCTTTTCTTGTCCTTTAAGGCTTCCGTATGGATTTTAGCTTTATTAACATGAGATACAAGACTCTTTTAAGATGATTAGTCCTGAGAAAATGTAAATCAGTCAGAAAAGAAGAGCGGTTTGAAAAAAAAACAGAACAGTACAGAATATGGAAAGGCATCTGGATAATAGGTTAAATATAACAGATCCAATACCAGACCAAACCCATCTAAGATACATTGTTATCTCCATTTGCGCTATTCAAGTTCACCTACAGCATTAATAAGCATGGCAGACTTTGGATAGGTTATGGTAGCAGTTTACTTGGGGATATCTGGAGTAAAGATTCAAAATAATTCATACTGTATGTACCCAAAGTTAATATCTTACCTTCACAGAAAGTAGCCTAGTTAGATATATTTCTGTTATTGCTTTGGTTCTTTCCTTTTCTTTCATACTTCCTCTCTTTGATTTGCCTTCATCCACCTCATCAGCTGGACGGACAAGGTGCCATGCTTTATTTTCATCCTCTAACAGTTCATGTCCTAGAGAAAAGGGGTAAAAAAATGTCACACATCTTGTTTTCAAGCAGCTGATGTTTTATTTATTACTGGTTAACAATATAACTTTGTATTCTTACGTTCTCCTGGAATGTCTTGGTGATTTTGCTCTTGTTGTTGAGAAATCCCCATTCTGGACAGAATAAGTGTGGCATTATCCCTGATCTATATAAATAAAATAAAATACTGGTGTATAGCTTTGTTTACTTCAGTAAACACATTACTCATGTATAAATAGACAATCCAACCAAACTGCTCTAGCTATATGCAGTGGTACTGCTGCTAGAAAAACACATGCAAGGGCACATATGGTACCTGCATTTTCCTAACCGTTCTAGGGAAAAATATTTCTTCAAATCTACCGGACTTTCCTCTGGAATGTCTAAATGATATTACAGATGTTTGTGTGACACTTCTGACTTCAAGTTGCCTTAAAGTTAACAGACAGTAAATAAATTATATGCTGTCCTCACATTCCTGTTGCCGTTAATCACATAATTCCTGTTTTAAATAACCAACTTAGTTTCCTTGCACTCTGCAATATGAAGTATAAAATAATATGACGCAGCAGTCCTATGAATAGATACAGTGAATACTATAATAGAAATTATTTGATGCAATTTTCAGTCAATATGCATTGGCAAGAAGTCATATCACGGTAATGAAAGGGAACTTACATTGTAGTGCATGAGTGTATTATATTGTTTCGACCTCCCTTCTTTCTGTGATGTTAAATCCAGATCAGAGAGTATTTGTGCAGTAGACCCTGGCCTCCATTCTGGGAAAACATTAAAGTTATAGTATTATTATTAACAAAACACATTTATCAGGTGACAGCATACTTTACAGCACTGTACAATAGAAGGGTGTACATGTGGCACATATAACCAGCCAATAACAAAAACACGTTACTTAAATGTACAAGAAATATAATGTGTTGCTGGTCCCATGTTGTTCACTGTCCTTTGATGCAAATAATCCACAGAACTAAATTCAGCCTTTTTAAAGAGAATTGCTGACTGGTTGCTACTGGTAAATTTCTATGTGCAATTGAGAACCTATGGTTGTATATTAGCCCTAAGGTCATTATAATCATAACTGGCAAATCTGTATTTTATAAGTCCAGATGCGAAAATCGAGTCCCAGGATTGAGTTTCCCCCAATGTCCAGCAACTTCTTTTAAGGCCCTCCTCTGCCCATAGAAATAACTTCACAGAAAAAGAGGTTTTCTGTGAAGTTAAATCTGTATTTTATGCCTTACGCCAATCCCCACTTATTTCTATGAAAAATGTATTTGGATATTATGTCTGGGTCTAAATATGTCTGCAAATATTTGTATAAACCCTGAAAGACACGGACATTTACACTGAATGTAAGTGCTAAAATGTTTTGGTACTATGAGACAGTAAGTAATAGCAGACCCTACAATCATAGATTTGCAAGGAAGCCCTAGTTTGTGAAACACTGCATTAGTGTTCTCCAGACTCTGCATATTCACACAGTAGAAATAAAGGTCATCTGTTGCCAGAATATTTAACGCAATAGAAGGAATGGTTAATCTGCTCCTCCAAGAATAGCCTATTTGCCTTTGAGGAAACCAGTTTCAAAGATACCTTTTACCTCGTAACACTGCTTACCCAGAGCCAAACTATCAGCCTTAGGCCGTAGGGAATAAGGAATGTTCCTGTAAACCTGGTCAACAATCTTCTCCTTTACTTGGGTGATAGTGTCACAGTTCAGCACTTTTACTGGTACTGGTTCTGCACCTTCCTCTTGTACAATTACATTGACTGTCTGCAAAGAAGAAATAACAGGTTAGTGTTTTCTAACTGTTTACTCAAGAAACCCAGGTAAAGTATGTGATATAGCTTTATGAACCACAAATTAAAATAACTGTGCATCTCATTTTTAATTTCATTGCCTAATGTAGGATGTAGAATGTTTACCGTGTTAAAGGGGATCATAGTACCCCATCCTATAATAAAGATAGGAATCTTGCCAAAAAAAAAAAAAAGATGGAAATAGGTTCTGTCTGTAGTAATAAGTCAAATCAACTGGACTTGCTGTATTTTTCTTGAAGACGTTTCACCAGTCATCCGACTGGCTTTCTCAATTCAGAATAACACAGCAAGTCCAGCTGATTTGACTTATTACTACAGATATACCATGACCTGGATAAATGAGAATCTTCACAGAAATAGGTTCTGCTTATTGGCTGGACTCAAAACAAACTTTACTTTACTCAGACTCTAGGTAGGAAGGCATAGTAACCAATATAATAAGATGCACAAACACAGTTACATCTGTGACAAAAAAAAAAGGGGGAGGGGGCTCTCAAGATAATGAAAATAAATCACTCTTCATTGTATGGAAATATAACACTAAATAACTAAAAAATCAGTTTTAAAAAATCTGTACAGTTTCTGAAATACGCAAGTTACTATTCACTATCCCCTAAACTATCTGACTTTCTACATGCAGCTTCATGTTGGGGTTGGTTATTTTCAAAGACAGTGGGGAAGCAGAACAGCTGTATATTAGACATTTACTATCCACACCAAAAATTACATTTGTGCATTAGCTAGGCTGATACTTTGTGGGTCAACGTTTTGATATGTAACAATTACTGAAAATGTTTAATAGAGATAACATTTCTATTTGTTCATAAGAGTGCTGCACATAAAAAAGACTTTGAGTGTGTTTTTTATGTGCAGCTAAATTACCAAGCAATCCACTTACCAACTGTGTGTACTCAACATCATCCCCTAGCAATCCGGTATCATTGAGTGTGTATTTGGCTTTAGCCTGCACAGCATCAACTGGGCCCTTTTCCACTTGGTGTTTGATTGCTTTGAAGAGTTTGTATAAAGGCTCGCCAACAGTGTCCTGCATTTGGAATCAAGAATTAGAAAATAGCCTAAAGGGATCTAGGGAAAAAAAATCAGGTTTCGACATCTTGAAACTTTTTCCAATGGAAATTTTCCTTTTAAGTTACAATGCCCAAGTGATTTACTAGAATATATCGCTAACCACAAATAAAATATTCTCACATAATTAAATGAGACAAGCCATCTGCCAAAACTATGTACTCCATGGAAATAAAATGACATTATCCCTGAAAGCTGAAAAGCTACCCATATTATCCATTACTTACCTTCAAATACTGGTACAAACATATGGACATCCAATTTGAAAGCATCCGTTCCACAACAGTTTCTGACCTGTGGAAAAGATCAAAAATGATTTGAGATTGAAATGCAAAATATCCTTTATGCCAGTTTGCTTGTCATGTTATGGTATGAAAAACAGATATTTATAAAATGATCAAAATCGTTGTGGCTGACTAATGGCATAAAATATAATGTTAATCAATTCCTGTTACTCTGACAATATAAAAGAGTAACAGGCACAGAAGGTAAAGAACAATAGAAAATAAATACTGTCCAGCCGTGCAGTGGCCAGAAATTAAACAAAAACTCTAAATGGGCCAAAATAAACTTATCGAAGCCACCATGAACATCTGAAGAAGAAGACTGACATTTAAACTCCGAAATTTGGGGGTTGTGGAAGCACTCTTAAGGCTAAATCAAAGTATATTTAAGTATACTTACAATGCACTTCCCTGGTCCCCTGTCTCATAAGCAATTCAGTATAAATGCAAGTGCATGTGACATTTAAACTCCTACTGTGACACGGCAAAAAAATCTGAGCAACCTTCCAGCACAAAAATGTAATTCAATCCTTTTGGCATAACGTCTTACTATTTATTTTGCTCGCAAAGAACAAAATTCATATTATATAGAAAATTTGGATGAAACCGAATGGACAAAAATCAGTATGTATTTAAAAGGCTTGAATGTTACTGTACTTTATGCTGATTTTTCATTAAATTTGCCTTACCTTCGAAGGAGAAGCTTGGGGTTCTTGGCTACATATTGGTCCAGCAACTCCATTAATAATGCTCTCATTATATCAGTGTAATATTCCAGCTTTCCATGCAAAGCCACCGTTAACAGGGAGGCTAAATAGAGCTTTTCTCTGGCAGAGAAGTCCTTTTGGCTTTCTAGAGTGTGAATGAACTGGATGAAAGAAGGAAGGGACATTAGTACTGTATAAAGCTCAGTCTAGAATAGATCATGCAATGCCTTTTGCTCAGGTACAAAATTCTAACAAATGCATATAGTACAGACGTAGAGAATAGTAGGTACAGTTAGTTAAAAAGAAGGCTAGCAGAAACACTGACCTGTAAATACTTTTTGAACATATGTTTGCTATATAATATATTATTTTGAAAATGCTTGATTTTTTTTAGTTCATAATTTCTTGATAATTTGGACACTGGTATGGGAGACTGTTTAATCTGGTCTATCTTTACATTACCACAGCAGATCAAGATTACCAGTACATGCATCCTTTTGAACAAAATACTTACTTACTAACCATTAATAAGAATCAAAGCTTCTAAACAATAAGCTGATGCACACCACTTAGGTGTCAATTTAGTTTGGGCACATTCGGCTCTAACAGAAGTCATCTTGCTTGTTGCAGTCAGAGATTCTAAAAGACAATGAGACCATAAGGGCCATCACAAATTTAGCAGCCTGTATATTGGAGCTATTTGAACCACTTTTTCAGTAAGCCCAAGATGAAGGTGGACACTTGAAAATGAAAAGTAAATATTAAGCAGTTGACACTATTAGAGGTAACAGAATGCATAAAGTACATGTACATTATCTGTACACTTTGAATCGAGGTAGAAGTTATTTAACCCTTTCCATGTCATAGATTGAAGAACCTACGACTGAAAGGATTCATGCGCTCATGGCTACAAGCCCTATACAGTCTCAAGAGTAATGAAACAAGGTAAATGCTAGCAATGAGCCCTTACTTACAATTGTAAGGAAAGATTTACTGTTGAGAAGATTAGAAAATTGGTTTAGAGCTACTTCTACAGTTTGCCGTCTGGCTTCTGGGATATCCAGCTTTCCAGTTATCATCACATCTTTTTCCCCATCTTTGGATGACAAGAAGAACACCCTGTCTGTGTATGTTTTGTAATCTAGGAAAGGGATACCGGCTTCACTGAGGTCACTGGTTTGATCTTCCATCTCAATCATTAGTTCTGCAACACACAACAAAATTGAACTTCATTTAGTACACATCCTTTTTACTTCTCAATAAGCATATCACGCTAACATTACATTTAACTTTCTATTTAAAAAATCAACAATTCTAATTTAAAATATTTAGTACTCAATGAGCTAGTCATTTCCTTACCAGGATAAGTAAAAATATAAAAGGACGAAACAAGAAAGTAACAAGGGCAAGCAGTGGTGAATTAATGACATATCTACTGTCTCAATGACATGACCACTGCTAGGACCTGCCTTCTTCTCCCAGCAGGTACCTCGATTGGACCCAGCAGCGTAATAAAATAGAAATAAGCATTTAAAAAGCTAGATGGACCCCTGATCGCACTGGGCCCCTAGTTTAGTCTGTGGATTAATTTAAAGGGTCAGTTAACAGGTAAAAACTTTATGCATTATAACTGGCTGTCCAGCTACATAAAATAAGATTTCTTGGTAGGAACAGTCCTGTTTTGTATAAGAAATATATGTAAGCAAAAATGTATACAAGCAATTAACAGCATTAAAAACATTTTTACTATGCCTTCTTAAACCAGACAAGATTATCTGTTATCTGCTGCAAATAGAAGTCCTACAGCTCTGCATGGTGCTGCATGGCTGCCTCCGCTGCTAGGAACTAAAGATGCCATAAATAAAGATCCACTCATTTGGCAAGGTAGTAGTTGGGGAGGGCCCAGACACAGGCAGATAAACTGCCGACTTGATCTGAAGGGACCAGGTAAGCAGCTTAAATATGACCCAGTGTGGGAATAGAAAAGAAAAGGGATGGAGAAGGCCATATTTCATTTAAATGTAAACAATGAGTTTCATATGTTGCGGTTACTGGCCCTTTACATTGCTTAAGGAAACATGTTGAAAAGAAGTTGCACAACTTTAATAACATTCAAAATGAATATACTTCCCTAGTACATTATAGAAGGTATTAAATGTTTGTTTGCAATTTGAATCCCAACCCCCATATAAAAAAAATCAACATCACAGCAAACTCCACACATGTATGCACTGAAGTACCTGTAAATTCCCTCTTGCATCGCTCTCTCACACTCTCTTCCAAGCCATCGAGTTGCAGTTTGACTTTTTCATACTCGCGCTCTGCTTGTTGACTTTTCCGCCTTGATAAGCAATAAAAAAAGAATGAGCAACATATCAAAACGCAAGAGCATCTGGCAAACTAAAATTGGAACAGTGGCAATATGAGGTTAGAGGAGAGTAAAATGTATGAATTTAGATCTAGGATGTCAAATCTGTGGCTTTTTGATAGTTGCTGAAGTCTGTTAGTAGCCCTTGCCAACGGAATCACTGACATTAGAATTTCAAAAGCTAAAGCGATAAGGACATGTTCCTATAAAAATCATAGGAATGTGTCAGTATCAAGTAAATGCTGCACCCGGAATAGTTCACCTGAAAGCCCACCTCAAACTTGCGTTAACTCAACCCTGACACTGCTAAATGATCTTCAGAGCCATTTTAGTGACGCTGTGCTGGGGAAAATGCAATCCTTCCATAGGCTTATTGCGAATGAAAACAGGAATTCAGCCTATGGAAGGATCGATCCGCCCCCCAGCCCAGCGCCACTGAAGCAACCCAGAAGATCCGTTAGTAGTGTCAGTGGGTCGTGGGACTGGGGCGGCTTTGAGGGGAGCTTTGAGGTGAACTATTTCGGGTGCAGCATTTACTTGATACTGACATGTATAGGAATGTGTCAGTATCACTTTAAAAAGAGACAAAACTGAGAGAAAGAAAATAAATTGCCGATTAGGTTAAGGTTATATTGATTATCTTCATTTGCAACAAATTAAAGCGAATATGAATGTTTCCTTTTTTATTTGCAAGTTCCATTACAATTAGATCACAATAATTACATAAATGTTATATATCATACAATTTAAGATAAAAAAAAGTAAGGAAAAAATAAAATAAAACCCCCAAAAAGCATTTAAAACATTATTCACCAATCAGGCAATTTTTCCATATTGCATTAAAAGCCACAGGTTAACACCTTCCCTCATAAGCCTTTTTAAATAGTTGCCCTCTTCACCAACTCTAACCATTGCATTTTAACCAGAGATGATGCCTGCATCCAATACAATATTGTTTCGAGCATAGTACAGAACTATTTTAAGAAGTATTCCCTTACTTAAAGAACGGGTATCAGAATTTATTGTCCCTAATAGGCACACCTCCAGAACAAACCTCACTGTAATTTACTCAGATATATAGGTGACTACTTCCTTCCAATATGCCTCCTCTTATAGCATTTCCAAACTAGGTGATAAAATCTGCAATACCCATCCTACATCAGGGCAAACATCTCTAGATGGATACATCCTAGCCAATATTTGCAGTGAATAATAATATTGATGTATTTTAAATTACATAATTTATCAGTAATGGAGATTAATCCCCTATGTATCAAATTAATAAATAATTAAAACAAATTGCAAATTGTCTCAGAATATCACCCACTACATCATACTACAATTTAACACAAGTCATCACGGTATGCACTGGGTTTCGTATAATAATTCAATTAATATGTGGTTTTCGGGCGTCAAATCCGTCCAATTTGGGGGTTTTTTTTCACAATTTTATCAAGTTTTTTCCCATGCCACATTTTTCAGAGTTAATTTATTGATAAATACGGTAAGTTTGGTCAAAGTTGTTTTAAGAAAATACTGAGAAATATTTGGATTTTAGTTAATAAGTCTCAGAAACCATCACTTCGCTATGGAATGTGGGGAGAGCATGCATGAAAAGGTGAGCCTAAAGGTGGCCATACATGTACCAATAGCGACTGTATGAAACAATATTCAGTGTGTGTATGGTGGGATATGAGGCAACTGATTTCAGCAAAAGCTTTGGATAACGGTCGTCTCATCGATTGGACATGATGAAAAGCTTTTAGTGGGTGCCTTTGAAGGCCAAACATTAATGCTGAATTGTCAGATACAACTGACAATTTAGCTCTTAAAGGAACAGTAACATCAAAAAATAAAAGCAGCAGCTTGTTTATATGACCTATAGTAGTGTTTCTGAAGCAAACATCAGTTTTATCAGTGCAGGGCAACACTATGATATTTTCATTACTTTAAAACACTCATTTTTTTGGTGTTACTGTTCCTTTAATGTTAGTACAGAAAATAAACGCTTTAGGTGTATGACCAACTTAAGGGGGTTGAAAAAGATTCTTAAAGATATTATGGTTTCCATTCATTCCTATGCATGTAAAAAAATAATACATTTATATTTATTAGTGAAGTTTGTATGCATGGGGATGTGTGTTATATTTCCACTTTTAAAATAGGACTGGGTTATTTATATCAAACTTGCTAGCTGGATAGCAACAGGGTACCACAGTTCTGTGAATTGCCCATCATGAAATTCTACCAGATAGCTTACCTGTAAAAGTAAACTGCAATTCCAATGATAAGAAGCATTGGAATGAGAACAACCGGAATAATAATGTGAAGAGGAATAGCAGGGGATTGTCCATATTCAACTTTTCCCAGGACCCATTCACGCTTCCCAAATTTTACCTATAGATAAAAAAAAAAGTGAGAAAGTTATAGTATATCACCAACACTCAAGACTTTTTGTGAAATTCATCATGTTAATATATGTTGTGTTACTTGCCATTTCCCTAAATGCATACCTCTGTGACTTTATATCTGGATCAACCAAAAACATGGCCGTTGCTTGTATTGTATTGAGTAAGTTTTCAGCTATAGCCTGGCCAGTCAGCAGTGACTTTTCTGAAGGATGTTTAGAGCCAAAATGAGAGCGAGGCAGATCTTATCGAGGAAGAAGAGAAGTAAGAAAAGCATGGACTCTGCACAGAACTAATGAGAGACAGCTTGCAATCTCTCCTGTGAGTGTTCCTGCTATGTTTCAGGATGGAGCTAGGGGTTTCACCTGTAGAACATTTACCCATATAGGGAATCCCATAGTCAAGAGTGCAGGGAGTGAGTTAACCCTTACCATTCAGCCATCATAGTGAATAGGACTAGTGCAGCCGCCTGAGGTATTGCTAGGGAAGTAATCCTTGTGGGATAGCACTTCAGCCCTGTAGTTTGCTGTCAGCATGTTCCCTGTATCCAGACTGTGGATTACCCATCAGCATCCATGACACGTGCAGTGGATCAACTCAGGAATTTAGGAAGCCTTCTCATACACCAGCATTCCAAGCTCAGTGTGGATGCTGTCAGACTGCTTCCCTGTATCTGCTCTGCCTCACAGGATATATTTCTCTTTACCTACTACTGGTAGTTGGTGAGACATTTACTTTACACACCCGTCCTGCATCAATTTGGTGTTGTAGCACATATCTCTAATTGTACAACTTTGGTATATTCCATAGTGTGCACACTCACCATTCTTAAAGTGACAACGGACATATTCAGAGATGGGCTGATACTTCTTTTACTGTCTAACATTCATTGTGTTATTATTTCACTTTTATTGCATCACCTATATATTTCATTGCTTACATTACAAATTACTGCATATCCACCTATTGTGTGGTTTATTGTCTGCTACATTGGGTATCAAAATCACTGCCACTGCAGTTCCCAGGGAGTTGTGTGCCCACCAATATCTGGTTTTAGCCCTGGGTGGAGGCTTTGCATATTGGCAAAAGAGTCTTCTTGTTCTGGCTATAGGTATAATGGAAATAACTCTACATACAAAACAGAAGTGCCAAGTTGCTTTAGTGCTAGCTGCTAAGCTAACTAATTAGTCCCATTCACTGCATGCACAGTTGGAGACAGATTTGTTATATATGGAATACAATATTAGGTATACATGAAAGCTTTACGTACTATGAACTCTGGTAAGTTATTAGCGGTGTCTCTTTTTTGACGTCTCTTTGGTGGAGGTTGTTCTTCCGGGGGGACACAGTACAAGTCAGTAGATGTAAGAGTGTTTATCTTGCAGATGCCTTCACCCACAAATGCTTCAGCCTCTTCAATTGTCATTGCAGCACTGAGATTATAACCCTTAAGAAAAAAAAATAAGAGCTCAGTTTAAAAAAAACACCACAAAAAGTAGCCATTTTATAAATAATGTTTACCAACTTTTAGACCATTCTAATCATGCTTTATGGGTTGCATATACAGTGCTTATAAAGCTGGTGAAAACTACAAAGAGCTCAGTGTAAAATACACCACTAATAAAGTAATGATTTTATAAATAATGCTCACCAATGTTTACACTATTGCAATTATGCTCTGTGGGTTGCATATACAGTACTTCTAAAGCTGGTGGGGACTACATAAATCCTAGTTAAAGCAACACAATGCAGAAAATAAGAGTGTCAGTAATGTGGACAGCCAGAAGGGTCAGTGTACATTTCATAGATGGGTATAGTTGATGGCCTATTATTCAGTATTCATTTATGACTTGGCCTGTAGGCTGACAAAAGGGCACCCAAGAACACAAACTTAAATATCTTTAAAACCACAAAGGCTTAAAGCAGAAGGAAATCTACAGAGGAAGGTTATTGCAAGTGATGGGCGAATTTATTCGCCAGGCATGGATTTGTAGCGAATTTACACATTTCGCCGCCTGCTGCAAAAATTTGCTGCGACAAAACAGTTGCTTGTGTAGGAAAGGCATGCATCAAAATCATTTTGACGCCCATTGACTTCAATGCGTTTCTCAAATTTTTCACAATTTTTTTTCGGAAATGTTTTGGCGAATCAAAATAGATTCACCCATCACTAGTTATTGCCAATAGATTAGCCACTGTAGTGCAAGCTAGAACACTATATTTAGTCTGTAGCATGATTTACAATACTTGAGTAAACAGCTCTAGAAGCTCTGTTTGTTTTGGATAGCAGCTGCCATATTAGCTTGGTGTACAAATAAATACTTTCATCAATTTGCAAATAACAAATGTGTGTATTTCATGAGTTTACGGTATGACACCAATCACAATGGTTTCGGGGAGGTGTGCTAACCAATCCCTTCCTCAGGTATAAATTGGTGTCAAACCATGTACCTACTACGCTCAAGTCAATCTATTCCAAATTATTATTTTAAACCATAACATGGTGGTTCTTTGCAATACATTTTAAATGAGTATTACTGGTGCATGAAAACAAAATTCCTATATAAAAGTTTGTATTCCACTACAGAAGGAGCTGCTTTTTACAATAAAACATTGGGAGAAAATCCTTTGGATGTATATTTCTGTTCAGAATGGAGATCTTCAATTCAGAAGTAGTACCATCAGCTACTGCAATACATTGGGAAGAAGTCAATTATAAACTAACATCCTCTGAAATTCAAAGCATAATTAATTATTGACAGTTGGAGGGGTTAGCAGTAAAGAAAATTCCAACATAGGCAGTGTTTGATGCATAACACTATTTTGGGGTGTGCAGAAAGATTTTTCTGCTGGATGCAGCAGTAAACCCAATTTGGGTATTTCTAATCAGAGGTTCGTCTGTTAAGATGGAAAGTGGTAACAAACAGAAAGGGCATTTTTGAATGTCATTTCATGTCAGCAGCAAATACCCTGTGATTGTCACCCAGGAGACTGTGCACACCCACCGCTATCCATGGCCTGATGCAGCCAATTCAGACATGAGACAAGAACATTATCAGTATGGTGAATGTGCACATTATAACCTGCCACAGATAAATATGTTACACTTATACATATTCATTTTATTTAAGTCTTCTTATACAATGTTTAGCATTAGGTCATATTAACAAATGGGCTCTCTCAATATACACTCCCTATAACCGATGCCTTGAAAATGCTGCAGAGTCTATCTCTGCCCATATACTAAGATGGTTACCTTAGCATTTATGAAACTATTCACTTGCTTCTTAATACCATCAGTGAAATTCTCAAACACAGGATCCAGGATGTAAGTGAAAGAAAGTTCATTGGCCTGCAGAGGTAACTCAAGTCCATCCATTTTAATCACAATTATAACCCCAGATTTCAAGTAATTTTCTGGCACTTGTGGAGATGAAAATATAATCATAGAGTCATTGGCTTTTTCAAGGACGTCTTCCTGTGCAATCTGAAACACAATAAATTTGGTTATAGGAGATAACCATTTATTTCTTTAGTTTAACAGGAAAAAATGTAAGCTATCCCATGCATGGTCCTTGGGAGGCAGGTGATTAGTTTCCTAGTGCATAGAGGATTCCCTGCATACTAGATTCCTGCAAACAAAACAGTCACAGCAAAGGGAGGGAGTTGTATAATGGTGAGCAAGTTATCTACATCACACGGACCAAACATGGAGTAGCTTGTGTTTCCCTATTTAGCTCATGAAATAATAAAAACTATTTTTTTTAGATTAAAAACAATAGAAAATATGTTCAAGTGTTTCATAATCTCGGCTACTATGCATAAACCCAGGAGGGTGTCTAGTTTTGTTCTTCACTTTTAAAAGAACAAAGGCAGAACTGCTCAATGCCGGATTACTGCTCTTTTCTGCAGCAAAAGTGAGTGGCTTTAGCAAAGCACCATTTCAGAGAAATGTAAGCCTAAATATGGAATGGCTTGCCTGTTAGCCATATGTTATGTATTCAGCCACTTGCGATATTCTATTCTGTGTGCAGCGCCAATCCGGGGGCTGCAGCCCAGATATAGCCCTCCCTCTCCCCGTTTACAAATCAGCATCGGAGCAGGTCAAAAGAGGGCAGCATCGCTAGTGCATGGAGCGCAATTGCAAATGAAATAAGCAAAGACCATAAACAGAAATATATTAACAGCAACTTCAAGTGAAAATTTGATTTTCAGAAAATGTCTTTCTAGGGTGTACTGAAATTCTAGGATAACTCAAAATAAATAAAGAAGAGTGCTAAAACAGAAGGAAGTCAGAAGAGATGTGAGTTGCATGCATAGACAAAACTGAAATCTTACTGTTTTGGATTCTTCATCTGTAACTATAGGACTGTCTTCTCCCTGCAGTTTTGCAAGAATTCTGAAATTCTGCACAAGGTTAAATCCTGACCCTGAAATTGTGATACGTCTCCCACCGCTGAAAGGTTAGAAAAACAATTTGTACATTTAAAATATAAGATATATTATGCATCAGCTTGTAGTTGCTTTTCATACACACTGAAAATTGGTTATCTGTGGGAGCATATCTTTCCCTCTAAAAGTAGCATCGGATTTGCAAAGAAGGTCATCTAGGCTGGTTGCCTCTTGCGCCTCCCTACACCGACGTGCAAGCGTGTGTGCCTCCTACCAAAAGCTTACATTGAAAACTCATCGCTCGGTCAGCAGCTCCCGATGTAACTCTGCTCTGGGTGTCTTGTAGGAAGCCAGAAATATAGATGCAGCTGGGCGGCATGCCGCCCCTACAAATGTGCCCCCTAGGCACGGGCCTTTGTGGCCTTACCACAAATTCGGCCCTGTTTAAAAGACAAAAAGTGATTTGTTGTACTACAAATATGTTTAACCATAAGGGCAATGGCACAGGGGGCAAACCCCCAAACTGTCCTATTGTTAATACATTCATTGTGCATATATGTATTTATGGTGTTGTATGCTGGTGCCCTAATTAAGTTGCATATTGTACATGTTGTTTACGTTGTAAAATGTTTTTTTTCCACAAAAGTTTGCTAAAATTGTGGGGAATGAGAAAAAAACAAATGTATGCTGGGAAAAGAAAACGTCAGGCTGAAAAATGCATATTATCATGCGTGTGTGGTTTAATTGGTATATTTAGGCTCTACTGTACATTTTAAAAAAAGTAACGCAAAAACACCATGTGTGACCTTGCCTTTAAAATCGCACTTGACTCATTTTTCTGGCAAGATTACGGTTACAATCATCTTTCCTAGTGCTTCCTTATGATTCCTACCGGAACTAATGGAAAACAATTTTGAAAGATTTGACCATGTTTAAGAAAAACATCTACAATTGTCCAATGTGCCACTGCCCATACAGAAACCTGGTTGGAGTGAAAGATAAAAATCTAGATAAAAGTCACTGGGCCTTAAGCTGGCCATGGACGCAAAGATACAATCATACTTAATGAAGATTCATACGATCGGATCGTATGTGGAGTGTCCCAACATTTTTCATACCATAGCAATTGGTTGGTTAGTCGATTGGACAGGTCAGAAACATTATCAGGTAATGATTATATCATTGCATGTATTGCCTATCTGACAATATCCATGAGTGACTGTCACTGCTATTTCTGGGATATAACATTTGTATCATTGTGGTCTGTCACTTAATGGCCAGAACATTGTCTGGTTTGTTATTTTGAATGGTTAATGATAGATTGTCAGACTGAAACGAAGAAGCGTTCGTTGCACAAAGAATAACATCTTCACATCTATCTATGGGCAGCTTTACTCCACTGCTTACCTGTACCAATGCTAATGTACCAATTCAATGTACCCAAAGTAGCCAGTAATTAGTTGTCAGTAATCTACACCAGGGTTGTATTTATATATAGGCAACCAAGAGCCCATGCCTAATAGCCCAATGTTTCATTGACCACTTGTCCTAAGCATTATTTACACCTGTACTTATTTGGAGGGCACAAAATTAGCAGATATTCAGAATGCATACCAATTGCCAAACACTATTAAGTCTTAAATTTAGATACAAATAATATTTTCCTCACCTGGCAAAGCTTCTGTCTGGAGTAAAATGAGCAATTGATGGATTTTCTTTGTATATAAAGTGACCAGCATTTATTCTTGTATCGCTGCCATAAAACAGCATTACTGCAACCTCTCCTGTTTTGGAAGCCATTCCTGTATCACAAACAATTTCTTCACCAAAAGATTTGCTTTAAAAAAATAAAAAAAAAATATATATATTTATAGTTTAGATAAACAACACAAACAAAATTAACAGCAAATCAACATAATGCATGTTGCATGGAACGGAAAATCAGTAAGCTTGTTGCAAACATGTAAAACTGGTGCCTTGTTTGCCATTTCTCCCGCTATGCAGCCCTCTAACACTTCCAAAGCACAGGTAAGAGATCTGTAATCCTGAATGCTCAGGACGTGGGGTTTTTTGGATAACAGATCTTTCCATAATTTGGATCTTCATAACTTAAAGGGATACTGTCATGGGAAAAAAAATTTTTTTCTCCAAATGAATCAGTTATTAGTGCTGCTCCAGCAGAATTCTGCACTGAAATCCATTTCTCAAAAGAGCAAACAGAATTTTTTATATTCAATTTTGAAATCTGACATGGGGTTAGACATTTTGTCAATTTCCCAGCTGCCCCATGTCATGTGACTTGTACTCTGATAAATTTCAATCACTCTTTACTGCTGTACTGCAAGTTGGAGTGATATCACCCCCTCCCTTCCCCCCCCCAGCAGCATAACAACAGAACAATGGGAAGGTAACCAGATAGCAGCTCCCTAACACAAGATAACAGCTGCCTGGTAGATCTAAGAACAACACTCAATAGTAAAAACCCATGTCCCACTGGGACACATTCAGTTACATTGAGAAGGAAAAACAGCAGCCTGCCAGAAAGCATTTCTCTCCTGAAGTGCAGGCACAAGTCACATGACATGGGGCAGCTGGGAAATTGACAAAATGTCTAGCCCCATGTCAGATTTCAAAATTGAATATAAAAAAATCTGTTTGCTCTTTTGAGAAATGGATTTCAGTGCAGAATTCTGCTGGAGCAGCACTATTAACTGATTCATTTTGAAAATTTTTTTTTCCCCATGACAGTATCCCTTTAAGCATACTAGTAAATCATTGAAAAATGAAATAAACAGGCTGGTTTTGCTTCCAATGAGGATTAATTATATCTTAGTTTGGATCAAGTACAAGTTACCGTTTTATTATTACAGAGAAAAAGGAAATCATTTTAAAAAATTTGCATAAAATGCAGTCTATGGGAGACAGGCATTCCATAATTCGGTGCTTTCCGGATAACAGATCCGATGTACCAAGTAATGTTGTCAACAGTGAACCTTTTGTATACCACCTAATAGGAGGTGATTTATGTCCGTTTTTTGGTTGCATTATTATCTATTAATAACCCAGGTGAAAATATAGAGATGTGTGCAAAATAACATTAATAAGTGAAGTCTTCCAAAATGTAAAACTATTTTTGAACGAATGTTTGAAAGGTTTGCTAGCTGATAAACTCTTTAAACGACTCACACCTCAGAATAAAATCTCTACGTTTTTGCTGTATGCAATCATAAAAGCAGAAATATTGGACAAAAAAAATATAGATTTAAATCACTGGTAGCACAGCAGTCTTTTGCAGCAGGTCCATGTTTGTAAACAGGTAAATACAAATGTCTTAAATTTTGATTTATCATGACAGGCTCAAACATCAGGCAGGTTGCCATAAGGTGAACAGATTTGCCTGCCCAAACTGTATGTTATTAAAAGCAGCACCATAGACCAAAACAATTGTGTGATCTGACCAAAAACTCAACCTGTGGACTATCAAGATTTCATTCTGATTGGATGATATTGTTGATAAGCTAATGAAACAAATAATTGCACTGAAAATGAACATACTGACCACTATGCAGAAGTGTGGCCTGTGCAATTGTACGTTGACTGCGATATCTTTTGGCACCAATTGCCTTTTTTTGCTGAATACCACAATCATCGGTTGAGAGACCAACATGGTGATTGCAACTGATGATTGCAAAGTTCAGCTCTTAATGAACACATTTTACAAGATAGAAAAGACTTGCAGGCAAATTCCTCTGATCCCATCTTTATTCTGCAACATGTTTTTTTTTTTAATGATCGCAAGACTCCTATTTTGTTATTAATAAACAATGATGATGAAAAAGCAAAAACTGATGCAAGTATATTCCAGTTTAAGGAAAACTATTTTAGACACGGTTTCACAGTCATATACAGCAATGTAGCCACAAAGCATGAAGGGCTATCTATGTTCAGGTTGCGACTTAAAAGGCTGTTAGGTTAATATGCCTACAACAGTTTCGGTATCTAAGTCTGGCTTGCTGATGAGGCCGTTTTCCATAAGCACTTATTAGGACACAATGTGGTCCTTGCCCAATTGGATTTTCCAATTTTCCTGTTATTATTATTATTAGATTATGTGAATCAGCATCCAATTGAAAAGCCCTCATACTTGGGCCAATAAGCTGCAGACTGTATAAAAGGACCCCGTATGGAGGGGCTGATTAGGCAGCTATTATCCGCTTTGGCATGTAAACCTTAAGTGTGTACCTTTGGATTCACAACAGCACATGTAACTATGACCGAACAACAACATATTTGTGCATATATAAATACATACACTGCACAAGGTATGCCATCAAGTGTCACTCTGACATCTTCCATGGATCCTGTTTCTAGCTTTTGGCCCTGAATTGTCAGGCGGGTACCACCAGCCATTATGCCTTCAATGGGATGTAGAGACTCTGGGTTTGGAGTCTACATTTGGAGAGAAAAAAAAATGCTGTTAACAATACCAATAACAAGTTTTGCCAATATATAATTGCTACTATGTTTTTAAAGATTTGCATGGCAATATGCAAACAAAAATGACACATATACTCTGGATTTGCTGCTAAAATCCATCATAAACCATTCTTCTAACTAAGTTATATGCTGTAAGATCTGCCCAATATACCACACATAACCACATATTCCACAAAACCAGACTTTAATAACTGGCAATACTATCAGGGAAACTTGAAGTCAATAAAAGCATACATGAATCAAATGCTAATATTGTCTAAGTATCAGCTCACGTGTGATCAGCTTTACTTTTCTGCTGACTCTGATAACGGTACTGTACAGTGAATTTAGGTTTAGCGTAGGATAACTAGGGTGAATATAAACTGAATAGGAATTAAAGGGAAGTGTGCATCTGTTAAGTCTACTTAAAGGGAGCCTGTTGGGCAACTATATTTTCATTAACTAAAAGTGCAGGCTAATAGAGCCCACACTACAGTTGGGGTAATAGTAGGATTTTTGTTTTTTTAATTGCCCTTTATTGAAATAAATTGTAATTGTAAGCAGGTATCCAATATACTGTACATTCATTAAAGATTCCAAATGGTTTTAAAAGTTTTTTGTAAATGTAATTTTATCAGAAAGCTATGAGCTTACCGGAGAAAGCTACATGTGCTTATCCCTTTCTGGATTTTTTTTTCCGCATTAGTTTAAACATATTTTAGACAGTTATAATCTTCTGAAATGCAAATAAGTTTATGTGCTTGCTTACTTAAAGGAGAACTAAACCCCCAAGAGGTACAAGAGACCCCCTTAACTACCCTCCTTCGGCCCCTCTCATCTCTCCCTCAACCCAGTCTTATTATGTAAAAAAGTGCCCTGTTTAAAAAACCTGAGCTAAAAATGCAGAGCAGCTCAGCAGGAGTTTCCAGATGTCATCTTCTGTCCATTATGATACTCTTGGAGGCCCATGGAGGGAAGAGATGAGGGGGCCAATGGAGGGAAGTGGAAGGGGACTTTGTACCTAGGGGGGTTTAGTTCTCCTTTAAGGTGCATAAAGGAAACAGCCAAAGCAAGGGAGTAGCATGTCATGTTACAGCCCACTTATTTAGAAAGCATTACAATTAATATGCATTAACACAATTGCACTAATAAAATAAAACTCACTATTATGAATCTAGTATCTCCAGGCCCAGATTTGTGAAAAGGCCACATAGGACCGGGCCTAGGGCGGCAGAATTCTAGGAGGATGGCTACACTGGGAAGTCACAGGAGATATCCCCAGTACTCTGAACCCGATGTACGGGACGGGGGCGATAGAAGTACGAACAAACAAAGGCTAAAGCTGCTATGTATTTCTAAGCAGAAGAGAAATGGGTTAACTAATTTCTCTTTCCTCAGAGAAATATTTTAGTTTGTAAAGAGGTTTTTGAGTGTCTAAAAAAAGATTAAAAAGAATTCATACGAGAAAGAGAGAAAAAAAGAGAAAAATTGAATAACCCCCCCCCCCCTCAAAGGGCAGATGTCAGCTTTTTGATCGGCAACAACCACCATCTGAAGCTGACCGCATCCTTTGACACAAAGGAGGCATACAGCTCAAACTGAAAGACAACGCTGCAGCAAATGTTAGAATCAGACTTCAGCTCACACACTCATTTGCATTGCCTCTGGTTATGAAAGAAGCAAGTGCAAGTCATCAAAAGTGATATGTTGCAATCCCATATCCTTCCTCTGCATCTTTATCATTTCCCCAGCATTGTCAAAAGATAGCAAAAAAATGTATCACTGTTTAAAATAGTTAGGAAAGATTTCCAGAATTAGAATATGAGCTTCTCTTTCCAGCTCTGCTTTTAGGGCTAGTCCACACGAGGAGATTTTGTCACCTGGCGACTAATCGCCTCGTCTTTTGAGCGACTATCTCCCCGAACTCACTGAGGCAACTTCGGGCGACTATAGAAAACGCATCGCCGCGTGTGTATTAGCGACTTTTCATTGTAGCCTATGGGGAAAAACGCTGAGGCAGTCCGGGGAGATAGTCACTCAAAAGACGAGGCGATTAGTCGCCAGGCGACAAAATCTCCCCGAATCTCCTCGTGTGGCCTAACCCTTACGTGTGCTCTAAGGATTAATAAAGGTATACATCTTCCACTTGCATTGTTTACTCACAGACATTGTTCAAAACGACTGATGATTTAGTTTAAACATTTGCTCACCTGGTACTTAAAAATCTGGCTTGAACTTCCCGTCTTGTCTTTGATCTGTATTTTAACTTCGCCTGAAATAGCTCCATTCACACGTCCAACTTCACAAACAACACTATTAAGAGAAGAATCTGTTCAGTAAATACCCCCGTACTGCTTTACAATGGTGTACATGTAATTGGAATACATTTGATCTTTCTAAAGGTGGCCATACATGCAGAGATCCACTCACTCGTCGAGGTCACCAAAAGAGTGTATCTCTCCCAAATACACCCACCTTGAGGTTGGAGATATCGGACTGATCTGATCATAAGCCCTAGGGCCCAACAATTGGATCATAATGCTAAAAATACAGGTGGTCGCATCAAGGACCACATCCACAAACCGATACGGTGCTTGATCGGATTGGTTTTTCAAACCTGGCCAATGGACATCTGGGCGATTTTAAGCCAGATTTCAATTGAGGAAGCCCATCAGAGGGCTCCATATACTGGTCAATATGCTGCTGATTTATATTGACCCGTGTATGGCCAGCTTAAAGGATATTTAAAGCCTACATTTTCCTACCATGTTGGGCACATCTCCCTCACCCAAATGGCATTATTTGTACTGCAAAGCGCCATTACTTTTCCCTAAATAGGTCTCAGCCTCATTAAATCTCCTTGACTGCAATTACCCTTAAATATTGCCGACTGTTCCAAAATGTGATGTATTATCTTGTAGAATCTTCTGATTTCCCAATTGTCTTAATTATTTTCCCAATAGTCTTAATTATTAATTAAACTGGAGTGCACATCTGGCTGTATTTGCCCTAAATATCAAGCAACAGGAACTTAAAAACAAAAAAGTGTGGATCTCCACAAGTCTTGTTCCATATTGGGAACAATTTCTAAAACGTTGATAGCCCCACAAGCACCTGTACAAACATTTACATGCAAATAATCTTGGGACCACAGATCATTCAAGAAGAAGGCTCAAATTAACTAGGGATGCACCGAATCCTCTATTTTGGATTCGGCTGAACCCCCAAATCCTTTGTGAAAGATTCGGCCGAATACCGAACCGAACCCTAATTTGCATATGCAAATTAGGGATTGGAAAGGGAAAACATTTTTTACTTCCTTGTTTTGTGACAAAAAGTCACGCAATTTCCCTCTCCGCCCCTAATTTGAATATGCAAATTAGGATTCGGTTCGGCCGGGCAGAAGGATTCGGCCGAATCCGAATCCTGCTGAAAAGGGCCGAATCCCAAACCAAATCCTGGATTTGGTGTATCCCTAAAATTAACTCACAGGGATACACAAACATTGCTCAGAAAGGTTTAACTAAAGCCATGGACAATAACAAAGTAACTGGTAAAGGAGAAGGGGGCATTAGGTAAAGTGTCAACAATCACTTTTAGTAGAGTCCTTCGTAACCATGGCCTAAAAAGATGCCACGCAAGGAAGCCACCCCTACTACTAGCCTGCAATAAAAGAAGCCTAAAGGTGGCCATAGACGCAAAGATTTGCTCGTTTGGCGACAACGAGCAGATCTTTCCCCAATATGCCATTAACGAGCATGGCTATACCGGGGGTAATCTGAATGTTCGGCCGTATGGCCGAACGATCCAATTACGATGCACAATGGGCTCCGGCGGGATCGGTCGGGTCAAAATCAAACCTGTCCAATCGACCAAACGACCGATCTCCACCGGACAAAAGATGTTGGCACTCTCCACACACGATCCGAAAATCGTATGAATCCTCGATTCGTACGACAGATCTGTGCGTTTTTGGTCAGCTTAAGTGAATTTGGCAGGTCACCAGGATAACAACTGAGCCTTTTAAAAGGAGGGTTTATTAGACTTATGAGTTACTAGTCCACAAGTACCTTCAGGTGTTAAAGAGATACCGATACCAGAAATTAAACCTTTTTTTTACATCTATCATAATATTGTCTTTGCTTGCTATCTATAATTTTGCCATAAAAGTATTTGCAGATGCTTTTACATTACTCATCTGATCCCCCATATGGGGGCTGCCATATTTTAGCTTCAGCAGTCTGTTAACATTAGAAACTCTAACTGACATGTTGTGAAAGGACAGTCAGGTTGGCAAAACAGTCAAGTTTAGGAACTTCAAGTAACAATCACACCATATTATTAGTCTCTACACAGGTGATAAAGAATGCTGAAGTATTCTATTTAGTGCACTGAATGAGAAGTTTTCTGATAACTTAATCTTCGGTCCTTATGAGTGTCAGATTTAACAAAACAAAAATAGAAATGTTTATCATAATGATCATTGCTAGGTACGGAGGAAGAAGGGTGAGGCCAGAGATTAAAACTTGGTCACAATTTTGTCTTCAAGCATGTGAATGATCCAAAGCATACTTTCAAAGTTGTAACAAAATATTTTAAATAAAACAAAGCATAGATCTCATATATATAGCATATGTCTGAACCAGGAGGCCAAAAACTGTGACAGATTCAAACCAGCTCTGTAAAGAGTAATGTGAAAAAAAAAAACCCAGCAACACATTATGAGAAGCTTGTGGAAGGCTATTCTAAAGGGCATATTTATTAACACTGGAGACAAACATCAGGGACTTTAAATTGTAATCACCATTAATGCTTATAACATGCCAACAACATTAACTATGATGAATAAATAAATCCTCAGAAAAGAAGCATATTTATCAACTTTATATTTTATCAACTGATAAATACCATCTTTTTTATCCATTCATGTGATTTTTAGAAGCATGAATTTTTCTGTGGTGAGTTCTATTTTCACACCTCTTCACAAATCTCTCCCTACGTGTTAAGGCAGCAAGAAATACCAATTCTAAAAAAACTGTGTTCCAGGTTTCTGAAAAATGGCATATGCACATTTCTTTTTTAAAACGCAGGTCAGGTCCTGTTTCATATAGACAAATTGTTTTTCTCAAACTAAATATATATTTGTATATACAGTATAACCATAAACTAAAGACTAAAAGGCAAAAATGTAATATTTTCTAGCAAGAATTCAGTTTTGCATGTATGTTGCTCATTAAGCTATGTTACGAATGTATGTTGCTAATTAAAATTGTGGACAGACAAGTGAGAGACTGCAATCTTCCACTCAATTTTAAGGGTGTTAATAATTAGTTTACTAGGACAGAGTCTCACACCAAAAAAAAAAAAAAAAAAAGTGTTAAATGATGTCTTTGGAATTCATTAAAATACCGCAAACCATTTGTATTTTTTTTATTCCAGCCTAATAAAAGGCAACATCCACCTCTGGTAAACATGACCAAATAAATAGAATGACAGCTAATACAGGAATTTGCTACTGATTTCTCCATTACAATTGATTTAAATATAAATGCATTTTAACTCACCTTGTGGAGACAGAGTAGAATTCTTCAAGAAATGTACATGGGGTGTTTGCCACTGTTATTTTTTCAACATCAGTAGCTTTTATTCCTAAATTTGATCCTTTTATGGTCAGACGAATTCCCCCGTTTAAAGGCGCTGCTTTTGGCACAAACTACAAACAAAATGGAGTGCATTAGGAGGCACAGTGGGAGACATATTAAATAAAGTTTTGTTTACATTTCATTCAGTGGATTTTTGAAGGGCATGTCCATCCAAACCCCAAACTTTTTTATATATTATGCAAAAAAAAAAAAAATAGAAACAAAAGACAAAACAGTGCTTGGGTGGACATCCTAGCATATAGATGACAAAATACAACAAGAAAATGCCACCTTAATAGCCTTTAACAACATGAAGGTAATGTTAGTTGTAAAGAGTGATTGTGTCTTCCGCCCCTCTACTTTGTGACTAATGCTGTACAGCATTGGTCCCCAACCTTTTTTTACCTCCGAGCCACATTCAAATGTAAAAAGAGTTGGGGAGCAACACAAACATGAAAAAGTCCCTTGGGGTGCCAAATAAGTGCTGTGATTGGCTATTTGGTAGCCCCTATGTTGACAGGCAGCCAACAAGGGGCTCTACTTGGCACTATACTTAGTTTTTATGCAATTAAAACTTGCTTTCAAGCTTGAAATTCAAAAATAAGCACCTGCTTTTAGGACCCTGAGAGCAACATCCAAGGGGTTGGAGAGCAACATGTTGCTCGCGAGCTACTGGTTGGGGACCACTGCTGTACAGTCTTTCCTAATATTAGTGCACAAAAAAATGTATTCCCACAGAACAGCTCTTATTTAATTTGGTATTGTGTATTCATTAATTACTTTTAATCATAACATTGCGTATTAAAGTGAAGCATATTCATATTTCATAATTTAATATAATTAGGTTAGAATTTTCCATAGGACTGGGGTGGTAGATCCCGATGGGGTGGCATCAAAGTTCGGGACTTCTCTTAATAAGTAAAAAGGGGGAGTAGGATCTGTATATCAACTGTGAGGGGAACATGAATAAAGATCTATGTTAGGTAAGTCAGTTGCATAGCACTGCATACATAAGAACCACTCTATAAATAAAAAAATACGTACATATAGGTTTCATTGCCACCTATGTCAGCATATTAACAACAAACCCAACAAGAAAAAATATAATTAGATTAGTAGATAAAACGTCTTTTGTAATAAAAGCCACACACAAAAAAACACAATTTTCTACCAACTAAAGATGCTCATAAACGGCAGCCTGTGACACATGTCTAACTTATTAATGCAAACAAATTAAAGGGAAATGTGAATAGAGGAAGTTATTAATTCATAACTTGTACATATCAATAATTGATATATGAACCAAATTATAAATCTGGGATCCCCAGCATTTCCATCACTTTGCAGTTGTTATAATTCAAATGCTCAAATCGGTAGTGTAACTAAAGGTTGCTGCTCCTTCCATAAATCATTTTAAGGCCTGTCATCTATAAACATATACTTAAACAATTTCTTGTTTGTTGCTTCTTGGTGCCACAGTGGTCACAAAGTCTGCTTTCTCTGTAGTTATGTCCCTCCTCCTCTATACAGATACAGGAGCACAGACTTAGCTATTATGCCACAAAATAAAGACATTGGTGGGCTAACTAAGGATGATGGGACCTGTAGTTCAATGACCACTTGTGAGACACATGGTGCTTTTCACTGTATAATCTAAGATCATGTCAAATCTAAAATAAATGAGGCAATCTCAGCCAAAGACAAAGAACACACATTTCAAGACATATAATGTTCCTTTCATCTACAGCTCTATTGATCTGCAAAAAAAACTTGCTATCATTAATCATACAAATACCACACAGTTTGAAAATGACTTTGCTGGCAAAAGTGCAGCATACTGTCTTGAGATAAGAAAAACATGTCAGAGCACAAATCCTCAGGGACGAGCTTATAAATTGCCTGAGCACAGATCTATTGAGGTACAGTGAAAGTGGCTGTGAAGTCCTTCAACCTGTACTTTGCCACTATTGTACCGCAGTGCTATTGATTGGTTTCAGATTAAAAAAAGAAAAGAAAAAACTAAATGAATAATGAATGCTGCTTTTATATTAAAGTCAAGGCAGATAGAAGAACAAATCTTAATTATTTAGGAAAAAATCACACAGAAGCTATCCTTCCTACGTATAATCTCCTACTGGCAGTCTGACTTCATCTCACGCTGACTGCATGACAACAAACCCCCTCTGTGAATACATATGGACAACTTCCATTGCTGACCAGTGCTCACCATTAGGCGGAACATACTTAAAATACCATTGGCAAGTAAAAGACAGGTAGGGAGAATACTTAATGATGAGGGAGAATTATTGCGTTATACAGTCTTTTAGAAAACAAGTTCCAAATCGAAGGACTATGTAACCATACACACCATGGACATGCAACCTGCTCTTCATTGAAGAGGCTTGGCTGACTATTAGCCAAAGCCAAAGGATTGTGAAATTGCTACTCATGGGGCCCAAAAATACTGACGTAATTCTCTTTTGTGACATCACAAGAAAATGTAATTCAATTTAGAAAAATATTAATATATATATATATATATATATATATATATATATATATATATATATATATATATACTTACAGTGGTACATGACAGTCCCCGTTGAGAAAGTCTGGTAGTGTTCCTCCATCAAGGAGAGGATACGTAAACATTTAACTACTGTATAGAAAGTATACTTAGTCTATAGTTGTTTATATATTGGGGCCAATTTAACAATGCTTAAGCCTTCTGGGTTGAGCATTAAGGTACATTAAAAAAGAAGCCATACAAGAATTTTAGGAACTCATACCTGATTTTAGTACCTGAACATTGAGCATTGGTACATAGGCCCTATATAAACAGAACACAATTACCATGCATTATCCAAACTGGACTGGATATGACTTGTGTTTTGGTATGTTATTAAAAACCAATTTATCAGTATTCTCTAAACCAAATTAAACCAACTTCTTTGGCCTACACAATACAGTAGGGATGCCCTTTAAAAGATTATCCATGCCCTGGGACAGTTATCATACTGGCTTCAATTGATGGGTCACATACAGTCATTGAGTATAAAGTTAGAGAGCCCTGCTGTAGGATATTTTACGGTCTGATTTAAAGGATGGGTGCAGCAAATGTAGCTGCAAGCAATTTGCTTCTGCATCAACAGAACACCTTTAGCTATAAGAAAATTCAAGTGTTTTGAAAAAGTACTGAATATGCAAATTCTGACTTGTTTGTGGTTCTTACATCAGTTATTTCAGGATCTGGGCACTCTGTAGTAGGTAGGTCCACACACATATCCTTGTATACACATTTGTCATTACACCAGACACAATTGTATATGGAATCAGCAGCAAGGCACAGGCTGCAGTCACTTCTGCCATACATGCAGTTGTATAGATTAACTAAAAAACAAAGCAAAAGGCACAGTAATTTATATATATATATATATATCACGTTAATAAAAAAGTCTAAGAAGAAAAAGCAGGTATTTATGAAGTCTAATATCTAGCAGTTTGAACATGTTAACTTTCATTAACAAACTATGTAATACAAACTTACTATCTAATAAGATGTTCTGAAAATATTATTAGTTTGTATTGCCTGACACTTTTTCATCTTACCATTTAATTTACTGTCAATCTTTTTTTCATTCAATTTAATGTAAATACCCAGAGGAACCGTCTCTTTATCTTCCGCAGGGAACTGGAAACAAAAAAAAAAAATCATGTTAATAAATGTACACAGCCGATCACGGAAAGCTTACATAACCATGCGTTAAAACGTGGTGGCGCATAGGTAGCGTTTAAGGTTGTGGAGAGTGAGCAAACTAAAAGAAAGAAAAAAAGCAGTAGTGAAAAACCATACTTATCGAGTTCCCATAATGTGCCAGTTTCTAACAGTTCAAAGAAGGGCCATTTAGGGAATATATTAAGGACATGCACTACTAGTCCACTAAATTCCCCTGAACAAAATCTTTTGGTAAGAGGCAAAGCCAAGAGGCTGTCTAAACATTTTTAGAGCTGAAATGAAGGAATGCCCAGCCTGAAAGAGAGGGACTTGGCAGCCTTGCAAAGGCACTTTTTATGCACAATAGAGCAAAACAGGATAGGCATTCATTAAAATAATGAGCATTAACTGCATATGAAATAGGAAGAAAAAATAAGTGCACATCCTTCCCCTGGCACAGTTTGGAAACATTCTTAATGAATTCTAAAACGAGATCAGAATATTATTCCTTAAAGGGAGAGTATGCATCTTATTTCACCATAAGCTCAAAAAATAAGGCTTGAGCTAAATATACTTTTTGCCTATGGTTTTATTTAAGAAACATCTATGGTTTCTGTTATTTCTGGCACTTAACCTTTATGTCCCTTCCTGAACCCTGATAAAGGAAGGACTGATAAAACAAATTACTAACCCACTGAACGGAGTTGAACAAATTTCCCTGTTAATAAAAGGACAGTAGGGGGCCCAACTTAATAAAAAAAATGGCAAATTTCTAATTTTTCCACCGTTAATGTTCAGTATGTTACACATACAGAACACCCATGAGGCATTAAAAATATGCTATGTACTCCACTGTATTGTATTAGATTTAAGTTTTATTGCTAAGTAGGGTTAGCCCTTGCTTATGAGTTTTTTTTTATAGGATCATGTTGTTTAGGATCATAGTTTTAATATAGTTTTTTTCCTAAAAATAAATATATGTGGAGTATGTGGGGAGACTGATACTTAATGAATAGTTAATGCTCAAGTGTGGACAGAGTACAAAGCTGGTAATGCAAGGCAAGATCTGCGCCAAGTGCTTGAAAAAAAAAACTAGCCTGACCTACTGTTTAAGCCAGTCAGACAATATTTGGCTCACATATGTGGCCTGAGCAAACTGCTTCTAGGTGAAGGAACATGGAGAAAAAGAAAAGGTGGAAAAGTTGACATTAAGAGAAAAAGCTTCTTACTGCATAGGCGAAAATGTTCATGAAAGAGTCTAAACAGATGTTTTCTGTAATAATTTGGAGGAGAGGAGAACAGAGTATGTACGGTATATAGACGTTTTGTTAATGGGTGTGATGAAGACCCTGAGAGGTGGGAAGGCAAATTCAGTTGAAAGGATCATGGGTGTTTATAACAGAGTTTTGTGCATGAGGTGCTGTTCATTATAACTGGGTTACAGAAAGGAAAATGTAGTAGGTGGTAGTGGGGCGAGAATCTAAGGTACAGAAAAGGTACAGAAAAGATGTAAAAACAGAGTGGAGATATACAGTATGTGTGTACTGTGAATGAGTGGATAAAGCAGTGGATACAAATAGCGGTGGAAGCAATGCAGATCTTTAAAATTATTTTAATGTTTACTTTTGTACTCTTTCTTCTTTATGTGAGTCACCATGTGGCATGGCAACACTGAATGGTTGTGTGAGTGAAGATTTGTACTAAGTGTGTCAGTGTGAATCTTGTAAATGTATGATTCTACTGCTTTTGTGCATACTACTATAGAGGAGAAGAAAATCTACCAAGGCAGTTTATTTCCAATAGATTAGCCACAATAGTGCAACCTAGAAAGCTATATTTAATCAGTAGAAAGCTTTACCATAAGTGAGTAAACAGTTCTAGAAGTTCTCTCTTTAGGATAGCAGCTGCCGTATTAGCTTAGTGTGTCCTACTCCTACTGTAGTCTCTGGGCTAAGCTTACAGACAGGAGGGGAGAAGGTATGGGGAGAGAAAAGCAAACTAAGAGGCTTTCTAATGAAACAGGATAAGTATGTGGTCTGCAACAGACCATGTTGACCATGCCCCTGCCCCAACTGACAAGCAAATGTCTGATGTTCTGATTAACCAGATTATGATTGTCAAATTAAGCCATATCAATGGATCAAAGGATACTGTCAAAAGTTTCATTGTTTTGTTTTTAAACTATACCACTATACACTGGGTGCTTCACAATTCATTCTTCAATTTCATATTTTATTCCCAAACCAATAAATGTATTTTTAGTTTAATAATTGTATGTAGGCAGCCATATTGGTTGATGAATGATCTTGTGCATTTAAAAACAGCACGTAAGACACAATGCAAGTCCTTTTGGCATCTATTATCGTACTTATTCAGTCCTCAGGTAACCTGTTTCTTACAAGGATAGAAAGGAGTTAAGCCTGGTATGCCAGGATCCATTGCCTTTCTCTACACACATGAAGAGGAATCTGCGCAGTTCAGGACTTGGTGTCATATATACAAAATGACTGAAAGAGTAGACCTTAGAAATATTTTTTGCAAGACACAAACCTGCATCACAGCTTATAATATACTATGCATAAATCACATATACTTAGCTGTAATACCTCTGGGATATAAATGGAGAAAGATTCCTCTTTTTTTATCACAAAGGTTTTGAAATTTAGTTCATCGTTGCCTGCACTGAAATCTTCATCCTGCATAGCATAAAAGAAAAATGAACATTTGGATGAAATGCACACACTTTAGCCAGACTGTAAATTCTCTTTTCTAATAACATATTCTGAAACAGTGAAATCCAGGTCACATTTAAGTACTTGTCAGAATTAAGCTCAAATCTTATTATAACCATGTGCCATGTAAAAAAACAAAAAACGGCTTCAAAAATTGCTTACATTTTTAAGTGTGACTTCCACTGAAAGAAATGTAAAATAAAGGCGGCGAATCTAGTTTCACATGGCGTAAAATTACACAGCTTTCTACAACGTTTTTTTCGGCAAATTTCATTTTACACAGCATAATAAATATGCCTCTAAAATGGTCAAACAGGGACCAAATTGCTGCTGTAGGTGCATCTACAAATGTTTCTTCTAACAAATAAGATGGCAGGCTGCATGCAGGGGGCATCTCCTGGTATCCCAGGGAGATTGGTAGTATAGAGAGATTTATTGGCTTCTCCTCAAGTTAAAGTTTTCAGTTCTCGGATTTGGCTTGTCATTCCTGTGCACCCCAACCTGCCCCATAGCAGAAGCAGTTTGTTTATACTGTAGCAGAGAAAAGAATGAAAATGGTTTATTTTATGCTACAAAAATGACATACCTTATAGTGATCAAGATTTTTCCCATTAAATGTTATGGTACTTTTATGTTTCATTGGAATTAATGATGGATTGGGTTCAAAGAACTGTGGACAATTTTCTTCCTAAAAAACAATAAAAAAACTAATAAAAAAAGCTTTATGAATACTGGCATTAGCTATGCAGATTTCAAAGCGGTATCAACCCCTGCCAAGGAAAAAAATAATAGATGTCAAAAAAACATATATCCTGCAAAGCCAAATTAAAAATATATTTAAACAGAGTCATTGTCACAGAACGGTTTAGTTAAAATTCTGGCTCTGCTATCCCGCCCCACCGATAGCAACAGAAAGTATTTCTCAAATGTATAAACAAGCCTTCCTTGTAACTTTTCTGTCTTTCAAAATGTGAGTTTAACAACCATTCTGATTACAATCAAGTGAACCACTATGCTATGTGCAATGCAATCCACGTTCCTTGATTACACAGGCATATGGAGAATTCAGTGTCACTTAAGTAGATCATAAATTAGGATTTCCTTCTTTTTCATCACGTAGAACTGTATGGCCCCACACATTTTTACTGTTTTTTCATCACTTACACAAAGACAGATACTAACAATTTTCCTGTAGAATTGTGTATAGGCTAATATTTTAATGTTTAGAATGTTAAGCATATCTTTCTGAACAGGCTCAAATATAGCGAGGAAATTGTCCCTGCTATGAACAACTCTATTTCAAGGGCACTTATTATAGTCAAGTTATTTCCCCCACTCTCTGGTTGGAGGGAAACAATATTATTTTGGAGTCATTTTCAGACAAGGGTTAATATTCTGAAGTCTCACTACAGCTCTGTTTGTTACTTGTTTACATGCTCCTGATAAAGGTCCCTGTATCGGACTGAAATGTTGAGTATAGTATTCTACATGTATTTTCTCTTTAAATAAATATTTTTTGCTATTTTTCAAGTCCTGAAAGTGCAACAGCTTTGTTTATACATTATACTTATCCACTTAATTGATAATCAGTTAGCTTGTCCCACCATCATGATTATTGATATGGTATATGTTAGGTAGATACAAGTAATTAGGAATTGTGCATTACCATATTAGGCTCAATAACATCATTTCGCTGAGAGGAGTCCTCACACCTGTGATTATTTACATCCCACTGGCAATTCCACCTGCTAGTTACACAGGATGTACATCTACAAATACAAGGGACACTTTTTATTAGCATGTTTCAACAATCTGAGGTTTTTAGGCAAAGAAGATTTTAATTGAAACTACTTACGGCAAATTCTCTGAAAGGTTAATTGCTTCTTTACAGCTATAGAATGGATAAGAATAATTTGCAAAAAACACATCACCAGTCTTCTGAAAGCGTAGGCTGATTGTAATATTAACATTATCTACAAGAAAAACAAACAAAAAAAGACTATAGTAAAAATGATTAGTAAACAGAACATTCAAGTTTGAGGGGCAAAGGAAAGTAAGCACAGTCAACTGAAGCTCTTTAACAGCTGCAGAGTTTAAAGTATATTATTATAAGTAAATGTTTTAGAAGTTGCATTTATTATTTTTCAATTTTATGCCAACATATTAAAAGCATTAGTCTGCAATGCCAATATTTATATCTTGAATACTGAATCTATTTACCTTTGCCTTTTTCTGGGGGTGGAATTAGTCTTGGGGGTTGACAAGAGATTGTCCCATCTAGCTGCAACTCAGCATTACTTTTCTCTCCTCCAAAGTCACACATAAGTTTATCATCATCTAGTAAATCTATTGATGGTTCCACAGTTAATGTAACCTGTAACAAATCACAATAATGGCTCCATTACGTTAGATTGCTAGCCAAAACGCTAATCTATCAAAAAGCACAAGTATATTTTCTTATGTGACATGCAAGTGCAGACCAAATTTCTACACAGACAAGAAAAAATGAGAAAGTGGCACTTATTGCTAAAAAGCAGTATATGAATCACAAACTGAATTTCTTACCTTGCCCACTGACATGACACTCATATTCATTGGGGTCGCACTCTTGACTTGCATACATATTCCAGAGGGACTAAATAACCAGTGGTTGTTATCATTGTTCCTTAAGCAATCAACTTTCCTTGTACATCTGATAAAGATCAAAAAAGTAACAAGTTTTACTGTTAAAATGGAAACTTTTAAGACTAAGAAATACTGCAACTGAACTGTTAATCTTGACCATACATAGTATTTAACAGTAACTGATCATTTATACTATCAATATGCACATGCAATTTCTGCAGTGTATTAATACATATTGTTTTCCACATAATATTTATTTAGCATATACCAGTGAGCATGTACTTGGCAGTTGTCCCTGGTAAGACATGCTGTTAGAAAGTTAGCATAGAGTGTCTATTAAAAAAAAAAATGTTACACGTACTTTCCTTCAAGAACACACCAACCACAATAAGGATCATTTGTTGCGATGCATTCATTGCAATTTGAAGAACGGGCACAGTCTTGAACAGGAACTCGGTAGGCCTATAGATCAACCACATTGTAAGAAAAAAATGCCCAACCATAAATACACAACTGTTACCATTTTATAACATATAAATATTAGTGCATCACATTCCCACACTTATGGTCTACTGTGAAACCTTTCAGCTCTGAAATAATACATAATACTTTAAAATCTATCGCGAAAGGAGCTTTAAAAGGTGCAATGCCCTAGCATGAGCAAGCAGCAATGCTGACTGAATTGCAGGGAGTCCTGGTGATGACTATCATGAAAAAAGTTGCAAAGTTAAAGGAAAATTGTTCTCGGAAATTCATGTGTTTATTTTACCTAAAAATAAGGTAAGCAACATGCTGCTCACAAGCAGGCCTGGATTTGTGGAAAGGCCACCAAGGCCTGGGCCGGCAGAAGTTTAGGGGTGACATGCTGCCCAAACACACCCATATTGGTTTAGAAACACAGGGGATGCGCAGGAGATATGATTTTTTTTTTTAAACTTCCCGTGCACCAATCCCCGTTGCTCCAAAAATGTACTTGAATAAAGGGGAGGGGACAACGAACGATGTTAGGCCTAGGGGTGACTGCTATGTGAATCTGGCCCTGCTCACAAGCCACTGGTTGGGGATCACTGCTTTGAAAGTTATTGCCACTTTTTCTGTTTGAATAGGGAAACTTTTTTCTTGATACATTACAAATTCTATTGGCAAACATTTCCTTTTCTGCCTTGTTCACCCTCATTTGCATTCCTGCCCATTTAGTTTCTGAGAGAGTGTGTGTGGGTAGTCTTATTACCTTAGTGTTACTTGTTTCTCTAAGAGCAGCAAGCAGGGAAGGCAGCACCCGGGTCAGCCATAAATCCCTCAAGGACCAGAGAAGCCCCCAACAAAGTCAGCGAGCTCACTTCCATTCCTTTACTGCTTTGCAGCTCTTAGAAAAATAAATCATGCTAAAGAAAAGGGAGAACAGAGGAGGCTGGAAATCCTTTGTTGACCTGTGGTACTGTGTTAGTCAGTAATAAAAAATAACATATAATAAAATAAATAAATAAAAGTGTTGTAGAAGCGATATCTATTTTGGCTAATAAACAAAAATATATTGCAAGCTTTTGGAGCACCAAGGTCCCTACATCAGGCAAATTACAAATGAGAGCTGGAAAGGCACAGCATATACTGTTAGATCAATGAAAGGTATTCATGGGCAGTAAATTAGGAAGTTACAGATAGATAGAAATAAATTGCATAAATAATATAAGTATTTATGGTAGGTTGTAATTATTCCAGGGGTCTGGATTTAGTCAGGTCCCATAGTATGACATGAAACCAGACCCTCAATTAAGGATCTGTTTTAATGTGTTGAATAACTCCATACATTTGAATTCACAGACCTTCCTTTCCCATTCAGTTTTAAAGTTAAGCTCCCTTTTAGAATTAAGACCTTCATGTCCTGAAGACACTAATTTTGATTGCAGTGCAGTTGAAGTGTTGGTGACATTTTATCCTTGTGTATAGTTTTTGTCCTGTTTCTCATATGTATACGCCTCCCGTAGAGCACTTCTTGCACGTAATCATGAAGCATATGAATAGCAGTCCCGAATGGTGCAGACTTTCTGTGTATTTGATATTGCAACCTGATGTATTTGCATGTTACACATCTGTTGCAGGGAAATGCACTTGCTTTAGTTGCTTGAGGAAGAGCACTTCATACAATCATTTCCCTCAGATTAGGAGGTTGTCTATAAGACAGGAGTGGTAGTTCTAGGAAAATTTCCTTTAGTCTGATATCTGTTTGGTGCATGGGTTGCAGGTCATTGGCTTTTTTTCAAAATGTTCAGTTGGGGATTGTAAATAACTACTATAAGTACCCTGATGTTTTATGTCTTTTGGTATCTGGGTATTTAAGTTGCTGTGTGGATTTGATCATCAATACTCTGCGGATGGTATCTCTGATCAACAAAAGTTTTCCATAAGGAATGGAGAGGTTTATCTCTGTCATTAAGGTTTGAGCAAATTGGGTAGTGGCTAAAAAACAAATTTTTTTTTGCAATGAGGATGAAAACTATCCCATCGAAGATATGGCCTGTTGGTTTTTGGTATAGGGATGTTTGTATGGTTCCATTTTTGATGCAGATGGTGGTATCCAGAAAGTTGATGTACAAATAAGAAAGGTTATCTGCCACCTACTCATAAAAAGCTGTATAATAAATAAATATTTTTGCAAATTAAACATGGAACCCAAATTCTTTTTTTAATTTTCAAGTGTCCACACCTGTTAAAAAGATGTTTAAATATCTGAGCAGTCAAATATTACCTGAGCCATAGAGGTGGGGCAGTCAACTACTTTCATTTCCCATTCAGCACTTCCTTGATGTCACTGCCCTTCTCACATTCCCACCCACTCCTAATGCTTTAAAATAGTGTAGGGTACTGTGTATGGGAATTAGGTTCCCCCATTCTGGTGCACACACCCTTATGGGCCATTTTATTTTAACCTATGGAATAAAGATCAAAATTTGTATCCAATCTGGTGTGTCGCAGGAGTACGTGCATATTCTTCCTTATCCTAATTTATTGCCCATGAATACATTTCACTGATCTAACAGTATATATGCCATGCCTCTCCAGCTCTCATTTGCATTTTGCCTGATGAATGGGCCTTGGTGCTTCAAAAGCTTGCAATGTATTTTTATTGTTAGCCAATACAGATATCACTTCTACAATATTTTAGTATTTGTTATTTGTGAAATCTGGGAAACTAGCTTGTTGAGTGCATTTCACCTCATCACCCTTTTTAAAACAAATTTTATTGCATTTTCAGCTCTGCATAACTGTTGCTTGCTTTATTCTGTCCGTAAAACCTATTTTGCCAAGCTAAAATATTCAAACTGTAATTCTGATGTCTGATTACACTAGTCTGGAAAAAAAAGCATAGATTTTTGTGGTTTTATTGGATTTTAGTAATTTATTTGAATTTCACACTTTCTGTATTATTTTGTTATGCCTTGTAAATTTTATCTACTATATATTTTATCTATATATATATTGGGCGTCTCTGTGCGCCACATAGTTTGGTAAATCTGTGAATATTGGGCAAAGTGTTCAGTAGACCCCTGTCGTTCATATTTAGGATGTTTTATGCCGATACGTTACGAAATGTGGGGCATATAATGGGGTAAAATTCAAGCTTCGTGACGATTTTCAGAAATTTTATAAAAACCGTTACGTTCAGCATAGCTTTGCAGTTTGGCAGTTTGCAGTAGAAACACATACTCACATTGGATTCGTCAGAATGTGTACTACTGAAAATATATGGTTTTCTGGGGTCTCTGTACTGTAAGGGTTTCTAATGTCGCATAATACACACACCAGGTGCTTATATTGCAACAGCCAGCGCATCAGCTGTGAACATTTATATACACTATTGTCATTTGGGGGTCTCTGTGCGCCACATAGTTTGGTATATATATGCATATTGGGCATAAAAGTGTTCAGTAGACCCCTGTCGTTCATATTTAGGATGTTTTATGCGGATATGTTACAAAATGTGGGGCATATAATGGGGTAACATTCAAGCTTTGTGACAATTTTCAGAAATTTGATAAAAACCGTTATGTTCAGCATTGCTTTGCAGTTTGGCAGTTTGCAGTAGAAACGCATATTTACCCATATTGGATTTGTCAGAATGTGTACTTTCTGAAACTATATGGTTTTCTAGGGTCTCTGTACTGTTAGGGGGTCTTATGTCGCATAATACACATACCTGGTGCTTATTGTAGCTGCCAGCGCGTCAGCCGTGAAAATGTATATACACTATTGTGATTTGGGGGTCTCTGTGCGCCACAAAGTTTGGTATATCGCTGCATATTGGGCATCAAAGTGTTCAGTAGACCCCTGTTGTTCATATTTAGGATGTTTTATGCTGATAGGTTACAAAATGTGGGGCATATAATGGGGTAAAAAGCTTTGTGATGATTTTCAGAGATTTCAAAAAAAGCGTTATGTTTAGTATAGCTTTGCGGTTTTGTAGTTTGCAGTAGAAAGATGTAATTACCTGCTTTAGATTTATCAGAATGTGTACTTTCGGAAAATATATGGTTTTCTAGGGTTTCCTCACTGTTAGGGGGTCTCATGGCACATAAAACACATACCAGGTTCTTATATTGTGGTAGCCAGAGTGTCATACTTGAAAATTCATATACACTATTTGAACTTGGGGGGTCACTGTATGCCACCTAGTTTGGTAAATCTATGCATATTGGGCATCACACTGTTTAGTAGACCCTGTGTTAATATTTAGGATGCTTTATGCTGGTAATGATACATGGACAATACGATGCCGAAAAGTTGAAGCTTTGAGGCAATTTTCAGGTATTTCACCAAAACCACCAAATTTGGGAAAACCTTGCGACTCAGTATTTTGGAGCAGAAAGGCATGGCTACCCATTTTAGATTCTGTAGAATGTGTACTTTCCAAAAATATATGGTTTTGGGGGGGTAAACATATATTTCTGTGTTTTTACCCCACAAAAATGCAGTCAATGTGTTGATTTTTCATTAGCTGAAGTTACCCACAGGACTATTTGTATGTGCTAACTTCATTTTGGGGCCTCTAATTACCATATACTTTGCTAAACCTATGCACAGTGGGCACCAAACTCTTTCGAGGACCCCTGGCAATCATAGTTAGGATGCTTTTTTTTTGGTACGTAATGATACACGGGCGATATGATGCTGGAAAGTTGAAGCATTGAGGCAATTTTCAGATATTTCACCAAAACCGACAATTTTGGGAAAGCCTTGCATCTCTGTAGTATGTAGCAGCAAGGCATGTGTACCCATTTTAGATTTGGTAGAATGTGTACTTTCCAAAAATATATGGTTTTGGGGGGAAAACCTATTTTATTGTGTTTTTACCCCACAAAAACTGCAGTAAATGTGTTGATTTTTCTGTAGCTGAAGTAAAGTCCTGAACAATTTGAATGCGCTAACTTCATATTGGTGTCTCTAAATGCCAGATACTTTGGTAAACCTATGCACAATGGGCATCACACTGTTCAGTGGACCCCTGGCAATCATATTTCATATAGGTAATAGGTAATATACTGCAGGGAGTTTTTGCTGTACAGAAGTCCTAAATCTCCCAGAAACTATACATATCTGGTATTGGCATGTTCGAGAGACATAAGGCTTTCCAAATCAGTTGGATTTTCATCCGTAAAATGTAATATTTTTCTGGTATAAATTGATATACTATGAAAAATGGTAATTTTACTTTTTCTTTTGCTATATAGCGCTAATAATTTTTTTGCACAGGTGGAAATACAGATTTAGAAATCTCAGATTCTCCCTAAAAAAACAATGTATAGTTTTCCTAGGTAAACTATAGGTTTCCCCTCAGAAAATGCCCCTAAATTGAGAGAGCACAAAATGTTTCAAAATGGCTGGCATTTCACGTAACCAAAATGTAAAATTCTGCTGGCACTTAAAGGGTTAAATGAAAAGTTTTTTTTTGCTGAACACATATTTTACCTATTGTTTTAATTAGGAAATATCTATGGTTTTGGTTATTTCATGGGAAAAAATCTGAAATTGAAAGTAACACTCTACTTCCTGTTTTTAATAAGCAGAAGCAAAACCATCAAAACAAATCCATAGTCCACTGAAAGCCTCTCAAGAATGAACTGTTCTTTATCTAAAAGCCTAACTGTCTGCAGCTGAAAGGGGTCTGTTTATACATTTTTTTAAATGGCTTGATGATTTGTTTTTGTTTTGTTTTTGTGCTTGTTTGGGAACGGAAGTCCAATGTGTCTTTTCAATTTTTGATTTTTTGCCCACAATAACCTCTACTTATTGAACTAATGGTGAAAGGCACACTATACTGCTCCTTTAACTGTGGAGAATGAGGCTTAGTTGAGGGGGAGACAATATAAACAGAGATATTGCATTTATAAATTAAGTATGAAATATCTGATCTAGTGTAACAAAAATAAAACGAACATTTACATCTTACATAAAAAAAATATGGTCTGCTTATAAAAGGGGATAATTTTTTACATGAGAGTATCCCTTTACATCCAAATACCAACAATGTACTTTAAAGATGTAGATCCTCAGAATGGAAAAGTAATATCTACATTTCAACAAAGTTATAACAGCACTTCTCACATCCTCAAAAAAGTAGTTATCTGGATAAAATTTGCACTCCCAAAATACAGCTGTCTAACCAGCTCAGCTCTATAATCACCACTCAGTTTAAGGTGCTATATGAAACCACCCAAGGCAAGTGTAGTAGACAAAGTGTTTGATATAACACAAACCTATCTGCAGAAGTACATAAAATTTCAACATGATTCAATACCTGCATTTATTATTATAATTTGGTATATGCAACATACAGACTGTATGGGTCATTCACATATAGGAAAGGTTTACCTTTTTCTTAGTCATTACATATAAATGTTTTTGATCAACATCAAACACCATGCCATTCTTCACTGCACTCGATGTATCAAAGGAAAGGATCCTATACTCATATGAATCGTTTCTGATGAAAGCCTAAGAAAAAGCAAAAAAATTGAGTTATGGCTAGTTTGCAGAATAATAACCACAGCATAACATGATTATTTTAATACCTGCTCATCTATGATACAATTATAAAAAAAAAAATGTAAACTTTAGGGGAGATGCCACCATGAAAGTATTCACTCGTTAGAAGTGAGCGGGTGGTATTCTATTTAAAGAGGCCAGACAGTGGGCACCGATGTGAGCCTTTGTTACTTAAAACTGGTGACATTACTACATGTTTTGTATACTAGAAACAAGCATTTTGTGTGCACAGAATAACTTTACAAAGCTTTATGGATCTTTAAAGCCACAGAGAGTGACCTACAGACACTCAAAGGGATCTCATCTAACAATGACAAATAGAGTATGCTGCCCAGCTTGGTCCATCAAAAACTAAATTGTTTACTAGCATCTGGTAGCAGTCTTGCACATGTAACCTTGCCTTGCACAGCTTGGTACTTACACATGGAACCATGACTAGGCTGAAGTTACATGACATTAGTAGTCATGGAATGTCCATGTGCTTTTTGCTAAACTATACACCAAAAACCTGTGATGCCAGGAGCCCACAAAAGCAAAGGTTTAGGCAGATACCCTCACACTTCTTTTTAATGCAGACATGTTGGTGCAAAAACATTTCGGGAAAAAGTCACATCTTCACTGACAAGCATGTAACATTCGCATATTGTAAGAATTGTAGCCTTTGTCAAAGTTTTGACTTGTATAAAACATGGAGAAAATATAACCATTTCCACTAAATTAACCTAAGGAATATGCCCTCTGAATATTTGGCAACTTTTTGTTGCTGGGTTTACATCTACAATCATTTTGTATACATGGTGTATTTTGTTTTGCTGGGTATATATATGACATCTATTTTGTACCAAACAAGAATAATGTGACTTAATGTATTAAAATTATAATTACCTTCACAAGCTTTCCTTCAGCTGTCCCCAAAAATGCAATGGTGTGCTCATTTTCAACAGCAATGGCAACTGAGTTAAAAGGATTCTTCTCTCTTATTAACACAGACGTTTTGGATACACCCTCTTTGCACTCCAAGGGGTAGGGTAAGTGTTCTGACCCACAGGGATATTTGCTGGCAGAATCCTTTGAATGAAACAGGAAATCAATAAAACCAGTTTAAGAGCCCATCATATGCATTCCAAGCAACCTAAAGGCACAGGTTTGAAGTATTATACATGATCATACAAAACGGTCATATTTTGGGTTGTTTTGGCTACAATAAATGTTCAGAGGGCAGAACAGGGATCTCAGAACAAATGTAGGCAGCACATTTAAATGCTAAATAAATGGGAAAAAATTAAACAAATATTAATGGCCTTTGGCACATGCCATTTTTTATATGGCCATAGCAATTGCTAGTGTTTTGTAATTGCAACTTGTTTTGTTTCTACAACATAATTGTCTACTGACTCAAGAAAATAAACTTTTTTTTTTAACATTGTCTTTGCATGCTATTTATAATTTTGCCATAAAAGTATTCCTCTATGTTTTTTAAATTACCTATCCGATTCCAATGTTCCTCTACAAGAAAAGTGACATACCGTATTTGTGCAGCAGAAGTCTGTTAGCATTTTGAAACTAAGGGACAGATTTTTTTTTTGTCAAAACTATCAAATTCGAATTGTTAATTATCCAAACTCGGTCCTAGTTTTCATTCTAATTTTTCAAAGACTTATGACATACTCTGGCCCTTTAAGAACTCGAATTAGACTATGCGCCACCTTAAACCGGTCTAACTGCAGTATAAGTCAATGGGAGAGGTCCAGGGTTCAATTTGGTGATATTTGCAGCCTTCCTGACATTGGAGTTTTTTTCAGAGAACAGTCAGGTCGGCAAAACAGTCAGGCTTAGGAACTTCAAGTAACAATTACTAACAGAAGACCTATTAGCCAAACACAGTCAACTTATGACATATAGTTAACTTTTAATGTACATTAATATTTTGAAAAAGTTCTTCAGTGTCAGTTTCACTTTAATGACCTTTAACTGGAAACCTTGAATATTGTATTAGGATGCTACATGCTGTTTAGAAATTGCAACAGATAAATTTACTGTATGTAGAAAACAGGTTAGTTAATTGTGTGTGACCCTGTGGGGGCTTAGAGCAGTGGAATGGGCTTAGGCCAGTGATCCCCAACCAGTAGCTCGCGAGCAACGTGTTGCTCTCCAACCCCTTGGATGTTGCTCCCAGTGGCATCAAAGCAGGTGCTTATTTTTGAATTTCAGGCTTGGAGGCAAGTTTTGGTTGTATAAAAACAGGTGTACTGCCAAACAGAGCCTCAATGTGGGTTGAAAATCCGCATAGGGGCTACTAAATGGCCAATCACCGCCCCTATGTGGCACCCCAGGAACTTTTTCATGCTAGTGTTGCTCCCCAACTCCTTTTACTTCTGAATGTTGCTCACGGATTCTAAAGGTTGGGGATCCCTGGCTTAGGCTATAGACTAATTTGAAGAACTCCTTTTTCATAGTCCTATAATAGCAGCAGAATGACCACTAAATTTCTTAAAAACCTGTATAATTTTTTGTTGACCACAAAAGGTATCTGAAAAGAAAAAAAAATTACTAGGGATGCACCGAATCCACTATTTTGGATTCGGCCGAACCCCCGAATCCTTTGCGAAAAGATTCAGCCGAATACCAAACCCTAATTTACATATGCAAATTAAGGGTGGGAAGGGGAAAACATTTTTACTTCCTTGTTTTCTGACAAAAAGTCACGCAATTTCCCTCCCGTCCCTAATTTGCATATGCTCGGCAGAAGGATTCGGCCAAATCCGAATCCTGCTGAAAAAGGCTGGCCGAATCTCAAACCGAATACTAAAACTAAGTAAGAAAACAGTAAGCTTTTCTTGTGTGTTTTCTTACTTCCTATTGCCAAATTTTCTTACTTCCTATTGCCAAAATTAAAAGGTATGAACATAATAAACAGTTTCATTAAATAGGCAGCATACAGATTTTTAAACTCCAAACCTGCCAGTTATAAGGTCAGGAAAAGATAATCAATTATTTATAACAATATATGAAACCTCTATAAACCAAAAAAACAAGTGAATTTTACCTCTTGTGAAGATCCACAGGACAGGTCTCTGCCATAAGGCTTAAAAAATAAATCCTTGGCATTTTCTGAGTAACATTTCTTACGGTTTGCTTCAAATTTCTCATTAATCTCAGAGAGGGAAAACATACAGACGACAGACTGATCTGACACTTGTTTTTTGCTAAAAACACCAAATAGAACAGCCGTTGTTGGGGATAAAAGTTGCATGATGTCTGCTAAGTAACTGCCTGGGGTGGTAACGAAAACTGAGTGGCTGAAATGGTAGCTCTCATTATTCCTCTGGTTTTTACATTCAAGAGGCATCTCAATATAGGAATAATAGTTGAAGTCATCTTTACACAGCCGGGAAAT